>NC_089837.1:330969495-331600328 GCF_035609145.1 Eleutherodactylus coqui
ACTGTAAAAGGCTGGTGAGGGAGTACGTAGCCGATCGCACAACCGTCCTCCGTGACGCCTCTGCCCCCTACAACTGGGTGTCGAAGCTGGACACGTGGCCTGAACTCGCGCTATATGCCCTGGAGGTGCTTGCTTGTCCTGTGGCTAGCGTCTTGTCAGAGAGGGTGTTTAGTGCGGCTGGGGGAATCATCACAGATAAGCGTACCCGCCTGTCAACCGACAGTGCCGACAGGCTTACACTCATCAAGATGAACAAAGCCTGGATTTCCCCAGACTTCTCTTCTCCACCAGCGGACAGCAGCGATACCTAAACAATACGTAGGCTGCACCCGCGGATGGAAGCATCGTTCTCTATCACCATCAAAAACGTGGACCTTTTAGCTTCATCAATCTGTGTATAATATTCATCCTCCTCCTCCTGCTCCTCCTCCTGAAACCTGACGTAATCACGCCGAACGGGCAATTTTTCTTAGGCCCACAAGGCTCAGTCATATAATTTTTGTAAACAATTTTTATACATTTTAATGCTCATTAAAGCGTTGAAACTTGCACCTGAACCAATTTTTATTTTAACTGGGCTGCCTCCAGGCCTAGTTACAAATTAAGCCACATTAACCAAAGCGATTAATGGGTTTCACCTGCCCTCTTGGTTGGGCATGGGCAATTTTTCTGAGGTACATTAGTACTGTTGGTACACCAATTTTTGGGGGGCCCTCGCCTACAGTGTAATCCAATTAATTTTTTGCCCACCTGCATTAAAGCTGACGTTACATCAGCTGTGCTGGGCACTGCAATGGGATATATTTATGTACCGCCGGTGGCTTCCTGGCACCCACCCATGCTGTCGGTCCACACAGAGTTGTAACTGCATGTGTCCACTTCTAAAGAACCCCAGTCTGACTGGGGCATGCAGTGTGGGCCGAAGCCCACCTGCATTAAACATGACATTACCTCAGCTGTGCTGGGCACTGCAATGGGATATATTTATGTACCGTCGGTGGGTTCCAGGGAGCCACCCATGCTGTCGGTCCACACGGAGTTGCAACTGCATGTGTCCACTTCTAAAGAACCCCAGTCTGACTGGGGCATGTAGTGTGGGCCGAAGCCCACCTGCATTAAACATGACATTACCTCAGCTGTGATGGGCAATGCAATGGGATATATTTATGTACCGCCGGTGGGTTCCAGGGAGCCACCCATGCTGTCGGTCCACACGGAGTTGTAACTGCATGTGTCCACTTCTAAAGAACCCCAGTCTGACTGGGGCATGCAGTGTGGGCCGAAGCCCACCTGCATTAAACATGACATTACCTCAACTGTGCTGGGCACTGCAATGGGATATATTTATGTACCGCCGGTGGCTTCCTGGCACCCACCCATGCTGTCGGTCCACACAGAGTTGTAACTGCATGTGTCCACTTCTAAAGAACCCCAGTCTGACTGGGGCATGCAGTGTGGGCCGAAGCCCACCTGCATTAAACATGACATTACCTCAGCTGTGCTGGGCACTGCAATGGGATATATTTATGTACCGTCGGTGGGTTCCAGGGAGCCACCCATGCTGTCGGTCCACACGGAGTTGTAACTGCATGTGTCCACTTCTAAAGAACCCCAGTCTGACTGGGGCATGTAGTGTGGGCCGAAGCCCACCTGCATTAAACATGACATTACCTCAGCTGTGATGGGCAATGCAATGGGATATATTTATGTACCGCCGGTGGGTTCCAGGGAGCCACCCATGCTGTCGGTCCACACGGAGTTGTAACTGCATGTGTCCACTTCTAAAGAACCCCAGTCTGACTGGGGCATGCAGTGTGGGCCGAAGCCCACCTGCATTAAACATGACATTACCTCAACTGTGATGGGCAATGCAATGGGATATATTTATGTACCGCCGGTGGGTTCCAGGGAGCCACCCATGCTGTCGGTCCACACGGAGTTGTAACTGCATGTGTCCACTTCTAAAGAACCCCAGTCTGACTGGGGCATGCAGTGTGGGCCGAAGCCCACCTGCATTAAACATGACATTACCTCAGCTGTGATGGGCAATGCAATGGGATATATTTATGTACCGCCGGTGGGTTCCAGGGAGCCACCCATGCTGTCGGTCCACACGGAGTTGTAACTGCATGTGTCCACTTCTAAAGAACCCCAGTCTGACTGGGGCATGCAGTGTGGGCCGAAGCCCACCTGCATTAAACATGACATTACCTCAACTGTGATGGGCAATGCAATGGGATATATTTATGTACCGCCGGTGGGTTCCAGGGAGCCACCCATGCTGTCGGTCCACACGGAGTTGTAACTGCATGTGTCCACTTCTAAAGAACCCCAGTCTGACTGGGGCATGCAGTGTGGGCCGAAGCCCACCTGCATTAAACATGACATTACCTCAGCTGTGATGGGCAATGCAATGGGATATATTTATGTACCGCCGGTGGGTTCCAGGGAGCCACCCATGCTGTCGGTCCACACGGAGTTGTAACTGCATGTGTCCACTTCTAAAGAACCCCAGTCTGACTGGGGCATGCAGTGTGGGCCGAAGCCCACCTGCATTAAACATGACATTACCTCAGCTGTGCTGGGCAATGCAATGGGATTTATTTATGTACCGCCTGTGGCTTCCTGGGACCCTCCCATGCTGTCGGTCCACACGGACTTCACAATAGGGAGTTGTACCTGCCTGTGTCTACTTATAAAGAACCCCAGTCTGACTGGGGCATGCAATGTGGGCCGAAGCCCACCTGCATTTAATCTGACGTTAGCTCTGCTGTCCAGGGCACTGCAATGGGATACATTTATGTACAGCCGGTGGGTTCCAGGGAGCCACCCATGCTGTGGGTGCACACAGAATTCCCATTGCGGAGTTGTACCTGCCTGTGACTATTTATAAAAAACCATGGTCTGACTGGGGCATGCAGACACCTTGACAGAATGAATAGTGTGTGGCACATAGGTTCCCCATTGCTATGCCCACGTGTGCAGCTCCTGATGGCGGTGGCACAGGATTATATTTCTCATTGCCTCTGTACAGCATTGTGGGCTATCGCCCGGCCCCTTTTAAAGAGGGTCGCTGCCTAGCCGTGCCAACCCTCTGCAGTGTGTGCCTGCGGTTCCTCCTCATGGCAGACGCACTTATAAATAGACATGAGGGTGGTGTGGCATGAGGGCAGCTGAAGGCTGCGCAGGGACACTTTGGTGTGCGCTGTGGACACTGGGTCGTGCGAGGGGGGGGGGGGTTGGGCAGCATGTAACCCAGGAGAAGTGGCAGCGGAGTGTCATGCAGGCAGTGATTGTGCTTTGTTGGAGGTAGTGTGGTGCTTAGCTAAGGTATGCATTGCTAATGAGGGCTTTTCAGAAGTAAAAATTGTTGGGAGGGGGGCCCCACTCTTGCCGCTATTGTGGCTTAATAGTGGGACCTGGGAACTTGAGATGCAGCCCAACATGTAGCCCCTCGCCTGCCCTATCCGTTGCTGTGTCGTTCCCATCACTTTCTTGAATTGCCCAGATTTTCACAAATGGAAACCTTAGCGAGCATCGGCGATAGGAAAAAATGCTCGGGTCGCCCATTGACTTCAATGGGGTTCGTTACTCGAAACGAACCCTCGAGCATCGCAAAAATTTCGTCCCGAATAACGAGCACCCGAGCATTTTGGTGCTCGCTCATCTCTAGTCACAATGAAATAATCCATATCACCCTGCAGAACTATTATGGCGAAGACAATTTGTTAAATGAGGTAACTTAAATAAGTAATGCCATGAAATACTTTTATCTCCCCCTGCAGAAAGTTCATTCACCAAATATGTGCTTTCCCACTCACTATGCCAATTTTTACTAAACTGATGAGCGTTTCTTCACCTGAAGTTATCTGGACTCTCTCCCCTCATTAGTACAACATGCCCTTCCTGCTGTGGATTGAAAGACACTGCATGCATCACATGGGAATGTCTGGTCAGTAAGAAGACGAGTACAAGGCAGGCCAGTAGTGCACAAGTCCTAGTAGTGTGGAATTCAATTATTACAGAACAGATTGGGACAAATTGTCCTAAGACTGGTGTCATCAAACAGTGCTATTTACTGGCGTGTGTTCAACTTATTGGGTTGATAGAGCAGCGGGCAGGGCTGCTGAGAACTCAGTGGTCATGGTGCACATTGGCTTATTAAGAAAATCTGAGGTAGATGGAAGGTCCTTAAACAATGACAGGAACCTCTGTAGTAAATTTAGGGCAATATGTCAAAAGAAATATTTTCTGAAATACATAGCGGGCATTATAAAATGCACCAACCCACATTACCCATGCTAGTTTTACTTGATCTAATCTGCATTCAGCATTTCCTGAACTTCTACCTGTACCACACTAGAAAGGCATTGAGATTAGAAAGGTACAGAAGTGGTTCAAGAACTGAAGGGTTTAGGTTGTTGCAGAACTGAACCAACTTCTCTGTTAGCTAAAGCAACCCGCAGAGTTTTACGCATACAGCCGTGGACAGGAGCACCTAAATTAGGGCGGACACCCCCTGGCATTTTTTTCTCCACTGCGCTGCAAGAGTAAAGGAAAAGTCTCGCAGCGCAGTACGAGAAAAAATGGCATCACGCCGGGATATCATCAGCCTCTTCAATGGGGCCAGCGGCAGCAGCGCTAGCCCCATTGAAAAGAAATGGAGAATGCCGCGGACTTCTGCTACAGCTGTGACAGCTCTGGCAGGAGTTTCCTTCATTCTCGCGGGGACCGAGGGGGTGAAGGAATCCTCTGCCACAGCTGTGGCAGAAGTCCACGGCATGCTATCCCATTGCTTTCAATGGGATCGGCACTGCCACCGATCCCATTGAAAGCAGTGCTTTCGGGCAAGCCCCGCAGTATGATTATCGGGGAAGGGCTTGAAATATAAGCCCTTCCTTGATAATCATCAATAAGTGGTAAAAAAAATGTTAAAATTACTCACCTCTCCGCTGCTTCCTCCGGCTGGCTCCCCGGCATTGCTGTCCAGCACTTTCAGCAGGCGGGGATTTAAAAAGCCCCGCCTCCTGAAAGGGCTGTGCTGATTGGCTGAGGGCTCAGCCAATAGCAGCTAGTGCTTAGCTATTGGCTGAGCGCTCAGCCAATTACAGATAGTCCTTTGCTATTCATTCATGAATAGCACTATATCAGCTTGAAAATTTTATTTTACTTGAAACAATTTGCGGAAAAACTTCAATTCACACTATTTTTGCGCAGTTACCCATATATTTTTTTTCCCATGCGCCGCTAACTTCGGCGTGGGTTGTACGCTCGTGTGAATGAGGCCTCAGGGTCCTTTGAGACAAACTGATTGTAGCTTGAATAAGCTAGCTCATTCGTACTTGTGCAGGCTGTTTTGACAAGCAGATACATTATTGCTTTGTTTAAAACGAGAATGCTTTAGCCTCTTACATTCGCTGTATTAGCTATTATGAAAGACTGAACAAGCGCTGTTTAAACTGACTACTAAGTGAACGAGCCAACAATGATTTTTATGTCTGTATAAAATGGACAAACAAAAAGTGATCAAAAAATTGTTCAAGGGATTTTGTTCACATTTTTGTTGACTTCGGCTTTTCAGGTGATTAACAGTAAAATAGGCATGCTAATTTAGGAAATGCTATTAGTTTTCTTCTATCACTTCATTTTTTTGTTTTTTTTTCTCTAATTTATCTTGATGGAATTACTCAAGCCTAGGTCAAGTGGAGCACTAGTGTTCTATTGGCAGAGATGGAACCTCCTTCAAGTGGGGAGGGGTGCAGGATGACCTTGGCAACAGGTTGTTACTTATCTAGGCTATTCAGTTACACGTGCAACAGTGTGGTGAGGAGCTGTGTGCTGCTTTATATAGTGAATAAGCAAAATGTATTTTATTTACACACTTATTTCTTTTCCTTCAGATCATATCTGTATCTGCTACTTCTCATCATAAATGCCTAAACAGCTCCAATTCCTTTGGCTATTTCTGCGGCAGTTTCACCATTCTCAGTCAAAGGGCGAACATCAGCGCATTTGTCAAGCAAGCCTCGTTTTCATATTTCAAAGTTAAACCTCGTGATCAGGATAAGTCTTGGGCCGCTCAAAAGGTACATAAGCAGTGTGTCGAGAGTTTACGGATGTGGACAAAGGGACCACGTGCGAAGTTGGTATTGCCATTTGGTATAGCTATGGTTTGGTGAGAACCAAGAGATCATGCCAGTGACTGCTATATTTTGAGGTTTTCCCTATACAAAGGTAACAAGAAAAATAAAAATGTAGAGTATCCTAAGTCTACCATCAGCTATACATCCAGCATCTCACTCAGCCGAAATCCCAGTGCCAGTGACCTACCCTCTTTTGAAGGGTGAAGAACTAAGTGATAGCAATGATGATTTTGAAATTACAGACGACTTTGTTCATAAGGCATTTGATCATCAGTAGCTGAATGATTCGGGACCATCATAAAAGCCTTCAGCATTCCTAGCATCAAGACTGCATGAGGAAAAACTCGCTAGTAAAAGGAGCGAGGGTATCCTACTTTTGATCCAGAGAAATTGGGTATTGCATAACATATGGTTTAATGAAGGAATCGTGAAATCTAATCCATAACTCTTTCACACGAGCACTATCCCCGCGATGGATAGCAGTGCACATAAAGCGCTTCCATAGAAAAAAAATGGATTATACCTACCTGATAATCAGGTTTCCAGGAGTCTCCACGACAGCACCAATTGAGATTGCCTCCTCCTGATAGGACAAGAACACACTGAGAGGTTAAAAGCTCCCCCCCTTCCCCACTTTCCTCAGTGGATTCTAACGAATTGCCGGGGTAGGAGCTCAACTTAAATTTCTTCCCTTAACCGGGGTTTTTTGTTGATTATAAAATTATATTATATAATATATTTATTTATTTATTTTTTATATTATATTCTATAGTTTCTTTTCTATTCATTTAGGGGGGGAAGGTACGGGTGCTGTCGTGGAGACTCCTGGAAACCTGATTATCAGGTAGGTATAATCCATTTTTTCCCCCAGTCGTCTCCACGACAGCACCAATTGAGATGTACCAACTAAAGTTTATTAGGGTGGGATTGCTGCCGAGAGGACTTTGCATGTCCTCGTCCTGCTGCACTTTTACCCTATAATGTTTAATGAACGTGTGGGGTTTTTTCCAGACTGCGGCCTTGCATATCTGCTCGACCAAAGCTGAGCTATGTTCGGCCCATGAGGATGCTACTGCCCTTGTAGAATGGGCTTTAAGAGCTAAGGGGATCTCCTTCCCGAGAGCCTTATAGGACTCTATGGCCAGGCGGATCCACCTGGCTATGGAGTTTTTTGCCGCTTTGTTCCTTTTATTTGGGCCACTGAACTGGATGAACAGGTTGTCGTCCTGTCTCCAGTGGCTTGTCGCATCTACGTAGCCTAGGACTGCTCTCCTGACGTCCAGGCAGCTTAGGAGTTTTTTCTTCCTCGTTTTTAGGTTTGCTAAAAAATGAGGGAATTATTACGTCCTGGGACCTATGAAAATGTGATACCACCTTTGGCATGAAGGCAGGGTCCGTTTTAAATACTAATTTGGAGTCCGAGATTTTTAGAAATGGGTGGCGAATGTACAAAGCCTGAAGCTCGCTAACCCTCCTCGCAGACGTGATGGCTACTAGAAAAACGGTCTTGATCGTAAGCATTTTTAATCGGTAGTGCTTCGATCGGCTCGAATGGTTCCGCTGACATGGCCCTTAGAACCAAATTAAGGTTCCAGTCTGGAACAAGTTTTATGGGTCTAGGTCGTAATCTAGCTGCTGCTGTCAGGAACCTGTTGACCCATCTATTGTCTGCCAACTTTGTGTCGCATATGGCGCTAAGGGCTGCGACCTGGACCTGGTTGCAAATAGGTCCAATTGTGGGGACCCCCACCGGTTGGTCAGGATTCTGAATGCCTCCAGGGAGAGAGACCATTCTCCTGGGTCTATCTGCCTCCTGCTGAGAAAGTCCGCTTTTTGGTTTAGCATCCCTTTTAAGTGTGTTGCCGTGATCGAAAGGATCCGGCCCTCTGCCCAGTGGAAGATTTTCTGCGAAATGTTTTGCAGGGCAGGAGACCTTGTGCCCCCCTGGTGCCAAATATGGGCGACCGTGGTGGTATTGTCCGACAGTATCTTTATATGCTGGCTCCGTAGCGAGTTTCCTGACTGCTGTATGGCCGGAGGAGGAGGATCCTGAAAGTGATCTTCCTAGTGAGGACAGCCATGTGTTGCGTACAGGTACCCTGGCACACATGGCTGACTTCATGTTAGAATGCCTTTCTCGTGACCCTCGCGTTACACGCATTCTGGCCACTACGGATTACTGGGTGTACACACTGCTCGACCCACGGTATAAGGAGAACCTTTCCACTCTCATACCTGAAGAGGAAAGGGGTTTGAGAGTGATGCTATACCACAGGACCCTGGCGGACAAACTGATGGTAAAATTCCCATCCGACAGCGCTAGTGGCCGAAGGCGCAGTTCCGAGGGCCAGGTAGCAGGGGAGGCGCGGAGATCAGGCAGCATGTACAGCACAGGCAGGGGAACACTCTCTAAGGCCTTTGACAGCTTTCTGGCTCCCAAGCAAGACTGTGTCACCGCTCCCCAGTCAAGGCTGAGTCGGCGGGAGCACTGTAAAAGGCTGGTGAGGGAGTACGTAGCCGATCGCACGACCGTCCTCCGTGACGCCTCTGCCCCCTACAACTACTGGGTGTCGAAGCTGGACACGTGGCCTGAACTCGCGCTATATGCCCTGGAGGTGCTTGCTTGTCCTGCGGCTAACGTCTTGTCAGAGAGGGTGTTTAGTGCGGCTGGGGGAATCATCACAGATAAGCGTACCCGCCTGTCAACCGACAGTGCCGACAGGCTTACACTCATCAAGATGAACAAAGCCTGGATTTCCCCAGACTTCTCTTCTCCACCAGCGGACAGCAGCGATACCTAAACAATACGTAGGCTGCACCCGCGGATGGAAGCATCGTTCTCCATCACCATCAAAAACGTGGACCTTTTAGCTTCATCAATCTGTGTATAATATTCATCCTCCTCTTCCTGCTCCTCCTCCTGAAACCTGACGTAATCACGCCGAACGGGAAATTTTTCTTAGGCCCACAAGGCTCAGTCATATAATTTTTGTAAACAATTTTTATACATTTTAATGCTCATTAAAGCATTGAAACTTGCACCTGAACCAATTTTTATTTTAACTGGGCTGCCTCCAGGCCTAGTTACAAATTAAGCCACATTAACCAAAGCGATTAATGGGTTTCACCTGCCCTCTTGGTTGGGCATGGGCAATTTTTCTGAGGTACATTAGTACTGTTGGTACACCAATTTTTGGGGGGCCCTCGCCTACAGTGTAATCCAATTAATTTTTTGCCCACCTGCATTAAAGCTGACGTTACATCAGCTGTGCTGGGCACTGCAATGGGATATATTTATGTACCGCCGGTGGCTTCCTGGCACCCACCCATGCTGTCGGTCCACACAGAGTTGTAACTGCATGTGTCCACTTCTAAAGAACCCCAGTCTGACTGGGGCATGCAGTGTGGGCCGAAGCCCACCTGCATTAAACATGACATTACCTCAGCTGTGCTGGGCACTGCAATGGGATATATTTATGTACCGTCGGTGGGTTCCAGGGAGCCACCCATGCTGTCGGTCCACACGGAGTTGTAACTGCATGTGTCCACTTCTAAAGAACCCCAGTCTGACTGGGGCATGTAGTGTGGGCCGAAGCCCACCTGCATTAAACATGACATTACCTCAGCTGTGATGGGCAATGCAATGGGATATATTTATGTACCGCCGGTGGGTTCCAGGGAGCCACCCATGCTGTCGGTCCACACGGAGTTGTAACTGCATGTGTCCACTTCTAAAGAACCCCAGTCTGACTGGGGCATGCAGTGTGGGCCGAAGCCCACCTGCATTAAACATGACATTACCTCAACTGTGATGGGCAATGCAATAGGATATATTTATGTACCGCTGGTGGGTTCCAGGGAGCCACCCATGCTGTCGGTCCACATGTAGTTGTAACTGCATGTGTCCACTTCTAAAGAACCCCAGTCTGACTGGGGCATGCAGTGTGGGCCGAAGCCCACCTGCATTAAACATGACATTACCTCAGCTGTGATGGGCAATGCAATGGGATATATTTATGTACCGCCGGTGGGTTCCAGGGAGCCACCCATGCTGTCGGTCCACACGGAGTTGTAACTGCATGTGTCCACTTCTAAAGAACCCCAGTCTGACTGGGGCATGCAGTGTGGGCCAAAGCCCACCTGCATTAAACATGACATTACCTCAGCTGTGCTGGGCAATGCAATGGGATTTATTTATGTACCGCCTGTGGCTTCCTGGGACCCTCCCATGCTGTCGGTCCACACGGACTTCACAATAGGGAGTTGTACCTGCCTGTGTCTACTTATAAAGAACCCCAGTCTGACTGGGGCATGCAATGTGGGCCGAAGCCCACCTGCATTTAATCTGACGTTAGCTCTGCTGTCCAGGGCACTGCAATGGGATACATTTATGTACAGCCGGTGGGTTCCAGGGAGCCACCCATGCTGTGGGTGCACACAGAATTCCCATTGCGGAGTTGTACCTGCCTGTGACTATTTATAAAAAACCATGGTCTGACTGGGGCATGCAGACACCTTGACAGAATGAATAGTGTGTGGCACATAGGTTCCCCATTGCTATGCCCACGTGTGCAGCTCCTGATGGCGGTGGCACAGGATTATATTTCTCATTGCCTCTGTACAGCATTGTGGGCTATCGCCCGGCCCCTTTTAAAGAGGGTCGCTGCCTAGCCGTGCCAACCCTCTGCAGTGTGTGCCTGCGGTTCCTCCTCATGGCAGACGCACTTATAAATAGACATGAGGGTGGTGTGGCATGAGGGCAGCTGAAGGCTGCGCAGGGACACTTTGGTGTGCGCTGTGGACACTGGGTCGTGCGGGGGGGGGGGGGTTGGGCAGCATGTAACCCAGGAGAAGTGGCAGCGGAGTGTCATGCAGGCAGTGATTGTGCTTTGTTGGAGGTAGTGTGGTGCTTAGCTAAGGTATGCATTGCTAATGAGGGCTTTTCAGAAGTAAAAATTGTTGGGAGGGGGGCCCCACTCTTGCCGCTATTGTGGCTTAATAGTGGGACCTGGGAACTTGAGATGCAGCCCAACATGTAGCCCCTCGCCTGCCCTATCCGTTGCTGTGTCGTTCCCATCACTTTCTTGAATTGCCCAGATTTTCACAAATGGAAACCTTAGCGAGCATCGGCGATAGGAAAAAATGCTCGGGTCGCCCATTGACTTCAATGGGGTTCGTTACTCGAAACGAACCCTCGAGCATCGCAAAAATTTCGTCCCGAATAACGAGCACCCGAGCATTTTGGTGCTCGCTCATCTCTAGTCACAATGAAATAATCCATATCACCCTGCAGAACTATTATGGCGAAGACAATTTGTTAAATGAGGTAACTTAAATAAGTAATGCCATGAAATACTTTTATCTCCCCCTGCAGAAAGTTCATTCACCAAATATGTGCTTTCCCACTCACTATGCCAATTTTTACTAAACTGATGAGCGTTTCTTCACCTGAAGTTATCTGGACTCTCTCCCCTCATTAGTACAACATGCCCTTCCTGCTGTGGATTGAAAGACACTGCATGCATCACATGGGAATGTCTGGTCAGTAAGAAGACGAGTACAAGGCAGGCCAGTAGTGCACAAGTCCTAGTAGTGTGGAATTCAATTATTACAGAACAGATTGGGACAAATTGTCCTAAGACTGGTGTCATCAAACAGTGCTATTTACTGGCGTGTGTTCAACTTATTGGGTTGATAGAGCAGCGGGCAGGGCTGCTGAGAACTCAGTGGTCATGGTGCACATTGGCTTATTAAGAAAATCTGAGGTAGATGGAAGGTCCTTAAACAATGACAGGAACCTCTGTAGTAAATTTAGGGCAATATGTCAAAAGAAATATTTTCTGAAATACATAGCGGGCATTATAAAATGCACCAACCCACATTACCCATGCTAGTTTTACTTGATCTAATCTGCATTCAGCATTTCCTGAACTTCTACCTGTACCACACTAGAAAGGCATTGAGATTAGAAAGGTACAGAAGTGGTTCAAGAACTGAAGGGTTTAGGTTGTTGCAGAACTGAACCAACTTCTCTGTTAGCTAAAGCAACCCGCAGAGTTTTACGCATACAGCCGTGGACAGGAGCACCTAAATTAGGGCGGACACCCCCTGGCATTTTTTTCTCCACTGCGCTGCAAGAGTAAAGGAAAAGTCTCGCAGCGCAGTACGAGAAAAAATGGCATCACGCCGGGATATCATCAGCCTCTTCAATGGGGCCAGCGGCAGCAGCGCTAGCCCCATTGAAAAGAAATGGAGAATGCCGCGGACTTCTGCTACAGCTGTGACAGCTCTGGCAGGAGTTTCCTTCATTCTCGCGGGGACCAAGGGGGTGAAGGAATCCTCTGCCACAGCTGTGGCAGAAGTCCACGGCATGCTATCCCTTTGCTTTCAATGGGTCGGCACTGCCACCGATCCCATTGAAAGCAGTGCTTTCGGGCAAGCCCCGCAGTATGATTATCGGGGAAGGGCTTGAAATATAAGCCCTTCCTTGATAATCATCAATAAGTGGTAAAAAAAATGTTAAAATTACTCACCTCTCCGCTGCTTCCTCCGGCTGGCTCCCCGGCATTGCTGTCCAGCACTTTCAGCAGGCGGGGATTTAAAAAGCCCCGCCTCCTGAAAGGGCTGTGCTGATTGGCTGAGGGCTCAGCCAATAGCAGCTAGTGCATAGCTATTGGCTGAGCGCTCAGCCAATTACAGATAGTCCTTTGCTATTCATTCATGAATAGCACTATATCAGCTTGAAAATTTTATTTTACTTGAAACAATTTGCGGAAAAACTTCAATTCACACTATTTTTGCGCAGTTACCCATATATTTTTTTTCCCATGCGCCGCTAACTTCGGCGTGGGTTGTACGCTCGTGTGAATGAGGCCTCAGGGTCCTTTGAGACAAACTGATTGTAGCTTGAATAAGCTAGCTCATTCGTACTTGTGAAGGCTGTTTTGACAAGCAGATACATTATTGCTTTGTTTAAAACGAGAATGCTTTAGCCTCTTACATTCGCTGTATTAGCTATTATGAAAGACTGAACAAGCGCTGTTTAAACTGACTACTAAGTGAACGAGCCAACAATGATTTTTATGTCTGCATAAAATGGACAAACAAAAAGTGATCAAAAAATTGTTCAAGGGATTTTGTTCACATTTTTGTTGACTTCGGCTTTTCAGGTGATTAACAGTAAAATAGGCATGCTAATTTAGGAAATGCTATTAGTTTTCTTCTATCACTTCATTTTTTTGTTTTTTTTCCTCTAATTTATCTTGATGGAATTACTCAAGCCTAGGTCAAGTGGAGCACTAGTGTTCTATTGGCAGAGATGGAACCTCCTTCAAGTGGGGAGGGATGCAGGATGACCTTGGCAACAGGTTGTTACTTATCTAGGCTATTCAGTTACACGTGCAACAGTGTGGTGAGGAGCTGTGTGCTGCTTTATATAGTGAATAAGCAAAATGTATTTTATTTACACACTTATTTCTTTTCCTTCAGATCATATCTGTATCTGCTACTTCTCATCATAAATGCCTAAACAGCTCCAATTCCTTTGGCTATTTCTGCGGCAGTTTCACCATTCTCAGTCAAAGGGCGAACATCAGCGCATTTGTCAAGCAAGCCTCGTTTTCATATTTCAAAGTTAAACCTCGTGATCAGGATAAGTCTTGGGCCGCTCAAAAGGTACATAAGCAGTGTGTCGAGAGTTTACGGATGTGGACAAAGGGACCACGTGCGAAGTTGGTATTGCCATTTGGTATAGCAATGGTTTGGTGAGAACCAAGAGATCATGCCAGTGACTGTTATATTTTGAGGTTTTCCCTATACAAAGGTAACAAGAAAAATAAAAATGTAGAGTATCCTAAGTCTACCATCAGCTATACATCCAGCATCTCACTCAGCCGAAATCCCAGTGCCAGTGACCTACCCTCTTTTGAAGGGTGAAGAACTAAGTGATAGCAATGATGATTTTGAAATTACAGACGACTTTGTTCATAAGGCATTTGATCATCAGTAGCTGAATGATTCGGGACCATCATAAAAGCCTTCAGCATTCCTAGCATCAAGACTGCATGAGGAAAAACTCGCTAGTAAAAGGAGCGAGGGTATCCTACTTTTGATCCAGAGAAATTGGGTATTGCATAACATATGGTTTAATGAAGGAATCGTGAAATCTAATCCATAACTCTTTCACACGAGCACTATCCCCGCGATGGATAGCAGTGCACATAAAGCGCTTCCATAGAAAAAAAATGGATTATACCTACCTGATAATCAGGTTTCCAGGAGTCTCCACGACAGCACCAATTGAGATTGCCTCCTCCTGATAGGACAAGAACACACTGAGAGGTTAAAAGCTCCCCCCCTTCCCCACTTTCCTCAGTGGATTCTAACGAATTGCCGGGGTAGGAGCTCAACTTAAATTTCTTCCCTTAACCGGGGTTTTTTGTTGATTATAAAATTATATTATATAATATATTTATTTATTTATTTTTTATATTATATTCTATAGTTTCTTTTCTATTCATTTAGGGGGGGAAGGTACGGGTGCTGTCGTGGAGACTCCTGGAAACCTGATTATCAGGTAGGTATAATCCATTTTTTCCCCCAGTCGTCTCCACGACAGCACCAATTGAGATGTACCAACTAAAGTTTATTAGGGTGGGATTGCTGCCGAGAGGACTTTGCGGCCGAAGGCCATGTCCTCGTCCTGCTGCACTTTTACCCTATAATGTTTAATGAACGTGTGGGGTTTTTTCCAGACTGCGGCCTTGCATATCTGCTCGACCGAAGCTGAGCTATGTTCGGCCCATGAGGATGCTACTGCCCTTGTAGAATGGGCTTTAAGAGCTAAGGGGATCTCCTTCCCGAGAGCCTTATAGGACTCTATGGCCAGGCGGATCCACCTGGCTATGGAGTTTTTTGCCGCTTTGTTCCTTTTATTTGGGCCACTGAACTGGATGAACAGGTTGTCGTCCCGTCTCCAGTGGCTTGTCGCATCTACGTAGCCTAGGACTGCTCTCCTGACGTCCAGGCAGCTTAGGAGTTTTTTCTTCCTCGTTTTTAGGTTTGCTAAAAAATGAGGGAATTATTACGTCCTGGGACCTATGAAAATGTGATACCACCTTTGGCATGAAGGCAGGGTCCGTTTTAAATACTAATTTGGAGTCCGAGATTTTTAGAAATGGGTGGCGAATGTACAAAGCCTGAAGCTCGCTAACCCTCCTCGCAGATGTGATGGCTACTAGAAAAACGGTCTTGATCGTAAGCATTTTTAATCGGTAGTGCTTCGATCGGCTCGAATGGTTCCGCTGACATGGCCCTTAGAACCAAATTAAGGTTCCAGTCTGGAACAAGTTTTATGGGTCTAGGTCGTAATCTAGCTGCTGCTGTCAGGAACCTGTTGACCCATCTATTGTCTGCCAACTTTGTGTCGCATATGGCGCTAAGGGCTGCGACCTGGACCTGGTTGCAAATAGGTCCAATTGTGGGGACCCCCACCGGTTGGTCAGGATTCTGAATGCCTCCAGGGAGAGAGACCATTCTCCTGGGTCTATCTGCCTCCTGCTGAGAAAGTCCGCTTTTTGGTTTAGCATCCCTTTTAAGTGTGTTGCCGTGATCGAAAGGATCCGGCCCTCTGCCCAGTGGAAGATTTTCTGCGAAATGTTTTGCAGGGCAGGAGACCTTGTGCCCCCCTGGTGCCAAATATGGGCGACCGTGGTGGTATTGTCCGACAGTATCTTTATATGCTGGCTCCGTAGCGAGTTTCCTGACTGCTGTAGGACCCGCCCTACGGCCTGTAGCTCTCTGTAATTGGAGGATTGTTCTTTTATCCTTTGGGACCACGGGCCCTGAAAGAACTGGTTCCCCACATGCGCTCCCCATCCCCAGGAGCTTGCGTCCGTTGTGATGTGCGTAGCTGGGTTTTGTAGCCAATGAACCCCTTCCTGCAGGTTCGCTGGGGATGTCCACCAACGCAGGGATGTTTTCACTGTGTTTGAGATATACATTTTTGTCCCTAGCGAGGACTGCTTTTTGTCCCATGTGGATAGGATGGAGGCCTGTAGAGCTCTGGTGTGAGCCTGGGCCCATGCTACTCCGGGAATGCATGACGTTAGGCTACCCAGGAGAGACATGGCTTCCCGAATTGTGCATGATCGTTTCTGTAGGAAGGATCTGACCAGCCTTTGGATTTTTTGTATTTTTTCCTCGGGCAGGCAGGAGCATTGTAATTCTGAGTTGAGCGTTATGCCCAAAAACGTCTTCTTCCTGTCGGGGTCTAAGCTGGATTTTTCCCAGTTTATGATCCATCCTAGAGACTGGAGGAGTTCTAGCACTATCTCTAGGTGCTTCGTTAGTAGTTCCCTGGACTCTGCTATTATTAAAATATCGTCCAGGTAGGGTATTATTGGGATCGACTTTTTCCTCAGGTAGGCAGCTACCTCTGCCATAATTTTGGTAAAAATTCTGGGTGCTGAGGAGATCCCGAAAGGCAGGCATCTGAATTGGTGGTGCTCTATTCCTTTGCCCATATCCACTGCGAACCTTAGGTATCTTTGGGACCCCTCGTGGATTGGTACGTGGAAATAAGCGTCCTTCAGATCGATGGATGCCATGTAGGCCCCTTTGGGAATCAACTTTATCGTTGAAGAGATGGATTCCATTTTGAATTTTCTGTACTTGACACAGGTGTTCAAGGGCTTCAGATTCACTATCATCCGCTGTTTCCCGCAGGGTTTTCTTACTAGGAAGAGCCTGGAATAATGGCCCTGAGTTTCCTCGTTTTGCGGTACGGGGGATATTGCGTTTAGATGTTGCAGGTCCCGAACGCTCTGCCTTAGTAAGTGTAACTGTTGCCCTGAGCCTCCTGTGATAATGAATTTCCTTCTGGGGAGGGACACCAGTTCTATCCGGTATCCCTGCTGTAGGATCTTTGTGGACCAATGGGCCGCAATTTGCGAAGGCCCATGGATCCCAAAGTTCCCCAGCCTTGCCCCTACGGAGCTGGCGTCAGGGTCTCTGCTTGGGCTCCCCCTGGTGGGGATTAAAGAGGATATTTCTCCCTCTGCCCCCTTTGGGGTAACTCCAGCAGCCTGTCTTGCCCTTGCCTCGGTAGGCCTCGGGCTGTTGCCCTGGGGTTCGGAAGGTCTTCCCTCTCTGCGGCTTTTCTTCCGGGAATCCCTTCTTTTTGTCAGCCGCCTTCTCCAGGATTTTGTCTAGGTCTGGTCCGAACAAAAACTGACCGTAGAACGGGAGGGCGCATACTTTATTTTTTGAGGCTAAGTCGCCTGACCATGATTTCAGCCATAGTACTCTTCTGGCTGAGTTAGATCGGGCTGTAGCTTTTGCCGAGAGTTTAACCGTTTCGGCCGCGGCATCCGCTAGGAAATTTGTTGCCATACACAGGATAGGTAGGGAATTTAGGATTTGTTCCCTTGGCGTTTTATTGGTTAAAGGGGTTGTCCCGCGAAAGCAAGTGGGGTTATACACTTCTGTATGGCCATATTAATGCACTTTGTAATGTACATTGTGCATTAATTATGAGCCATACAGAAGTTATCAGAAGTTATTCACTTACCTGTTCCGTTGCTAGCGTCCTTGTCTCCATGGTGCCGTCTAATTTTCAGCGTCTAATCTCCCGATTAGATGCGCTTGCGCAGTTCGGTCTTCTTCTTTTCTGAATGGGGCCGCTCGTGCCGGAGAGCGGCTCCTCGTAGCTCCGCCCCGTCACGTGCCGATTCCAGCCAATCAGGAGGCTGGAATCGGCAATGGACCGCACAGAAGCCCTGCGGTCCACCGAGGGTGAAGATCCCGGCGGCCATCTTCACCAGGTAAGTAAGAAGTCACCGGAGCGCGGGGATTCAGGTAAGCACTGTCCGGTTTTCTTTTTTAACCCCTGCATCGGGTTTGTCTCGCGCCGAACGGGGAGGCTATTGAAAAAAAAACAAAAACGTTTCGGCGCGGGACAACCCCTTTAAGTGTAGCTCCAGCTGTTCGAGCCATACCCCCAGAGTGCGCGCCACGCAAGTGGCTGCGATCCCTGGCCTAAGTATGTTTGCCGCTGCCTCCCATGATTTTTTTAGAAGGCCTTCGGCTTTGCGATCCATGGGATCTTTTAATTGTGTGGTGTCCTCAAAGGGCAGGCTCGTCCTCCTAGCTACTTTGGCCACTGGGACGTCTACCTTGGGTATCTCTTCCCAGCTTGCGCAAACTTCCTCCTCGAATGGGTACCTTCTTTTTACCCCTCTAGCGGAGAAGGAACCTGCGTCTGGTTTCTTCCACTCCTTTTGGATAATTTTAATGATGTTTTTGTGGACAGGGAAGGTATGTTTACGCCTTTCCCCTAGTCCCCCGAATATCTCATCCTGCAGGGTGCGTGGTTCTCTGGGCTCTTCCATTTTTAATGTAGCCCTGACTGACTTAATCAATTCTGTTAAGTCGTCCTGATGGAAAAGGTATCTTTTGTTGTCCTCATCGTCTGAGGACTCCTCAGCCGCCTGTTCCTCTTGCTCCGATCCGATAGAACTCTCAGAGTCGGAAGGCTCGTCGGGAACATACGCTTTTTTCTGGCGTTTCTCTGGCGGCGCCAGCTGTGACGTTAGGGCTGGTCGAACCTCCTCCTTCACCAGCTTCCTAACGTCATCCATGAATCCCCCCGATTCCTCTTTGACTAGCCTAGCTACGCATGCCTTGCATAGAGGCCTCTGGTACGTAGCTGGCAGTCTCGTCCCACATTCCACGCATTTTTTGGGTTTTGTTCTGGGGGGATGTCTTTTTTATCCCCCTGACAAAAAAAAGGGAAAGTATTTTTTGCGGGTAAATATGCAATTTTTCCATATACAATACATTGGATTTTGCATTTTGTATTTTTTGCCGCACTGGCTACTTACGGCCGCTGAGGCTGAGGTTTCAGCTATCTCTGGGGCTGGAGCACTCATTACTGTACCGGTGCTGCAGACACCCTGCGACCTGTAGTGCTGGTCCACCTTCTGGCTTCTCTCAGGTTCCTTATTTTGAATTTTCGCGCTCCTGCGCTATGCCCCGCCCCCTCCGTTCAGCTCCTGATGCGAGAGTGATGACGTCACCACGCTGGACACGTGACGCGACGCCCCGCCGTCAAAGGGCTTCCTGGAGCGCCGCGCTGTGACTATACAAGGAGGAGGAGGGGGACTGAGGCTCCCGCTTTGTACCCCCCATGGGCCGCCGCGGGAGGAACCTGGCCCGGGGGTTACCACCCCATGTGGTGTCCCGGGAGTCTTCTGGCTGGGAAGGGAGGACAGGCTGACCCACTGCCCTCCGATCCGCCTGTAAGTAAATCCTGGCTGGCTTCTCCACCAGCCCCTCTCAGAGATCCTGCCTCCTGGCAGGACAGGAAGACACTGAGGAAAGTGGGAAAGGGGGGGGAGCTTTTAACCTCTCAGTGTGTTCCTGTCCTATCAGGAGGAGGCAATCTCAATTGGTGCTGTCGTGGAGACAACTGGGGGAAACAATTGTTTCCTATAGAAGCGTTCACATGCCGGAATTGTAGCTGTGCTAAATACTTGCATGTCTCAAAAGGTAGGACAGGCGAGGGCTATGCCCACACCTAACTCCATGGTACAGAAAAAGATAGAACCTGTCCTATCTTTGCTGCATGCTTTCCCTAGACTCCTATGAGAGCTGGAAAGAATGCATCTCAGATCGTGTAAACGGGCTAATTCAAGTAGGAGGAATTAACCCACAAACAGCTATACAGCACAAGTACAGCGCTTGTGTGAAAGAGCCATTAAGTGGAGCTAAAAGTGTGCCCTCCTTCACAGTGATATGGAAAAAGACCTGGGGGTACTAGTGGATTGTAGATTTAACTGGAGCAACCAATGCCAGTCAGCTGCTGCAAAAGCTAATAAAGTCTTGGGGCACATTAAAAGAGGCATAGGGGTGAGAAAATTATTCTCCCACTATAAAAGGCACTTGGCAGGTCCCACATGGAATACTGTATACAGTTCTGAACACCGGTGCTCACGAAAGATGTTGCAGTGCTTGAAGGGGTACAAAGAAGGGAAACTAAATAAATGGAATGTAGGGACTGGAATACCCAGAAAGGCTATAAAAAAATACGGTTAAGGGGTGATCAAATAATGTATAAACACATTAGGGGACAATACAAGGATGTGTTTATATCCAGGACTGCGTCGGTAACAAGAGGGCATCCGATACGTCTTGAAGAAAGCAGGTTTCATCACCAACACAGAAGGGGGTTCTTTACTATTCAGGTAGGGACTATCAAAGGTTAATCAAGGGATTATTCTGACTGCAGTTATGGAGTTGGGAAGGAATTTTCCCCCAAATGGGTTACTTGGCTTCTGCCTCTTGGAGTTTTTGCCTTCCTCTGGATCAACTAGGGGATTGAAACAGGCTGAACTAGCTGGACATCATCTTCATTCAGCCTAGCATACTATGTTACAATAACAACTTATTTGGTGCAGTCTAGAGATGAGCGAGCACCAAAATGCTCGGGTGCTCGTTACCGGAACGAAATTACGCGATGCGCGAGGGTTCGTTTCGAGTAACGAACCCCATTGAAGTCAATGGGCGACTCGAGCATTTTTGTATATCGCCGATGCTCGCTAAGGTTTCCATTTGTGAAAATCGGGGCAATTCAAGAAAGTGATGGGAACGACACAGCAACGGATAGGGCAGGCGAGGGGCTACATGTTGGGCTGCACCTCAAGTTCCCAGGTCCCACTATTAAGCCACAATAGCGGCAAGAGTGCCCCCCCCCCCCAACAACTCTTACTTCTGAAAAGCCCTCATTAGCAATGCATACCTTAGCTAAGCACCACACTACCTCCAACAAAGCACAATCACTGCCTGCATGACACTCCGCTGCCACTTCTCCTGGGTTACATGCTGCCCAACCCCCCCCCCCCCCGCACGACGCAGTGTCCACAGCGCACACCAAAGTGTCCCTGCGCAGCCTTCAGCTGCACTCATGCCACACCACCCTCATGTCTATTTATAAGTGCATCTGCCAGAGGAACTGCAGGCACACACTGCAGAGGGTTGGCACGGCTAGGCAGTGACCCTCTTTAAAAGGGGCAGGGCGATAGCCCACAATGCTGTACAGAAGCAATGAGAAATATAATCCTGTGCCACCGCCATCAGGAGCTGCACACGTGGGCATAGCAATGGGGAACCTATGTGCCACACACTATTCATTCTGTCAAGGTGTCTGCATGCCCCAGTCAGACCGCAGTTTTTTATAAATAGTCACAGGCAGGTACAACTCCGCAATGGGAATTCCGTGTGCACCCACAGCATGGGTGGCTCCCTGGAACCCACCGGCTGTACATAAATGTATCCCATTGCAGTGCCCATCACAGCTGAGGTAACGTCCGATTAAATGCAGGTGGGCTTCGGCCCACACTGCATGCCCCAGTCAGACTGGGGTTCTTTAGAAGTAGACACATGCAGTTACAACTCCCTGTGGACCCACAGCATGGGTGGGTGCCAGGAAGCCACTGGCGGTACATAAATATATCCCATTGTATTGCCCATCACAGCTGATGTAATGTCAGCTTTAATGCAGGTGGGCAAAAAATTAATTGGATTACACTGTAGGCGAGGGACCCAAAAAATTGGTGTACCAACAGTACTAATGTACATCAGAAAAATTGCCCATGCCCAACCAAGAGGGCAGGTGAAACCCATTAATCGCTTTGGTTAATGTGGCTTAATTGGTAACTAGGCCTGGAGGCAGCCCAGTTAAAATAAAAATTGGTTCAGGTGAAAGTTTCAACGCTTTAATGAGCATTCAAACGTATAAAAATTGTTTACAAAAATTATATGACTGAGCCTTGTGGGCCTAAGAAAAATTGCCCGTTCGGCGTGATTATGTGAGGTTTCAGGAGGAGGAGCAGGAGGAGGAGGATGAATATTATACACAGATTGATGAAGCTAAAAGGTCCACGTTTTTGATGGTGATAGAGAACAATGCTTACATCCGCGGGTGCAGCCTACGTATTGTTTAGGTATCGCTGCTGTCCGCTGGTGGAGAAGTCTGGGGAAATCCAGGCTTTGTTCATCTTGATGAGTGTAAGCCTGTTGGCACTGTCGATTGACAGGCGGGTACGCTTATCTGTGATGATTCCCCCAGCCGCACTAAACACCCTCTCTGACAAGACCCTAGTCGCAGGACAAGCAACCACCTCCAGGGCATACAGCGCGAGTTCAAGCCACGTGTCCAGCTTCGACACCCAGTAGTTGTAGGGGGCAGAGGCGTCACGGAGGACGGTCGTGCGATCGGCTACGTACTCCCTCACCATCCTTTTACAGTGCTCCCGCCGACTCAGCCTTGACTGGGGAGCGGTGACACAGTCTTGCTGGGGAGCCAGAAAGCTGTCAAAGGCCTTAGAGAGTGTTTCCCTGTCTGTGCTGTACATGCTGCCTGATCTCTGCGCCTCCCCTGCTACCTGGCCCTCGGAACTGCACCTTCGGCCACTAGCGCTGTCGGATGGGAATTTTACCATCAGTTTGTCCGCCAGGGTCCTGTGGTATAGCATCACTCTCGAACCCCTTTCCTCTTCGGGTATGAGAGTGAAAAGGTTCTCCTTATACCGTGGGTTGAGCAGTGTGTACACCCAGTAATCCGTAGTGGCCAGAATGCGTGTAACGCGAGGGTCACGAGAAAGGCATCCTAACATGAAGTCAGCCATGTGTGCCAGGGTACCTGTACGCAACAAACACATGGCTGTCCTCACTAGGAAGATCACTTGCAGGATCCTCCTCCTCCTCCTCCTCCTCCTCCTCCTCCTCAGGCCATACACGCTGAAAGGATGACAGGCAAGCAGCATGTGTACCCTCAGCAGTGGGCCAAGCTGTCTCTTCCCCCTCCTCCTCCTCAACACGCTGAGATATAGACAGGAGGGTGCTCTGACTATCCAGCGACATACTGTCTTCCCCCGCCTCTGTTTCCGAGCGCAAAGCGTCTGTCTTTATGCTTTGCAGGGAACTTCTCAAGAGGCATAGCAGAGGAATGGTGACGCTAATGATTGCAGCATCGCCGCTCACCCTCTGGGTAGACTCCTCAAAGTTTCCAAGGACCTGGCAGATGTCTGCCAACCAGGCCCACTCTTCTGTAAAGAATTGAGGAGGCTGACTCCCACTGCGCCGCCCATGTTGGAGTTGGTATTCCACTATAGCTCTACGCTGCTCATAGAGCCTGGCCAACATGTGGAGCGTAGAGTTCCACCGTGTGGGCACGTCGCACAGCAGTCGGTGCACTGGCAGATGAAACCGATGTTGCAGGGTGCGCAGCGTCCGTGTGGGACTTGCGGAAATGTGCACAGAGCCGGCGCACCTTTCCGAGCAGGTCTGACAAGCGTGGGTAGCTTTTCAGAAAGCGCTGAACCACCAAATTAAAGATGTGGGCCAGGCATGGCACGTGCGTGAGGCTGCCAAGCTGCAGAGCCGCCACCAGGTTACGGCCGTTGTCACACACGACCATGCCCGGTTGGAGGCTCAGCGGCGCAAGCCAGCGGTCGGTCTGCTCTGTCAGACCCTGCAGCAGTTCGTGGGCCGTGTGCCTCTTCTCTCCTAAGCTGAGTAGTTTCAGCACGGCCTGCTGACGCTTGCCCACCGCTGTGCTGCCGTGCCGCGCGACACCGACTGCTGGCGACGTGCTGCTGCTTCCACATCTTGATTGCGAGACAGAGGTTGCGTAGGAGGAGGAGGAGGGTGGTTTAGTGGAGGAAGCATACACCGCCACAGATACCACCACCAAGCTGGGGCCCGCAATTCTGGGGGTGGGTAGGACGTGAGCGGTCCCAGGCTCTGACTCTGTCCCAGCCTCCACTAAATTCACCCAATGTGCCGTCAGGGAGATATAGTGGCCCTGCCCGCCTGTGCTTGTCCACGTGTCCGTTGTTAAGTGGACCTTGGCAGTAACCGCGTTGGTGAGGGCACGTACAATGTTGCGGGAGACGTGGCCGTGCAGGGCTGGGACGGCACATCGGGAAAAGTAGTGGCGACTGGGAACTGAGTAGCGCGGGGCCGCCGCCATCATACTTTTGAAAGCCTCCGTTTCCACAAGCCTATACGGCAGCATCTCCAGGCTGATAAATTTGGCTATGTGCACGTTTAACGCTTGAGCGTGCGGGTGCGTGGCGGCGTACTTGCGCTTGCGCTCCAACACTTGCGCTAGCGACGGCTGGACGGTGCGCTGACAGACATTGGTGGATGGGGCCGAGGACAGCAGAGGTGAAGGTGTGGGTGCAGGCCAGGAGACGGTAGTGCCTGTGCCCTGAGAGGGGGGTTGGATCTCAGTGGCAGGTTGGGGCACAGGGGGAGAGGCAGCGGTGCAAACCGGAGGCGGTGAACGGCCTTCGTCCCACCTTGTGGAGTGCTTGGCCATCATATGTCTGCGCATGCTGGTGGTGGTGGTGGCTCCCCGGCTGATCTTGGCGCGACAAAGGTTGCACACCACTGTTCGTCGGTCGTCTGCACTCTCAGTGAAAAACTGCCAGACCTTTGAGCACCTTGGCCTCTGCAGGGTGGCATGGCGCGAGGGGGCGCTTTGGGAAACGGTGGATTATTCGGTCTGGCCCTGCCTCTACCCCTGGACACGGCACTGCCTCTTTCAACCTGCCCTGCTGCTGCCCTTGCCTCCCCCTCTGAAGACCTGTCCTCAGTAGGCGTAGCAAACGAGGTAGGGTCAGTCACCTCATCGTCCTGCTGCTCTTCCTCCAAATCCTCTGTGCGCTCCTCCCTCGGACTTACTGCCCTTACTACTAACTCACTGATAGACAACTATGTCTCATCGTCATCGTCCTCCTCACCCACTGAAAGGTCTTGAGACAGTTGCCGGAAGTCCCCAGCCTCATCCCCCAGACCCCGGGAACTTTCTAAAGGTTGGGCATCGGTCACGACAAACTCCTCCAGTGGGAGAGGATTCGGAACCATTGCTGCCCATTCTGGGCAGGGGCCCGGGAACAGTTCCTGGGAGTCTGCCTGCTCCTCAGAATGTGTCATTGTAATGGAGGGAGGAGGCTGGGAGGAAGGAGGAGCAGCAGCCAGAGGATTCAGAGTTGCAGCAGTGGACGGCGCAGAACTCTGGGTGTTCGATAGATTGCTGGATGCACTTTCTGCCATCCACAACAGGACCTGCTCACACTGCTCATTTTCTAATAAAGGTCTACCGTGTGGACCCATTAATTGTGAGATGAATGTGGGGACGCCAGAAACGTGCCTCTCTCCTAATCCCGCAGCAGGCGGCTGCGATACACCTGGATCAGGAGCTGGGCCTGTGCCCACACCCTGACTTGGGCCTCCGCATCCTCGCCCACGTCCTCTAGGCCTACCCCTACCCCTCAGCATGGTGTATTACCAGTAGTGCAGAAACAGAACGCTGTAATTAAATGTGCCGCTTATTGGCCTGTGGTTGGAGGCTGACTTCGCTTACGGAACGCCTGGAAATAATTTTGCGCAAGCCTGCTGTAACACTTAGCTGGCTGCGTATGAATTAGGAGGACAACTACACCCAGCACAGACCCAGTACACCGAGGACAGCCACAGGCAGCCCAAATAGATTTTTTTCCCCAAAATGTTTTTGGCAAGGCCTACTGCCTATATTCAATAAATATGTCTTCTGTCCCTGCGTCACCACTACTGGCCCTGGAGTATGTAAAATAACTGCAGACTGTTGCACTGTGGACTGGAATGTGATGTAACAGCCAACACAGAGCTAGGAAATAATTTTGCGCAAGCCTGCTGTAACACTTAGCTGGCTGCGTGTGAATTAGGAGGACAACTATACCCAGCACAGACCCAGTACACTGAGGACAGTCACAGGCAGCCCAAATAGATTTTTTTTCCCCAAATGTTTTTGGAAAGGCCCACTGCCTATATTCAATAAATATAGGTCTTCTGTCCCTGCCTCACCACCACTACTGGCCCTGGAGTATGTATAATTACTGCAGGGCGCAATGCTCTGCACAGCCGATATAAAAAAAAAAGTGCAACACTGCAAAAAGCAGCCTCCACACTACTGCACACGGTTAGATGTGGCCCTAAGAAGGACCGGCGGGATTCTTGAAGCCTAAAATACTCCTAACACTCTCCCTATAGCAGCTCCGGCACCAACAGCACTTTCCCTCCTCTATGTCAGAATAAATCTGTGGCGAGCCGCGGGAGGGGCCGATTTTTATACTCGGGTGACACCTGATCTTGCCAGCCACTCACTGCAGGGGGGTGGTATAGGGCTTGAACGTCGCAGGGGGAAGTTGTAATGCCTTCCCTGTCTTTCTATTTGCCAGAAAAGCGCGCTAACGTCTCAGAGATGAAAGTGAAAGTAACTCGAACATCGCGTAGTACTCGTCACGAGTAACGAGCATCTCGAACACGCTAATACTCGAACGAGTATCAAGCTCGGCCGAGTACGTTCGCTCATCTCTAGTGCAGTCCCAATTGGTGATTCAGTTTCTCTTTGTGAAAAATATGGAGATATAAGAGTCCTTGAGTTGTTGTAATAGCAAACATAATTGGATCATCTGTGTTGACCTTAAAATGGTATGCTTCCTTCTTGGTCAGCAACATGGATCCACCAAATATCACTGTTATCTGTACATGTGGGACACTGGAAAACACTGGGTGGAAAGGAATTAGCCTCCAAGATCAGACCTCAATCCTGGGGATCGCAAGATTCTACATGAGCCACTTGTTGACAGAAAGAAGATTATATTCCCACCTCTGTTTTATGAGACCCAGTTTCACGTGCAATTAGTTAAAGTTTTGCCAACTGAAGGAGACTGAAGTACTTCATCTTGGCATTTTATTTTGTGATTTGAAAAAAAATAAAAGTTGGTGTGTTTGAGGGTCCACAAATTCAGCAACCCAAAGATGAACATTTCAGTAGGACAAGGTCAGACTTCCAACAGAATGCTTGGTTATTATTTAAAGACAGTGCCAAGGACTTTCTTGGAAATAAGCGAGCAAAGAATTACACCAAAATTGTCCAGAAACTCTTGGAGAGCTACAACATGAGCATCAAGGTGTATTTATTGCATAACCATCTTGATAATTTTCAGGTAAAAAAAAAAGCACCAAAAGAATGGGACTGTCACTTACATTTTAGGGGAACTCAATGTCCTCCCAAAACCGTAAGCAACAGGCCCATTCTTTTGGTACCCTTCTCTAAAAAAAAAATGGTTGTCTTATACTGTAACACCGGAACCTCATCTTCTGACTGACTTATGCCACAGATATAAATATGTCACCTCTATTCTGTAGCCCAGTATGATTACTGTGATATCACACTGTCTTTGTGTATTTCTACTTTTGCACAAAGCACTTTTCATGCCAAAAAAAAGTGCATAGCCAGTGTCACAACTATTTTCTTAGTTGTGGGGAGTGGTTTTTTTTTTCTAAGCAAGTTGTAATTTTTTGGGAAAGTATAAAGGATTCATAAACCAAATATGTAATTTTTTTATCTATCTATTCAGATGAGTTTACCACCATTCGATGTAAATACTACATCACTTTACTTTGTGAATCTGTACAAAATAAATCAATACCAAAATTTATATATTTTGTATCTTCTACTTTTGAATAAAAAACACTTTCATACATTTTTGTATTGCCATTTTCAGGGAGCCATAACGAACACACACTTTCTTGCAGGGGAGGTGTAGGCTTTATAGGCGTTCGTTTAGGATGCTTGCCTTTTGGGTTCTTATTAAAAAAAATTTTGGAGGTAAGGTGAACAAAACTCACCTATTCTTGCATTGTACAGAAACTACTTTCACAGTGAAGGTTACTTAACGCATTGGTTTAACTATTGGCTATTCTATTACTATTGGTTATATTACCATAGGTAAACTATTGGTTACTCTGAACATAGCAATGTGTGTTTTATATACATATTTACCATTAAAAAAGGGAAGCAGTCATCTTTATCCTGCCTCTCAGACAAGCATAAGGTAGTGTGACAGGCATGTCTATTACAGCCATGACCATTTTATGCATCTGAAGTAGTTTGTTAGAAACTTATATTAGTAGCATTACACACAGAACTACAAGAAGCAGTCACCCACTCTGCCGTCTCCCCTTTACTGTGCATAGGGATACTACTGTTAATCAGTCTGTGACAAACTACTTAACATATAAAAACATCACTGTAATCAGCCTGCAAGAAGGGACAGAATAAAAGGGGTGACAGATTACCTTTGGACTTGACCATGCAATTACTTGTATGATACAATAGCTCTGTATTGGAGTGTAGTATACAGTATGTCAGTTTTACATTGATACACTGCAGGCTGCCTATTAGACCAGCCCCATCTCACAAAAGAAAGAAAAATGTGAAAAAACCAATACCACTTTTTGGTCACACCACTTCCTTAACCCCTTAAGGACCAGGCTGTTTTGTAGCTTAAGGACCAGACACTTTTTAGGGATTTTACCCATGTGGTGGTTTTACTGCCCCCTTTTTTTAGCTACCAAAATTTTTGCTGCACTTTCTTCCCTGTGACATATGGGGCAATTTAAAAAAAAAAATTTCACTGACTTTTTCCTGATTTTTTATTTTATTGGGGGGTAAAAAGCTAAAAAAAAGTGTGCTTAAAAAATTAACATTTCTAGTTTTTTTAAAAAGTGTATTTACACTAAAAAAGTATGGGAACAGGTTTTTTTTTTGTTTTGGATGTTTTGATATATAATATGTACGGTTTTGGATTACAGGGTGCATGTAGTGACGGTTTTGGTTGGCGTCTGCTTTGGGTTATTTATGTATGTATTGTTGTTTTAATCTGTAATTTTATCTATTTATGTAACTATTCTTTTTACTATCCATGTCCCCCATGATGTCATACAAGACCTCTGGGGAACATTCACATTTTTTTTTTATGTGACACTTTCCCACTGTAGCTGGGGCATCCATAGGAGCCCCAGTTACAGGGGAAAACATCCCCTGTAGTGACAATAGTCACTGGCAGAGCTGGTCAGGGTCTAGTACGACGCTGCAACTCTGCTATATAGCAGGGAATCCTGGCGGTCACATGACCCTTCCCCCCCCCCCCCCCCCCCAGCTCCTGTAGTGGAAGTTACACTTCCACTTTTTAGTACACAGCGCTCATTGAGCACTGAGTACTCTGGGAAGGAGAAGGCAGTAAGGGTTAAAAATCCTCCTGCCTTCTCCTCCGGGTTATCAGCTGTTACTAACAGCTGACAATCCGTCTGGCTTCTGATTAATTACAAAAAGGAGACTTTAATCCCCGCCATAATTTTACATACAGCTGGGTTTAAAGCCCAGGAACAGGCGCCGTATATTTATGGTGCCTGATCCTAAATGGGTTAAAGAGGTTTTTTTTTTTTTTTAATACATGCACACACCAAAAGCGGTATTAAAGAGGAAAACAAAAGAAAAAAAAAACAAAAAAAAACAGACAAACACTACAGCTCACACCGCAAAAACAAATCCTTCACACAGCCCTAAACGTAAAAAGTTTAAGAATGTGTCAGAGCACGTTTAACAAAATACAAAAAAACCCACACCATAACACATTGTTTAAGCAGCACCCACATCAGATCTGTAAGTTTATTTGCTCAATGTGCGACAGTTACATAATGAATCACATTCATAATATTCCATCACTGAGGAAAACTGCTAGAAATGGTCCGTGTGCCAGAAAAGAAAAAAAAAAAATAGAAATAAAATAAAAATGGGAAAATGTTTGAAATGAAACACGGAGTTTGTTTAGAGGTGAAAAAGTAAAAATGACAATTCACCGATCAGACCTTAAATAATTCACTGCATTACAATGACAAAGAAGCACAAACAAAGGCTTATTCAAAAACAGTAATTTCCTACACATTAATAATTAGAATTTCACCATGACTAACACCAGACACTGAGGTTAGGCTAAAACTGGTGTTCATGATCCCACCCGCTCCCCAACTAACCAATATTTATATTTTTTTTCTTTTTTCCTTTTTTTTAAAATTTTTTTGTTTACATTTTTCTTGTAAGATTAAAATTATATTTGCATGTCACAATAGCAACATCCATTACATACCAATATAACTATTACAGCTGTGTAGATCATCATCTACCCCTTAAACCCTCACTTCCTAATGGAGAACATTGTTTTTGCTTCTTGAAAATAAAGGCAATAAAATTGAAGACAAGTTGGCTTGCCATAGGAATACATAACATCTACTGTATAATTTAATTTCAAGCTACGTTATAGAAATACAACACTAGCATGCACAATATTGTATTGAGATTAATGCAGCGGTAGTAATTTCATTGGAGAAACTGTTATATAGGCAAGTGCAATTAAAAAAAAAAAATGCTGCTTAGAACCTATTCATCATTCTTAGCTTTGGAGCCCTCTTAGGATCGTCAAGGTTTTATAGCAGCCAAGAAAAAATAAATAGTTCGTGTAATTCCAGTAAATTACTTTTATGCTGGACACAAATGTAACACTGATCACTGGACAGTGGTGGGAGGGAAAAAAAACAAGAAAAAAAAATAAGTTTTTCACTTGCTGTCTAATCAAGAAAATAGAATTCTGATAACAATTTCCTTTACATTTTGGCAATGAACACGCCACTTTAGCATTGCTATAGTAAGCAAGAAACATTCTACAATGACAGCTTTTCTGTCACATGTCCTATAATTACCTATGGCTTCTAGAAAAGAAGTTAAATCTTAAAAGAAATCTTTCTATACTGTTCCATTTTAAATACTTCTAAACTAGAACGTTTAGAACTTTGGTTGCACGTATCAAACCAGTCAAATGAAATCAAACAGGACCTTAGAATTAGGAATTCTCTATTGAAACATATGCCAACAGACACTGCACAATCAAATGTGATTAACCACACCACTTTATAGCAAGTCACACAAGAATTTAAGTGTTTCAGGTCTATCTTGTGCCGCTTAAGAAAATTGGGAACAGCAGGTTATAGTATCATTAAAAGAACTTCTTATCTATTCTCTCTAGTTCCTTTACTTCAATATACTAGCCAATACCTACATCTGGTATTGAACAATTTGTATCTCCCCCCCCCCCCCCCCCCCATATCAGAATATTCCAAGAAAAGGCAATACCTGAACAGAAAGGCTTCAGAATTAAACCGGTTCGTACCAGTGCAGGAACACTTACCATTATAAAGCAGAGACACTAAATTCGTGGCAGTAGATGATCAATTGGACCTGTCATTTTTTGTAGGGTGGAAATCACATTTTTCATCTGTTGCATTACACATCTAACCTTATGTAATAGAAGGATTTCATATGTTGAATAGGGAATTTATAGACTTACCAATAAGGATAAACAAAAACAATGCTAAAGTACTGGCAAATTTTCCTGTTAAGCCGTGGAATACATTATCATGAATACTGGCAGGCAGTGGCTAAAGAGTGTATATCATGTTGTATATAGGTGCGGTGCACTCGGTACACAACACGCATTAAATAAATATGCATATACTGTAGCATGAAAGGCAAGACGTGCTTACAGCTAAGAATATAAATAGAAAATAACTTACTGGAACCACAAAACTATTTCAAAAAGGCATTCCATTCAAGTTATTCCTACTCTTAAATCTCTCTCTAAATATGTCTAGCGATAACTTAAAATTAAAAACAGCTCCACTTTTATTAACTACAGAACAGTCCATGTGCCAGTGTTTGGCTGCCATTCCATACTAGCACAGCCAGTCTAAACTTTCCACTCGTGGTGTTTTGGCAAAATGTCGAAGAGGCAATCAAAGACAGGTGGTAAGGTCTTTCCCTGGGGAGGTCGTCCCTTCCTTACCCTCCCCCACCCTCAACCCCCCACTTGTGGGAAAAAAAATAAAGACTGCGTTAGTAGCATCAGCGTGCGGCTGCCAGTCAATCTGAGGTCTTAATTGTTGCCTTCTCCTCCATCATCATCTTGCTGATCACTTGTCCAGAGTGTTAGGTTGTCACGTAGGAGTTGCATGATAAGTGTAGAGTCCTTGTAGGAGTCCTCATTCAGGGTATCCAGCTCCGCAATAGCATCATCAAATGCCGTCTTGGCCAGATGGCAAGCCTGTTCTGGTGCGTTTTGTATCTCATAGTAGAACACAGAGTAGTTAAGAGCCAGGCCCAGCCTGATGGGATGAGTGGGCTGCATGTGTTCTTTGCTTATCTCATGGGCTTCGCTGTATGCCTTCTCTGATGATTCAACAACCGCTGCTCGCTTTTCCCCAGTGGCCACCTCTGCAAGATATCGATAATAATCTCCTTTCATTTTCAGGTAAAACACTTTGCTTTCATACTGCGTTTCACTGCAATTTTTGATGAGAAAATTATCCAAAAGGCTTAGTACATCTTGGCAAACCGCTTCTAATTCCTTTTCAATTTTCTCACGATAGGCACGCACCATCTCGATTTTTTTTTCATTGCCATCAGCTGAGGTCTTCTGCTCAATACTGCTTATTACCCTCCAGGAAGATCTGCGCGCCCCAACAACATTCTTGTATGCCACAGACAACAAGTTCCTTTCTTCGTTTGAGAGGGGTTCATTTAATTCTGTCACCTGATAAAAAGGAGAAAATAATGAGCAATAGTAGAATATAAAGACTTAGACACATACTAATTGTTTGCAGCTCTCTAATTAAAGTCGCTTTAGACATGTATTTAGAACATTTGAAAATCAAGACACTAACCCACATAGAAGACCCCAAAGTGATATTTGCCAATATTCTCTGGCACAACTCATATCACACAGGCACCCTGTCCGTATACATATTTGCAAGTGCTACTCTTGTTCGAAATTCGCACTAAAATAGGACATGTTGCAATTTTTCCATCTTATGACACTGATGCGCAAGAAAAGCTGCCCATATAAGTGCTCATTGCAAATAATGGGGTCTATTTGTGTGCAAGTTGTGTGTCTCGCAGCGCACAAAAGGCACACCAGAATATTGGCCATGTAAATATGGCTAGGATTACTAGTTTTCACAAGGATTTATTTATTTTTAAGGCAGCCTATACAAACAGTCCTGGTTTCTGCACGATTGCCTAAAGAGAAACGGCATAAATGTACTAGTTTTGAGGGTGTTCCCAGGTGGAAGGCTCCTGCCACACTACTTGCAGGCAGCATGATATTCTGTGGTGTCAGATGTTCTTATTACACCAAGTTTAATTATGTAGCACTGCCACATTTCAGAGAAACAGTCGTAACAAGTGCTGGGGTATGCAAAAGCATCTGCCAGCTTCTCATGCGCATCTGCCACTCCAGTTGCATCAATGACGCTAATATCCAAGCTCCTGTATCTTGCCATCTCTGGCAGTCTCACCGAGAATGGGGCAACCCTGCACATGCACAACTAATGCTCTATCAGTCTTCTCACAGCAATTGGTGCGGTAACCCCACAGTGCAGAGATGATGAGGAATCCTGCTCTTGGCAAATTGGTGAAGGCCTCCGTGGTGAGACCCCAACCGATCACACTTATCCCTTGTATAAGGTGATGAGAGCAGATTCTTGTAAAACCCCTTTAAAAATCTGCTGCCTGGTGGCCCTACATGGCCCACACCACCACATTATATGGCTCCCTGCGATCTGGTCACAGACATGCTTGCTTTTAAAAGGTTTTTTACTGGTTCTGCATATTTTTTGACAAAGAGGACTGCTGTGCAGGGGACATGGACACGCAAGTACCAGAGGGCTGTGTGACCATCTTTGGGATCCGCTATAAGAGCATAATGGGGTTAATCCTAACCTGTGTGCCACAACAGAAAATAAAGGACTTTGAGAAATGCCAATATACTTTTGATTTAATGTATATACAGCCTGATGTGGTGCAGTTCATCAAAAACTCCACCACCCTCATGTGTATGCATTATGTACAACTACACACTCATCACGTTAGCATCTACAACTACATGCCTCACATCTAATTAACGAAGATGGAATACCTCTGCAGGAAGGCAGCATTCCTGAAAGTCAATGTTAGACTCTTTATACAAGCCTTATAACAATGACCCCCCCCCCCCAAACAACTGTCAGTGTATGGATTCAGGCTTTGTTTTTGATTTGCAGGAATGCTGCCTTCAACTAGGTGGCGCTGCAGAGGTATTGTTCCATCTTCCTTTATTTGCGTATTTCCCAGAGGAGGCTGACCTTTTAACCCTTTCCAATCCACTGTCTGACCTCTGAAGACATTATGATTTAAGGCTGTACAGCTCCAATGTTGGAAGACGTTCGTCGGGGTTCTCTTACTGTATATTGCCAGACACTCTGCTGTCGCAGCCTATCCAATGTGTCATCTCATGCAGTACTGGCTTTAGCCAGCATATAGCACTGTTGTATAACGGCAGAAAAAGAGTAACCCCCCTAGGAATACAAGGATACAAGTTGGATTGGAAAGGGTTAAGTCTCCTCACATTCCTTCTAGGTGCTCTCATTAAGGCAGTTTTCAAACGGCCGATAAAGTTGCACGAGATTTGTCTTGAATGGTGTCCTATACATGAGCGATTTTTTTCCCTGCATCGCTAGAAAAAAAAAAAAAAAGTATGGCATGTCCCATCTTTGGGAGCTCCCTTGAAACACCTTGTCCATTGTTTTCGATGGGGCTGGAAAAAAAAAAAAAAATTGGATGTGAGATTTCCTATTGAAACCAACGCCAAAAAAAAACCAAACAAACTTGGAAATGTACGATGTTCCTGCAAATGCAAGACTTTTGTCAAGGGCAATATCCAACAGTTTCACGGCCTGATATCACGCTTGCCCGTGTGAAATTAGCCTGAGGAGAAACTACCCTTCCTGACTCACACCTACATACACAGAAGCGTACATTGTAAAGTATACACTTTTCCATCAGTCATTTGCAGATAATACAGTCACTGTCCTTGGACGGGCTTTCTAAGTCCTCCCTCACACAGGTGTTTGTTTTTTTCAGCATTTAACGCTGCGTTTTCAGCGCTGTGCTAAATGCTGCCTTTTATTTCAATGCGGCTTCTCGGACAAGTGTTAAAATGCAGCGTTTTTAAAGTAATGTCTGTTCTATTTTGGGGCGTTTCAGGATTTTTAAACGCTGCGCGTCGCCCAGAGTGGACAGAGTGAAAAAAAAAACAAAAAAAACAAACAAAAACTCACCTTGCAGGCGCCGTCTGGGTCCCTCCTGCTTCTCTCTGGCGTTCCTGCAGGCTTCTGTGTAGTTGTCAGCGCTGACAGAGCACCTCTTGCTGGTAACGAGAACTGAAAACCCTGCCTCCAGTAAGAGAATGCTCCGATTGGTTCTTGAGCTCTGGCTGGGCCAATCAGAGCAATCTCTTGCATGAGGCAGGGTTTTCAATCCCCATTACCAGCGATAGACGCTCTGCACGGAAAGCCTGCAGGAATGCCGAAGAGCAGCGGGAGGGACCCGGATGGCGCTTGCTAGGTGAATATTGCTTTTTTTTTACCTTCAGCTTCCTTGGCAGTGTTTTCAGCTGTGCTGAAATCATAGTCAAAACGCATGCAAATGCTGCAGAAACTGCAAAAAGCTGCATTTCTCAATGCTGTGTTTACTCTAAATGCCTGTGTGAGGGAGGCCCAAGTGTCTCAGCTGGCAATGCCCCTTTACATTTTATTGGTCCCCTTGGAATTGGCTCAGAGTTGCCCCAAGAGCAGAAAACTATGTGCATACCCATTTTACAGTCTAGTAGTTAATTGGCTGCCGTGTGTGATAACTCCTGCAGTGACTGCTACTTTCCTGCATCTTTCTGCCAAAGTTAATTTACTACAATGACATGCACTCCTCCCACAATACAATGCCACCCCCTGACTTGTGATGACCTCAGGTTACGATAGTCAAGCAGTGATAACCTCTTCTAGGCAATTGAAGCACATGCAATTGGCGTGAAGATCCAGCCGAACTCACGCATGTTCTGAGACTTACTGTATGTGAAACCACAGCCAATCGCAAGTTCCTCAGATCAGTGCCAATACCACAACTAAACCACATCCCAATGCACTTACCATTAAGAAATTAGTAAAATTTCTAGTAAAGGGATGTAATGGAGAAAATAATGAAAATCTATCATCTTATATGGAGTGGGATCAGCTATCAATCTCCCTCCATACAAGTCCTGAGCAAACAGGAGGTAACTATGTCCTGTGTCGTTAAGGGGGTTAATGACCACTATATCTATACAGATATTTAAAGTTTCAAACCCTATTTAAAAGGGAAGGAGTTAAATCTCCTACAGATCTGCACCAAAATCCGCATTGAGTGAACAATCCCTTAAGATCCCACCCTTGTAGAAAAATGTCCGGGATTTAGTAGCTCTCGCTGCCTTATAGCAGGGCTTGCTTTATCTGGATTGATCTGGTGAGGAGGGGGGGGGGGGGGGTTGACAAGTCAAAGCTTCAGAAGCAATTCAGGGATTATTCTAGTTATCAGATTGGATTCAGGAACGATTTTTCTTCCCTTAAAATGGGGAAACCGGACTACCACCTTGGGTTTTTTTTGCCTCTCTGGATCAACATTTTGGGAGTAACCGGCTGAATTAGACGGAAGGTTTGTCTTAACACACTATGTAATTGCTAGTTTTCCATAAAGTTATGGTTTCAACAGCAAAGTTATGAAGGTACAAATGGTTGCCCTAGAACTGTACTTTGAGGTACCACTGGAATATTAAAGTATTAAGCAGAACACCGCATCACCATTTAATCACAAGGGCCGGAATACAGCTACTAGATACTGGTATTCAAGGTATTTATCAATCTGTTTTTGCCCCATACATATAAACGTTCCACAATCCCAATGACTTCAGGACATTTTTCCATATGGCATAATCTGAGCCTTTCATTCCATAGGAATCCATGTATTTCTCAACTGCTATTTTTGCAATCACAAAGCAGCTTCCATTTCTCAACAGCAAAATATGAATTTAAAGTTGTGCTGCGATTGGTGGCAATGGGCAACAAAAGTTAGTTTTCCCTTAGGCTCCCTGTCCACGGCCGTTGCGGAATATCGCCAGCATGCTGCAATTTAGATCCTGCAAGCAGAGAATCGCTAGAATTCTCCAATCATGGATGCCGCGGCTGTGCTTTCCATAGCATTGTTATTGAAAGTGTTCACTGCATTACCCGCGGCCGGACTATTGCCGCGGGTAATAAAATGAATTGCCCGTGGACAGGCAGCCTTAGGCAGTCGTCAAATCAGCCCCACCAACTACAGGACACGACATTCTCAGAGTGCTGGTCGTGTCCTGAAGGCTGGAAGAAAACCGTAGAATAGACTGTCTGTGCGGGCGTGGGGACGAGCTACAGACCTCTAGACTTGTCACAGCAGACATAACACTGTAAATGTACGTCCTGGAGCGGGACGGGGCTTAAAAAAAAAAAAAAAAAAATTAATTTTTGGTTCCCATAGGTGAATTGAACTTTCAGTTCTGACCAGCTCAGATTTACTTGGGGAGTTATGGATTCATTTTCTAGTAAATTTCTAGTAAATTTCTCAGTCTGATAACACAGACCTGCCACAAACATTCCTATCACAGTTAGGCCGGCTGCGCACAATCAAGTAGGTTTCCATATGCAGGAGCCCGGAGCGGAATCCAACTTTGTACCCAGCTGGCATCCGCGCCTACCTGCCTTTTCGGCATCTTCTCTGTACTGCGGATGGTACACATGGTGAACCGTCAGACAGACATGCATTGAAGAGATTAAAAAAATTTTTTTTAAGCCTCTGCTTTTCCCACATCATTGCCTAGCAATGATGCGGGATCCACGACCTTTCTGCAAGGTCCTTGCAGAAGGGCCGCGGATCGGATGGTTTCCATTAACTTCGAATGGAAGTTGTCTGCGTGGAATAAATGCAAAAATAGAACATGCTTTGATTTTTCTCCAAGTGGAAAATTGCAATTGATTTATACTCGTGGAGGAAAAAGCATTTTTTCCCCAATAGCATGTTATAGGCAGTAGTTGCTGCGGAATCCGGAGGCGGACGCCTGCTCCAGATTCCGCAATGCAAATATGCCCGTGTGCAGCCGCCCTTACTGCTGATGATCACAGCTCCTGCCAGTTATAATAGATCATAGGTCATCCTCCTGACTGGATGCTTATGGTCTGTAGCTGTGTAGAGTGTAACAGGCAAATCAGGTAAGGGAGACAGGCATGCAAAAAAAAGGTTTTTTTCACCAGAGTGGCCCTTTGGGGTTCTTCCTTCACACTGCCAGTCGTGATATTGCCACGAGAAAATCCCATAAGACCTCGTCGCCCCTCATCTCCTCACGAGATAGACAAAACCAGGAGCTGCTAATGTTAAAAACTGAGGCTCTATAGGGAAACATGCGCGAGGGGGGGGGCTGACACCAAACAGAAAGATAGGGCAGGCAATGATTTCCAAATCTCACATCACATGAGAGAAATCATTGCAAGTGGGAAATAAGCCATTGAAAAAAAATCATGGGTTTCAAAATTCTGCGTACTTTCGTATCGTGCGAAAATCACATGACACTCGCGCCAGTGTGAAGGCAGCTTTAAAGGAGTTTTCAAGCATTTTACAATTGAGGACCTATCCCCAGGACAGGTCATCAAAATTTGGTAAGTGGCAAACCGTTGTCTCACTGATCACAGGCAAGCCCACTTTTTGGCGGGCATTTAAATACCGCTGTCAGAATTGACAGCAAAATATGGTTAACAGCTGCAATAGGCGTTACTTCCAATTGTGCAGTATGTCAGCTGTGAAAGACAGCAGTCTCAAGTCTACACTATACAAACCCCACATATATACAATGCAAACTTAACTGTAAATTAAAGGGGTTTTCCGGAGACAATACTATTGATGACCTAGTCACAGGTTAGGTCATCAAAAGTTGATCGTTCGGGGTTTGTTGCTTGTGCCTGCAATTACAGCGGCTTGCGGTGATTTCAATGAGCCATGCTTGCAGTTACAAACGCCGACTATGACACGCAGATTGGAGCAGAGACTTCCACTCCAATCCCTATGTAATTGTCGTGCTGTCAGTGGGCACACAGTCAGCTGATCAGTCGGAGTCCCGAGTGACGTACCACAGCCGATCAATTATTGATGGCCTATCCTGAGGCTAGGTCATCAAAAGTATTTTCCCCAGAAAAGGATGTCCATTTGATAAGTTACTAAATAATGGCCCCTTTAAATGGGATGATTGTGAGGCGCATCCCAGCGATCACCGTTGTGCTTTCACAAAGGAGTAAGGATGACTCAGTGAACGGAGGCAGAGTGGGCCACGGATCGCTCTAGCCACCCACCTCCATTCACAGTAAACAGAGGAACAATTACACAGACTGATCGTCGTCTGATTTTCCTGCCTGCAGAAACCAGACTAATGAATTCAGTGGCTGCCAGCACTTACACTGAACGGTTATTGTTCAGATTCCCATGATCCAGCAACCATCTAAACTAGTAACGGTCAGTGTAAGAGGACCCTCAGTGTCAAACAATGAAAACAAAAGCAACAATATTGGAAAATACAAAGTATTTTTCTTTAGCTTGACTCTTAGGGCTCTTGACATGGGACAACTGTTGGGCACAGTAGCACCAACAGTCCCCGCAGCAATAATCCCTCTGGTGCTTTCACACAAGCGATCACCCCTCAGTGAATGGCGGTGGAGCAGCTGGGCATTATTCTGACCTACCTGATCCATTCACAGTAAACAGTTGTTCAGACAGTGTCAGTGGATCAGAACGACTGTTCAGCGTTTAAACCCAACGATTAGCAAACAAACGATAATGGCAGACACTCAGCGATCCTCTGACTTCCCTGAAGTGATGCAAGACTTTGGATATAAAAATTCCTCACATGTGGGGGTGGGAACACACGTTAGCAACTTTGATGTCAGGCCCAATAATCGCATTTGCCTGTGTGAAATCAGCCCAAGTCAGATTCTGCATGCGGGAGCCCACAGCGGAATCCATCTCTATCCACGCACACCGTTGGTCATGTGCAGTAGAGTTTAAATATTTGTTTATCCCACACCATTGCTAGGCAATGACATGGGTACCCACTGCCTATCCACAATGTCAATTGCGGATAGCCTGCGGGCCAGACAGCCTCCATCAACTTCAATGGAGGACGTCCGTGCAGAGTTCACAGCAAAGTAGAATATGCTGCGATTTTTCCTCCACTAGCAGAAATCGCAATTAGTTTCTGCAAGTGTGAAGGAAGAAGCAATTTATACATACCCTTCAATGCATGCCATTTGCTGCAGATCCTTCGTTCAGACACCGACCGCAGTTTCCGCAATGCAAATCTGCCAGTGTGCAACCAGTCTAAGTCTTGCCCCATCTCTATTACTAAAAAGACTGCCAACACTCAACAGGTAGTGGACCGCAAATGAGAAGGAAGAAAATAGGGACAAGCACTTTTGTGAAAGTAGATTTTTCCACAAAAAAAAAAAAAGAAAAAGGAAAAGGAAAAACTATGAAGCGAAGTTCACCAAAGCACAAATCTGCCAAGAGTTGACCACTATAAGAAATAATTATCTGATCGGTGGGGGTCTGACTGCTGGAACCCCCACAGTTCCCCAATCGATAGAGCACATGCTGAACATTTGCTCTATGTCAACGGGACTGCTGGAGATACCAGAGCACATTAACTCTGCCATCTCCTGCAGTCCCACTGAAATGAATGGAGCACTAGAGCACATGTGCCCACGCCATTTGCGAACCCTCCAGACAATCTTCGATCACAACCGGGGTCTCAACAGTTGGATCCCCAAGTGTCAAAATAGTTCTCCTTGATCCTGTGGCTGCATGATAACCATGACATAAATGTACATCATAGAGGCTCAATACAAGCCTTTCCATGATACAATCACATCCTGGTGGTGGGGTGTTTTTAAGTGGTTTTATTTTGAAAATGGTTAGACATGTATCTCTACAATCATAATGATCCATATAAAGTTAGCCCATTATGCAAGTCACAAACAGGAAAAAAAAAAAAGAACTGTCAGAGGATTTACTTGAGGTATTACGTATACAATGGGCAATAATTTAAGATGCAGCATTTTTTTTGCAGTATCGATATTAGCTTTTTTTGCAGCAAAAGCTGTCTGCACATCAGGCCGGGCTCACACAACTGTATGCGCAGAACACTGCAAGTCACGCAGCGCTTTATTGCTGTGGAGCTGGCCTATCGCTGCGTATGGCAGTGATTTTGTACTGGGCACGATAGTGTGCGTGAGATGCCATCATGCACAGCCTTCCTAGTTTTTTTGTTTTTTTTGTTTTTTTAATTCCAGCTCTGTCCCTTTGCAATGGCGTGTATGGTTGCTGTCATTTTTCCAAAAATTGCAGTATTGTATAAAGATTTTTTTCCCTAGCCATCCATACCCCGGTCTAAGTCTAAGGCTGGGGTCAAACGGGACATATCCCTTGCGGAAACCCCGCAATTTTGCCGCAGCAAAAAACCGCGAGATTTCTGCTGCTTCAAAACCCGCGGTTTGGCCGCATGTTTTTCTTTTGTGGCCGCTACGAGGAAGTAAAAAGAAAAAAAAAAAAAATCCACATGCTGTGGCCAGAAAATCCACGCCGGCTTCGCCGCGACAGATTGGCCGTCCTGTGTGGACGAGATTTTTGACAAATCTTGTCCACATGGCTGGCTAATCTCAGGATTAGCGGCTGCCGCAGTGGAATTCCGAACTGAATGTCCGCAGCAAATTTGCCCCGTGTGAACCCAGCGTAAAGTGTTCTGGATTGAAGGTTACAAATTTATTAAGAGACATGCCTTTTAATACAGTTGGTGCATGCCTAGCTATTCTGTACACCTGATGTGACATCTACACCAGTTTCTGGAGTAAAATTACAGCAAACCTCCTAGCCTGTGGAAGGCCATGAAAGTGCTATGCAGGGTTCAAAAATATGCAGCTTTACCTCAGAGGATCAGCATGCTTCTATACATAAAATTCCTCATCTGTGTAGGAAATGACAAAATTACTTTCCCCACAAAAGACTAGCCACATATGACTAAACTAACAAAAAAAAAAAAAAAAAGGAAAAGTTATGGCTCTTTGAAAACAGCGTCAAATTACTTTTTCTTTCGTGAAATGTACTATTTTTGAAAAGTAATAAAACAGAAACATAGAATGGCAGAGTTAGAAGGGACCATAAGGCTGCCTGTCAACGGCCTTAACGGAATATCCTTTGCGATATTCCGCCGCAGGGGAGGAGGGGTGAGCACTGACAGGCTCACAGCGGCAAATTGTAGAATGCTGCAATTTTAATCCTGCGAGCGGAGAATCATAGTGAATCAGGCTGTGATTACCATAGTTAACCTATAGAAAACTTTTCATAGCGTGTTTCACAGGCGATTTATCGCAAGCAGATCTTCGCCCGTGGACAGGCAGCCTTAGGGTCATCGGTTCCAACACCTTACTCAACGCAGGATCACCAAATCATCCCAAACAGATGTCTGCCCCGCCTCTGTTAGAACACTTCCATTGAAGGAGAACTCACGACCTCCTGTGGTAACCTGTTCCACTCATTGATCACCCTCACTGTCAAAGTTTTTTTCTAAAGTCTAATCTGTGTCTCCTCCCCTTCAGTTTCATCCCATTGCTTCTAGTCTTTCCTTGTGCAAATGAGAATAGGGCTGATCCCTTTGCACTGCGACAGCCCTTCAGATATTTGTAGACCGCTATTAAGTCGTTGATTGGGAACTGCCTGATGTCCAAGCCAGTTTTAGGAAGGGGAGAGGTATTAGAGTGTCCTCTCAGCTTTATTTTTTTGCAAGCTAAACATTCCCAGATCCTTTATTCGTTCCTCATAGAACATGATTTGCAGACCGCTCACCATCTTGGTAACTCCTCTTGGAACTTGCTCCAGTTTGTCTGTATCTAAAATTGGGAGGCCCAGAACTGGATCTAGTATTCCAGATGAGGTTTGACCAGAAAAGAGTAGAGGGATAATTACCTCACGTGATCTAGACTCTATGCTTCTCTTAATACATCCCAGAATTGTGTTTGCCTTTTTGACTGCTGCATCACATTGCTGACTCATGTTCAGTCTGTGATCTCTTAGTATACTCAAGTCTTTTTCACATGTGCTGCTGCTTAGCCCAATTCCTCCCATTCCGTTTTTCTTTCCCAGATATGGGACCTTGCAATTCTCCTTGTGAAATACCATTCTGTTAGTCGCCTCCTATTGTTCAAGCTGGTCTAGATCTTTTTGAATGCTTGCTCTTCTCTATTGTTAGCTATCCCTCCTAGCTTTGTATCATCGGCAAATTTGATCAGCCTCAATTCTCTCCTCCATATCATTTATAAAATGTTGAACACCACTGGGCCCAAGACAGAGCCTTGTCGTAGCCCACATGACACATTCTATATACTATATCTACCGAATTTCCTTGATCAACCCAGGTCTTGGATTCTGCCATAGAGGGAAATTAAAATTCGTGTGGCATGACATGCCTAGTTTGATGCAAAACCATGACATGCCTAGTTTGATGCAAAACCATGACATGCCTAGTTTGATGCAAATCCATGCTGGCTCTGGTTACTCTACTCTCATACAAGTACTTGCATATATGCTGTTTATCAATTTGTTCAGAAAGCTTTCCTGGTATAAAAGTCAGGCTCAGGAGCCTGTAGTTTCCTGGGTTCACCTTTTCCAACACAAAATAGGAATTTAAAATGTTCGGCCTTTTCATCATTTATAATCAATTCATCATTTTCATCCTGCATTAACCCATTTGCGTCACACAAGGCTATACACATTAACTGCACCTACCCCTTGCAGTTAGCATGTCCATAGTCGTCCCAAACCTATGCTGTGTATGGAGCAGGAGCTGTACCCACTTCATGCACTGGGTTTTGGCTGTCTTCGACAGCCAACAGCTGCGATTAGAGAGAATGCTGATCATGGCCATTAGAATGTAAATGCCACTGTCTGTTCTGTCCAGTCAAAAAAAACAGAAAGCATTCTAAGCAGCCTAACCCCTTAACGCCGCAGGTTGTACGTTCACGTCCTGGGCGCATGATACTTAACACAATGGAACGCAAACTGTGGATGGCACGGGTTCAGAAGCAAGTCCTCTCCATCCCACAGTGGAAGCCGGCTGTGATTGACAGCTGGCCTCCCACTGCAATAGCGGAAATCTGTAAGATACCAACCCCTGCTGTTAACCCCTTACATGCCACAATCAATGTAGATCATAGCATGTCAAGGGTGGTGTCATTGGCCCTACGCTATGTAATTGCGGAGCTCTGATGGGTTGCCATAACAGGACAACAGACAATGGCATCAGTGACTACCATGGGCTGTGACAGCTATTGGAACGGATAATGCACTGCAATACAGAAGTACTGCAATTCACAATCATAGATTTTCTGGTTCAAGTTCCCAACAGGGACATAAAAAGGTAAAATAAAAATTCCACATATTTGGTATCAATGCATCCATAATGGCCCGTACAATAAATTAAACACTATTTATCCTGCATGGCCAAAAATAAAAAAAAAAAAATTTTTTTAAAAATCAATACATTGATTATTTTGACTCCCAAAAACATGCAATAAAAAGTAATCAAAAAAGCCGTATGTACATCAATATTGTACCAATAAAAAGTACAGCTCATGCAAAAAACAAGCCTTCCCTGAGCTCTGATGGGAAAATAGAAAAATTTATCGGACTTGGAATGGAGCGATGAAGAAAAAAGAAAAAACAACCAATGACAGAATTGAGGTTCTCTCCCTGCCTTCTAAAAAATAAAAAAATAAAAATTTAAAAAAATTAAGTTTTAAAATACATTACGTCAACCCCAAAAGATGGTACCATGTTAATGGGGAAAAAAGTTATGGTTTTTGAGAAGTGGAGATAAAAGTTTAAGACACAGCTGACAATTGACAGTGCATCAGTAAGTTAAAGGGGTTGTCTCGCGAAAGCAAGTGGGGTTCAGCACTACTGTATGGCCATATTAATGCACTTTGTAATATACATCGTGCATTAATTATGAGCCATACAGAAGTTATTCACTTACCCACTCCGTTGCTGGCGTCCCCGTCTCCATGGCTCCGTCTAATGTCAGCGTCTAATCGCCCGATTAGACGCACTTGCGCAGAAGGGTCTTCTCCCTTATGGTCGGTGCGGGCACGAGCGGCGTTCTGGCTCCGCCCCCTTCTACGCGTCATCGTGTAGCTCCGCCCCGTCACATATGCCGATTCCAGCCAATTAGGAGGCTGGAATCGGCAATGGACTGCACAGAGCCCACGGTGCACCATGGGAGAAGACCCGCGGTGCATCGTGGGTGAAAATCCCGGCGGCCATCTTGGAGGAAAAGAAGGAAGAAGTCGCAGAGAGGGATTCGGGTAAGTAAAAATTTTTTTTTTATTTCAACACATTCCTTGGGTTTGTCCTGCGCTGAACGGGGGGCCTATGGAAAAAAAAAAAACGTTTCGGCGCGAGACAACCCCTTTAAAGTGATCACTATAAAGTTTCCCATAACAGATGATTCAATTTGAAGTTGTCCATCTTCAATTTACCATCAACTTCAGTAGAATACGTGTGGGTGCCTTGGAGAGGAAAATAAATAAGTGTGCCCCATCAGAGGTATGTACCCCACTCCAGATCCCTTCTGTAAAAGGCAGAGTAGAGGCGCTGAGAATCAGTGGATTCAGCTACCTTGTACAATTACATCTCCCCTGCAATACTTACCAGTGGTCCGCACCTTTCTTTCAGCTGAAGCTTAAGGCCGACTGTTCACGGCCATGATGGAATATCGCTAGCGATATTCCGCTGCAGGGAGGAGAACTGATAGGCTCACCGTAGAGAATTGCAGCATGCCACGATCCGAATCCCGCGAGCAGAGAATCACTACGATTCTCTGCCTGTGGACGTCAGGCTGTGCTTTCCATCTTAAGCCTATGGGAAGCGTTCACTGCGTTACCCGTGGCCGGATTATTGCCGCGGATAACTTAAGTGACATATTGCCCGTGGACAGGAGGCCTAAAAGCTGTGGTTATCACAGGGAGACAGCGCTATTATACAGTATAGACACTGCTGAAAAATGTATTATGCCAACATGGTAGAGTCGTGGAAGTGGTAGGATTTTCAGTGGCAACTTATTTTCAAGACCACATGTTCTCCATCCTGCATTGTATAGATCGGCGTGGTACTTAGTTGACACCAACAGCTGATTAATAAAGAGTGGTTTGAAACACAAAAAGGAACTTGTCACATGGACAAAATATTTCTACAACATGCAGTAAAGTTGGCATGCAGAAAATTCCACACAATTGCAGGTTTCCTACAGAATTCTGCATCAATAATCCATGTTAACCATGTGGATTTTGGTGTGGAATTTTCTGCATGGTGGCAAATTCCGCGGCGGTGTTGTGGAACTATTTTGCCCATGTAAAGGAGTATGGTTTTTCTTCTGGGCTGTGTACACCATACTTTAAACTTTACTCCATTAAAAAAACTGCACGAAATGGAGCGTGCTACGGGTGCTTCCCAGCACATGCGATCCGCGCGCCAGGGAAAATGACACCCGCAGGTATTTAATTAGCAGCCGGTGTCCAATGCATCCCTATGGGCACGGATCACATGTGCGGGAGACCCGCGCAGTTTTATTAATCCAGTTTTGCCGGTGGACATTGGGCCTTAATGCTCGTGTAATAACATATTGCTGGGTGGTACCTGCAGGTTCTGCCCCATAACTGCTGGGAAAAATTAGTGCCAGCAGCAGCTTCCAGCACTCCTGTAGTAGCCCTAGGCAGGGTAACACTGTATGAGACTGCGTACTCAGAGGCGGTCATGAGCAGTGCACTTTTGTTTGTAGTGTACTGCGTATGTTTTGCAGGTATATCCACAATCATAGAGTACAATGGGGTATATATTGTGGTTTCAACTGTAACAGAACATGTTGCATTCTATTTTCCATGAGCGGATTACGTATTCTCTGACCTGCCAATGTGAGGGGAACCGTGGAACCCAATGCGTTTTATTGAACAGTGTATTACTGCGGATCATACGATCGTGAAATCTGCAATTCAAATCTGGTCATGAGAGACTGGCCTTACATTTAGTCTGTCCCATGGAATAATTGTATCGGGGTGCCGCTCCTCACAGTATAATTGTATGCAGGAGTGTCCCAACCCAGTTCAGTTACATGGCGTTACCTCCACCACAAGACACACACACACTATGTCCAGCCAGTTCCTCCCCTCCAACAGTTTTTTTTATAGTCAGTTCCTTCCCTTGCAGCACCATTTCACCATGTTAACAAGCGGACCTGCCTCTGGAAAGTTTAATACCCCCAGGGTGGACAGATGGGCAGTGCATATCCTCCAGGTGTATTGATATGCTGCTCATTTCTCCTCCCACCACACACAGGTTGCCCATCTCTCACCCATGCAACCCAGAGCTCCATATGCAAGCTGCTTCCATCATGATAATCACCACATCAGTGGGGGATAGTGGATGTTCTTGCGCTACATCTCCTTACTTATTTGGGATTGGATGCGATGTTGGTCGTAGGGTTAAGCTCACTTTTAGGACCCAAAAATATAAATTCATAAAAATTAACTTTTAATAAATATTGCTTAAAAACCTTATGGACACACAAACAAAAAAAAAAAAAAATCCACTATCCGGTAGGGAATGTGAAATTGTATCATACAGTAACACTTCAAGATCAGTATCGATCTTGGACGTTTTCTTTATTATGTCTTTTACGTCCAAAAGATAGCTCTTTTTTTGGGGGGGGGGTTTCTTGGTTTTAATGTTCCAAAAAACCTATGCATTTTTTCCGAACCTGAACATGATGTCATAATCAGCCGGAATCTACATGCAACTCATATAGTCCAATGTATAATAGACATGAGATGTTTTTATGTACAGAATAAACCTTGTAATTGCCCAGATGTTTTTATGTACAAAATAGACCTTGTAATTGCCCTACGCGTTTCGCCCACTGCGTGGGCTCCTCAGGGGCTCAAGTATCTCCTGGGATGATTCCCTGGAGAAAGGGTTATCAGTCATCAACTGAGTATAGAAAATTGTTTATAGATTAGGACTATAATCCATTAGAGGCAATGAGTAAGTATAGGTAAGGTACTGTATTGAATTAGCACCCCACTATGAGGAGTGATCGCTGCAATAATACCTCTTAAGCTGATATGCGGTACTTAATAGCCTAATAATATTTCCTAGAGGAACAGTGCCCAGTTATCACTTAGAGTGATGTCTTGGTCAATACCCAGATAGTCTGCGCACTAAAAAAAGGTTCCCCAGGTAATACATCGCTGTCTATTAGATCCTTTTAGTAGGTGAGTTTTGATATACTCAAAAGCTATCAATAGAATAGCTCCCACTAAATAGGGTTTTTCTGCAGTCAGGCAAATTCTCAGCCTAGTGAAGGGTTGTAAGGTTTCCCCCCCTATCAGGATCAGATAAAGCAGAATGAAATCATAAAATAAATAGAACAAGCGGCAGCATGACAGTCCTGGTGGTGGACTGCCAGCATGATGGTCGTAGGGTTACAGCAAGGTTAGACTGTTGACTTAGGTCACTTGTCAGGGTGATCGCCCCACAGTTAGTGCTCATTCCCACCGGAGTTAATGAAAGTACATGGACTTTTATTGATCCAGTCACATTAGCATATATACATTGCGTGTAATACACGCGTGAAAAGAGGACGCGGCGTGTTCTACTTCCCTGCATATTACGCTCATATGGGTTGTGTCTTCAACGCTGTACATATGCACCGCCATTATGAGATAGGACGGAGAATTAAATGAAAAAAAAAAAATAATAAATGCTGGGCAGTCACGGGCAGTGCCCAATCGCTGCCATACACAGCTTACACATTGCAAGTCTGTGCTTTGTGATTTTTGTGCAATGTGTTTTTAATATTAAGAAGTCCCACTGACAATCGCATTTTTAAAAAAATGCAGCGATAGTGTGGGAAAAAAAATGCACAAGAAAAACACAAGTGTGCAAGAGCCCTTAGTGTGCCATCAGAACATTTGCTGCCTTCAATATCTGTGTGTAGTACCATCAGAGTATGAGTCAGACCGCAAGTACTGCAATAATACCTGCTGTATAACACTTTACCCCAAGGCGGCACGCAAAGATTGTTAAAAATCATATTTGGGTTAACAGTGGGTTTATAAGTATCTTGAAATAAAAGGTTTAGATTTTAAAGGGTCTCCTTTAGCAGTGATAGTTGCATTGTACTCCCTTCCAAGCAGTAAAGTTTGCTTCATGTGGGGTGCCACAGGGCTCAGTATTAGGCCCCATTCTGTTCAATATGTTTATCCATGACCTGACAGAGGGGGCTGCACAGCAAAATATCAATATTTGCAGATGACACAAAATTATACAAAATAATTAACACAACAGAGGACAATGTACGGCTACAAACGGACCTAGATAAGTTGGGTGCTTGGGCAGAAAAATGGCAAATTAAGTTCAATGTTGATAAATGTAAGGTTATGCACACGGGCAGGAGAAACGGATGTCACCAATATACACTAAATGGGGTACTGCTAGGGAAAAGTGAGATGGAAAAAGACCTGGGGGTACTAGTGGATTGTAGATTTAAGTGGAGCAACCAATGCCAGACAGCTGCTGCAAAAGCTAATAAAGTCTTGAGGTGCATTAAAAGAGGTATAGGGGCGAGGGACGAGAACATTATTCTTCCACTATATAAGGCATTTGTCAGGCCTCACATGAAATACTGCGCACAGTTCTGGACACCGGGGCTCAGGAAAGATGTTACAATGCTTGAGGGGGTACAAAGGAGGGCAACTAAACCTGGAATGACAGGACTGGAATACCCAGAGAGGCTATCAAAATTGGAATTTACCCAGGAAAAAAAGACAGCTAAGGGGCGATCAAATACCCATGTATAAATATTAGGGGAAAATACAAGGATCTCTCCCATGATCTGTTTATACCCAGGACTGCGACAGTAACAAGAGGGCATCCTCTACGTCTAGAGGAACAAAGGTTTCATCACCAACACAGAAGGGGGTTCTTTGCTGTAAGAGCAGTGAGACTGTGGAACTCTGCCCGAGGACGTGGTGATGGCAAAACCCATAGAGGAATTTAAAGGAGACTAGATGTTTTTCTTTTCATTTCAGCCTAACATACTATGTTTCTCATGAGACAATTTTTTTGATTTCTCCCCTTCATGATGAATCAGCACATGAATGAATCCATGAATTTTCAGATAAAATACTAGCTTTAATGATGCCTGTAGAGGCATTATAACAGCCTCTGCACACTGATCGAACCCCATACTGTAACTTCAATGTTCTTACTCCATACATACAAAGCCCCTGAAAACTTACAGCACATCGTCACACAGTGTTAAGCTGTTTTTACACAACAGATATTGCCACGGTAGCCAGAGTGAAATTCACATTCAAAAGAATTCTATTCCTTCCAATGCGGATTCGTGCCATACTCTATACGACATAGATTAGGCCATGTCACAGAAAAGTAGTAACGTGTTGCTTCTTGACAATTCGTATTTTGGCATGTCATTTTTCCAACACCGAGACCCCTATCTGACCATAGTCTTAGAGTACTGCCATGAATAGTTTCACAGTGTGCTGTTGAGATCCTCAAGAAAGGAAAACACAAAACCAAACACACTGCTTTAAATATCGGTTTTCACTGTGTACCTCTCCCTGCGGGAGTCAGGCACGAGCTTCCAGCAGGGATTCTTTCCATGTCCCCACAGTGGTAGAGCCACTATATTTATATTTCACAGTTCTGAATAGATGTGTTTATATGAGAATGGAGTAATTAACCAGAGGCAGCATGGGTTTGTAACAAACAAGTCATGCCAGACTAATCTAATTTCCTGCTATGACGAGAATCACCAACTGGGTTGATCAGGTAAATGCAGTGGATATAGTAGAGCTCGACTTTAGAAAAGCATTCGACAAAGTATCTCATACCATACTTATTGAAAAAAATTACCAAATATGGGATTAACAAGGCAACTGTTAGGTGGATTCAGAACTGGCTGAGTGATCGTACTCAAAGAGTGGTCATAAATGGCTGCACATCCAAGTGGCAGAATGTATCAAGTGGGGTACCACAAGGCTCTGTCTTAGGCCCAGTGTTGTTCTACATTTTATAAATGATCTGGAGGAGGGAATTGATGGGAAACGGATCAAATTTGATGATGACACAAAGCTAGGAGGAATAGTTAACACTAGGGAAGAGAGAAATAAGAGTAGCGGGCAGTGAGGAACAGAATGGTATTTAGCAAAGAGAAACACAAGGTCCTACATCTGGGCAAGAAAAATGGAAAAAAGGCACATACAGAATGGGAGGAATTGGGCTAAGCAGCAGTGCATGTGAAAAAGACGGGTATACTAATAGATCATGGACTGAACATGAGTCAACAGTGTGATGCAGCAGCAAAAATCAAACAACTCTGGAATGTATTAAGAGAAGCATAGAGTCTACATCACGTGAGGTCATTATCCCCCTCTACTCTTCCTTGGTCAGACCTTATCTGGATAAGGTGTCTAGCTCTGGGGACCCCAATTTAAGAGACAGACCGACTGGAGTAAGTTCAAAGAAGAGCTACCAGGATGGTGGGCGGTCTGCAAATCATGTCCTATGAGGAACAAATAGAGGATCTGGGAATGTTTAGCTTGCAAATAAATAAATAAAAGGCCGATAGGAGACAATCTCACAGGTCCGACTGACTTTATAGGTCAACATTCTCCACGCTTCCCTATCAAGTACTGCTTTTTTTACCTACATGTATTTGCATCCATTTTGATGGTGTTCAGTGCGCATGACATGGCTAGAGTCAGTCATCAGCAGCACAGTGAGTTTAGGTTTTAACGATGCTCTTGGTTTTATGTAATCCAACACTTCTGATTATCACCCTGGCTATCTAGCGTATTAATACTTTCCGCCAACACCAGATTTCGAATGCATCTATTCTCCTGTTGGCCTTTCTTAGTGTCCAACTGACACATACATCATAGGAAAGACCATGGCTCTAACTAGTCTGCTTTTGGTAATTGGAGTGATTTTTTTTTGCTCTTTGGTATCATTTTCATGCCAACCATTGCAGAACGGCCCAAAGCAATCCTATGTTTGATTTCTGGGGTGGATTCGTCATCACGGTTGATTTTTGGGCCAAGGAAGATGAATTCCTGAACCAATTAAGGTGCAGCCCCTTTTTTCTTTCTTCCTAAAGTTTCAAAGTCATGTTTCAGCTCCTCCTTCCTTTCAGCCAGCAGAGTTGTATCACCTGCATATCTCAAGCCGAGAATGGTCCTTCCCCCGATCTTCACTCAAATAATTGGCCGAGTCCACTTCTAATTTTCTCATGATCACCTCAGCATAAAGGTTAAAGAGAAATATAGACAATATGCAGCCTTATCACACACCTTGCCAACCCTAAGCCAGTCTGCATCACCATGGAGCTTTCACACCATTGCTTCTTGATTGATATATGGTGATCTGATAAGCTTGACCAAGTAAATTGAGACAGCATGGTTATACAGAGTCACCCAGAGCTTGTTATATTCAATGCAGTCAATGAAACCCATGTATAGATCTTTCTGATATTTGCGGGTCTTTTCCATGATCCATCTGATGTTGGTAATGTGACCTCTAGTGCCTCTCCCCTTCCTAAAACCAGCTTGGACATCAGGCAGTTCCCGATCAATGACTTAATAGTGGTCTACAAATATCTGTCTGGGATGATTCAGTGATCCTGCACTGAGCAGGGGGTTGGACCCGATGACCCTGGAGGTCCATTCCACCTCTACCAATCTATGATTCTAGTGCAAGTAATACAGCAATAACCCGTGTATTCCTACAAACCGCTTTCAGAGCCGTTATATGTCATAAAATGAGAAGGGGCCTGGAGTATTCTAGGAAGCTACACTGCTGGAAGTTTTTTATCCAACTGTTAGGCCAACAGAAGCCTGCATACGCTGCATAGTTGCAGTGTAATCATTTAATAAAAATTTTATAAAAGAAGGTCAAAGTAAATGGTGTTCTTACTAAGCTGGATTTGTCCCAGCCCACAGTACATGTTTTAGGGTGTATCCACATAGCACGGATTTGCTGTGGATTTTCCACAGTTAAAAGAAATCCACTCAAAACCTGCAGCATTTGGTGTAGATTTTGGCGTGGATTTGCTGCAGATTTCACCACTTCTATTGAAGTCTACTGCAGATCTGCACTAAGCATGGATTTTGGTGCAGATTTTTTTCACTTAAAAATCAGCAGCAAATTCACTACGTGTGAATGCATCCTTAATAAAGCTGTATCACACAAACCCACGTAACGCAATTACATAGATACGCTTCTTCAAAAAGTCCTGGTGATGCAGTTACCACCACTGCCTAATAGGCGACAGCCTTGACTGTACGGAGGAAAAGCATTCAAGGAATTCTGTCACTAGAATAAAAAAAAAATATAATAAATTGATTATAAGCCGGCACTACAGCGTTGCCCTCCACATAAGCCGAACGTATATTTGTTAGAGGGAGATTCTTCGTTACGCTAAAAACCTCAATTACTATTCTGCCACGCAGTATGCAGAATGACCCGTGGGCCTACAGTGCAAGCACAGCAGTTCACTGTTGCTTGCTGACGTCAGCGGTTAAGAGGAGGTGACCAAGCTGCACAGGGGTGTGACTCAGGGCTCAGGCGACCGGCATACATGACTCGGGGGGTGTTTTGCATACCGCATGGTAGAATTTAAAGGGAGTTTTTAGGGTAATAAAGAATCTTCTCCTTTTGATAAACATATGTGTAGCTTGTGTGACGCTAGTGTGCCTACTTATAATGCGGTTTTCTAGAGTCGGAATAACTTTAAACGGGTTGTCAAAAGAAAAAAAAAAAATGTAATACTCACCTATTCCTCCCCAGGCAGTCTTCCTACCGCATCTTCTCCAGTCCCCTGGGTGACCTCATCGCCAGCCGGATCCTCCTCTTCTCGTTATGGGGTGTCCATTCTCAGCATGCTGCTTCTGGCAGGTCTGTGTAGGTCACATCACTAGTGACATAGCATTCCTTTATAGGCAGTGAATGTTGAGAATGTTCATGCGCACTGTCTCACCGTGAGAGTTTATACTATTGCAGACAGACAGCATGCATGTGTAGTCTCGGCAATAGCTCGGCACTCCCTGCTAGGATGTGAATGCTATGACACTAGTGATGTAGCGTACATTGCCGGGCAGGAAAAATACTGCAGAGAAGAGACGCTTCGTCACCGGAAGACAGAATGGGCCGGCTGGAGGTGAGCTGACCCGGGGGACTGCAGGAGATCAGCAAGGAGAAGATGCGGCAAGAAGACAGGGGAGGAATGAGTATAGAATTTGTGTTTTCTAGTGACAGAACCCCTTTAAGGGCTCTCTCGCAGGGCGCATCTTCCGCACAATAAATTGTGTATTTGCGACGTGCTGACAATTCCTATACACCAGCTTAGCGTTTATACGCAAATACGCACGTAGTGCAGGCCATTGGGTTTTTTTGCGCACGCATTTCATGCACTGTGTGTAAAAGCCACATAAAGATTGGTAACGCATATTACACGCTTGTGTGAGCCCTACAATTAATTGCGTGTCTACAATAGCAGACTGCTCCTCAGCCAGTGCTGTAGTTTACTAATGGAAGGGGAAACATCTGCACCTGTGTGCGACAACACCGCCTAATGAGAAAAAAGTATCTGGCAAAAAGCCTTTTAACCTAATGGTAAGTGATGCAGCGAGTGGTACCCTGAATGGATGCGCTATATAAGACAATCCTGGGGTCTGTTCACATCAGCACTGGAAGGTCTGTTCGCAGCCTTTGTGGCCGAATGCCATTAAAACAGATGAAAGAAGCCCATTATAATCAATGGGGTCCGTTTGGTTCGGTCACCCCACTCACATGACAGCAGGAAAATGGAACCCAAGACACTGAAAAAAAAATTCCCATTTGTGCATAACACTATGCAAAGAAACAAAAAGGCAACATCACATAAAAAACAACTAGTTTTAGATGCAGTAAGTTAAGAAAATACAGAGCTACAGCTGTCATATTTAGACAGAACACGCGGTCATAAGAGTGCTTTGCCGGTGGTGGCGTTTTCCTTATCCGGCTTCCGCCACATTTCCTCCTCCTACTTCCCCTCAAATGATAAAATGGAGCTGCAGCTCTCCTGTTTCCATGAGAAGCTCTCACTACAGCACTTGTAAGGACAGCCATCTTTGCTAACTAGCCTGGTTTGGAAGTATGTATCAAAATGCAGCAGCAGCAAGTGTTCTGAACACAGGCGAGTCAGGAGAACATGGACAGCTACACGTGTCACCTGCAGGCCATAGCCAGCATATGCAACCCATAGGCCCCTATAAACTCATGCTTTTCTTTCCACCAAGAGTAAAAGGATACTAGGGGAATAAGTAAAAGAGTGAAAGCCTCTTAGAGGGAGCCTAAAAACATTACAATAACCGCCAGCTCCTGCCATCAAGAACTGTAAGTGACCGCTAATCAATGGCTGCATGGTTGTAGAGATCTGCAACCTCTGCATAGTAAGAGGCAGGTCTTCCCGTTGTCACCAAGGCTTCTCTTATCTTCCAGAGACACACTGCATCCTACACAACAGACCCAGCAGGAGCAGAGCATGGAGATTAGACTGCAAGTGCCATTGTGAAAGCAGACAGCGAGATACCTGTCCTACAGACCACGCTAACGGCCATCCTCATGTACGAGCGTGCTGGCAGCCAGACGCATTTCATCATGGCAATATCTTGGAGAGCAGCCATGCATGCTGTCTGGTAGCAACCACCTGGGTGCAATGCAGATTCAGTCTCCAAATGACATCACTGGTTGCCATGGCAATAAGCGAGGTAACAAATGTCACTGCGTGAGGGCAGAGAAGGACATAGAGCGACTGCAGGCAATATACCGTGCAGCAGCCACTACTCCTGGAGGATGCCACGGGCATGTGTGTGCCACAGTGGGCAGTAGGATGCCGTGTGAGGGCAGGCTGTGCCCCTTCCATTGGAGTTTTGCCCCTTCCCCTGCACCGACACCCGCCTCCCCCTCTCCTCTGCAATACGACAGAATCTTCTGGAAGGCTGTCCGCCGCCGCTTTGTGTCCCCGGGAGGACCCTGCCGGCACTGGTGAGGCGGCAGGTAGCGGGAGGGCTGCGGGATGAATCAGTCTCTTCCCATCCTAGCACATGAGTCACGTGTGGCCGCCGCAGTGGATGAGCCCCAGTCCGCACCCTGCAGGCCGGGACAGCGCCCTCCCTCGGTGACAGCTGTGACGTAGAGCCGCACACCATCAGCTGGTGCAGCCGAGCGCACACATCCCGCACTGCAGTGGAGCAGCACACCGCACACCCGCCCGCACTTACTGCTTTCATGGCCGCCGCCATATCGTCGTATCTCTCGGCTTGTTCGGCCAGTCGGGCTTTCTGCACCAGCTGCTCGCGGTCCACCATCTTGTATGAAGCGGTTCGGTTGCGGCTAGGTTGCGGTTGTAGCGGGGCTTACACACGGTGGTGGCGCCGGAGCTACGCCCTGACTCTGCTGGCAGGCTTCTACACTAGGCTCACACTCTGCTGCTCGCCCTGTCCTTTGCAGCTGCTGAATAACGGTCTCTCTGCTCGCCGGTTACTCCCCGCTGACTGTGCGTGCCCCGGGACCGCCCCCAGCTCGCTCCTCCTATCGTGTGTGAAACCGCCCGGTGGCGTCATGGCCCTCTCTCCCGCCCTTTTTCCTCAGAGCTGATGTCAGCAGCCGTAAAAGGGCAGCCGGCGGCTCCGCTGCTTGTGAGAGGCGCTCGGTGGCTGCTGGGCGGTGGCTCGCAGCTGTACCAGGCCAAACGGCATCTCTACGGGTACCACCGCAGTGCACCCTGGGAGATGTAGTTTCTGCAGACTTGCGGTACAGACGTTCGTAGAGGGAAACGCCTTGGTGCTAAAACTACAACTCCCGGCAACAGCAGGAAACGGCGCTCTCTTATACCCCCCTCATGTAGTTTTTCTATCCCTCATATTCACACAGTAGGCTGTGTCCTGTGTCTGCGTTTGTATGCTGGAATATGAAGTCAGTGCTGCAGAAAGAGGCAGTAACCTACGTGCTGCTGACTCATGCACGGCTCACAGTGGGCCGAGGAGATTGTTACTCCTGGTTCTGTGGCATCTAATGTAGGAGGCTGGGAAGCAGCGGAAGCACACAATACACGTAATTACATCTTCAACTCCCATGGGCCTTTATCCACTACTGCTTGTTCCATAAGCAGGCCCTGCGGCTGCAGGCTGGTGGCCCGCGACCGGATATTAATCGCGGAATTCACGGTCGTCACTTGCAGTATTCCATACACATTGAGAGAATAGAACCCTCACACAAGCGGACAACGGTTGCGATTTCCGCAAGCAGATTTAAAATCGCAGCATGTTCTATCTTTCTGTGGAAACTGCACGGACGGCTTCCATTGAAGTCGATGAAAGCCGTCCGACCCGCGGCCCATCCGCACTTAACAGTGCATATAGGCCAAGGGTACCCGCGTCATCACCGAGCAGCGGCACGGGAAAACAAAGACTTTTTTAAAAAAAAACCTGTACTGGCATGACCAACGGTGGGCATCCGCAATACTGGCAGGGTCGCCGGCCGCAGTCAGAGCCAGATTCTGCTGCGGGCTGCCGCATGCGAAATCTGACCCGGTTGTGTGCAGGCGGTCTTAAGGGGGTGTCAGTCTTTATATATGAGCACCTTTACTGAGGACAGCTGTCGGGTGTATAGGCGTCTCACCGACGAGCGGCGTAGTGCTTTCACATATGGGCCATTTACACGGAACGATATCACTCTCATTCAGATGAACCAATTTGAGTGATAATCTTGTGGTGTAAATGCGCAGAAGTCGCTCACTGTTTGTTAGCAGGTTTTTAAGATAACTTTACAGTCAGCTTAAAAACCATCGCCGGATCGCGGCTTGTCGTTCAGTGTAGACGATCCCCGCTTCCCATGGAGGGTGAAGCACTGAGCCAGAAGCCCGCGATGCAGCTGCGAAGTCTGTCAGTGTAAATGCTCTGCTCAAGCGCTAAAGACCTTAGCGGTGAAGTCAGCACCTGTGCGATCGTTTATGTGACTGTCATCCCGTGTAAAAGGGCCATTAGTCGTCCAGTGAATGGAGGCGCAGTGCGCTGGAAATCACTTCCAGCCGCCCCCTCCATTCACTGTAGACAGGCAGTCGTGTAGGTGAGTTAAAAATCATGCAACTCCCACAAGTAAGAGATTTCTCGCTCTGTGCCCTATTGGTGTATATGGGACGACTACGAGGGGCTGATAAGTCTTTGGCTTTACCCAGAAAGAAACGAGATAGGAAGATGAATCTTTACATTTATTTCACCTACTCTCCACTGATGTCAACACACTTCTTACATCGGTATTCCAAGTTCTGTAAGCCTTGCAAAAAGAAGGATTTGGGTTGTGCCTCAAACCAGTCATCTGTAGCAGCCATGGCATCAGAAATGGGGTGAAATTTGGTACCCTTGAGGTGTTTCTTCAGGTTTGGAAACATGATAGTCGGAGGGAGCTAGATCTGGTGAATAAGGTGGGTGGTCAACCATCTGGAAGCCTAGCTCCACCAGTTTTGCCGTGGTCGCTTGTGCAGTGTGAGCGGAGGCGTTGTCTTGCAGGAACAAAATTCCTTTGGACAGCTTGCTGCACCTTTTGACCTTCAGAGCTGCCTTTAATTGGTCCAAACGTGCAATGTAATAGCTTGCATTGATGGTGGAAACATTTTGAAGGCAGTCCACTAGCAGCATGCTCTCCTAGAACACAGACGCCATCACCTTAGTGGCTGATTTTTGCACCCTGCACATTTTTGGGCGAGGAGAACCACTGTGCCTCCACTCTTCTGACTGCTCCTTGGTTTCAGGGTCATACAAATAAATCCAGGTCTCATCCATAGTGACCAGTCGATCCAGGAAGTTCTTATCAGTCCGGAAACGCTGACAAATGGACCGGGAAGTTTTCACTTGCACACTTTTCTGATCTGTTGTCAAGCATTTGGGGACCCACTTTGCAGTTAGCAAATGTTCATGGATAATGACACAAACACGTTCACCAGAAATCCCATTATGTCTGCTATTCCTTTAGCTGAAATTCAACGATTCTCCAGTATGAGGTTGTGCACAGCATCGACTATCTCCGGAACAACAACCTCTCTCAGTCGTCCAGGACGTTCCTCATCATTGGTGCTGAAGTGGCCCGTTTTAAATTTGGCAACCCAGTTCTTAACTGTAGAATATGAAGGGCATTGATCCCCCAATGTCTGCGACATATCACCATGAATATCCTTCGCGGACTTTCCTTGCAGAAACAAGAATTTTATCCCTCCTCTGCTCTCATTTGCTGTGACTATCGCCTTAGACTCTGCCATTTTGTTTTCCCGCGTGACTAGATCACTGTTGCCATAAGCTACAAACACAACATTTTGAAAACATATATTAGACACATAAGGCTTTCATGTGATGTAACATTCGTTATCATAGAAACAAAAAAAAGAACACAAAGACTTATCAGCAGCCCCTCGTATTGGTCGAATTTGCTGTTTCCAGTAATTATCAGGGCAATAATCGCCACCTGTAAAGGTACCTTAAGTCTCGCCAATCTTTAGGGGAACCTCCCTGATACAGCAGCAAATGTTTAAATTTGGCAGTGTGCCAACCTGCAGCAGTAGGTTCACTTGGTCACTCATGGCTCACTCCCATTTTTCCAGGCAAGCATCCTCTGGCATGGAACCCTGGACAGCTTTTCTCATCTACAGATCAACTCCCCACAGACTACAGGTATTAGTGTAGTATGTCTCCACCGTAAGTATGGGTTGACTGGGCTGACCTACAGGTAACACATAATTCTATGCAGCTTAAAATCCTGATCGTTCAGTGTAAACAGCAGCTGTTCAGTACTGAACGGCCACTGCTAAAGTGAATTGAGAAGGGCGGGTGAGCTTGAGGAGTGAAATCTCCAGTCGCCTCGGGCCCATGCTGAGTGAGCCAGGGATACTCGCTCCTGTGCAGCAGCAGGGAGCGAGTACACCCAGGGACAAGAGTCGGGCATCATTTGCCTGACATTTGTCCAGTGTAAATGGGCCTTTAATGTAGTATGTCTCCACTTGAGAGCTTTTGTCAACTTTGGACGTTACCTTTAGCTCAGTCCGGCTAACCCATACGTCCGGTGGAGACATACTACACTAATACCCAGGCTGCACACCACAATGACACCAAATGGAGTATGACTAATGCCACTCTAGTCTGCTGCACCACATGACTACTCGCTTGCAAGCTCTCAGGCCACTGTCATCTACATGAACGCCACCAAAGTCATTGCAGGAAGAGGGACTTTTTCTCCCCCTATGTGCTGGTGCTGTCATGGCCTTTCTACTACTGCTTTCTACTACTCCCTACAGTCTGATGACTTCTCTCTTTAGTAGCCACTGCTCAGGTCATTACACCTGGCCCTTACTGGTCTTTTAATTACTGTACCCCTCTTTACCTATGGTAGCAGGCCTTTACTATAGGCCTTCAGCTCTCATAGGCACTGTCATTTTGTCCATCGTTCACTTGGGTCGCCTTACTTGGCACATGCAAGGGGACAGATCTGCAACCCCAGAAGGGGATGCGGCCACACACGCCACTCTTTCCCTCCTACTGTATGTGGTGCCCGTAAATGCTATTTATAAGGCCCCTGCTATCCCAGTGCTGTCAATAGGGACATACTAACCACATCAGCAGTAGAGGCCTGTAAAAGAAATACAATAGGCGCTTTCATGTGTAAATTGATTTAACCCCTTAAGGACCTGACACTTGTTAGGGATTTTACCGCAGCGTTTTTTTCCTGTAACATATAGGGCTATTTTTTAATAGCTTTTTTCACTGACTTTTTTCCCCGTTTTTTGGGGAGTAAAACGCTAATAAAGGGTTTTTATAAATTTATAGTTATTTTAAAAATTAGTATATTTAGTCTAAAATAAAGTATGGGAATGGGTTCCTCATTTTGTTTCAGACTTTTTGATATAATTTGCATAGTTTTGGATTATAGAGCGCATATGATGATGGTTTTGGTCGATGGTGGGTCATTTTCTTTTTTATATACATATTTATTTTATTTTTACATTTTTAAACTTATTTTTGTAACAATTATTTTTACCATCTATATCCCACATGGCTATCTGCGGTGCTGCGAGCATACCTGCCTACTATGAAAACGCTGAACTTGTGTTAGGCCGCCTGCACACGGGCAGGTCGGATCTCACAGCGGGATTTGACCCGATGCCCGCAGGCGACCACAGTGTACCTCCCTGGCGTCTTTTCTTCTCTGCTGCGGGCGTGCCGGCGTGCTGGCGCACATGCGCAGTGGAGATGACGCTGCGCTGTCACTATGGCGATAACACGGCTCCCGCGACCAATCAACAATGATGATTGCAGGACTTCAATGGAAGCTCTCCATGCGTAGCCGGCACAAAATCGTGGCGTGCCGCGATTTCTTCCCTGCGAGTGGAACATCACAATCGATTTCCGCTCGTGGGTAGGAAATCACGTGTTGTTATAGCATGCTATGGGCTAGATTTGTGCAGAATCTGGAGGCGGATGCCCGCTCCAGATTCTGCAATGCAAATCCGCCTGTGTGCAGGCGGCTATTTACAACTTGATTACCATAAGCTGTAAACATTTGCTGACAAATGTCATGATATCATATAAGACCTCCGGGAGTCATTCACATTGTATTTTTTTTTATTTCAGACTTTTCCACCGTAGCTGGCACATCCATAGGAGCCCCAATTATAGGGGAAAACATCCCCCTGCAGTGACAATAGTCACTAACAGACCTAATCAGGGTCTGCTAGAACCCTGCAACTCTGCTGTGACAGAGGGCATCCAGTGGTCATGTGATCGCCGGGTCGCATAATACTTCCACTTTCACCTTTTAGTACATAGCACTCAAGCCCCTACCTTCTCCTCTGGGTTCTCGGCTCAGTCTTAAAGTCGAGAAACCGACCTGCTCTTGCTTGATTGCAGGAGCTTTAATCCCTCTCCATACTTCTGCTATCAGCCGGGATTAAAGCCCAGGACCAAGCACTGTATATTTACCCCTGTAGGTCCTTAAGGGGTTAAAAAGAACAGGTCATATAAAAAATTTTGCTCACTTTACTGTGTTGTGTGAGATACATTACTGATGCAGGACAGAGGTTTGCTGCGGCTGCAGCCTGTTCTGGTCCTACTCTTATGTACAGAGGATTTATCTGGATATGGCAATGGTGTGGCCTGTGGAGACACAACAGCTGAGGTTGGCTTAGTGAAATCTTTATTTATGACGCTCCTAAAACAATGTAATTATATCCGGTACTCGGCTCTTCTTCAGGCCTGTGTCATCAGAAGTTGGCCTCAGTGTTCTCATTATACAAGGTTTTTCACTTGAAGCATAGCACTTATTTTGGCTTGTAATTTCTGTAGAACTGTACTAATTTTCAAAAGTCTAGTGTTAATCAAAGGCCAACAAGAACAGTCTTAGGCCACCTGCACACGGGCGAATTTGCATTGTGGAATCCGGAGCTGGTGTCCATTTGCGATTTTACGCTCACGGGGAAGAAATCGCAGCATGCTGCGAATCTGTGCGGCTACCATGTGGACGACTTCAATTGAAGTCAATGGAAGCCGTCCGCCCCGTGACCCTTCCGCAATCATCATTGAGGAAAGATCGCTGAATCAGCATCATCGTCTAGAGACGATGCAGCACAATCTGCACTGCGCATGGGCGACGGCTCAGATTAGAAGATAGCGGAGAGGTATACCAGGGTCACCAGCTGGCACCGTGAGCAGGGGGCCTTACCGCTAGACAGTGTTGTCTGTGAGGTTTTCTCACGACGGAGAGTCTGGATTTCTCAGAGTATGTTTTTCTGGTACGCATGTGTTGGGTGACAGGTTCGTTTATGAAATGTCACTAGCAATTGGCAGCAAAGTTTTGAGGTCACATTGTACCTAACAAGACAACCATTTGACGATTATTCCATGGCCAGGTAATGGCAAAAGATCTACAGAAGAACACATAAAAGGCAAACACCTCTGTTTATGTGTCACTATTAAAAAAATACTAAACTAGAATGGTGTTCATGGAAGGGCAACATAGTGGAAGCCATTGCTGTCCAAAAAAAACATTGTAGCCTGTCTCAAGTTTGGCCAAAACCATCTGGATGTTCCACACTGTTTCTAGGAAAAGTTCTATGTACAGATGAGACAAAAGTGGAAATATTTAGCACAAATGCACAGCTCTTTTGTCAGGACCGTGGATCTGGATCCGCTATGCCATACATTGGTTTGGCTTTGGGCCAAATCCACCTGAGGAACCCCAGTCTTTACCCTTTCACTTCACCAGGTGGAATCTGGGCTTCACTGTGTGGTCCCCAGGCCGTTACACTGGAAGTGGTCCCAGCTATTTGGCAGCTGATGCTGCCATAAACCAGGTTGGGGCACCTGAGTATTTGAAGGCAGCACAAATGAATAGCACATTTAGCTAGACCAAAAATACCAAAAGCTTGGGGTGCTCCAATGAACTCTCTTTAGTTCCAAAGCTTTTCCATTCCACTAAAGGTGCATTCATATGGGCAAATTTCTTGCACAGGTTCCTTCCAATTGCTTTGTGGACAGAACTCGCACATGAAAATAGCACATCGATTTCAATGTCAATGTGGGGCGATGCATTTTTTAAGCAAAAACGAATAGTGCTCACATCCAGAATTGCAAGCTTAAGGGCTCCTGTCTGCGGGCGAATTTTCACTGCGGTCCCCGCAGCGATAATCCAGCCGTGACGAACGCAATAAACGCTTTCCATAGCGTTGCTGTGGAAAGCACAGGCCTTCCTGTCCATGAGCGGAGAATAATTGCGATTTTCCGAGAAAATTGACCATATACTGCACAAAATGGAGTGGGCTCAGTTTATTCATTACCATACTTTTCCAAGCAGAATGTGGACCAGGGCAGGAGAGACACCCAGTTATCACTGGGAATAAAACTTTTGCAGAGAAGCTAGTGTTACCTAGTATAGCCTCTTCTACTACTCCTAGGTGGCGGACTTTTCAGTCTTAGGTGGGCAAGAACACAAATAATGACGCTTTTAGCCATAGTATATGCAAAGGTTTTGTGTGCAGAATATGTATGGATGGAAAGCACCAAACGTCCCCTTCTGTTATCTGCTCACCACAGGAATGCATTTGAGCGCTAAACCTCCACAACAATCTTTCCCAGTACAGCTAGAATAATTCCAGCAATGAAAGCATATCCAGTGGATACTTTATTAAATACCAAATACATATAAAAATGCAACATCTCAGTTGCTATGCTTGAAAAAGGTTCATAGTAACGGAAACTTTGAATTTTTGATACACATTTTGGATTTAATAAAATATCTACTGGATATATTGACATTGCTGGAGTAAAAGGTCTTCTGTGCATCTTCCTTTTTTTCCAACAGGGAAGTGTTTTTTATTAGGAAAATAAACACTAGAACAAGGGGACACAAGCCAATAATACTATATAAGGGCAGACTAGATGGACCATGTGGTCTTTTTCTGCTGTGAACTTTCTGTTTCTATGATTTGAGTAGGAGCTGAAACCACACAGCTGGGCAACAGGTTAACTTGAGCAGTAAACGGAGTGGATAACTGACTTATGGCTTGTGCACAAACCTGGGTAGCAACTTACATGGCAGCTTCAGTGGTGGCTTGAACTGCAGCTTAATCCATCTGAGAGAAGTCCATTGAGTTAATTCTGAGAGTAAGTGGCTGGAAGCACTGAAGGTCATGCTCCTGAAAGATGTGCTGAAGTACAGTCAGATCCTGTATATCAACTTGAGTGCTAGTGGGATCCATGTTCTAAGCCCGCTGTCAGGATCAGCAGATGTGGACCTGCTGAGCCACACACCTTGTTTGACTTTGGGCCAGATTCAGGGGCAACGCCTGAAGAACACCAGTCTTCACCCTTTTGCCCCACCAGGTGGAATCTGGGCTTTGCTACATTGTTCACAGATTGTTACACTGGAAGTGGCCCCAGTTATATAGCAGCTGATGCTACAACAAATCAGGGTGCAGTACAAACAGCTGCACATCTGAAAAAGACTTGGGTATACTAATAGATCACATACTGAACATGAGTCGACATTGTGATGCAGCAGCAAAAAAAAGGCAAATGCAATTCTGGGATGTATTAAGAGAAGCATAGAGTCTAGATGACATGAGGTAATTATCCCCCTCTTCTCTTTTCTTAGTCAGACCTCATCTGGAATACTGTGTCCAGTTCAGGGCAGCACAATTTAAAAAAGACATAGACAAATTGGAGCAAGTTCAGAGAAGAGCTACCAGGTGGTGAGTGGTCTGCAAATAATGTCCTAAGAGGAACAGTTAAAGGATCTGGGAATGTATAGCTTTCCAAAAAGAAGGCAGAGAGGAGACTTAATAGCTGTCTACAATTATCTGAAGGGCTGTCACAGTGCAGAGGAATCAGCCATGTTCTTAAATGCACAAGAAAAGACTTTAAGCAATACAGATCAGATAATACAAAAAACTTTCTGACAGTGAGAGTGATCAATGAGTGGAACAGGTTGCCATTATAGGTGGTGAGTTCTCCTTCAATAGAAGGCTTCAAACAAAGGTTGGACAGACACCTGTCTGAGATTATTCAGTGAATCCGGCATTGAGCAAGTGGTTTGACCCGATGACCTTGGAGGTTCCTTCCAACTCCACCATTCTATGATTCTGCCTGAGCATGTAACAGAGACATAGTTATGGAGATCCTCATTAAAGCAGACAGTGTACCTTCAAAATGAGGAATAGTCCAGAGGTCAGGAAACACAGAACAGGTTCAGCGTGGTACAGACAAGCCAGGACCTTTGACAGGCAGCATACAGGAGAATGGTCAATACTACAAGTCGAAGTCAGGAGTGGAGAATGCAGAGAAATCAGGTATAAACAGAGTGAGAAACCAGGAAGTCAGCATAAACGAATAGCAAAATTACCAAAAGCTTAGGCATCCTACTTAGAGAGAAGGTGACTGATATGACCAGAGGTTCTCCATGTTTGGCAAAAAACAGAATAGCTGGGTGCACGTTGGCCCTTTAAGACTGAGCATCTACGTGCCCTTTGGGTAGCAGATAGGGACAGGCAGGAGGAGTGCATTCCACAGCCAACAGCGGAAGAAAGATGGTGTCCGCAATTGAAAATTGTAACAGCTTTGCTTAAAAGGGAAAAGAACACTGCACACCAACAGAAAAATATCATCAATACTGCGAAGAGTGGTGGATGGAGCATCACAGCTTATGGCTGCTTTGCTGCCAAAGGGCCTGGATAGCTTTACACTCATTGAGAAAATAATGAGTTCCAAGGTGTAATATAGAATGTAAAACATTTTACTGGAGAATCTAAGGATAGCAGTCCATGACCTAAGGCTCAAGAGATATAGAATGTTGCAACAAGATAATGAACCAAAGCACACAAGTATATTGACTAAAGACTGGTTAAAAATTAAGACAATTTGTGTTTTCTTCTGGACAAATCAGAATTTAAAGGGTTTTTCTTTACATTTACTATTGATGACCTTTTCTCAAGATATGTTATCAGTAATTGATTGGCAGGGTTCACCGCCCAGGATCTCAATCGATCAGTTGATCCTCTGCCCCTGTGTCAGTGAAGTGGAGCTAGATGTCCACATTGAAGAGTAGTAGAAGGCTTCGCTCCCATTGAAATGAATAGGAGCAATGCCTGCTATTAAACGCACAGCTATTGCTCTTGGTTAAATAAAATAAACTTGTAGATATGATACCTCTTAATGCCTAACCAAAAGAAATAATATTAACAGTACGGGTTTTCAAAACTACTCAGGGCTCTTCATCAGGCATGATATAACATATTTTATTATACCATGCCTGATGAAGAGACTTAAGTAGTCTCGAAAGATTGCACTGTTAATATCATTTCTTTTTACAAGCCATTAAAAAGTATCATAGCTACAAATTATTATATTTATCTTAGGGCTTATTCACATGACCGTATCCGGAAAACACTGCAGGAATTCGCAATACAAATTCACCCCTGTGAACTTCACCTTATTTGCTATTCTATTGTTTGTTCATTCTAGCTTACTTTTCTTGCCACATAGTGTAATAGCTGTTCAGGCTAATACAGATATTTATGTTGTTTACACTGTGTTCAGTTTTCATTTGTATTTAGTTGACTCAGTCTAGTGATAATGGTGAATGTTCAGGTAACAATTACCAGGAGTTTATGCCTCAGAGTAGCAACAATGCTTCTACTCGCAGTAAGGCCAAATCTGGAATCCACATAATTCATTCTATATCGATAATTATGATGTTGACACTGATTAATTACAGCCAAACATCAATCTTGGAACTGGAATAGAAGGTCTAGGTCCTGGTTCCCGTGGAGGTAACAGTGGTCCAGTTTGAAGTAGAGAGGGCGGTAGGATGGGGAGAGAAAGACCAAATCACACAGTTCTTTTTCCTGTTGGACAAAAAGAATCAGCACCTGAATGGGAAGTTATTGAAGCTGTAGTAAATGCTGTAGGTAATATTTTTACTAAATAAAATAACAGTATAATTGTTGGAAGCGATTAACATGCCATTGCAAGCACATAAAGGCATAGTTATGATCTCATTATTATTTTTTACATAATAACCTGCTAATCTTCCCTTTGTGTATATGCATTTTTACATAAACCAAAATTTGCAAAAAAAACTTCTGCATTATTTCTAAAATATTTTATTTTTGCAAGTAGATGAAGTAAGCAAAACATACTTCAAAAAGCCTGTGGTCCAATGCCCAATGCTAAACATAACTGCCACTAACAACATAATAGATGCTTCGCTTATTGTTAGGGACTCCGAGTGTGGACCCTCTGTGCCAACCAAGTTTAGCTTGGCAGTTGACCCTCAGTTTTCAAAGGGGAAATCTCGCCCTTTGCTAGTAGGGAAGAAGCGGGGTAGGTGTCCTAACAAGGACGGCCCCACTGTCTTCCTCTTGGGCCCTCTCTCCCTGATAGGACACAGGACAGGACGGTACACACCACAAGGACAGGAATGGTGCAGGGACAGGGAGGCAATGAACAAGCGCACATAGACAAGGACAAAAGACAGAGGGACAGACAACAAGGTCAAAGACAAGATCTAAACAAAGACAGGGAGTCAGCAAACAATATAACACAGATATAAATACAGAGTAAGCGCAAACAAAGTAGTGCGAGACAGGACCTATGCTGGGTGTCTAAAGTAGACAAGGAGTTAATCCAGCAGCACTCAAAAAAAGGAGCCCAACAATGGGAGGTGAAAAGAATGCAAAGCCACCAAAGGAGCTATGAACCCTCAGCTCCAAAACATCAATTAAAGTCCATAAAGAATGTGGCAACATAAATGGTGAGGTAAAGAAGATCCCAATAGCGAGTCTATGCTCTTGATACCTTTACAGATGTAAAATAATTCACTGGCGTCCTCTCCACTGAATGCCCATGTGCAAGAAGCATCTGTGAAGGTATCCAGAGCATGGACTTGCTATTGTGATAGACATGTAGTGGCTTGACAAAGACCTGGAAAGGTTGAAACATTACCTGTCTGTGAATTATGGAACAATAAAGATTTGGTAATCTTCTTTACCTCACCATTTATGCTGCCACATTCTTTATGGACTTTAATCTATGCTGGGTGTCTGAGACAAACATACACCAACACTGAGGCAATGAGGGAGGATTCCCAGCTCAGCTAAATAGGGAGGTAATCTGATGTGCTGGCGAGAAGTGTGCAGCAGTTCATGTAATAGAGAAAGCAGAATGACGCTCACGTCTGCCAGAAACAGCAGAGAGAAAGCAAGTCTGGGACGCTGGCCTAATAGTACCTCCTCCCTCCTATGCCCCATACTCCTCCCACCAGTCATTTGCAAAAACTTCTGAACCAAAAGAGGAGCATTGATATTCTCTGAGGGTGCCCACAACCTCTCCTCCGCACCATAACCCTTCCAGCCCACTAAGAAGAATGTTTTGTTTATAACCTTCTTTATATCCAGGATGTTCTTGACCTCGTAGATGGTTTCTGAGTTGATTTGGGTCATGGCAGGTCTTGAATCTCTGGAACTTTATTAGGAATACGTGGTTTAAGAAGTGAAACATGAAAAGAATTGGGTATACGCAGGGAGGCATGAAGGTGTAACTTGTAGTATATGGGATTCACTTTCTTGAATACTTTGAATAGCCCCAAAAGCGCAGAGCCAACTTCTAGGAAGGCACTCTTAACCTGATATGCTTAGAAAAGAGCTATACTTTGTCCCCTGGAACACATTGTGGAGAAGGTTGGTGCTTGCGACCAGCAAATCTCTTCATTTGGGTGGTTGCTCTCTCAAGTGTCATCTTGGTCTCCTGCCAGATTCTGTAAAAATTTTCTGCTGACAAAATGGCTCCTGGGTCTTTAGAAGTGGTGGAAATTGGCAGGGGAACCCTGGTTTGCTGACCATATACAATGGAAAAAGGAGACCTCTTCATGGGCTCACTGGCATGCTAATTATGCAAAAATTCCGACCAGGACAGTGGACTGGATCAATTGTCCTGATGAGCATAAGTAAAGTGGCAGAGATAATTTGTCAAGATCACATTGGTACACTCCACCTGCCCATTAGATTGCAGGTGGTAAACAGACGAGAAGTCCAAAGATACACCCATGAGTTTACAAAGGGACCCCCAGAACTTGGAAATGAATTGGACCCCTGTCGGACACTATGTGCAGGGGAAATCCATGGAGCTGAAAGATATGCTCAATGAACTTCTTAGCCAGCTGGCTGGTGGATGGTAACCCAGGCAACAGAACGAAATGAGCCATTTTGGAGAATCGGTCGACGACCACGCAGATGTCTGTGCAACCACCGGAAGGGGGCAAATCTATGATGAAGTCCATGGCTATGTGCTGCCACAGAGTCTCGGGAGTGTGTAAAGGAAAAAGAAGTCCAGCGGGAGATTTGTTCTGGTCGCAAGTGGTACAAGTAGAGACAAAGTTGCGGGTGTCCTTCATCATGGACGGCTACCAATAGAGATGACAAATTCGACAGTCTTACATTGACCGGAATGCCTAGCTACTCTAGAACAATGTTTTCTCCTAAACACGGACAGGGGCCACGGTAACCATCATGGCAGGGTCAATTATGAATTGTGGGCTCTCCTCGAGATCATTGGCAATAAACACTCTAGACAGTGCGTCAACTTTAATATTCTTATCAGTGGACTGAAAATGCAAGGCAAAATCGAATCAGGCAAAAAATAAGACTCACTGGGCTTTATGAGGGTTGAGGCTCCGTGCGGTCTGTAGATAAGTTAAGTTCTTATGGTCAGTATAAACCACTGTAGGCTGAGAGGATCTCTCCAGCAGAAACTGCCAAAAGTCCAGAGTCATCTTGATGGTTAATAGTTCACAGTTTCCGCTGCAGAGAAAGATTTGGAAAATAATCCACATGTCACCATTTCCCCCTAAACACTTTTCTGCGACAGGACTACAACTGCACAGAAAGCGAAGCATCAATCTCTACAAAAAAATTGTTTGAAAACCTCTGCTCGCTGCAAAACAGGTGATAGTGAACAGACCAGTTTCAGGACTTGGAAAGTGGTCTCAGACTCCAGAGATCACCACTTGGTATCCACTCCTGTACAGGTGAGAGCAAAGATAGGCAATGTTAAGGCAGAAAAGTGCAGGATGAACTGCCAGTTCAGTATGCAGATACCTTGCCAGGATCCATCTGCAAACCCAGCTTGGGCACAATGTATCCTAGACACTGTATCCTAGAGAAGGAAGAGAATCGCTTTCAAAAATGCATTTTTCGAACTTGGCATAGAGACAGTTCTCCCTTAACTGCTGGATTACAGTACCGACTTGTCTGCGATGTGAGTGGATGTCTGGTGAGAAGATAAGGATGTCGTCAAGATACATGACAACACATTTGTAGAAAGGATCCCTGAAGATGTCATTCACAAACTCTTGAAAGACAGCTGGGGCATTTACTGAACTGAAAAACATTACTAATTATTCATAGTGCCCATCTCCCGTGTTGAAGGCGGTCTTCCACTCGTCACTCCTGCAGATGTGGATTAGCTCCTCACAAACCAAGTTTGGTGAAGATCCGTGCGCGGCACAGATGGTCAAACAGCTCAGGGATAAAGGGTAACAGGTATTTGTTCTTAATAGTAATCCTCTTCAGGCCCCGATAGTCAATACAGGAGTGACCCATCCTTCTTCTTAACAAAGAAGAATCCAGCCCCAGCAGGGGATGATGATTTGCGAATGAATCTCTTGGTTAGGTTGTCTTTGACGTATTTTACCATAGTTTGAGTCTTGGGAAGTGACAGGCGGTATACCCCGCCTTGAGGCGGTAAGAAACCTGGCACCAGCTCAATTAGGCAGTCATAGGAATGATGTGGTGGCAAACACTCCGCCTCCTCTTTGTCAAAAACATCATTAAAGCCATAGTAGCCCTCTGGCAGGCTCTGGAGGTTCTGGGGCACGGTGAACTGGCTGAACTCAGAGTAGGCACTTGGCATAGCAAGATGTTCCCCTAGCATAACACCTCCCCTGAGCTCCAATCCATGATAGGATTATGTAGACGAAGCCAAGGCAGACCCAGTAACAGGAAACTGGTTGCCTTTGGAAGGACCAGCAGAGAAATGTTTTCTGAGTGGAGAACACCTATTCTCAGCTCCAACGGCTCCGTGACAAATTAAGTGGTCTCAAAAAGGGTACTCGCATGGACAGTTGTCACCACCAGAGGTCTCTTGAGGCATCGGACAGGAATTTGGTAATGGTCCACCATGGCCTTCTGTAAAAGGTTTCTGGGCGGTAACAGAATCCATAAAGGCAGCTACTGTGATCTGGGTACCAGAAAGGAACATGGTCACAGGCAGATTTAATCTTGGACAGGACTGATCCTCAATTAGGGTAGCCTCCCTTACTGACCCTAGACTGAAGAGTTTCACGGCTTGAGAGGACAGGTATGGACAAGAGGACCCAGAGCTCCACAGCACATACACAGATTTTTTAAGCGTCTGAGCATGCTGTCCTCATCTGTGAGCATGAGCCGATCAAACTACGTAGGCTCAGGGTCACTGGACAAGGAGGTAGTAGGCAGGGCAGAGAGTAGTCTCTGGAACTTTGGTGCCAGATGAATCAGTCTCCTCTCCTGGGCAGCCTCCTTGGTTCTCTCCTTTAACCGAAGATTGATTTTTGTTGCCAGAGAGATCAAAGCGTCCAGGGAAGTCGGAACCTCGCGACCAGCCAACTCGTCTTTGATGCGCCCTGCCAAGCCCTCCCAGAATGCTGCTACCAGGGCCTCAATGTTCCAACCCAACTCCAAAGCCAGGGTTCTAAACTGAATGGCAAATTGGTCCACAGTGAGACTGTTCTGACAAAGGCACAGTAGGGAGGAGGCGGCTCACCAAAAACTCTCCGAAAGGTTACATACTAAGGTTATTAACTAGGGTTAATCCAGGCCAGTGCCTGCCAGGAGAGATGAGACATCATGAATGCCACTTTAGCACAATCCGTAAGAAACAAATGGGTAGCACTTTGAAGTGAAGGGATCACTGGTTGATGAACCCACACATTATTTGGGGTCACCCTCATAGTGTGGCAGGGTAGACAGATGAGGTGTTACGATCGTGTGGGCAACCTAAGCATGGGAGCTCACACGATCGTACCCAAAAAGGGAGAAGAGAGAATGGATGGGAATGGGATGGACGCACACAGGTAGCACCAGGGTAACACAGGATTCACACAGGTTTCAGGCAACTGATCCTGTACTACGCGGGAGGATGGCATGGCCCTACCTAAGCGGGGAACATTGCCCCAATAAGGGCAGCCCAGCGGTCTTCGGATCTGAGCCCTAGCTGATCCTAGGAACCACGCCACAGAACAGGAGACATACACATGCCAGAGACAGAACCACAGGATACACAGAGCAGGAAACACAGCATACAGCAGACAAAATGCAACCACTAGAACAGATGATAAGCTGAATATAAATACCAGGTATTGGTTGACATTTTGTACAAAACATGGAAGCTAGCAGGCCACTTCACGGCTCCTGGTTATACCGCTAGTCCCTACACTAACCAGGAGTCCAGCAGAACCAGACAGAGTTCACACAGAAAGCTGCAACAGGACAGGACACAGATAGCAGGTCACGCAGCAAACTGACACGAAACTGACAGAATTTAAACGTACAAACGGACATGAACCAGCAAGACAGAAATCACTCAGCAAAGCTTGCAACAGGACAGAACAGAGCACTGGACACACAGCCAGCTGCATTAGGAACAGGACAGAGTACAGGGCACACAGCCAGACAGACTCCACTCAGAGATCACATGCACACAGATGAAACTCACAGCACGTCTATGTGTCCTCATACCGGGGTGAATAGACAGTCAGCTACACAAGCTGAGATAGGGGAGTGTCCAGTTACACCAACTGACACCCAGAGTAAGACAGAAGACCTTTGGAGGCTGCACCTGTACAGGGGGAAGAAAAAGGGGGCTGCACGTACTGCAGACTAGGACTACAGGTGTCCAAACAATCTTGGGGAAGCAGAGAGACAATAGACCTACTTGCAAACACAGATCAGAGTGGGCACAAGCTGAACATGACTGATAACAAGTTACAGGACACAGAACTAACATGAGTGCTCACGCTAGGGTCCAGCCAGACTGACCAGGAGCTGGGTTTATATGTGAGCACAGATCCAGGAGATTGGCTAGCAGGAAGTACCACACCCAGCCAGCTCAATTAACTCTTAACCACCTGACTGTGCTGCTAGGAGTACATAGTACAACAGATACCAGCAGCACACGTAACATGAGGGCCCGAACCAGATGCAGAGGCTGCCTGGGGGTACGATGCCGGAGTTGCAACTGCTGCGGTACCGCTGTGGTAGATGACATGTTACTTAGACGAGCACTTACATTGTGCACGTATACCAGAATTTTTTTCTAGTGATCATGCTGTTTTGCCATTTCCTGCAACAACTCAGAGATTCACCTGTGGAAGGGATCAGTGGGGTCCATGGCCTCAGTGTATTGTTAGGGATTCCGACCATGGACCCACTGTGCCAACCTTCCAGTTTGACTTGGCAGCTGACCCTCGGTGGTCAGAGGGAAAGTCTTCCCCTTTTGCTAGTTGGGAAGACGGGTGTTCCCCTGCCTAAAAGCAGGGTAAGTGTCCTAACAAGGACGACCCCACGGTCTTCCTTTCAGACCTGGCTATCCCTGATAGGACAAAAGAAGGCAATAAACAAGTGCACACAGACAAGGACAAAAGACAGAGGGACAGACAACGAGGTCAGAGACAAGATCCAAACATAGACAGGGAGGCAGCAAACAATCTAAAACAGATATAAATACAGAGTAAGCGCAGACAAAGTAGTGGGAGATAGGACCTATGTGTCACGTCCACCTAGGACGTGCTGGAACCGTAACCAGCAGACCTCACACATAAACACACAAACTGTCAAAACAATAATAAACTAAAACATGGAAACTTTTCCCCTATCTAAGTAACCTCATGGATGGGGACCTGCCTACACACAGGCAATTCCCTCTGACAATGACATACCTGACCTCGTACCTTAGGCCTTAGTAAACCCTACGTGGGATAGGAGAAAAACATAAGAAACACAAACTTAGCTTTGCGATGCAGCAGGCAAATGATGGGTCCAGGACCAAACTCTGACTGAGATCACAGTCAGAGCTAGACTGAAAACTCAATGACAATTCAGTCCAGCATCAGCCAGACTAAATAGCTGTGATAATTACCCACAGGTGCGGCTAAGCATGTCTCACCTAATACCACACCCACCAGGGCCAGAAGATGGAGAACCACCTGCAAAACCTGCACCAGATTATCAGCATGGCAGCAATCCTAGAACCGCCACAACACTATGCTTGGTGTCTGAGACAAACACACACCAACACTTAGGCAATGAGGGAGGATTCCCAGCTCAGCTAAATGAAGAGGTAATTGGCCATGCCCTACAACTGAGCTGAGAGCACTGGAGAAAGTAACCCCTGATGTGCTGGTGAGAAGTGTGTTTCAGATCATGTAATAGAGGAAGCAGGACTACGCCCGCGTCTGCCAGAAAAAGTAGAGGGAAGGCAAGTTTGGGAAGCTGGCCTAATACATATAACAATTATGAATGGTATGCTTCCACATACACAGTTGTGTACAGAGACTGAAGTACTTTGTCAACTTTAGGATGGAATGTGGTGTCTTTCTTTATCCAAATTAGATGCATTTACCTCTATTTTCTATGCACATGAGACATTTGGTTGCAGTGGACATCCTATGCTCAGTTTGTGGGTCATTCTTTTTTCGGAATCCATGTCATGTTATCTACATGGCTCAAAATGGACAAGTTTGCTTTAGCTTTAACTACCTGGAATACATTTATTGAAAATTGCCTTTAGTAAGGACCACACAGAGAAAGTCTCAAACTCATAGGCTATTTGTGTCCGGATCAGTGGATATAGTTCTACTGTGTTGCACTCTGCTTTGACTTAGGACCAAATCTTAAGGTGACGCCTGAGCAACCCTGGTCTTTACCCTTTAACTCCACGAGTCAGTATGTGGGCTTCAGTTTGGAATTCCAAGGTCGTTACTTTTGAAGTGGTCCCAATAATGTGGTGCTGTTACTTTTAGATAGACCCAGGCACGACACCTAGGGGTGTGAATGGAGGTGTAGTCAGAACAATCTGGGCAGGCAATATAACTTAACAACGAGAGAATATTCATAGGTCAGGATATGAAGAATGGGCTCAGACAGAAGCATGCTCAGTATAACAAGCCAAGGTCAGGAGTAGAGAATGCAACAACATTAGGAATAGCTGGTCAGGAATTGGAGAATCAAAACACGCTTAGATAGCACCTTAAGCAGGATCAAAAGACGACAAACTCAGGCACCCTCCATGTGAATTCTAGTTATCTTTTAAATGAATTTCCCCACACAGGAATAATTATCTTCGTTTTCCAAATCAGACCCACTGAATGCACAATTCACCGTCTTCTGCAGCTAAACTGAGCAAAGAATATTCTGGAGCCTATGCATCTACCACCTTCTTCAAGTAGATTGACGTTACACTAATGGTATACCAAAGAAGGGTGAAGAAGAATGTTCTTCTACAGAGCTCTCTACACATAGGGGTCTCAATTACACAAAATGAGAAGCTTTAGGAAGTTTACACTCCACCAAGAAATACAGCATAGATAAGAGGCAGAACTTGAAGCTTCTGGGCCCCAATGCAAAATCTGTAGCAGGGTCCCCAACTATAATGGTTTATTCATAGTACTGGGTTCCCTAGATGGAAAGGAGAGACCTTATGGGCTCCCTAAGGCTCCTGGGCCCGAGTGCAACTGCATCCCCTATAGTTACGCCAGTGGTATAGATATCTTTGACCAGATGGCATAGAAATATTCTTCAACAAGATGGCCCATGCATGTCTTCTTCAACATCCTTAACATGGCATGTATAAACACTTGTACCGATAACAATTACCATTAGTAGGGGTAATATCACTAACATTTGCGCAGAATCTTCTACACAGTCGACTGCAGGATGTCCAATTCTCTGCTCGCTCTGACAGTGAATTTCTGAGGTCTTTGTGTAGAACTTGCTCGGACGCGCTCCACTATTTCCATGCTACTTGTGGATGGACAGATGATTTTCACTTACAGATGCAGACTTTTTTCTTAAAATTAGAGTACCAATTACAAATGGTGGGCCCACTGGGTGGATTTTCACCAAACTTAGTTTGAAAATGACGTTACACACTAATAACAAACTGGTAGACGTGAAAATCAATGACACAAAACACTTTCCTGTCTTTGTTGACAGCCATTGTGTCTCATATTCCCTGGTGATAACTATGACAGAATAAAACTTTTTGGGCCTCATTTAGTAAAACTGTTTAACAGTAAGATGTCCTTGTTGCTTATATCAACCACCCACAGCGCAGCTTTCATCTTACCTCAGCAGCTTGAGAAATGAAAGCTGTATTGTGATTGGCTGCTATGGGCAACAAGGACAGTCTTAGGGTAGACATTTTTGCTAAATGAAAATCTTTGAGTTTCCGTTTCCATTGATATCAAATTTATGTACCCGAGTGTCAATTATGAGTGCTTCTAGTCAGGAAGATCATTTATAATAACCTGGTATATGTAAGCAGGTACCAAATTAATGGAAACATTAAATTTCTTTGCTGTAGAGCAAAAGGACCTAAAGGTCATAGTAAATAGTGCAGGGGTCAAAATAATCGAGAACAAAATTTAAGTACTAGGCTGAACTCAGTAATTAAAGTGTTAACTAAATTTGATGTTGGCAAATAAAATGTTAACACCAATGTGAAGCTTTCTAATGAAGATACTGTGAATTGTCCTTTAGGCTAGCTTCACATGATGGGTATCTTGGCTCGATCGTGGCATCGAAAACTGCATCCAAGAGGCTGAACAAAAACTGTAAGGGCTTATTCACATGAATGATATTCTCATGTGAGTTTTTTGCAATGTGATGCCCACAAAACTCGCACGAATATGAAATCCATTCTTTGGAATGGATTTATTCACAGCATGTAACATTTTTGGCCATTCTATTGGAATGCCTCACCCATTGTTTCAATGGGACCGTGAAAGACATTGCATGTCACTCGCGTGCAGTGCAATATTTCCCATTGAAGTCATACGCATGAGGATCGCTATTTCACAGAAGCAATGCGATTTTACATCAAAAACGCTTTGACATGAAAAATGCACGTTGGGAAGTGCAACATAGTGCCAATTTTCTTGACCCGATGTTGCGCTCACTCGTGCGAATGTATCCAAAGGGCTTATTCAAACAGGCGAGAATCTTGTGCAAGTTTTGTGCGATGCGAGAGGCTGAAAATTTTCACGAACATGAAACCTATTCTTTTCAATGTGATTATTCACATTCTCTCGCAGTAATGCTGCAAGCAAAAAAAACATCATGTCCTATTTTGCTGCGATCTGAAGTGTGTACTTGCCCATGCATTCCTATGGGCGCTCCAAAACATCGTAACCCCATGTATTGCAATGTTTCTGCAATGCGTTTTCACACATATGCAGATAAAAACGGATCACTATCTTCTGAGCAGCATTGAGTAGTTTTAGCTTTGTGGAGGCTGGATTTCCCAATACAGTTTGCAGAGCATGGCCTCCATTGTACTAAGGAGCAATTAATTTGTCTTGTACAGGACCATCCCATCCTATGTGATTCCAGGAGGAAAAATTACAATATCAGAAGCCAAAGGGACATGGCGAGAGAGAAAGTGTCCCAGTTACTTTTTAGGGAGCAGTGGGAATCTGCTTGTGCAACTGCGGGGTCCAAAGTGTGAAAGTATTTTTGCTTTAAACATTGTTTTTGCCATGTTTTTATTTTTCCTAAATATCCCTGTGCACTTCGGTTTTGGCCGCAGAAAATAGAACCTATTGATTTCAGTGGGTTGTTGCGGTTTCCAATACATTTTTTTACTATTACCACATAACTGTTTCAAATCGCAGTAAAACTGCAAACAGTTTTTCAGGGACATTTTCAATGAGGTATTTAACCGCATCTCAAATGTGCCATCTGAATACAGTCTTAGGGCTTAAACAGTGGCAATTTCACTAGTTTCGTTTTGATTAGCGGGATTCTCGTACGAGGAAAGATAAGACTTGCCCTATCTTTTTTTGCAGGCAGTATTTCTACATTCGAGAAAAGATAGGGCAGGACCCATCTTCCTGCTATTTTTTTACCGTGCGCAATAGCACGAAATTTAAACGGTAAAAAGAATATTGACTTGTTCATGTGCATGCACTCGTCTGTTTAAGCTGTTAGTCGGGTTTCACATAAGTTCATTCATGCATCTGTAGTGGCCCGAAGTCCTATATATAGGGCATAATTGTCATATATGTCATGTCTTTCATGTGGATGCTCTGTGCAAATTGTCTTGTCTTAAGTTACGTGTTTTGCACAGCTGCAGCATGTAAGAGGTTAATGTCTGTGAATGTCTGGGATATGTCTTGAAATTGTAACCAATTGTCCTGTCACGTGGGTATGTAAGATATAAATATGAGTGAAAGGTAAGATAAAAAAAGTCTATTTGCTTCAACGGTAGAGTGTGGAGGAAGAGTGCCGGCCTCATGGGGGTACCTTAAACCCTCATGTGGTGAAGTATGGAAGAGAGGTACCCAGATGACCTAGTCCCAAGATCCCCATCCTAAGGCTTCTTTCACACGAGCGTATATTGGCCAGCCATTTTCACAGCCGGCCGATATACGCTACATTGTTAGTGAAAGATTTGGTAAACGGGCGCACAAATCAAACATTTGTGCGCCCGTTCATATGGCCTGGTAAGGCCAGCGCAAATGTGCCAAGCTCACCAGGCCATCGCCCACTCCTCCTCCCTCCCCATCGCAGGCTCACCTCTCTTCCTCGTTCCGTGCAATGAAAGGGGGCGGGCACTTAGCTCCGCCCCATCCTGCCCCTTGTCCTTAGCATCAATGGGAGGAGGCGGGGTGGACCGGCACTTAGCTCCGCCACCGTCCCGCCCCCTCCCATTGCACAGAATGAGAGGGGAGGAAGACAGGTGAGCCTGCATGGGTGGGAGGGGGGGGGGACAGATGGAGGGAGTTTAGCAGCCACGCTGCTAAACTCCCTCCTGCTTATGGCCGCTGCCATGGGCTCCCATAGGAGCCCGTGCAGCGGCTAGACGTATTCCGGCAAAAACATAGTTCCAGAACTATGTTTTGGCTCCGACGTAAAAAGCCCGGCGCTATATTGGCTTGGCCGGGCATTTTTACATCTTACAAATACGCCCATGTAATCTGATGCATTGGAATCCAATGCATCAGATCACAAAGCATATCATCCGGGCGTGAAAACGCAGGCTGATATGCGCTCATGTGAAAGAAGCCTAAGACAGAGAGACAGAGAGACCGCCGTGCAGTCTTCAGCAGCCTGCTTAAACGTGAGTGTCAGTGGAGTGTGTAGTGCTCCTCCGGTGTGTGTGCGTCCAGGAGTGGAGTCATACAGATAACTTGGACTGTAGGCCCGGTATTATCCTGTGTCCTGGAGGGTGTATGTCCAGGGGCAGAGTCCTACAGATAACTTGGACTGTAGGCCTAGTATCATCCTGTGTCCCGCAGTGTGTGCGTCCAGGAGCAGAGTCATGCAGGTAACGTGGACTGTAGGCCCGCTTTCATTCTGTGTCCCCCCCCCCCCCTCCACCTCAAGAATTTGTCTTTCCTGCACTGGTGTGAGAATTTGCTTATTCTTCAAGTAAAGTTCCAGTCACTGATCATTCCCAGCGACTAAGGTTGTCAAGTACTTGTGTGTGGACTCTGTTATTTTTCTTCCAGTCGGATATCCTGCAGAGTAAGGAACGGTGGCGTCACCCATGACATAATTCTTCAGATCCACCACACTGTTTATTCAGGTAACCGCTGCCCCAGCGTTACCTGGAAGAGGCTTAGCAGTGCCTTGCCAAGGTTGCACGCGTCCCTCCGGGGAGGGGTGGTAGACAAGTGCCATCTCTACCCCCGAGATCTCCTCAGCGTTGGACCTTGTGTCTCGGTCGTTGCACATCTGTAATATAGAAGAGTGTCCAAGCCTGACTCCTACTTAGGCCTTATTCACACAAGCATTTTTACACAGCTATTTTGCCACGATGAAATGTAGGCCAAAAATCGCCCCCATGTGAAGCATTGGATTCCAATGCATTCATTCAAAGGGCCAATTTTCGGAGGCATTAAAAAATCGCACCATTAAAACGTCCAATTGCGTCCATTTTCAGTCGCCGATTCTTCACGCTGCATCAAAAGATAGGTCTTAAACTATCCGTTGATGAAAACGCTGGAGGCTCCTATGGGAGCTGAAGAAAAAGGGAGGGAGTTTACCAGCGTCCAAGGCTCAGAAAATAAGACAGCTGGCTATATTTAAGCATTAGAAGCAGAGATGAGCGAACGTACTCGTTTCGAGTAATTACTCGATCGAGCACCGCGATTTTCGAGTACTTCCGTACTCAGGTGAAAAGATTCGGGGGCGGGGGGAGGCGTGGCGGAGCGGGGGGTAGCAGCGGGGAACAGGGGGGAGCCCTTTCTCTCTCCCTCTCCCCCCCACTCCCCGCTGCAACCCCACACTCACCCACGGCGCCCCCCCGAATCTTTTCGCCCGAGTACGGAAGTACTCGAAAATCGTGGAGCTCGGGCGAAAAAGGGGCGTGGCCGAGTACGTTCGCTCATCTCTAATTAGAAGTCATTCCGAGGATTTCTGCCGACCAACAGAATTCCGTGCTGCGCTTTTTTCACACAATATGCCCGTGTAAATGATCGGGAAAACGCTAATTGATCTCAGGACTCAATCACAACTATTCTTCAGTGATGCGATTTTCGGCTGGTGTAAAATCGCAGCACTCATGTGAATAAGGTCTTAGAGTAGGATACACGTCTGTAATACACACGTATGCTAGCAGCCCTATACAGGCCACAGATGAATCCTCCATACAAGGCAATGCTCTTCGCTGAGGTTCTCTCCTTTAGCTAACAGAGGGGGTGAACCCCTCTATGACATCTATATCCCCCCATTAATCTGATATCAATAGATCTTTTTTTCACTGTTAGAATTATCCATTTATACTGTAGTGCAATATTTTGATGTACTATTTGCTATTTCAATTATGTCTGGATTGCATGTTGCTTCTGCAAAAAGTCTACATGTGCATTGGTTACATGAATTAAAGTATTCGTTCATCTCAGCCATGACAAAATGATACAGCATGAGTAGCTGCAGAGACGCAGTGCTCATAGATGCCAAAACCAACCTCAATGTGCTGCCAAGAACAAAAAGATTAAGCCAGATGCTAAAATACAGCAAAACGCCCTTTAGTGAAAGCACAGCAATCACCGCTGTCTGGACCTTTCTATATACATTAAAAAACATGTAATTTATTGCTACAACAGAGGTTGTAACATTTCTCACACTGATCTTAATATAATTTCCTCTGGCCCACAATGCGCCTAATATATGAGAAGGCATATACTTCTTCAGATCTTTTTGCGCATACAAATAAATAGTACCTGCTCTATTTCCCTACGTATTTCTGCACCACAGGGCCCCATAGAGGTCTATGGGAGGTGTGCAAATGCACGTGCAATACGCAAAGGGATGCCCAATACGCAGCGCAAACCCGACGGGGACAGCACACACCGGGATGTCTTTAGGCATTACAGCCATTTAAATCAGGGCTAAAATGCGCACGCAAAATACGCGCATGTGATCAAACACATTGAAATCAATGGTTTCTATTCACTGCATATTGCACATGTAAATATGTCCATGTGATGCCTGATTTAGGGCTTATTCAGATGACCATATGCGCAAAATCACTCGCCAATGTATTTGGCCACAACAAGGTTTTTGAGGTAGATTTGCGCATGTGTCTGCACATAGTACTGTACTTTTTGCGCATGCAGGACTAGTTCACACGCGACCCACCCTTTCTGTGGATTAAAAGGCTAATTAGCTGAATGACGTCCAGATATGTTCTTTTCCACGCATTTCACATAGTGATTTACGCTTCCCCTTGTGTATTTGCACGCCTCCCATCTCCCATGGACTTCTATGGGAGCCTTTGCTGCGCAAAAAGCAGAAGGATAGAGCAAGTCCTACTTTTTTACCTGCCTCTTGAACTAAAATATTGCCCCCTTTTTTGCTGTGTGATGCCTGCAGCTCTGCTAGCTGAGGCAGGGAGAGAGCATGGACCCGCTGACAGAGGTGGACCGCCCATCAGCTGGTACCTCGCTCCTTTACATATGGTGCATGAACAATTTATGGGTGATGACTCGAGAAGGGAACAAGATTGGAACATGTTCCCCATGTTGGTGCACAGGTAACAATATATTGCTTTACTAATCAGAAATTAAGGTGACGGACTTCCTTTCAGATCATAGTACTTATCTTGTGTTTATACACAAGTATATACAGAAACATTGTTTCTCACAACAGGGGTCCCTGAGATTTGCATTAATAATCAAGGGATCCTGCCCACAGAAGAATATTTGCTGCGAAATCCGCGTTGGGCGTCCGCAAGGCAGATCTGCAGCAAATAGCACCCATAGCATGCTATGGGAAATCAATTCTTCCTGCACACTTGTGGAAACCAATTGTGGCTTCCGCAAGTGGAGAAAAAATCGCAACATGCTCCATTTTTCTGCGGATTCCATGCGGACTGCTTCCATTGAAGTCAATGGAAGCCATCCGACCATGATCCTTCCACAGTATAATTGCAGAAAGGACATGGATTCCGCGGGAAAAGCAGGAGTTTAAAGGTTGCAGATACGTGCTGGTGCCGCTGCTGGCAGAGCTGGATTCCGCTGCGGGATTCCGAATGCGGAATTCGGCTCTGCAGTGTGCAGGGGGCCTAAAAGTACATTGGCCATATTTCTCATAGACTCCTTTAGGTCTTATTCACACGACCGTATATATGCAGCTATTTAGCTGTGTCCAAAAATCGGGCAAAAATCGTGACCATGTAAAGCATTGGATTCCAATGTATTCATTCAGATTAGCAATTTTTGGCGGCGTAAAAAAATTGCGCCAGCAAAAATTGCACCTCGGTGACCGCTTTCGACGATTTTATACGCTGTGTCCAAAATTAGGTCTTGCCCTATCTTTGACCGAGATACGCTGGAAGGGCGAGGGGGTTTACCTGCATCGAACCCTCGGAAAAAAAGACAGCTGGATCTATTTAAGCCTTAGCAGTCATTCCGAGGATTTCTGCTGAACCAGGGATTTCCATCCTGCAGCGTATTTTTCTGCCGATACGCTGCAGTCGCCCATGTAAATGACAGATAATATGCTAATTAAAATTGGGACTTGATTGCAGCTATTCTTCATTCATGCAATCTTTCGGTGCATGCAGGCGAACGTAAAAACGTATATGATTGTGTGAAAGAGCCCTTAAGGTACATGATGGTTGAAAGGAATGAGATATAGGTGGTCTTCTGTAGATTCTATTATTCAGCCGCTGCAACTGTCTACATATTTACAGTTCTGTTTGTGTAATAAAAGCTGAGATGCCGACTGATTATATAAGCGAGCTGCAGCTAGAGACATTAATGGAGCAACTGGATTCTTCTGCTCCGAGAATGAGTTGTGGCTGTGAGGAGATTTCTTTAATAATTAAGCAGGCTTGTCAGGGCCCAGATGTCAGCTCTTATTTAATAAGTCTGCAGGAATACCGCATATGCAGCACTTAGGACGGAAACAGTTGTTCGACATGTAAAATACATTTTCTCTATCTTAATAGCTGGATTGATTTTGGAGATGCTGCACAATACGCAGTGAACAGACCCTACTGATTTCAATACCTTTTCGTTCACGTAAGCATATTTGCGCGTGCAGTTCGGTCGTACCAAAAATATGCAGCATGCTGTATTTTCCTGCACATGAAAATATAACAAATTGAACTAATTAACTTAATTGCCTTTTCAATGAATGGTGTTTTTTGCACATGCAAAGAGTACAGTAAAACCCGCATGCGAAAATACACAATGCTCAATACACATTGATGTTCATGGGTTCATTCTCATGACATGCAGATGCATAAAAATGGGCCATGTCTTCTGTCTGTGTATTGAACAGCAAAGGCCCCCACAGAAGTCTATGGGGGGTGCACAAATATGTGTGCAAATGCGCAATACGCTACAGAATTCCATGAAAAACGGAACACACCAGGACCACAATAGGCTAAATAGCCTTTTAAATCAGGACGAGGGTGTGTTGCACGCGTGTGATCATGCCGTACACAAGCAAAAAGTGCAGTACTGCAGTACTATGCAACGATAAGCGCACACGTCTACCTCGTTCAATAGGCAAATACGTTGCACTGAGGCATGTGCAATTGTGCGTATGCTCATGTGAAACCACCCTTAGGCTGGATTCACACGAACGTATATCATTTTCACGCCGAGCCGATATACGGTGTCCTCATTTGCAGGTGGGGGAGGATGGAAGAGCCAGGAGCAGGAACTGAGCTCCCGCCCCCTCTCTGCGCCTCTGCACTATTTGCAATGAAAAGAGGCGGGGCTAAGTTCTGAGAATTAGCCCTGCCCCTGTCCCGCCTCTCCTCATTGCAAATAGTGCAGAGGGGCGGAGAGGAGGCAGAGAGGGGGCGGGTGCTCCGTTTCTGCTCCTGGCTCTTCCATCCTCCCCCCCCCCCCTCCTGCAGATGAGGATGACGTATATCGGCTCAGTGTGAAAACCGAGCCGATATACGTTCGTGTGAATCCAGCCTTATGGCAGTACAGCGTATTTGCACATGAACGAGGTATGGAAAGGACCATAGTCAGGGAGTTGTGCGCATGCACACATTACTGACATTTTTGCACACACAGGGCCACTTCACACGTGTCTGTGACACAAACGTTTGGTGGAATTGAATGGCTATTAAAGCCTAAGGGCTCCTACACACTGTTTTTCTATTAGGGTGTTTTCCAATGGTTGGAACTAAGGATTAACCCACACCAAAACCTGCATGGCTCCGTACTGATTTTGATGTGGAATTGAAAATGTCTTAATTTTGCAGACAATTCCGTATCAAAATCTGCAATGGTACTTGTGGGTTTTGGTGCAGAACTCACAGGGAGAGGGCACCTCAGATGGATAACCATAAAGAAATGGAGATGATGGTATAACTTCAATCCGTACTTTCTTCAGAGTGGAGCCAATTAGATATAAAACTAGCTTAATCCCAAATATCCCAAGCGGCATCTAATATTCCAATGTCAGGGGCCAAAGAATGTATCATTTTCTCTACAATTTATTAAAAGTAATTCCGCGTTTTGGGAATAAAACAATTCCCATTCCTCAGGAGCAATTTACTATAAATCACATTCTTCTGGTTATTTACATGGTTAGATAGTCAGTAAATCCATGTGAGAATGGCACTTCACTTCCTCGTCATCGGCAGCATGACCGGAAACCTCAAGTGGACGCAACGAATCTGGTGCTGTACTCCACTAAATGGAACGCAGGTACGCCTCCGATAAAAAAGAATGGAACCTGGGAATAAAAGTGCCAGATGTTGCTGTGTGCTCCAATAGTGGTACGCATATCCACACACACTAGTGCACATCTGGTGCATTCCCAGGTTTAGTTTCTTTACCAAAGGTGTACCTGCGTTCTATCTGGTGGAGGCTGTTTTGTGAATATTACTTTTAATAAACTGTGGAGAAGACAATGTATTCTTTGCTCCCTGTCATTGGATTATTGAATGTTCCTTGGAATATGGTTTAATATTTAACTGGCTCCCCTCTGAAGTACAAATTGAACATATACCATCATCCCCATATCTTTATGTGATATCCATCTGAGGTGCCCTCTCCTCTTTTTGTGGTTTCTGTATATACCGTTGTTTGACCATCTTTGAATACAAGAATTGGATGGCTACCTACAAATGACTTCCCTTCTTCCTTACTGCTGTGGTGAATATTGGGCATCCGGATTGCTTGTTTTCTACCCCACTGTTTTACTAGTTATTGGCTATTCCTGGATACAGAAGTGTGGCACCATCGGGTGCCACACTCCCCGTGGGTCCTCTTCAGGTTTTTCAAAATCTTTGAAGAGACATTTGGAGGCTGTGGTGTTTGGTACTGCGGGGAATATTGTGTAGCTGATTTGATTAACCTTGAAAGGTAGTGTTTGTTGAAGCATTCTTCCCATTGTTTTATGCTACTGTATGCTATTAAAGTCACTTTTCCACAATCTCTATAGAATGATCCCTATGGAAGATTTTGTCGTTCTTCGAACAGGTGAACTATTTACAGTGACAATGAGAGTAAGGAGAGATCTGCATGATCTTGGATGATTTACATGGCCGCAAAAAGTGATGAAACAAAACTATTGATTTCAATGGTTTTGTTTTCACAAGCATGATTCTTGGCCTTTCCCTATCTTTCTTGCACATAGTTTTTCTATGTGCCAGAAAAGATAGGGCAGGATTTATCTTCCTGGTGTTTTTTCTTACCTCATGTAATAGCGCAAAAAAAGAATTTTAACTTGTTCATGCGGAAATTCACTCCGTACCAGCAAATGTATTTGCAGATATGCTCGTCTGCTTATGCCCTAACTCTGCTTAGAACTTGAATATTTAGCTGAGGTTGTAAGAAGGTATTTGTGTCTGTCAGGTTTTACCTCTGTGTGATTGTAGTAAGGCTCAGGTCACCATTTTTTGTATAATTACTGTTTGGAATTGTGGACTATATTTGAAGCTTTGGTGTTCCTGATATTGAAAGAACAGCAACAATCCTTTTTTTGAATGTAGGATGTGCCATTTTTCACTTATGATGTTTAAAGATTTTCAATTTAACTGGAATGCCATTTGATCTGTTCTTCAACATTCTAAGTGCAGAGTCTGAATCATGGAGAGGCATAAATTGAACAGTTTAGATGTAACCAGGGCTGCAGTTCTGTAAGAAAATGGATTCCTTCCAGGTGACTGGTTCAAGCATAAAAAAATAACAGTCACTTCCAGACATGTACTCAGAGCAGTTATCACATCTCGTTCTACACCTAATGTAGCCAAACTTTATATATGGCTATAAATGTATTTCATGTATGAATATGTTTCAAGTGGCAGTTAAAATGCATATAAGTATAATTAATTGATGAACAAAGGAAACAAGTTCTCTTTAAATAACAAACCCAGATAGGCCTCCTGATAGGCCATCAATATCTGATTGGTGCTGCATGGGCCCAAGATCCTCGCTGATCATCTGATTGAAGAGGCCACACCACTTGTGAGAGTGCTGCAGCTGCTTCAATGTTTATGTCCACATATGATCCTGTTCATACTCAGAACATCATACTATTCATAGTGGAAGTTCTACATTCTGCAGACTTGTCCCATTTCCTTCAGTGGGACAAGCTTTAGAACTTAGAATGGCTGCTGCGAAAAATTCACATTTTCATTAGTAAGGACTGTTAAATTTTCATTTCTTGGATAATGGTTATGTTAGGTTGTGCGGCTGGGACCTGTGGTTCTACAGGTTTCCATGAGCACACTTTCACAGGTTGAGGTTAATTGAGCTGGCTGCGTAAAGTATTTTCCAGCCAATCCCCCTGGTTTGCTGCACATAAATACCAGCTTCTCTTGCCAGAGAATGCTGGTCATTTTATCATCTTTATGCAGTCTGTGATAACCCATTCTAAGCTTGGTTTTCTGCATATCTAGTCTGTCTCTGACCTTCCCTGAGGACGGTCTAGACACCTGTAGTCCCTGTTTGTATCATATGCAGACCCCCTCACCCCTTACCTTTTACAGATGTGGCCTCCAGACATGATGTCTTATGTGTGTGTCAGGTAGGTGATGCTTGACACTGTTCCCTTTATGTCAGCATGGTGTCTGACTCTTTCCCCTTGGTGTGAGGACACTTGCGCTAGCAATGGTTTATCTGTATGCATGTGAGCTCTGAGTGGGGTTTCTGTGTTGGGTTTCTCTGTCACTCTAGGGTTTTGCTTTTATGCATGATGTGTGGTGCATGTCTGTGCAGGTGGCCGGACATGTGTGTGAACAGTGTGCTCATTAGGTCTATGCAGATGCCAGACAAGGTGTATGAACAGTCCTGTTCTATTTTGCATGCAAGTACCAGGGGTGTTGATGTGAACAGCGACATGTTCAGTGTCTGTGTAGGTTTCCAGCCATCAGGTGTGAAAAGTCATGTTCTGTGAGTTGGTGTGAGCTGTGTCCTGTCCTGCTGTGGATTGTTTCCCATGCAGGGATAGGTAGGACCCTAGGTTCCAGCACAGGGTCGTACTTATCGGGACAATCATCCTGCGTGTAGGCAGGTTTTCATGTGGTGGTTGTCTCCTTAGAGTGGGGATATATTATGTCTGCCTGTGAGTTCAGTACGCAGTACTACCTTTTGGTGTTAAGTGTGCATTTTGTGTGTGCTTATGGCGTTTGTGTGAACGCCATCTTGCGTCCGTGCTGAGGCTTGGTGCTCTGATGTGCCCGGGGGACATAACAGGTTATTAGTTCTACAGTATGATATAAATTATGAATCAGTTGTTAAAGTAGTGCTGCACAATAAGGGTTTCCTGAAACTTGGTTGTGGATTCCTATGTAAGTTACTGGGCCAGTGACAGAGAATCAAGTAACCAACAGATGTTATCACCCGTTCCATTGCTATGGCTGAATTCTCACAATTGAACCTGCAGCATGCCTTAGAATTCTGTCACATTTTTGCAGTGGCATGTGTATGGGAGTGTGTAAGCCTTATCCACATGTTTTGATCTGTTGATTTTCATAGCAAAATCTGCTCCTAAAATCAATGCATATAAACTTAGCCTAAGGCCCCTGACACACTAACATATTTGGGTACATGTGCTGTTCGTGTTGCTTCACGGATAGTACACACACCCATTATAGCCTATGGGGCTATGCACACTGTCTATGGCACGTGTGAAAAAACTCATCACATGTCCTATTCTTGTCCGTATGATTAGGACATGCAAGTGCATGTGAATGTGCGGGCTATCCGTGTATTGAACAACATGTGGACAGGTCTCTGTATGGTGTCTGATGTGAGTTGTGCCCGAACCATCTCGACAAGCGTGCTTCCAGCCTGAGGCTTCCTACAAATGGCCGAGCGCGATATCGGGTTGCACAGCTCGGGCCAATATCATGCCCGTGAACGTGCGATGTACTGGCGAATGCGAGGCATTTTTCTGTCAAAAACACCTCCTATCCCTTGTGTGAGGTTGTGATCCTTTTGTGCGTCTTTCATCCATGTTGCAGGATCGGCCAGTGTTTCCCATTGTTCTCACTTGTGTGCACATCGCACGTTGTGCGATGTGTTATCCTGTGCCATTGAGGACAATGGGCGATGCATTCCGAGGAACGCACAAAGATAGAGCATAATTATATAAGTCTCTATTCAAAAGAATGGGGTTTATATTCATGTGAGATTTGTGCGTCTCTCAATGTCTCTCGTGCAATTTTCATGGCCGTGCCTGTTACAAATGAAAATAGGACATGCTGCAATTTTTTTTTTTTGCATGGACCATAGTTCTGTGTAAAAAACTGCATGTCTAAAAAGCCCATCGCAAACACAGACTACTGTACGCATGGACTAAATACATGGATGTGTTAATAAGCGTTTAGGGTGCTTTCACACACCAAAATGTTCTGCAGTATGCTGTGTAATATTCTGCCACATGGAAAATGTTTAACAAGCGGATTTTGAAAATAGCTTACTTCTGCTGGCAATTCCATATCAAAAGCTGCATTTAGACATGTGGATTTTGACAGCCAAATATTCCGCAGCATATTGTGGAATATTCTGATGTGTAGAATTCATAAATATGTCCTCATAAATATGGGTTCCCCTAGAGCAGGGGTTTTAAACTCATTTTCACTGAGGCCACATCAGCCTTGATTACCTTCAAAGGGCTGATTGTAAGTGTAATGCCTGCAGACGGCCGGGTCGGATCCCGCTGCGAGAATTCTTGTAGCGGGATGCGAGCCGTGCCCCTGCAGTAACCACCGCGGCTCAACTCCTCCCGACGTCTTCTCCACTCTGCTATGTGCTGGCTGCCGCCCAGCCGGCATATGCGCAGAGCAGAACCGGCGCGTCACCAATAACGTTTCTGTGCGGGCCTCTGCGAGAAATAGGACATGCTGTGATTTGTTTACCATGCTTTCACGCGGTCAAATCACGGCTGTCTGCATAGGATTGCATTAGATAATGCAATCCTATGGCAGCGTGCATGGGCGGAAATTCTGCGGGAAATCCTGCCGCGGAATTTCTGCCCATGTGCTGGAGGCCTAAGACTGTATAGTAATAGTGCCTATATAGTGGCTCCAGTAGTAACAGTGCCCCCCCCCCATAGTGGCCCTAATAGTACTAGTCCCCCTATAGTGGCTCCAGTAGTAATAGTGCCCCTATATTGGCCCCAATAGTAATAGTGACCCCCTTAGTTGCCGTAATAGTGACCCCCCGTAGTTGCCACAATAGTAATAGGGTCACCCATAGTGCCCCTAGTAGTAATAGTGACTCCCATAGTGGCCCTAGTAGTATGTGTTCCGTATATTGGTGGCCCCAGTGGTAATAGTGCCAGGTATAGTGGCTTCATTAGTAATAGCAACCACAGTATTGGCCTCTGGCCAGGCAGCATACCTAAAGGCATTCCACTCACCCATTCTGTAGCTCAGGAGCGTCAGTAGCTGCTGAGTTTGTGACCACTGACCTCTCCCCTCTGAGACTGCACTGCGTACAGGATGGCGCACGCAGCCATCAGGATGAAGATCAGCAATCACAGACTCTGTACTGTCGCTCCCGGACCGCAGCTGCAGGCTGGGTGAATAGAGTGCCTGTAGGGAGGCTGCCCTACCAGCGGGCCACATAAAATGAGGTGGCAGGCCAGATTCACCCCGCTGGCCTTTTGTTTGACAAGTGTGCTCTAGAAGTCATTTTCAACAAGGATATAAGATTTGGGTGAATTTTAAAGTTCTTTCTTGGTTGTTTAGAAATTGTTGCTGATTGCATCACTCCTCAACTCAGAGAAGCTTCACAAATGCTGTAAAAATTGCTTATTTAAAATGTTTTCTTTTAAGGCTTACATTTTAATGGCTCTGTACATTTTAAGGAACCATTGAAAATGCCATTACTTTAATGACAAGACATTCAATAAAGAAATCCATGCTGTGCACAGGAAGAAAAACCTTTTGATTATTTCACAGCTCCAACAGTAAATGTATGTAATCACTTACTGTTGCTATGTAATAAATATCTAGCATTGATTTAAAAGGCTGCTGCTAGGGGTAGTCTTAAACACAGGTTTTTGTGGCAGTTTTTCATGCAGTTTTCGATTCAAAGCCAGAAATGGATCCAGCAGCAAGAATTATTGTTCCTTCCTCTATATTTCCCATATATCTTTGAATCCACTTCTTGCTTTGGCTCGAAAAACTGCATGAAAAACCTGTGTGAAACTGCTCTAATCATACATTTTTTCATAGTCATTTGGCTCAGAAGAACATTTTATCTTTGCATGTTTTGTTTACCATCTACAGTATTTTCAGTGCCTGAACTTTCATCAGTTTGCAAGCGCAAGAGTGCGGAAAGAGGTTTATTTTTCATGTGCAAATATTTTTATAGACCCCTAAACTCAATATGGTGATAGGCTGGGTTAGTTTTAATCTACGTCCAGACACTTCACACATACTTATTTTTAGCGGTTTTAAATGCTTGTAAAAACATCAAAGAATGAAAGTGTAGTTTTTTCTATCAGCAGTCTATTATATTTAGGGAAGCACAGAATACCACTGATAATGGAATCACATGCTTTAGAGGACATATTGTTTGGTTTTCAGAGCTACAATCAAAGCCAAGTAGAAATATGCAAAATGTCATTTGACATTGTAATTTATTAAACCCGAGAGTATATATACTTTATTACTTTCATTATTGGTAATACGGAAGTTAACATTTTTGTTTGTTGTAACGTTCTACTTTTAAATTTGTTCAGTCTAAGGCCATGTTCACAGGATGGAATTGTCTGCGGAATTTTCTGCGTGGATTCCATAGGTAAAGCCGTGGCAGAAATCCACAGATCCTGTCAATATCCAAAATCCATGTCTGGAGTTCCACTGCACCTCTATTCAGATCGCCATCAAGAAGTGACATGTCACTTCATCATGCAGAAACACGAAGTAATTGCGCACACGGATATTGCACACTGACAGGGCTAAATCTGCGTGCAGATCTGTGGCAAAAAACAGCACAAAAGCCGTGGATTTTTGCCGTGGCATTACAACCAGAATCGGTATTATTGTATCTTGTTACCACCGGAAGCTAGGGGTTTGACAGCCCTTACATGGAGGAACGCCCCTGTCACGCCCCTAGCTCCCTTCTAGCTGTATTGTTGGCCGGCCGGCCAGGAAGATACTTGGGAGATACATCTCGGCGCCGCACCCAACACTGTCATTCCCCATGCTGTAGTGCTGAGATGACCCTGACGCCGCCGGCAACACTGTCACGATTCTCGTTCGTCGTTCATTCTTTGGTTCACATTTAGACTCAATGATTATAATTCAGTTTTGCTCGTTTGAACAATTTGCTGAACAACAATCATTCCATGTGAACACAACATAAGAGCTGTTAACATTGTAAAGGGCTTTTAGAAGCAGTGCAGTGTGTTTCCCCAGAAGGAGTCAAACCTGTAGACCTCAGTGTAGTAATCCAATACAATCACAGAGGTTTTACTATCCCTTGCTACCTTTGTCTGAGTGAGCAACACTTTCATTATAGTCCAGAAGTGCATTCACAATTTTACTGGCTTACAGCTGATTTGACCTAGATTCCCATCTGACTATGTCCATTGTCCACAGCGATCAGAAGCTAACCTAGGAATCTGGAAGCACAAAACAGAGTAAGTAAGGAGAAGACTCAGGCAGCAATCAGGAAAGTAGGCATCATATTGTCATAATGAAAAGATACAGGCAGGATGACAGAAGCAGCGCTGGGGTTCCAGGCTGTGAAGTAGTGCAATGTATTTACTAAGTAACTCATTTTTTTATCTTTAGTTACCCATTGAAGTCTAAAATCTGGATATATAACGTGGCTGATTAATTTTAATAGAACCATGGAATTCTGTGGACCAGGCTGTCATGACAATAAGCCGACATTACTAATGTAGCAAAAAGTAAAATAATTGTGTTTGCTTTAAAATGGCAAAAATTGCACCAGTTGCAAGTCCCAAGTTTCCAAAATTAAAAGTGAACGATTTCCCTCTTACTATAAAAAGAAAAATCCTTAAAATGACAAAAATGACCAGAGTTCATCACTTTCCAGTGCAGACACACATTTATCAGAATGAGATATGATGCAGAATGGAGTCTTCGCAAACCCACAAAAAATAATCCTTGTTCTCTATTTATGCATTTACTAACTTCTTCATAAAAAAAATATGCAACTTTTTTATTACAATGTAAAGATACCAGCCTGGAGAGAGGGTATCTTCATATTGAGAGAGGGTCCGAAAACCTCAATGGAGATCTTTGTTTAGAGTAGTAATGACTGTATCACTCATCGTGTAACATGTACATATTAGGTATCTTTATACCAATTTAGAATTAGAGGATTATTTTATGTGGCAAATTGAACTGGTTTTATCAACCACATTAGCGTAAAAGGGCAAAAAAAACTGAAGAAAGTTGCATTTTTCCCAATTTTGTGTCCATTTCCCTATATAATGCAGACAAATCAAAAACATTGTGGTTCCATTGTCATCCTGTAAGAAAAGCCTGAAGGTCAAGTGAAGAAAGAAAAACAAAAAATATTGGTCAGCTATAAAAAAAAAATCACCTTTTGGAATACATGAATCCATAATGCTATAATGACCATTAGTCTTGAAAGGATTATTTCTATATGTAAACTGTATAAATGTGTGGAAAGGTGAGCACATTCTTTAATTCTACATTAGCCATGCGCTCAATATGGAAATGCATAATTTTCTTCATGCTGACTATATAAAAGCTTAAAATGACATCTTGAATGAGTGATGCTCATCTTGCTTCGTGCATGTATTTATGATTATACGTTTAATTACATGGGAGGAATACAAATGCAAAGGATCAATTTGTAGAACAGAATATTCCCAGCCTAGAATGTCTGCAGTAGAAAGCTCATAAAAAATGTATTATTCATCATTTCCGTCCTAGAATGAGTTAGCATCAGCTTCAGTGCTACACAGCGCATTGTCTTCCTTGCGTCAAACAACATGTAACATAGTCACAGTCATCGCTTTATGTTCTCTAATGGTTTTTGTGTGCACAAAGTGGGTCAAGGCTTTGATTCAGAAACCTTGGAAACATCCGACATCAGAGTGGCCATACAGTGTTCATGTTATATTAACAGAAACAAGACTTGAGCACTGGTAGGGAGAATATAGAGAGTATTTCCTGGGAGTCACTTCTGCTTTCTGGTGTGTTCATTTTCTATAATACATTACAATTCCCTGCAGGATTCTCTGGCACTGAATAGGTTAAGGTAATTGCTGCAGGCACGGTTAGTTCAATAAACGGAAAGCATCTCTAGGGGAGGCTGTCATAACCCAGTGAAGCACAGCATACAAATTGTTCAAGGCAGCCAATCACAAGCACAGTGGAAAGGGCTGGAGCGTATCCCAGCACACTAGCATCCATAAAGCAGACATGACACATCAAGTAGTGGTGGCTGCGTTGTCTGGCTGGTAATAACTGGTTACATAATAAAGCTGCGTGATCACCAGATTTCCCATTTATTAGTAGTTTGTCGTCAAGTGTACTGCTAAAAGCAATGCAGTAATGCTCTATGGCTGCTTTTCTCAAATTGCTAATAAATGAAGAAAGTAAGTAGATAATAGGAAGTTGTATAGCAGATAAGAGAAATACTGGGCCAAAACCAAAGCAGGCGTCACCTATGTATATAATACGCAAATGTACTGGTACCTAAAGGCGTTGAGGGCTATTAGATCTGCTCATTTTTTCAGAAGCAGTGCACCTCTTTTCCATGGGTTGTGTCTGCTATTGCAATTCAGTCCAATTGCTGATGAGATCATCAGGCCCTCTGCAATAGTGCTGCAAATAAGGTGGGGAAATGTACATACATAGGCAGAAAAATCAGTTGATTGCTTTGTGCTATAACACTGATTTCTAAGGCTAGTTTTTATGTTTTTGTATTTCCCCTTCTGTGATATATTTATAGTAGTATAGGGACCCACTACATGCAAGGAACCTTGATGAGGTTAGTGGGCTCATGTATCTTGGCCAAAATCCAACTAATGCCTTGCATTTATTATCTATCATTCACATGCAGTGTGGCTTTAAAACTCCAGGGGGAGCCCAGGGTGGCAGTACCAATGTGGTTCACGGTTTGAAGTGCAGGGCAACCTGCCGAACTATTATGGCGTCATTAATAGGTTGCTGGTCTGCATGGTGAACTACATGTATCAGAATGGTCTGCCACTTTGTATCCACTCTGTGTGGGAGTATACACCAAGCAGTCACCCCCCTCTATAATAAGAGGCTGTGTGAGTGGCTGTCTTATCGGTGTCCCTCAATGGTGTAATTATCTCCCTCATTTTGGTAGTCTGCTACCTGCATGGTGAGAGGATGCAGCAATCTGCCCACCTTAGTCAGTAAGTATATGGCCATTTCCTGTGATTGTTTTTATGTTTTATATTTCCCCTTCTGTGACGTGTGATTTCTAAGGCTATGTTCAGATCTGCACCAAAGGCTCCCAATCCGGCATGCAATCCCGGACGAAGTAGTGCAGCATCATGAGTTATTACATCGGGAGAATTTCCCCAAAAGAGCTAATTGGCTTCTGCCTCATTGGGTTTTTTTTTCCTTCCTCTGGATCAACAAGGGAGTGGGGGTGGAAAAGAGGCTGAACAAGATGGACGTTGTCTCCCTTCAGCCTAACATAAGCTGGACAGACCCCATCATCAATGGATCACTTCCAGGTTTTTTTTGTGATTCTGCTCTTACCGTAGTACGGAGTCAAATAATTAAAAAAAGTTACCATTGGTGTGTACCCAGCCTTATGGTTCTAATTTTAAAGTAAAGATTGCTAAAATCAATGAGTATTGTGCCAATTTACTATAAATACATTTACTTGATATGTTGCTACAAAAAATATAACAACTCGAACTTTCTTATCATTAGAGATGAGCGAACGTACTCGTCCGAGTATTAGCGTGTTCGAGATGCTCGTTACTCGTGACGAGTACCACGCGATGTTCGAGTTACTTTCACTTTCATCTCTGAGACGTTAGCGCGCTTTTCTGGCCAATAGAAAGACAGGGAAGGCATTACAACTTCCCCCTGCGACGTTCAAGCCCTATATCACCCCCCTGCAGTGAGTGGCTGGCGAGATCAGGTGTCACCCGAGTATATAAATCGGCCCCTCCCGCGGCTCGCCACAGATTTATTCTGACAGAGATCAGGGACAGTGCTGCTGGTGCCGGAGCTGCTATAGGGAGAGCGTTAGGAGTATTTTAGGCTTCAAGAACCCCAACGGTCCTTCTTAGTGCCACAGCTAACCGTGTGCAGTAGTGTGGAGGCTGCTTTTTGCAGTGTTGCACTTTTTTTTTTTGTATATTGGCCGTGCAGAGCATTGCGCCCTGCAGTAATTATACATAGTCCAGGGCCAGTAGTGGTGGTGAGGCAGGGACAGAAGACATATATTTATTGAATATAGGCAGTGGGCCTTTCCAAAAACATTTGGGGAAAAAAATCTATTTGGGCTGCCTGTGAATGTCCTCAGTGTACTGGGTCTGTGCTGGGTGTAGTTGTCCTCCTAATTTATACGCAGCCAGCTAAGTGTTACAGCAGGCTTGCGCAAAATTATTTCCTGGCTCTGTGTTGGCTGTTACATCACCGCTGTATTCCAGTCCACAGTGCAACAGTCTGCAGTTATTATACATACTCCAGGGCCAGTAGTGGTGAGGCAGGGACAGAAGACATATATTTACTGAATATAGGCAGTGGGCCTTTCCAAAAACATTTGGGAAAAAAAATCTATTTGGGCTGCCTGTGACTGTCCTCAGTGTACTGGGTCTGTGCTGGGTGTAGTTGTCCTCCTAATTCATACGCAGCCAGGTAAGTGTTACAGCAGGCTTGCGCAAAATTATTTCCTGGCTCTGTGTTGGCTGTTACATCACTGCTGTATTCCAGTCCACAGTGCAACAGTCTGCAGTTATTTTACATACTCTAGGGCCAGTAGTGGTAAGGCAGGGAAAGAAGACATATATTTATTGAATATAGGCAGTGGGCCTTTCCAAAAACATTTGGGAAAAAAAATCTATTTGGGCTGCCTGTGACTGTCCTCAGTGTACTGGGTCTGTGCTGGGTGTAGTTGTCCTCCTAATTCATACGCAGCCAGCTAAGTATTACAGCAGGCTTGCGCAAAATTATTTCCTGGCTCTGCTGTGCGTTCAGTAAGCGAAGTCAGCCTCCAACCACAGGCCAATAAGCGCCACATTTAATTACAGCGTTTTGTTTCTGCACTACTGGTAATACACCATGCTGAGGGGTAGGGGTAGGTCTAGAGGACGTGGACGCACAGGCCGAGCCAGTGCGGTGGCCAGGGGTAGAGGCAGGGCCAGACCGAATAATCCACCAACTGTTTCCCAAAGCGCCCCCTCGCGCCATGCCACCCTGCAGAGGTCAAGGTGCTCTACGGTGTGGCAGTTTTTCACAGAGACGCCTGACGACCGACGAACAGTGGTGTGCAACCTTTGTCGCGCCAAGATCAGCTGGGGAGCCACCACCACCAGCATGCGCAGGCATATGATAGCCAAGCACCCCACAAGGTGGGACGAAGGCCGTTCACCGCCTCCGGTTTGCACCACTGCCTCTCCCCCTGTGCCCCAACCTACCACTGAGATCCAACCCCCCTCTGAGGACACAGGCACTACCGTCTCCTGGCCTGCACCCACACCCTCACCTCCGCTGTCCTCGGCCCCATCCAGCAATGTCTCTCAGCGCAGCGTCCAGACGTCGCTAGCGCCACTGTTTGAGCGCAAGCGCAAGTACGCCGCCACGCACCCGCACGATCAAGCGTTAAACGTGCACATTGCCAAATTGATCAGCCTGGAGATGCTGCCGTATAGGCTTGTGGAAACGGAGGCTTTCAAAAGCATGATGGCGGCGGCGGCCCCACGTTACTCGGTTCCCAGTTGCCACTACTTTTCCCGATGTGCCGTCCCAGCCCTGCACGACCACGTCTCCCGCAACATTGTACGCGCCCTCACCAATGCGGTTACTGCCAAGGTCCACTTAACAACGGACACGTGGACAAGCACAGGCGGGCAGGGCCACTATATCTCCCTGACGGCACATTGGGTGAATTTAGTGGAGGCTGGGACTGAGTCAGAGCCTGGGACCGCTCACGTCCTACCCACCCCCAGAATTGCGGGCCCCAGCTCGGTGCTGGTATCTGCGGCGGTGTATGCTTCCTCCACTAAACCACCCTCCTCCTCCTCCTCCTCCAACGCAACCTCTGTCTCGCAATCAAGATGTGTCAGCAGCAGCAGCACGTCGCCAGCAGTCGGTGTTGCGCGGCGTGGCAGCACAGCAGTGGGCAAGCGTCAGCAGGCCGTGCTGAAACTACTCAGCTTAGGAGAGAAGAGGCACACGGCCCACGAACTGCTGCAGGGTCTGACAGAGCAGACCGACCACTGGCTTGCGCCGCTGAGCCTCCAACCGGGCATGGTCGTGTGTGACAACAGCCGTAACCTGGTGGCGGCTCTGCAGCTCGGCAGCCTCACGCACGTGCCATGCCTGGCCCATGTCTTTAATTTGGTGGTTCAGCGCTTTCTGAAAAGCTACCCACACTTGTCATACCCGCTCGGAAAGGTGCGCCGGGTCAGCGCACAATTCCACAACTCCAAGACGGACGCTGCCACCCTGCGGACCCTGCAACATCGGTTTAATCTGCCAGTGCACCGACTGCTGTACGACGTGCTCACACGGTGGAACTCTATGCTCCACATGTTGGCCCGGCTCTATGAGCAGCGTAGAGCTATAGTGGAATACCAACTCCAACATGGGCGGTGTAGTGGGAGTCAGCCTCCTCAATTCTTTAGAGAAGAGTGGGCCTGGTTGGCAGACATCTGCCAGGTCCTTGGAAACTTTGAGGAGTCTACCCAGATGCTGAGCGGGGATGCTGCAATCATTAGCGTCACCATTCCTCTGCTATGCCTCTTGAGAAGTTCCCTGCAAAGCATAAAGGCAGATGCTTTGCACTCGGAAACGGAGGCGTGGGAAGACAGTATGTCGCTGGATAGTCAGAGCACCCTCATGTCTATATCTCAGCGCGTTGAGGAGGAGGAGGAGGGGGAGGAGCATGAGGAGGAGGGGGAAGAGACAGCTTGGCCCACTGCTGAGGGTATACATGCTGCTTGCCTGTCATCCTTTCAGCGTGTATGGCCGGAGGAGGAGGAGGAGGAGGATCCTGAAAGTGATCTTCCTAGTGAGAACAGCCATGTGTTGCGTACAGGTACCCTGGCACACATGGCTGACTTCATGTTAGGATGCCTTTCTCGTGACCCTCGCGTTACACGCATTCTGGCCACTACGGATTACTGGGTGTACACACTGCTCGACCCACGGTATAAGGAGAACCTTTCCACTCTCATTCCCAAAGAGGAAAGGGGTTCGAGAATGATGCTATACCACAGGGCGCTGGTGGACAAACTGATGGTAAACTTCCCATCCGACAGCGCTAGTGGCAGAAGGCGCAGTTCCGAGGGCCAGGTAGCAGGGGAGGCACAGAGATCAGGCAGCATGTACAGCGCAGGCAGGGGAACATTCTCCAAGGCCTTTGCCAGCTTTATGGCTCCCCAGCAAGACTGTGTCACCGCTCCTCAATCAAGGCTGAGTTGGCGGGAGCACTGTAAAAGGATGGTGAGGGAGTACGTAGCCGATCGCACGACCGTCCTCGGTGACCCCTCTGCCCCCTACAACTACTGGGTGTCGAAGCTGGACACGTGGCCTGAACTCGCGCTGTATGCCCTGGAGGTGCTTGCTTGTCCTGCGGCTAGCGTCTTGTCAGAGAGGGTGTTTAGTGCGGCTGGGGGAATCATCACGGATAAGCGTACGCGCCTGTCAACCGACAGTGCCGACAGGCTTACACTCATCAAGATGAACAAAGCCTGGATTTTCCCAGACTTCTCTTCTTCACCAGCGGACAGCAGCGATACCTAAGCAATACGTAGGCTGCACCTGCGGATGGAAGCATTGTTCTCTATCACCATCAAAAACGTGGACCTTTTAGCTTCATCAATCTGTGCATAATATTCCTCCTCCTCCTCCTGCTCCTCCTCCTGACACCTCACGTAATCACGCCGAACGGGCAATTTTTCTTAGGCCCACAAGGCTCAGTCATATAATTTTTGTAAACAATTTTTATACATTTCAATGCTCATTAAAGCGTTGAAACTTGCACCTGAACCAATTTTTATTTTAACTGGGCTGCCTCCAGGCCTAGTTACCAATTAAGCCACATTAACCAAAGCGATTAATGGGTTTCACCTGCCCTCTTGGTTGGGCATGGGCAATTTTTCTGAGGTACATTAGTACTGTTGGTACACCAATTTTTTGGGGCCCTCGCCTACAGTGTAATCCAATTAATTTTTTGCCCACCTGCATTACAGCTGACGTTACATCAGCTGTGCTGGGCACTGCAATGGGATATATTTATGTACCGCCGGTGGGTTCCAGGGAGCCACCCATGCTGTGGGTGCACACGGAATTCCCATTGCGGAGTTGTACCTGCCTGTGACTATTTATAAAAAACCGCGGTCTGACTGGGGCATGCAGACACCTTGACAGAATGAATAGTGTGTGGCACATAGGTTCCCCATTGCTATGCCCACGTGTGCAGCTCCTGATGGCGGTGGCACAGGATTATATTTCTCATTGCCTCCGTACAGCATTGTGGGCTATTGCCCCCCCCCCTTTTAAAGAGGGTCGCTGCCTAGCCGTGCCATCCCTCTGCAGTGTGTGCCTGCGGTTCCTCCTCATCGCAGACGCACTTATAAATAGACATGAGTGTGGCGTGGCATGAGGGCAGCTGAAGGCTGCGCAGGGACAATTTGGTGTGCGCTGTGGACACTGGGTCGTGCAGGGGGGGGGGGGGGTTGGGCAGCATGTAACCCAGGATAAGTGGCAGCGGAGTGTCATGCAGGCAGTGATTGCGCTTTGTTGGAGGTAGTGTGGTGCTTAGCTAAGGTATGCATTGCTAATGAGGGCTTTTCAGAAGTAAAAGTTGTTGGGGGGGGGGCCCACTCTTGCCGCTATTGTGGCTTAATAGTGGGACCTGGGAACTTGAGATGCAGCCCAACATGTAGCCCCTCGCCTGCCCTATCCGTTGCTGTGTCGTTCCCATCACTTTCTTGAATTGCCCCGATTTTCACAAATGGAAACCTTAGCGAGCATCGGCGATATACAAAAATGCTCGAGTCGCCCATTGACTTCAATGGGGTTCGTTACTCAAAACGAACCCTCGAGCATCGCGATAATTTCGTCCCGAGTAACGAGCACCCGAGCATTTTGGTGCTCGCTCATCTCTAATTATCATCAGACAGCAAGGAACATTGGATAGATATAGGAGGGTTAGTTCACACATAGCAGAATTTCGGCTGAAGAATGTGCAATGAAATTCCGTAACAAAGTAGAGTAGAATGTAACTGAGTGCAGTTTTAACAAGCCTATTCACTCATAATAGAGGAAATCAGTAGTGGAAAATAGTCATTCTGTGGATTTTCAAATCAGCAACATACTCTTGCAGAAAAGTGATGGATTTTCACTGTAGATTTAATTCATTACAATGCAGTGAGTGAAATCCACAATGAAAAGCTGCACTAAAATCCGTGACAAAGACATGTTCAGATTGCAGTGCGGATTTACATATAGTTCTGCTAAGTTCATACCTACCCTAAGGCAAAGACATAACTTGATGATTCAGGGCCCCAATGCAAAACCTGTAACAGGGCCCCCAACTATAATGCTTTATTCATACTAGTGGACTCCCTATATGGAGAAGAGAGGCCCTGATGCAACTATAATCCCTGCATCCCTTATAGTTACACCCCTGCCCTAAGGATTTCCTGTCTGCCCCTTGATTGTTTCACCCTTCAATTTTGGGCAAAACCTGGTGATCATATCTTTTCTGATTTGCTCTACCTTGGACATCTTTATCATCACTGATGTAACAACTCGCCTTAAACTGTACAGATATCCTCACTTGAATGCCTGTGATTTTTATAATCAGCATTTTAGTAATAAACCTTGTTAAAAAAAAAGTCTAATTCAATTTCAAGCAGGCTCCAGATAATTTGAATTAGCATTATATGCTTTCTTTTCAGATGTCGCTTTATGGGTATTGTTTGCGATTCTCTTGTAGTCGATCACTAATTATACATTAGGATTAGAGAAATACAGAGGCACTACAAAGAAAGATTTTGTGCATTAGCCAGGGTTGAGCTTGCTAAAATTCCAGCAGCACTTCAATGCATCCCTCAGGAGTGCTCTGCAGAGACTGCGGAGTAGAGGAAAGCCATGTAATGTGTTAGAACAACTGTAATGAACAGCAAACCTCTAAATTCATAAGACACCACATTTTATCCTACAGGATGGGAGCTGTTTGTTTCTTTGTTAGATTAATGCAGTGAAAATGTTCCTGCTAGATTATTGCACAAATTGTTAATTCCACTATATTGTAAGATTTATGGCCATCACTTGTAATATATGATTGAGGAATGTGTCATATATACGCAGCAAATGCTAATAGGATTGCATTGTAATGCCGCTGTAGGAAGGTTGGGACGGATTCAGTATTCCAATATAAATACATTTTCACAGTATTAGATTGCATCAAAATATGTATGCTGACTGATTGTCATTACCTTTATCGCACAAAAGAGCAGATTCCAACATAGCCTCGCCCTAATAATGCCCATATTTCTATATGTATACATGAATATACTGCTACAGTGCCTGACCCTGGATGAATTGTACTGTACAGTGCTTAGATAATGTGCACACATTGCAGGGGCGTACATAAAGAAAACGGAGCCCTGATGCTGAGTGACAGCAATTCACACCCAATCACCTGAGACATTAACGTCCCTTTTAGACAAGCCAATTCTCATTGGAACGAGCGAACGAGTGAGTGACGTCACCGCTAACTCGTTCGCACTTGCTAAGCCTATTTAGATAGGCAGATCATTGTTGAGAATCGTTCACTTATCGCTCATTTGAACAATTTTTTGAATGATATTGTTACGTCTAAACACAGCATAAGACTTCATGTCCTTAATATCCATATTTCTTAATCTAGGGCCTTTAGAAAGGTGATTGCCATATTTTGCCAGAAAAAAAAAAATACGTGCCTAAATAGTGCCCAGAAAATACTGTATCTCACCTACATTTATCTCTAATAATGGCCACAATGTACCATACTGTATCCAGACAGTGCTATATCAAGAACAACTAGAAACATGCAGTGCTCACGTAACTGTATACAGCACCATGCAATGTCGATATAACACCCTAGTCTACACACAGTCATACAGTACTCACATACTACTGTGCAGTGCTTTACAGTGTACACATAGCATCACTTTCATCAACTTTTATTTATATAGTGCACACATATTACGCAGCACTTTACATTATGGCCGGGGTTCACACAGGGCGGATTCCCGTCTGAAATCTCGCGGTTTGGCCGCAGCAAAACCCGCAAGATTTCCGCCGGGAGAACCACCGCAGTTTAAGCCGTGGCGGCTTTGAAGCGGCCCGGCCGCTCGCTTTTCCGTTGCGGCTGGCGCTCCCATAGAGGAGAGCGTGGCCGCGACGAAAATAAGCAAAAAAAGAAAGGTAAATAGACATGCTGCATCTCCTGAAACCGCGGCTGCGGCGGCCGCAGCCGTGGTTTCAGCCGGACTTACCGCAGCAGATTGGCCGTCCCGTGTGGATGAGGTTTCTGAGAAATCTCGTCCACATGGCTGGCTAATCCCGAGATTAGCGGCCGCGGGCGGATTTGCCACGGCCAAATGCCGCGCAGCAAAGCCGTGGCAATCCACCCTGTGTGAGCCCAGAGTTCTGTCCTCATTGAGGCTCACAGCTGACTGCCCCATTTGTTCCATTTCAAATTAAATGAAACAGAATTAAACGGAAATAATTCCGTTTTTTGTTTTTTTCTTTAACATTGAAATCAATGTAGAATAAAACAGACATTTAAATCCATTTTTATTTCCATTTCCCTGTTCCTCAAACAGAACAGAGAAATGGAAATGGTTAACTGAATCTAAACACAGTGTAAATGAGCTCCAAGATAAATAGCTGAGCTCCCTCATTCTGTTTTTTTTGTTCTTCAATTTTTCCACCTATGGGGGAAATTTACCAAGTCCAGCATTTCCAATGCGGATTTTAGTATAATTTTCCCCAGTGCATAATTCAGCTAACGTGCGCCTACACAGAAATGTACACCAGATCATCCTGGTATTCCTGGCATAATTTAAGCTAGTTCATGGCATAAATTATACATAAATCTGTTGGTCCGAGGCAGCCATGTCCTCTTCTGATAAGCCACACCTATTTTTATTACAAAAGCAGCTAGGTCGTCGCAAACAGCCTAAAGGTTGCACATTTTTGCATAAATTCACAAATTTTACTGGTCTAAAAAGCTTTATCCATTTCTCCTTATGTCTATAAAGGTTGGTATTTAAGAATAGCCAGCTGTCTGGTGGTAAACAGCATATAATTGGCAGGGCATAAAAGTGAAATATGTCCAGAACCTTGACATCCCCTTTAAAAGAGTTGTCTGATTTGGACAAGCCCTTAGTACAAAATAAATCTTCCAGCAATCTGCTGTTTGCAGGTGGCCCACTGTTGGGACCCCCATGATTAGTTTTTTCAAGCCCCCAGTCCTCATTTTATTGCAATTTGGCAAGGAAATCAAGCATGCCGTCTATTGAAATCAATAGGACAAGATGGAAAGTCATTCTTTCCAGCAGCTCTCCTCCCTGGTTCTTAGAAAGAAGCAAAGACGGAAATGGACTGGCGGCACTAAATTAGTCCAAGCCACGTTATGACACTTTTGTGGTTGTATGGTTCTTATCCCATTGGGTTCCCCTGTTGTTGATAAAGGGTTATTGGGAGTCGTATGTTGAAATTTCCCTAGTTGGTTTGTGTTTTTTTTTTTTTTAATCATTAAATTTTTATTGGTTTTAACATTAGTAGCTTTACAGCAGAAAAAACAGAGATAAAGTAACAATTGTACATACATAACAGGGGTTGCATCACAAGTGCATATCTTCTGTTCTTGTATCTATTTGTTGGGTCGAAATTCTTAAAGACAGTTGCGAGAGTGGAACATTACATGCATCAAATAGCCATTTTTATATTCTATGTATAGTCATAACATTGACATATCCTTATTTTTACACAAATATAGCACAAAAGGACAAGAAATACAGAAAAAAAAAAAACAGAAAAGAAGAGAAACACTTCATGAACTTTTTTCGGGGTTGGGGGGGGGGATGAGAAGTGGTTAGTTGGGGAACAGATGAAGCCATGGGTTCCACTTATTTAGATAGGCCGGAAAACCTCCATTCTTTTGGGCGTATAGTTTTTCATATATACTGTGGTCTGCTATAGTCTGGATAAGATCATCTATGGTAGGAGATACCTCCGTCTTCCACTTTCTTGCTATTAGTAGTTTGGCAGCAAGAAGGATGTGACACGCGATCTTTCTTGATTGGGTAGGAAACTTCCTGCTATCTAGTAGGAGAATTGCTAGTCTCGGGGATTTAATAGAGACTATTTTTGTAATTTTCCCTATGAGGGAAAAGACTTCGTCCCAAAACCGCGTAATTTTTGGGCAACTCCAGAAGATGTGGTATATATTGCCCGGGAGGCCACATTGCCTCCAGCAGGTATCTCTTGTATTAGGAAAGGCTCTAGTCAGGGTCACCGGGGTATAGTACCATCTGGTCAAGACTTTTATGTGGACCTCGAGAACGTTTGCATTAAGGGTTGACTTATTAGCCCACTCAAATGCTGAGATCCATTGGTTTGGTGAGTTTCTCCTTCCTGTGTCTTTCTCCCAGTTGAGGAGATGAACTTTTTTTGTTTCTCTCATATCACCCGAGAGAGCATCATAGCATGCTCTCACAAGGGATCGAGACAGCGGAGTAGAGCCGTCCAGTATCTTTTTATTTTCATTTGGTATATTCGCCTTCCAGAGATGGGAGCTTTGAAGAAGGGAACGAATCTGGAGATATTTGAAGGATTCCTCTGCTGGTATAGAATATTGTTTCATTAGGTTATGGAAGGGGATAATATCGTCTCCCTGAATCAGGTCTACTACATTTATTATGCCTCTTTCCACCCAAGACTTCAGGCGCAGGTTGGGAATAAAAAATTCAAGGGTGGAAAGAGGAATTTCAGCGTTGTTTCTCCCCTCCTGGTCCCTGGTCTTTTGTGCCAACCAGTTCCACGAGTGGAGGGATGCACGCATTGGTGGGGACACTGAGGTCAAAAAATGGATTTGTGGAAGTGAGGGTATTAGAGAGCCAAGTAGGGAGGCCAGGAGGAGATGTTTAAAAGGTTTATTGTCAAGAAGATGAGATTCAATTTGAAGCCAGCCTAGGCCTGTAGTTCCCCTCACCCAATGTCTGATTTGATTGTTGTTGATCGCATGTAGGTAAGACACAGGTTGGGCACTCCCAGGCCCCCTTGTTTTCTATTGAGGTATAGGCTAGACGCAGCTACCCTAGGTCTCTTACCTCTCCACACAAAGTTGGAGAGCTGCTTTTGAAATTTAGAAATTTCCATCCTAGTAATCGGAAGGGTGAGAGTGCGGAAACAATACAGAATTTTGGGCAAGATTAGCATTTTATATAAGACAACTCGGCCTAACCACGATGGTTCCTTAGCCTCTAGATTTTTCAGTTCCGTTTGGAGTTCTAGAAGAGGGGAGAAATTGGCGGAGATTATGTTGTTGATTGGGAAGCATAATTGGATTCCTAAGTATGGGATAGTTTTCTCCTGCCACTGGAAGGGAAATTCCTTTTGGATGTTGTCTTTTAAAGGTTTGTCTATATTGATTCCCAGGATCTGTAACTTATCTATATTTAACTTGTAGTATGATGCTTTACTAAACTGTTGGATTATTTCACATACCTCTCTCAATGAAGAAAAGGGGTCGGTGAGTAATAGCAAAACATCATCAGCGAATAAACTGATTTTATGTTGTCTATATCCTGCAGAGATCCCTTTGATTTTATAATTTAGTCTGATAGATTCAGCAAATGGCTCCATAATTAGTGTGAACAGTAGTGGCGACAAAGGGCACCCTTGGCGGGTACCATTTGATATTTTGAACTTTTTTGAGAGGGTGCCATCTACTAAGACCTCTGCGGAAGGTGAGCTATATAAAGCCTGGATGGCTCTGAGGATATCTCCCCTGAAGCTGAACTTCTCCAAAGTGGCAAAGGCGAACCCCCAGTGGAGCCTATCAAAGGCTTTTTCTGCGTCCAAAGCCAGAATCAGGGACGGCATTTGGTTCGCCTCCGCCACTGAAAGTAGATTAAGCACTCTCCTGGTCCCATCTGGTGCCTGCCTGCCCTTTGTAAAGCCCACTTGGTCGCTATGAATAATTTGTGGGAGGACATTTAGCAACCGCTGAGCTAAAATTTTTGAGTATAATTTTACGTCGCAGTTGAGCAAAGAGATGGGTCTGTAGTTTGCTGTAGAACTTGAGGGTTTTCCTTGCTTAGGGATAGTGACTATGGTGGCCTTGAGCATTTCTTCTGGGAAAGTGCCACTAACAATGGCCTTATTGAATGTTTCCGAGAGATAAGGGGCCAGGTCCAGAGCGAAGTCTTTATAATATTCATTTGAAAAACCGTCTGGACCTGGAGCCTTGTGGGACTTTAAAGATTTGACTGCGGTGAGAACTTCCGCAGGTGTTGTAGGGGTATTTAATTTTCTAAGTTGTTCTTCTGTGATGTGTGGGAGATTAATTTTTTCCAGGAAAGTATTAATCTGGACATTGTCCGGCTGTGGAGTTAGTGGGTCGTTGTGGAGATTGTAGAGTTTGGCATAAAAGTGGGTAAACTCATCAGCTATGTCCTGGGGATGGGTTATTTTTGTTTCTGAGCCGTCTTGTTCAATAAGAAACGGTATTTTTGAGGTCGCTTGGCGTTTTTTTGCGATTTTGGCCATCAATTTTGTGGGTTTATTGAATTCTGAATAATAGTTCATTTTTGAGCGTTTAGACGTTTTGTCAAAGTCTTCAATTAATGCTCTACGGAGATTGAGCCGGAGGTTCATCAGTTCTTTATGGAGCGCTATTGTGGGGGAAGATTGCATATTTTGCTCAAGCTTTGTGATTTGTAAGAGGATGTTGGTTATATGAAGTTGTTTTTTTTTTTTATGTTGTGAACTAATTTTGATTAGTATGCCCCGTATAAACGCTTTGTGTGCGCACCATGTAGAGAATATGCTTGTGTCTGGGTTTGCATTAATTGAGAAGTATTCGGCTAGATGTTGTTTGATCTCCTGGTTGTATTGGGGGATTCTGATGAGGGAGGGGTTGATTCTCCAACTTCTGGGTGCAGGTGTAGTATTAATTACGCTAAGTGAGAGATATATAGGTGAGTGGTCCGACCATGTAGTGTCTCCTATTTCAGCGCGTAAAATTCCAGGGAGGGTCCACCTATCAACTAAGAACAGATCGATCCTAGAGAAGGACCTGTGTCGGGGGGAATAGTATGTAAATTCCTTTGAGGATGCATTAAGGCATCTGAAGGTGTCATAAAGTGCTTCTTTATGAAGCCACGGGGCCAGGATAGGGGAAGTTCTGTTTGAAGAGCTAGTGGAGTCTAGTTGTTTGTCGGGGACCATGTTGAAATCGCCGCATATTGTGAGTTTACCCACATGCGATTTTCTAATCTTCTTGAGAGTTTTATTTAAAAAAGAAATTTGAGAGGAGTTTGGCGCATAGATGTTTACCAGAGTTATTTGGATGTTATTGAAGAGACCAACTAATATTATAAACCTTCCGTGGGTGTCTATGACTTGTTCCGTGGGGGAGACATTAATGGTATCCTTGACTGCGATCAACACACCGGCTTTTTTCTTCTCCGCACAGGATAAGAAAATGTTTGGAAAATTCTTGTGGGAGAATTGGGGATGAGCTGAGTTCGCGAAATGCGTCTCTTGGAGGCATATTACATCCACATTATTTTGAAGGGCATCTTTCCAGACAGATGATCTCTTAAAGGGAGAGTTTAGGCCTTTAACATTGAGGGAGCATATTTTTACTGCCATGAATTGATTGGATGAGCGTTGTAGAAGCTGTAAACTACTATTGAGGAACCACTTTTAGAGGGAGAGGTATGAGGGGGGGAAATAGGAACACATATAACATAAACAGTCGGCCAATAATACCAGTTCAAGTGTCCTGGTAGAGAGCTTTTCCTAAGCTCAGGGTTTCGTATATTTTCTGGGGGAGAAAAGTTCGCCTGACGGTTAGGAACCTCCAATCTGTGTTGTGAGCGGAGACATTTCAGCGGGGAGGGGGGGGGGGGGGATGGGACCCCTCACGAGGTTTTCTCGGTAGATTTTTATCTGCTTTGTCCTGGGGTCTATCTGAGATGTGAATGCCCCAGGACGTTAGTATCTTTTCCCCGTCTTCGGGATTGCTGATGATGAAATTTGATCCCTCTTTGTGAAGAATTAATTTCGTGGGGTATCCCCATTTATATGGGATTTTTTTCTCTTCTTAGTGAGGTGGTTATACGAATAAATGCCTTTCTGGCTTGGATGGTGGCGGCCGATAAGTCCGCAAACAGTTGGATATTTATGAACTGAGAGGGGAGATCTAGCCCCTTGCGGGAGGCATACATGAGGGCCTCTTTAACATGGTAGAAGTGGATCCTCGCTATGACATCGCGCGGGATGTTGTTGGGGAGGAATTTTGGTTTTTGTAGACGGTGAGCTCTATCAATAATGAGTTCCTGAGAGGGGGTGGAGGGTAGCATTTTTTTCATTAATTGTGTTAGGAAGTCCTTTAACTCAGCCGGACTAATTTTTTCAGGGATACCCCTGAATTTGACGTTGTTCCGTCTATTGCGGTCCTCCAGATCCACCATTTTTATTTTAATCTGGGACACGTCTTCTTCTAGTGAGTGTTGCGCGTCTATGAGTGTGTTGTGTGAGTTGGTTAGTTCCTCCATCTTGTGTTCAATGTGAGGCGCTAATACGTGATGAGACAGAGTTAAGGTCCTCTCGCATGGAGTTTCTTAGTGCCACGATCATTTCTTTTATAAATGCTTCCGACGCGGGCTGGTTTGAGGAGGGAAGCATATCAATCAATTCTGCACTACCTGATGGGGGTATTAGTGTTTGGACGGCTGTTTCTAGTCTAGGTCTTCTTTTGTCTGGGCTGGCTGAGGGAGAGATGTCATTCCCTGTGGTAGACACGAGATAGGGTGCTGCTTTAGGAGAGTAAGAGCTAGTGTGTGTGGTGGGTGCTGCAGCATCACTCACCTCTCCCATCTTTGAAGGGGATCGGGCTTCTCCCCAGGTGGAGCCTGGGCTATCCGGTGCAGATCTTTGACTCCGCGGAGAGTCACAAGCTTCGGTGGAGGGGTCGTCCAGTGACGCTGTGAGTGTGGGAGTCGGGCCTCTTCTGCTGCTGCGGGCTGTAAAAAAATCAGCTACTCGCTGAGGAGAGGGTTTTGCAGACTTGCGACGAGTCATGGCAATAGGCGGGGGGTCAGGAGAGACACCTCTCCGAGCTTTCCTAAATTCTAATGGACGCAATTCCTTGTTAAAATGTCTGGACGCAAAGAGTTAGCACAAAGTTAATCTGGCGTCCACTTCTGCGGTTAAGAGATGAGGAAAGTAGCTAAGTGCAAGAAGGGTCTTCTCTCAACCCTGTTCAAGGGTGAGTTGTCAGTACAGTGTCCTGGATTTGTCTGTTGTGGGCATCAAGAGGTTAACAGACCCAGTGGTCGCACCTCCACTCTCTGCTAGGTAGAAGAGGTCAGGCTGGGACTCCGAAGTGGAGATGGACAGCGGAGGGAGATTTCCCGATGAGGCAGGTCCCCCCACAGTCTCTGGCAGAGCGGGGCGCTTGTGGGGAATCTTCAGAGCGGGTTCGGGGTATACAATATCGGCGGTACTTTGCCCAGCTCCGGTGCAGCAGTGAGCTCGTCTGGAGCCCTTGAGGCGACAGACGCTGGCAGCACAGGGCTTGTTAATGGGCAGGGACTACCTCTACCTCCGGCACTGCAGAGCTCCCGGCTGGGATCTTCAGGGTGACAGCGGCTGGCAGCGCAGGATCCCGAGTTGAGGCAGGTTCCTCACTTGCCTCCGGCACAACGGAAGAGGGGGGCCGTCGGAGATGCCAGGTGCACCGGCAGTGAGCTCGTCTGGGGCCCTTAAGATGACAAACGTCTGCTGCACAGGATTTGCTAGTAGGACAGGACTTCTCCCACCTCCGGCACTGCAGGGCTCCCGGCTGGGATCTTCGAAGTGACAGCGGTCGGCGGCGCCGGGTCCCGAGGTGAGGCAGGCACCTCACTTGCCTCCAACACAGCAGAACAGAGGGGCCGACGGAGATGCGAGATGAATCGGCGGATCGTGGTAAGCAGTGGGTAAGAGTGTTGTTCTCACCTCCGCTATCTCTTCTCGTCGGCACCGGCGGCAGGACTTTCAAGCCGTTGCAAACTTTTTTAATATGTTTGCAAAGTTAAGAGAGCCTCCACTTTCCTCCGGGAGGCGGGCGGTTCGGAGAGGGCCTCAGGCGCAGCGGGACGTTCGGCAGCGCGTGGAGGGTAAGGGTCCTCCGAATGATCAGCCAGCTGCTGGACAAATTTGTGTCGATAGTTCACCTAATGAAGGGGGGTCCGAGGGTCAGAGTAGGGTGGGTAAAATGCCTCCAAAGTAGCTTTAGGTTGCTTTATAGAGAGAAGGTTCTCGAAGCTCCAAAATCAAACGGCCATCTTGGTGCTCAGTTAGGCCACGCCCCTAGTTGGTTTGTGTTTTCATTGTCTGGCCAATCTATTTGTGTAACGTCACTACTCACGTCTGCCATCCTCATGCAGTTCCAGGCAGCTGCAAGCATCCCTCTGCTCTTCCTGTCTGCTTTCATCCAGCACTGAGAGGGTCAACAAGCTCTCTGGCTCTCAGCTCACCTGTGGGGTTAATTAGGCTTTACTCCTCTATTTAAGCTGAGCTGTGGAACTTCCCCTGGGCCTCGGGGTGATTGCCTTGTTTGTAGGTTGGGGTCTGCAATTCCCTCTGCAGCCAAGAGTCAGTCTCCCTTTTCCTGGCAACAGTCCCTCTATCCGAGCAGTCAGCTGCCAACCACTCCAGGACTAGTCTAGGCTTGCTTGGTTGATCCAGTGGATCTACAAACCGTAATCCATAACAATCTTAGAGGGAGTTTATATATTTCAACTCCTGCTCTCACTATTTGCTGATTATTCATCTCTTGGGGTGAAGTTGGTCTAGCCCACATTTCCCTTGGAGTTGTCATCCTGATTCAGTTAAGTAGCTGATGTATTATTTATATACTTGACTTGCTCCTGTCATCGCCCCTGCTGCCTAAAGTTTTTACCACCTATTCTTAGATATTCCCTGTTTCCACCTAGAGAAAGTACAGGTGGCCCCTATGTTCCACCGTGGGGCCGTCCCTATCGGGGCGATTTCCTAACTTTAGGCAGGGGTTTTCCCTCTTCTGGCTATTAGGTCTAGATTTCCCTTTTATCCCTTGTTTGTGTTTGGTGGTGTTTTTGGTGTTTTACGCTCAGCAGGGACATAACAAATACAATAGGAATTCCAGCTCACCAACCACCTTGATATCAAAAGAACAAAGCACGGAAGTGTTCGACCAACCACTTAGAGACCAGTAGCACCAAGGAGAAAATCCACCTCAGCCAATGCTAGAACAAGAAATGTAATAAATACCTTTTATTACAAAATTATTAAATATATACAGCATTAGGGCATTGACCACAATACATAAAAAAATATGCCAGTTATCCTGATGCGTTGCCAGTGCGAACAGCACTCTTAGTCATGGCTCTTCCATCCTATATTAGGGACTAGCTGATATACCCGGCTTCGCCCGAGTTAATTTGGTACTGGTGTTTATATGGTGTTCACACGGAAAATCTTATGAAGTTGTGGTTACTTTAGAGATACCGGAAAAACATATGTTCACCATTTTGCATAGTTCTCTGCGTTACCCAGGAAACACCACGGGGAGGTAACCATGCGACGTTTCCTTTATATAAAATGACATCAGGAAGTGAGAGAATTAGATTCCATACGTAAAATTTGGATGCTAATTCTTTTGCACTTAGAATTGAATAATCGAGTTGGGACCAATAAACTTTTCCTATTTATGACATAATCAATGCCCGTGCCAAATTTCAAGTTTCTATTACATCGGGGAGTGAGAGTATTAGATTTCGTACATAAAATGTGGACGCTAATTCTTTTGCGCTTAGAATTGAACAATCGAGGTGGGACCCATTAACTTTTCCTATTTATGACATAATCAATGCCCGTTCCAAATGTCATGTTTCTATGATACCAAGAAGTGAGAGAATTAGATTCTGTACGTAAAATTTGGATGTTAGTTCTTTTGCGCTAGAATTGAATAATCGAGTTGGGACCCATTAACTTTTTCTATTTATGACATATTAAATGCTTATGGCAAATTTCATGTTTCTATGACATTGGAAAGTGAGAGAATTACATTATGTACGTAAAATTTCGACGCTAATTCTTTTGCGCTAGAATTGAATAATCGAGTTGGGACCCATTAGCTTTTCCTACGTATGACATATTCAATGCTCGTGCCAAATTTCACGTTTCTATGACACCGGAAAGTGAGAAAAATACATTCCATACATAAAATTTGGACGCTAATTCTTTTGCGCATAGAATTGAATAATCGAGTTGGGACCCATTACCTTTTCCTATCTATGACATATTCAATGCTCGAGCCAAATTTCACGTTTCTATGACACCGGAAAGTGAGAAAAATACATTCCGTTCGTAAAATTTCGACGCCAATTCTTTTGCGCATAGAATTGAATAATCGAGTTGGGACCCATTAACTTTTCCTATCTATGACATATTCAATGCTCGTGCCAAATTTCACGTTTCTGTGACACCGGAAAGTGAGAAAATTACATTCCATACGTAAAATTTGGACGCTAATTCTTTTGCGCATAGAATTGAATAATCGAGTTGGGACCCATTAGCTTTTCCTATTTATGACATAATCAATGCTCGTGCCAAATTTCCCGTTTCTATGACACCGGAAAGTGAGAAAATTACATTCCATACGTAAAATTTCAACGCCAATTCTTTTGCGCTAGAATTGAATAATCGAGTTGGGACCCATTAGCTTTTCCTATTTACGACATAATCAATGATCGTGCCAAATTTCACATTTCTATGACACCGGAAAGTGAGAAAATTACATTCCGTACGTAAAATTTGGACGCTAATTCATTTGCGTATAGAATTGAATAATCGAGTTGGGACCCATTAGCTTTTCCTATTTACGACATAAACAATGATCGTGCCAAATTTCATATTTCTATGACACCGGAAAGTGAGAAAATTACATTCCGTACGTAAAATTTGGACGCTAATTCTTTGCGCATAGAATTGAATAATCTAGTTGGTACCCATTAGCTTTTCCTATTTATGACATAATCAATGCTTGTGCCAAATTTCACGTTTCTATGACACCGGAAAGGGAGAAAAATACATTCCGTACGTAAAATTTGGACGCTAATTCTTTTGCGCATAGAATTGAATAATCGAGTTGGGACCCATTAGCTTTTCCTACGTATGACATATTCAATGCTCGTGCCAAATTTCACGTTTCTATGACACCGTAAAGTGAGAAAAATACATTCCATACATAAAATTTGGACGCTAATTCTTTTGCGCATAGAATTGAATAATCGAGTTGGGACCCATTACCTTTTCCTATCTATGACATATTCAATGCTCGAGCCAAATTTCACGTTTCTATGACACCGGAAAGTGAGAAAAATACATTCCGTTCGTAAAATTTCGACGCCAATTCTTTTGCGCATAGAATTGAATAATCGAGTTGGGTCCCATTAACTTTTCCTATCTATGACATATTCAATGCTCGTGCCAAATTTCACGTTTCTGTGACACCGGAAAGTGAGAAAATTACATTCCATACGTAAAATTTGGACGCTAATTCTTTTGCGCATAGAATTGAATAATCGAGTTGGGACCCATTAGCTTTTCCTATTTATGACATAATCAATGCTCGTGCCAAATTTCCCGTTTCTATGGCACCGGAAAGTGAGAAAATTACATTCCATACGTAAAATTTCAACGCCAATTCTTTTGCGCTAGAATTGAATAATCGAGTTGGGACCCATTAGCTTTTCCTATTTACGACATAATCAATGATCGTGCCAAATTTCACATTTCTATGACACCGGAAAGTGAGAAAATTACATTCCGTACGTAAAATTTGGACGCTAATTCATTTGCGTATAGAATTGAATAATCGAGTTGGGACCCATTAGCTTTTCCTATTTACGACATAAACAATGATCGTGCCAAATTTCATATTTCTATGACACCGGAAAGTGAGAAAATTACATTCCGTACGTAAAATTTGGACGCTAATTCTTTGCGCATAGAATTGAATAATCTAGTTGGTACCCATTAGCTTTTCCTATTTATGACATAATCAATGCTTGTGCCAAATTTCACGTTTCTATGACACCGGAAAGGGAGAAAAATACATTCCGTACGTAAAATTTGGACGCTAATTCTTTTGCGCATAGAATTGAATAATCGAGTTGGGACCCATTAGCTTTTCCTATTTATGACATAATCAATGCTCGTGCCAAATTTCCCGTTTCTATGGCACCGGAAAGTGAGAAAATTACATTCCATACGTAAAATTTCAACGCCAATTCTTTTGCGCTAGAATTGAATAATCGAGTTGGGACCCATTAGCTTTTCCTATTTACGACATAATCAATGATCGTGCCAAATTTCACATTTCTATGACACCGGAAAGTGAGAAAATTACATTCCGTACGTAAAATTTGGACGCTAATTCATTTGCGTATAGAATTGAATAATCGAGTTGGGACCCATTAGCTTTTCCTATTTACGACATAAACAATGATCGTGCCAAATTTCATATTTCTATGACACCGGAAAGTGAGAAAATTACATTCCGTACGTAAAATTTGGACGCTAATTCTTTGCGCATAGAATTGAATAATCTAGTTGGTACCCATTAGCTTTTCCTATTTATGACATAATCAATGCTTGTGCCAAATTTCACGTTTCTATGACACCGGAAAGGGAGAAAAATACATTCCGTACGTAAAATTTGGACGCTAATTCTTTTGCGCATAGAATTGAATAATCGAGTTGGGACCCATTAGCTTTTCCTATTTATGACATAATCAATGCTCGTGCCAAATTTCCCGTTTCTATGACACCGGAAAGTGAGAAAATTACATTCCATACGTAAAATTTCAACGCCAATTCTTTTGCGCTAGAATTGAATAATCGAGTTGGGACCCATTAGCTTTTCCTATTTACGACATAATCAATGATCGTGCCAAATTTCACATTTCTATGACACCGGAAAGTGAGAAAATTACATTCCATACGTAAAATTTGGACGCTAATTCTTTGCGCATAGAATTGAATAATCTAGTTGGTACCCATTAGCTTTTCCTATTTACGGCATAATCAATGCTTGTGCCAAATTTCACGTTTCTATGACACCGGAAAGGGAGAAAAATACATTCCGTACGTAAAATTTGGACGCTAATTCGTTTTGCGCATAGAATTGAATAATCGAATTGGGACCCATTAGCTTTTCCTATTTATGACATAATCAATGCTCGTGCCAAATTTCGAGTTTCTATGACACCGGGAAGTGAGAGAATTAGATTCTGCACGTAAAATTTGGACGCTAATTCTTTTGTGCAAAGAATTGAATAATCAATTTGGGACCCAATAACTTTTCCTATTTATGACAATCAATGCGCGTGCCAAATTTTAAGTTTCTATAACATTGGGTAGTGAGAGATTTAGATTATGTACGTTAAATTTCGACGCCAATTCTTTTGCGATAGAATTGAATAATCGAGTTGGGACCCAATTACTTTTCCTATTTTGGAGATAATCTATGCTCGTGCCAAATTTCATGTTTCTACGACATCGGGAAGTTGGAGAACTTTTGGCGAGTCAGTCAGTCAGTGAGTCAGTGAGGGCTTTCGTCTTTATACATATAGATACTACGGATTTAATGTTAAAATTGGATGATATCATAGTAGACGAACATGTGTGTAGTATTGCTGTGGAAGTTCTCTACAGTTTGATCCCACATGACTGTGGAATAGAAGTGGTATAATACTACCCTTGCACTCATAGTGATGTTTTTAGACAACACAAAGATTTTGAATTGGATCTTCTCAGATTCGTCTTGACCCATAATAATTTTTTATTTGACTCTGGGGTCTACCAGCAGCTCAGGGGCACCACTATTGGCAGTCCCATCATGCCCACTTATGCCAATTTGCCCCAACGCTGGTGGGAAGAGACACTGGTACTTGGGGAGCCCTTGCATCGATACCAACAGAAAATTATAGTTCGGGGCCATTATATAGATGATGTGAATATTATCTGGTTGGGGCCAAAAAGAGAGTTTGAAATATCTGTTGGAGAACTCCATGACAACAGCATTAATGCAAGACTTACTTATAAAATGCAAGCAGAAGAGTTGTGTTTTCTAGATAACATTATCACACAAGAAGAGTCAGGGAGGCTATCTACTAGAACTTTCAGAAAGCCAACAGCAGGAAATAACCTTCTTAGGTGGGAGAGCCACTGTGCGTCATACGTGACATCATCCTGCACTCGCGTCACCAGCCTCGCTGTCAATGGCTGATAAAATGCACGCACCTCACCTACCACTCGATAGAGCACAGCGTGCATTTCACCAGCCATTGACTGCGAGTGAGTGCGGGATGACTTCACGTATGACGCGTGTTACCATGTGGCGGCTGCCGGGGCCGCGGGTGGTTGGTCGGCGCGGTGCGCGCGCTCGTGGGTCCGGGCGGCGGCGTGTGCGCAGGTGTCTGTGAGTGCAGCTCTATGCACGAGTCCCTGTTATGAGATTCTGCTAGGAGGCGTTGCCTCCCCCTCTCCGCCCCTGGGTGGAGGCTTCTGTTTATACGGCTGGCAGTGAGGTCCATTCACTGCCAGTTATTGGTTTCTGTTTAAGTGTGCTAGCTTCCTGCCTCTGACTCTCCTGCTTTCAGCTTCTGCTATATTTGCCAGGTTATCCATCTGCCTCGGTCTGCCTGTATTTCCTGTTGGTTTTCTTCACCTGCCCCTCCTGTCGGTATCCTACCCTGTTCTATCTTGGTACGCCAGCGTCCCTCCTCGGTCCCTAGCGAGTGTAGGGACCGCCGCCCAGTTGCCCGCCTGGGGTTAGCCAGGAGTGGAGGCAAGTAGGCAGGGACAGGGGTTGCGGGTAAGTTCTAGGCCAACCCGGGCTGGCGTATCATCGGGTAGGATACCGTAACATAATAACTGGCCCTTAAAATTTCCCTACGGGTTTTTGTTTGGTCTCCAATGGAGTCTATGAGCGTCCTTGCTAATCAGTTGCAGGAGCTAGTGGGCGTGATCCAAGACCTGTCCGGTCGTATGGTGGCCCAGGAGCAGCGGATGTTGGCGCCGGTTCCTGCCGCCCCATCTATTCCTGAACCCAAATTTCCTCTCCCTGAGGTGTTTTCTGGGGAGAGAAGCAAGTTTTTTGTTTTTCAGCAGGCATGTAAACTATATTTCTGGATGCGGCCCGGATCCTCCAGCTCTGAGTCCCAGAAGGTGGGATTGATTCTGTCCTTGCTGCGGGGTCCCCCCTAGACATGGGCCTACTCCTTACCTGAGAGTTCTGCTTGCCTGCAGTCTGTTGATGCATTTATTCAGGAACTAGGAGGTATTTTTGATGAGCCGGACAGGGCGGGGTTAGCCGTATCTCACCTCATGGCTTTGCGTCAGGGGCAGCAGTGTGCTGAAGACTATTGCTCTACGTTTAGACAGTATGCCGTTGAAACCTCCTGGAATGATGGCGCCCTCAAAGATGTGTTTTTGTTGGGCTTTTCTGATGCTGTCAAGGATCTAATTATTTCCCATCCCGCTCCCATAACACTTAATGAGGCGATGGTATTGGCAGTAAAGGCTGACAGGAGACTGAGATCTAGAGAAAAGGAACGTCAGGCCTGTAAAACTAGGGAGTCCTGTAGATCCGTTCCTATTTCCCCCATGCCAGCTCCAGGGGCCGAGCCTATGGAAGTGGACCTGCTAAGTCCCGGGGAACTGCGACGGTTCAGGATGACTCACCATCTTTGCTTCTACTGTGGGGAAGACGGACATCGAGTAGCAAGCTGTCCACAGAAACAACGGCAACATCAGTCTGAAGCGGCGGAAGAACTACCGATCATAAGCGATTCTCTGAAGGGTCGCCTAGGTTCACAGGTACTCCCTAGGTTGTTGGTGCCTTGTCAGATTGGCTTCCGGAATTTTATTTGGTCCGGTCAAGCCTATATTGATTTAGGTGCTGCAGTCAATCTGATTAATTTAAATTTTGTCAGACCTCTTATAACCGAATTTTCCATGCTGAAGCCCCCCATGCGCTTCATTGGTATTGATTTGACGCCTCTCTCCGCAGGTGTTGTTAAATGGAGGACTCCCATTCTGCAGTTCACTGTGGGTGTTCTCCATTCTGAGAATCTGTCTTTCCTAGTTATGGAAAAGATGTCTGTTGATGTGGTGCTTGGTATGCCCTGGTTGGCACTGCACAATCCCCAATTTGATTGGTCCACCCAGGAATTGACTCATTGGAGGTCATCCTGTCATAATCACCTAACTACTATAGCCATGTGCTCCGCAGATACTGTGCTTATTCCGGAATATTTGTCGGATTTTCAGGATGTATTCTCCAAAAAACTGTCTGAGGCCTTGCCTCCCCATAGGGAGTGGGACTGGGGTATTGATCTGATTCCCAACAATCCAATCCCTAAGGGAGGCATTTTCAATTTGTCAGGGCGGGAGCACAAAGCCCTTAAGTCCTATATCTCAGAGTCTCTGGTCAAACGACATATCCGGCCATCCAGGTCCCCTGCCGGGGCAGGTCTCTTCTTTGTTGAGAAGAAGGATGGGACATTGAGGCCTTGTGTGGATTATCGGGCTTTGAATAAAATCACAGTGAAAAACCAGTGCTCCTTGCCCCTAATTCCTGACTTGTTGAATTAGGTGGTAGGGGCTCACTGGTTCTCCAAACTGGACTTAAGGGGGGCTTACAACTTAATTCGAATTCGAGAGGGAGATGAATGGAAGACGGCGTTCAACACCCCATTAGGGCATTTTGAATGTCTGGTCATGCCCTTCGGACTCTGTAATGCCCCCACTGTGTTTCAGGGTTTTATGAACGTGGTTTTTCACGACTTACTGGGGGTATTTCTGGTCATATATCTTGATGACATCCTGGTGTATTCTCCTGACTGGGATTCACATGTGCAGCACCTGAAGCTGGTTCTGACCCGTTTGCGCGAGTATCAACTTTTTGTCAAGTTGGAGAAATGTACATTTGGTTCTAAACAAGTATCTTTCCTTGGTTATGTGATTTCACCCAGGGAGATTCAGATGGAGTCTGACAAAGTAGCAGCAATCTCCCAATGGGTCAGACCAGACAACCTTAAGGCTCTCCAGCGGTTCCTGGGTTTTGCAATTTTTTACCGCAAATTCATTAAGAATTACTCGGTTATTGCTCAACCCTTGACCGATCTGACTAAGAAGGGGGCCGACTTGGTAAAATGGTCGCCTGCAGCCCTAGAGGCCTTTAGTCAGCTAAAAAGGGCATTTACGACTGCCCCCGGTGTTAATACAGCCGGATGCGCGTCTACCCTTTTTCATTGAGGTAGATGCATCTGAGGTGGGGACAGGGGCAGTATTGTCGCAGGAAGTCAGTGGGAGATTTGGGTATAGCCCATGTGTGTTCTTTTCACGGAAGTTTAGTTCAGCAGAACGCAACTACGACGTGGGTAACTGTGAGTTACTGGCAATCAAATGGGCTTTAGAAGAGTGGCGACACCATCTTGAGGGTGCTAGACACCCTATTACCGTGCATACTGATCACAAGAATTTGGTATATCTCGCCAATGCTAAAAGACTCACAGCTCGTCAAGCCAGGTGGCCGTTCTTCGCCAGATTTAATTTCGTCGTGACATATCCCAGGAGAGAAGAACGTGAAAGCGGATGCCCTGTCACAGAGTTTCGGGGTGCCGGAAAGTGAGACTATGACCCCCGAGAATATCTTGGTACCTGGCGTGGTGGTGGCAGCTGTAAAATCTAACTTCGTCCCTCAACTACAGAATGCTCAGCAGGACGCTCCTTCGGGGGTGCCGGAGGTCAGATGGTTTGTGCCAGAGACCTTACGTCTTAGAGTCATGGATGAATCTCACTCGTCGGTTCTCGCAGGTCATCCAGGGTTTCAGGGAACCCTGGATCTCTGTTCTAGACACTTCTGGTGGGCAGGCATGTCTCAGGATATCCGCGACTTGGTTAAGGGATGCTCTGTCTGTGCACACAATAAGAGTCAGCGGCGTCCTCCGGAGGGTCCTCTGAGACCGTTACCGGTACCTTCTAGTCCGTGGTCGCAGTTATCGGTAGATTTTATCACTGATCTACTAGAATCCCAGAAGTGCACCACTATCTTAGTGGTTGTCGACCGGTTCTCAAAGATGGCACATTTTGTGGCGTTAAAGAAGCTACCTTCGGCAAAAGAGTTTGCCAAGATTTTTGTAAGAGAAATAATTCGCCTACATGGGGTTCCCCAAAACATTGTATCTGATCTCGGGGGGGTTCAGTTTGTGTCGCAGTTTTGGCGTGCCTTCTGCAGAAACCTGGGAACGTCGCTTTCCTTCTACTCAGCATTCCACCCGCAAACTAATGGTCAGACTGAGCGGAAGAACCAGGATTTAGTGCAATATTTACGGTTGTTTGCTGGCGAAAAGGCTCATCAGTGGGCAGAGTTCCTGCCGTTGGCAGAGTTTGCACTAAACAACCGCACTTGTTCTTCCACTGGGGTATCTCCATTCTTTTGTGTATACGGTCAGCATCCTCGCTTCCTTACAGCGATCCCTACGCCATCTGTCTGTCCTGCAGCTGATGTTGCCACAGATACGCTGCAGGGAGTATGGAAAGAGGTACTGAAAAACTTGGAAGCAACAGGGCCTCGTATGCAGTTGCGTAGTGGGAAGAGTCTGTCTGTATCTGAACCTTACAGGGTGGGACAGAAGGTATACCTGTCTTCTAAAAATCTCAAATTAAGGGTCCCATCTTTAAAGCTGGCGCCACATTACGTGGGTCCCTTTGTCATCACACGTGTGGTGAACCCGCTCGCCTACAAACTGGGTTTGCCAGCTACATGGAGGATTCACAGGGTGTTCCATAAGTATTTATTGAAACCCTTTGTCCCTTCTGTGATAACCAACAGTCATTTGAACGACTGTCTGCTTACTGTGAATAGAGGCGAGTGGGGGTAGAATGCTTCCCAGCTCACTTCACCTCCATATCGGCAGCGATGTGAGTGATGCGAAAGATACTTGCTCCTGTGTAACAGTATGGGAGTGAGCATCACTGGGATGAGCTGCCGGACATCTTCAAGTAGATATAACTAAAAAGGGGAATTGAGCTATTCATATTTGGCCATGCTTTATCTTATCTGTTTAACCTGATTATTCAGATGCTTTGATGTTGTTAGGATAAAGAGACCCACTTGTATGCTCAGTAGCCATTTTGCATGCTCAGTCTGTGTGACAGCCATGATTGTTTGCAAAGTACATGATTTTCAGAGCAAACTACTAAGATGCTGACATTTGCAATAGAAAGATAAGTGTGGGTGAGCATTCCTTATCTCAGTAACATTTAGATTAGCCATAAACACTGTTGCCATCTTACTGGGTCTAGCCATAAACAAATACCAGATAACATAGGAGCCTTGATCTGAAATATTTGGTGACAACAGACAAACAGAATGTGCTATGATTGGTTATATGCTGATAGGTTAATATCATATACTAATACATTGATACAAATACAAATTATGATTGTATGTTATCACAAAACTTGCTATTATTGTGATTGGCCTGCTGTAGGGCGTTATTTCTATTTGAAATAATATATAAAACACTGAAACATTAACATAAGCAGAATTTACATTATGAACACATCGCGTGTGTTACATGTGTAGCTTCTCTGAGCTCATTTCAACCATACCCAATTCAGCACCCACATTATATCCAACAGCAAAGTTGTGCTAACAAAAATTTGGCGTCTGAACAGGGACCCAAACATGGTCTGTATCTCTTCATTTCTACTCTTTACATCTGTTCTCTTCCAGATCTGTATGATGAGGATCATCTTTACTCTGGGATACACAGATCATACACAAGCTTATTATTACAATTCAACTTCTATTCTTCCCTGAGGTGATCATTCTCACGTCCAGGTGAGTTATATATCTTCTTAAGTCCAAGTAAAAGAACTTGTTAAAGAGATATAGTGCGTGGTTTTCTTTGAATGACTTTTGATGGGTGGTTAGGAAAGTAGTGAGAATGACATGGAAACATGAATGTGAAATAACTTTGGGTCTACTGTTTTGTCTTCTCTACTTGTGGCTGTTGAGGAAAGTTGTTATAGATCAAAGAAAGAGAGATCTGACTGCTCACTTCTCATAAAAGAAGTTACCAGTATAGGGTAGGATGTTGAATTAAATGGCAAGAGTCCCAGGCCTATCCAAGGGACGTAAATAGGTAACGTGGAGTAAAATGTGCTGACACTGCTTGAGAGTCTTGTTGATTGCAAGTGTAATATTCATAGGGTGTTCAAGAGCCAGTGTTCCAGACCTGTGAGATACATAGCAAAATAGTACAAGACTGGTAGTGAGTCATGGGGAACTCACTGGAGAGTGAAAGATCAGATTCTCAGAGAAATTCTCAGAGGAAAACAGCTAGACAGATAGTAGAAGGGAGGGAAAGCACAGATGCCATGAAGGCTTGTCAGAGAATGCTGAAAAGAGCTGGAATGACTTCCGAAGGAAGTTTGGACAGTTGTGCTGGAGGAATTTGGGCATGTGTTGTGTTCTGAGGATCATTGACAGCATTGGATGACCAATAGTGGACAAACATGTCAAACCGCGGTACGACCTTTCTTTTCTCTGTTTTGTTCACTGTCTGCTGTCCTGTGCAAGTATGATTCCAGATTCTACTTGCCAAACCAAGCTCATCAGTCTGTGCACGAATGAATAGGTGTCCCTTCTGTTTGTGTAGTGCGGATTTGCAGTTTGTAAGGGGGCAGCTTTCTTACATAGATTCCGTGCATACTTTTGTAGTCCCTGGACAGAATGGTAAAAACATAAGAGGGGTGCAAATATATAACACTCTCAATCTCCACATAGTACCATTGCCGCATACAATTAACAGACCATGGAAGTGGGTTTTGAGAAGCAGACAACACGCACGCACACATACAATAGACCTAAGTTACCCCATTGTCCCCCCAAGAACTTTAAGACGATGGTTATACTAAAAGTTGACAGTGAAATCTGTTGTGAGAGTTAAAGGGGTTGTCTCGCGAAAGCAAGTGGGGTTAAGCACTTCTGTATGGCCATATTAATGCACTTTGTAATATACATCGTGCATTAAATATGAGCCATACAGAAGTTATTCACTTACCTGCTCCGTTGCTGGCGTCCCCGTTGCCATGGCTCCGTCTAACTTCGGTGTCTTCTTGCTTTTTTAGACGCGCTTGCGCAGATCTATCTTCTCCATTCGGCTCGGCATCACCGGCATTTTGGCTCCGCCCCCTGGTACGCGTCATCGCGAAGCTCCGCCCCCGTCACATGTGCCGATTCCAGCCAATCAGAGGCTGGAATCGGAACGTGACGGGGGCGGAGCTTCACGATGATGCGTACAAGGGGGCGGAGCCAAAATGCCGGTGATGCCGAGCCGAATGGAGAAGATAGATCTGCGCAAGCGCGTCTAAAAAAGCAAGAAGACACCAAAGTTAGACGGAGCCATGGCAACGGGGACGCCAGCAACGGAGCAGGTAAGTCAATAACTTCTGTATGGCTCATATTTAATGCACGATGTATATTACAAAGTGCATTAATATGGCCATACAGAAGTGCTTAACCCCACTTGCTTTCGCGAGACAACCCCTTTAACTGTTTCTTACTCCGTCTCAAAGATAAAGTGAATTCCATAGCTTCACAGAGCTGTATGAGAATCTGTAGTACTGCTGCATAGGAGAACTTCGGTTGATACAAAATTTGTTGAAGGGTTTGTAGTAGTGATTATGCTTCTTTGTGCATTTGCAATCTGGATGGTCATTAAGCCAGTGAGTGATCAGATAAAGTTTTACCCAGTAGGTAAACAAAGGCGGGAGGGAGATAAGTCCGGCAGTGTTCCACAGTTTGAGAGTCAGAGATTAGTAGTAGCATCACAACGATGGGTAACCGATTGTCTAGAGGCCTTAGCAGCGAGGTTACTGCTGTGGAATACATGGGAAAAACATTTGGGAAAGATGGCATGAAAAATTGTAAAGATATCTTTAAGAACGGCAGTATACCTCATATATGTGTACTAAATATGTAGACACGACAAATGTTCAGGATGGTAATAAAAACAGCAATGGTATAAAGGTGACCACTAGTTAAGTCATGGGAGACTACACTGGGACGGGAGGACTCTGAATGTCAGAGGATATTCAAAAAGATAGGCATGTCCAAAACTGGATATATTATATATTGGTGTAGAGAAATGGAAGAGATTTAAAAGTGAAGCAAGTTTGAGAAAGTAAATATGGAGGCTAGTTAGCAGATCATGATTAAAAAAAAAGAAAAAAGTGTACAAGTGAATTAAAGTGTCACAGCAAGTGTGTGCTGAATGTTACTAGGAAGCGGAATTGAAAGGATGTTTATATACAGTTATTTAAAGTTGTCTGACAGAAGGAGAATTTGTGTGGTATGAATAGTGAAAGTGAACACACTGTGCTAACCAACCAGCCTGGCTCTTGGACCAGACCTGGTATTGCTGGTAGCTGACCCCAATGGTCACAGGTACCACTGCAAGACAATCTCAGATGGGGAATCTTGCCCTTAGTTAATCAGGAAGATGGGGAAAACCCCTGTCTAAAAGCAGGGTAGGCTTTCTGATAAGAATGGCCCCACGGTCTTTACTTCGGGGCTTGCTATCCCTGACAATACACAGGGATGATATACTGAACACAGGGCACACAGAACAGGACTGACTTACCACAGAGATGGGAACGATGCATAGACTAGAAGGAAATGGACAGATGCACACAGGTTATAGCACAAGGCAAAGAACATACAGAATAAACAGATACAGATATAGTATCAAATAGACAAAACAGTTCTGAGATAGGCAACCTAGATATGCTGGGTGTCTGAGACAAACACACAACAATGCTGAGGGAAAGATGGAGGATTCCCAGCTCAGCTAAATAGCGAGGTAATTACCAATTAAGCTGCAACTGCGCTATGAGCACTGAGCAGGGTAACTAGTGCAGTGCTGATAAAAAGTGGAAGAAAAAAGTACATTCATACAAAAGGAGCAGAGTGATGCCTATGTCTGCCCGGAACACCAAGAATGTTGCAAACACAGGTAGCAGACCTAACATTGTGAACTTGTATGTGTGAAGGGCCCATCTATGGCTATTATGTAGTATGTGTACTTTTGGACTGTTGGACATTGAGCGTGTTATTTTCACATTCTAACAGTTAGCCATACCACAAAGGGTGGAGCTAGGTGATGTAAGGGGAGGTAGGAAAGAAGAGTATGCACACATTATATATATATATGAATATGTATATATATATATTCTTGATGAGTGCACTACACAAGTAAATGAGGTATTCAACATATTGGGTTCTACTTATTTCAATACTATTGAACTGTGATGCTAAAATGAGACTGTTACGATCGTGTGGGCAACCTAAGCACGGGAGCCCACATGATCGCACCCAAAGTGGGAAAGAATGGATGGGACGCACACAGGTAGAACCAGGGTCACACAGGATTCACACAGGTTTCAGGCAACTGACCCTGTCTACCGGGAGGATGGCATGGCCCTACCTAAGCGGGGAACATTGCCCCAATAAAGGCAGCCCAGCGGTCTTCGGAACTCGGCCCTAGCTGATCCTAGGAACCACGCCACAGAACAGGAGGCATAGACATGCCACATGACAAAGACAGAACAGGATACACCGAGCCAGAACTCAGAGCATACAGCACACAACATGCAACCACTAGTAACAGATAAGCTTAATATAAATACCAGGTATTAGTTGACATGTTGTTCAAGATGTTGAAAGCTAGTGGGCCACTTCACGGCTCCTGGTTATACCGCTAGTCCCTACACTAACCAGGAGTCCAACAGAACCGGACAGCGTTCACACAGAAAGGTGCAACAGGACAGGATACAGATAGCGGGTCATACAGCAAACTGACAAGAAACTGACAGAATTTAAACGGACATGAACCAGCAAGACAGAAATCACTCAGCAAAGCTTGCAACAGGACAGAACAGAGCACTGGACACACAGCCAGCTGCATCAGGAACAGGTCAGAGAACAGGGCACACAGCAAGACAGACTCCACTCAGATCACACGCACAGAAGGAACTCACCGCAAGTCTATGTGTCCTCATACTGGGGGGGAATAGACAGTCAACTACACAAGCTGACATAGGGGAGTGTCCAGTTACACCAACTGACACCCAGCGTAAGACATAAGACTTCTGGAGGCCGCACCTGAACAGGGGGAAGGAAAAGGGGGCTGCATGTACTGCAGACTAGGACGACAGGTGTCCAGACAATCTTGGGGAAGCAGAGCCACACAATAGACTTACTTGCAAACACAGATCAGAGTGGGAACAAGCTGAACATGACTGATCACAAGTTACAGGACACAGAAATAACATGAGTGCTCCCCCTAGGGAACAGCCAGACTGACCAGGAGCTGGGTTTATATGTGAGCACAGATCCAGGAGATTGGCTAGCAGGAAGTACCACACCCAGCCAGCTCAATTAACCCTCAACCGCCTGACTGTGCTGCTAGGAGTACATAGTACAACAGATCCCAGCAGCACACGTAACAGAGACAATTTTGTGCTTGACAAGCCTGATAAGTACATTACAGAGTCAAATTAATAACAAGGGTTTACTTAAAGTGTATTACATTTCCAATGTGTGTAGATTTTTGGTGTCAGAGACCTGCTCAATCAAGTTATTAGGGACAGACATGCTTACAGCAATGCAAGCAATAATTGAATATGCTGCAAACGGTAGTAGGGTTACAAGTCCTTTAACAAACCAGTAGTTAACCACCATTTGTGCAGTTCTTATGATTACAGCTTGTAATGACAATTCTTCCCTCTATTTGCCACAAGTTTTTGCGCAGGTACCAGAGATGGCATGGTCTCTTATGTGGTCATTGAAAAACTGCATAGAGCACAAACTAAACATGTCTCAGCTGCCAGACTCACTAAGTATGAGACCACCCTACTAACACCCTCACATATCACAATTAGGTGGTGTACAGTTCTGAATCCAGCTTTATTGCTTCTACTGAATTTGGAAGAGGGGAAGCAGGGGCAAACCATGACATTGAATCTCAAGTGTATGAATGTCTGGACTTGATGGAAAGTGAAACTAGGGGTCTTGAAAATGTTGTTGAAACTCCCATTTCGCAAATTTAGAGTTTTTCGTAGATGGTTCTAGATATGAAAATGGACAAGCAAAAACAGGTTTTGCAGTGGAAATCAAGAATGAGATAATTCTACAGCAACCAATCTCTCCTGCTAAGTCTGCTTAGGAAGCAGAGCTGATGGCGCTCACTGAAGCATGTAAGCTGATTACAGGTAAGACTGTTAATATCTACACTGACTCAAGGTACGCATTTGCAATCGAACACGATTTTGCACCTTTGTGCCGCAGTAGAACTTTCATGGGGTCCTCGGGTAAGCAAATCCGGAATGCAGAGGCAGTGTTTTTGTTGTGCAAGTCTTTAGCTCTTCCCGAACAGATAACTATCATCAAAGTCCAAGCTCATACCAAAGAGACAGCTCCTAAGGCTCTAAGAAAGTGTAGAGTAGATGCAGCAGGCAATGCAGCAGCCCGACTCCCCTTGAATGAGGTAACTGCTGTTAACATGGTTGCACCCAAAGTCGATGTGGATATCTCTCCGTTGCTTAAATTGTAGGAACAGGCCTCAAAGGGAGAAAATGAAGAGTGGCAAAAAAAAGAAACTGAAGCTAATGGGGTTTGGAAGAAGCGTAAGCTTCTGTGCCTCCCCCGCACGCTCTATTCCATGATGTCACAAACGCACCATGGGCCAACCCATCAATCCAAGAAGGTAATGTGTGGTATAGTGTCTTCTGGATGGCTTTCCCCAGGGTTCAACACTGCTGTGATCCGGTTTGTACAGGGATGCATGGTATGAGCCCATCGCAACCTGGTCCAATTGGTCAAGGTACCTGCTCACTACTTGATTGTAGTTACTAACGAACACACAATAGTGCTAGATTATCTTACAACTGCTTAGGATCTAGTTTCTGGGTGCAGCCGTTTTTGTCAGGATGGGTACTCTGCATGTTTTATTAATAGGTTAGTATCTAGGAGACAGGGCATAATCAGGTTTGGTAAAAATTACTTTAAATAATTGAAATAAAAGGTATGTTTTCTATTATTTGTGAATTCTCTATATAATATTTTGTGCAAGTTTGGAAGGTTACGGCTGGACATCAATATTTCTAGCAGTTCTGTGATATGTGCAAAGAACATGGCAAACGCATAAATCATAGAAGTGGCCAAAAAGTGCTAATCATTTAAATACGAAGTAGAAGAGTGGCAAGTAGTAATGTAATAATCTAATTGCCTACCAAACAATACATACACCAGTGCAGAGCCTCCCATGCAAAGACTGTTTTCCACAGGCTGCGTGAAAAGAAGCCATTTTGTAGCATTCCTGAACGATCCCTTTAAGTGATTGTGGCTGTGTCTATGCCTCTGAATACCCCATGACAATTTGTTGCATACCCCTAGTTTGTCTATGGTCTTTTACAGCTCTGCGTATTGTTTTAAACATAATATTCTAAGGATCACAAGGAACTTTCATATTTCAGTGCATTTGAGTCCTGAATGTGCAGATAATGTAATTTAGAGAGAACATAAGCAGTTCACATCAGGATAAGCAGTATTAAGTCATAGAGGTAATGAGAAGTTACTCTGTGTGAGTCAGCACATAAATAGTAGAAATTGCCATAACTGTTAAGCATAATGTACTGTTACAGCTCCTTTAGAATTACTGTAATCTACAAGAATGACACAAAAATGACCAAAAACACAACATTATTTATGAAAACACAAAACTGTGATATACTGTAGTGTATTTCATATGCTGCATGTATCAGAATCTAAAGAGTTCTTGATTCAATCCACACAGGGAGGCTAAGCAGCAGTCGGATTCAAAGTTTTAACAGGTTACCTACTGGGCTGACACATTATTACTAATTGGGCCACAGAGAGGACACTATTACCAATTGAGACCACAGAGGGGATGACGTTTACTAATTCGGCTCGAGAGCAGTAGCTATTATTAAGTGGAACCACAGAGGGGGCAGTATTACTTTATGTGGACACAGAGGTGCATTAGGGGTAGCAGCAGGATGGAACAGTGTGCAGAAATAGCAAAAGTGAGTCATGACTGGAAGAAGTCTTCATAGTGGTCTGGGCCTAGATAGAGAAGAATAATGAAAACTCATGACTCTAATCACCTGTGATCACTGCAAGTAACTGCATTGTAAGGACACTATCGTTGTGTAGAACTGGTATCGGACTATTATTTGGGGGTCCTGTTCTGAATTTTGCTACGGGGCCTAGTGAATTGTACATCAAGTGCTGGCAGCACATGCCTTTCCTTTTTGCCATAGTCTCAAATACAAAAGTTTAGTGTTCAGATAGAGTATCAGAGTCAAGCTTATTGCATAGATACGGTGCAGAACCAAGCTAATAGCTTAAATACACACAAACATTCAACCCAGCTCATCTAAATGTCATAACAAATGCCTAGAGGTGCAGGGCTGCACTAAGCAGGTCAGAATAAAGAGAAGATTACAGCATACAAGAGATCATATACTCACCTCTCTTGGCTCCTCACAGTTCTGTTTACAGGACCTTACAGGCTGCTGTAGCCAATCACAGACCTCAGTGTTCAAACACTAAGGTCCGTGATTTCCTGCAATAGTCTGTGACATCCTGTACACCGGCTGACTGCAACCAGTAAACATGGCGTCATAGGGGAGATCGGAGGATACGGCACTGGAGCTGCAAGGACCTGGGAAAAATAATTATAGGATCTTTTATTATTGTTAGAGCTCACTCACTTGGGTATTTGTATCCTGTGTATTACACATGTAAATTACATAGTTGTTGTTTATTCGTTCAGTTGCTTCTGACTCTTCGTGACCTCGTGGACCAGCCCACACCAGAGCTTCCTTTCGGCTGTCGCCACCCCCAACTCCACCAGGGTCCAGTCCGTCACTTGAAAGATATCATCCATCCATCTTGCCCTTGGTCGGCCCCTCTTATTTTTGCCTTCCACTTTCCCCAACATTAGGATAGTACATAGTACTAATTATATAGTACAAATTGCATAGTACAAATTACATAGTACACCACAAATATGCATGTGCATGCATATTTTCTGCATCCCCTTAGCATATTTTGGTGGGTAATACGTGCCAAAATAGGACATGCTGCATATTTTTTTTAACGTTCATAATTCACATGTGAAACAAAGCACAGGTGTGGGTAGAAATCAATGGGCTTCTAGCACCATGTATTAGGGCAATATACGCGAGACACATACGCCATTTGTGAGTGAGCGTTTAGGCAACAGGAGGAGAAATTTAAAAAAATGTAATTAGACAACCCATTTATTATAATTTGGTCAAAGAAGCTAATGTAATTTAAAATAGCAAGAACCTCCTTAATTAGGAGGCTTTCTGGATTTTCTTAATAAATGCATGGTTTCCTAATGGCTTAACCCCTTAACGACTGCCCCATCGGGAAACTACGTCCTCAGAAAGTGGGCTTTAATCCTAGAGGACGTAGTTTTATGCATCCTCTTTGGATTAATGCCCACTGGCCTGAGGACGTGACAGCTCCATGCTGTCGGTGCCCGCAGGTAGCCGACAGCATGGAGCTGTCATCCCAGGATGCGGGCAGTCCCCACCGGCATTGCGATCGGCGCTATCCAATGCATAGCGCCGATCGCAAAAAAGTAAATAAAACAGTGAAAAAAAGTAAAGATTCAGCTGCCCTGATGGATCGGATCCATCAGAGCAGCTGAAAATACTCACGCGGCTTGTCCCCGGTGTCCCCCGGAGATCGGGTCCTCCCGGACCCGCCAGCGGACTTCTGCGCATGCGCACCAGCCGATGACGTCAGGCGCATGAGCAGAAGCCCGGGGGCCCCCGGCAAATTTTAAATCTCCTGGCTCCCGGCTCCTGAAGGTAGCCAGGAACCACGTGATCGCCGCTATGCATTGGATAGCGGCGATCGCGAAAAAGTTAAAAAAAAGTTTTAAAAAAGTCAATTTCACCTCCCCTCATGGATCGGATCCATGAGGGGAGGTGAAAATACTTACCTAAGTCCTCCCCGTTGTCCCGATGTCCTGGGACCCGAATCCCCGTCTGCGCATGCGCGCCCGATGATTGACATCGGGCCCGTGTGCAGACGGGCTCGAGCCCTGGGAAATTTAAAATCCCTCTGCTCTTGGCTGCCATGTGTAGCCCGGAGCAGAGAGATTATACCGGGGACATGATCACTGTTATCCAATGGATGACAGTGATCATGTAAAGTTTTTAAAAAAACTGTAAAAAGTGAAAAAAAAGTGTAAAAGTTAAAAAAAAAAAGTTTAAAAAAAGTTTTAAAAAAGTTAAAAAAGCTTGCGTTTCATCTCCCCCCACGGATCATATCCGTGAGGTAGGATGAAATGACGTACCTAAGGCCCGCGGATTTATCCGCGGACCTTACCCCAGCTTCTGCGCACGCGCCCGTCGCCAAAATGGCGGACGCATGCGGAAAAGCTGTGGATTGCCAGGATAATTGAAAATCTCCCTGCTCCTGGCTACAAAACTTAGCCGAGAGCCTGAAGATTTCACAGGGGGCCGCGGTGAGCGGTTCCTCGTCACGTGTTCGCCGTTATCCAATGGATAATGGCGAACACGTAAAAGTAAAAAAAAGGTGAAGCTTCATCTCCCCTCACTGATGCGATCGGTGAGAGGAGATGAAACTTTTTACCGGAGGCCTCCGTATTTGTACCCCGATGCGATCTTCTCCCGTGAACTTTCCCGGATCCTGGGCATGCGACCGCCGGCAAAACACCGGACTCATGCGCAGGAGTCGGGGAGCCCAGGAAATTTAAAATCTCCTTGCTCTCAGCGACCAATGGTCGCCAAGAGCCTGGAGCAGTGACGGGTGGCCTCGTTGAGCGGTCCCCGGTCACGTGATAAAAAGGTAGCGATCTACCTTAGGCCGGTCTCACATGACCGGATAGGAATTACGGATTCCGCATGCGTCTGATCCGCGGTAATACGCAGATCAATCGCATTGGATTACACAATTCCGCTCACATTAGCGGGTCGGAATTGTGTAATCCACTCGCAGAAAAGAGAACGCAGCAGGTTCTATTTTACCGCGGATATCTGCAACATAGAGCCTATTGTGCTCCGTGGTCGCGGATATACCCGCAGCCCATACGCAACTACCTTGTATACGGGCTGCGGGTACCCGCGTCATCACTAAGCGATGGTGCGGGAAATACAAACAAAAAAAAGGTACTGCGCATGGCCACCTGTGTCAGTACGCAGTTATGCGCAGTACATTACGCGGCCGTACGCAGGGTCACAGACGGGCTCACAGCTGGGAGCCGCTGCGGGCCTCCGCAAGCGGATTCCACCTACGGCTGCGTGAGCCCGGCGTTATTCAGACCGCTACCTGTAATCCGTAATTTACAAGAAGCCCCGGGAACGCTCGCCTTCATGCAGTTCCAGGAGCACCTTGTTGAGCGCCTTCTGTGAGACACCGCCGCACCTCATCAAGCTTACGGAGACTCACAGAGCGCCACTTTTTACACCCCATACCCACCACTGAGGTCACGAAATACCCCCAAAAAAGCATGAGGAGAGGGGAGGAGATACCCGGTTTTATTGCCCCATGTACCCATCCCAACTAGCCTCCGTAATTACCTCTGTCTTTGGAAATACCACACAGTTCACATTATTACTTTTATCTAAGATTTGGGGAACACCGAAAAGGGCACGGAGGGCTAGGGGTGTGTGTGTGTGTGCGGGGGGGGGGGGATATTTTTAGGGAGTCAATTTTTATTCCGTACAAATGAACAATGGGGCCTGGGATTTATTCAGTTGTGCCCTGCAATCCAACGGGTGTTCCCTCCATTATGGGCCTAACCATGTGTCCTATAAGTAGGTTAGGGCCACAATGGGTATGTTTTTGAACATGGGACAAATGGGGTGATCCATTTGGGGGTGAAAGTCTTCATTCCTATGTACACTGTACAAAAAAAACACTTTTTAAATTGACAAAATTGACAAAAAAAATGAAAATCGTAATGTTTTCCTTCTGCTTTGCTTAGATTTATTCAAATATTGTGGGGTCAAAATACACAATACACCCCTAGATGAATTCATTAAGGGGTCTAGTTTTTAAAATGGGGTCATTTGTGGGGGTTGTCTATCGTTTTAGCCGCTCAATGGCTCTATAAGTGGGCGATGGGGCCTGGAATTTATTCCGTTGTACCCTGAAATCAAACGGGTGCTCCTTCCATTATAGGCCTAGCCATGTGTCCTTTAAGTAGATTAGGGCCACAAGGGGTATGTATCTGAACACAGGACAAACAGGGGTATACATTTTGGGGTGAAAGTCTTCATTCCTATGTACATTGTACAAAAAAAACTGTTTTTAAATTGACACAACTGCCAAAAAAATAAAAATTGTAATTTTTTTCCTACTGCTTTGCTTAGATTTATTCAAAAATTGTATTGTAAAAATACACAGTACACCCCTAGATGAATTCGTTAAGGGGTCTAGTTTTCAAAATGGGGTCATTTGTGGGGGTTCTCTGTCGTTTTGGCCGCTCAAGGGCTCTACAAGTGGGCAATGGGGCCTAAATCACTTTCATGTTAAATTTCTGTTCTGAAAGCCACCGACTACTTCTTTCATTTTGCGCCCCGTTGTGCATCCAGACAAAAGATTAGGGCCACAATGGGTATGTATCTGAACACGGGACAAATAGGGGTATCCATTTTGGGGTGCAAGTCTTCATTCATGTGTGTGCTGTACAAAAAAAGCAGTTTTTAAAACGACAGAATTTCCAAAAAAACGAACATCACATTTTTTTCCTTTTGCTTTGCTTTAATTCATTCAAAAACTGTGGGGTCAAAATGGGCAGTAAACCCCTAGATAAAATCATTAAGGGGTCTAGTTTTCAAAATGGGGTCACTTGTGGGGGTTCTCTTTGGTTTTGGCTGCTCAGGAGCTCTACAAAAGTGCTATGGGCCTAAAACGCCTTCAAGCAAAATTTATGTTCTGAAAGACACCGACTACTCCTTTCATTTTGGGTCCCGTTGTGCATCCAGACATAAGATTAGGGCCACAATGGGTATGTTTCTAAACACGGGAGGAAAGGGGGTATCCATTTTGGGGTGTAAATCCTCATTTTCATGGGCACTATAGGAAAAAAATATGTCTTTAAAATGACATATTTGCAAAAATATGAAATTTTATTTTTTCTCCTCTAAATTGAATTAATTCCTGAAAAAAACTGGTAGGGTCAAAATACTCATGACACCCCTCAGTGAATACATTAAGGGGTGTAGTTTTTAAAATGGGGTCATTTGGGGGGGTATCTATTATTCTGACACTCATGAGCCTTTGCAAACTTGGCTTGGTGCAGGAAAACAAAGTGTTCCTCAAAATGCTGAAAAGTAATGTTAAATTTGTACGTCCTATAAATGGTTAAAAAAAACACAAAAGTTTTTCAAGTGTGCATTCAGAATAAAGTAAACAGATGGAAATATATATCTTATCAAAAATTTGTACAGTATGTTTGGACATATTTGAGATATTACAGTTGAAAATGTGAAAAAAATGACAATTTTTTCAAAATGTTTCCAATATTGGTACTTTTAATAAATATACACAAATTATATCGGTCTCTTTTTACAACCAAAATGAAGTACAACATGTGGTGAAAAAACAATGTCAGAATCACTTGGATATGTAAAGCCTTTACGGAGTTATGCTACGTTGAACGACGCATGTCAGATTTCCAAAATTTGGCTCCGTCACTAAGGCGCAAACAGGCTTCGGCACTAAGGGGTTAAACCACAGGCAAGACCTTATTCTGCATAACTGAATTACATACCGGTACTACTCTTACTGTGTTAGCTGCTTATAGAATATCATTATATACGAAGGGGATACCCAGGGCATTACTAGTACAGGCTTTTGTTGCTAAGCCAATGTCTGCGGAAACCTTCTGTGACAATATGCTAGCCGACGTTGTTGAGAAAGGTTGCGTTCTGCTCATGTGATTTTTCTTCAATAAGTTGTTCAGTTTTCCCCCTTTTTGTGATGACTGATTCATCTGAACAATATGCAGCTCTGAAATTTTGTTTCCTTTTCCACTACTGAAAGCAATTTTTGAAGAAAAACGGTGTGATACCATTGCTTCACCATCCGTATTCACTTGATCTCGCTCCATGTAACTTTTCCTTGCAAGTGCTTTGAGCTGTAGAAAAGAAAACAAAATTTCACACACAGACATAAAACCATCACTGTACAGCAAGAGAGAGCAGTGTAGATGTGATTTCTTCAGCTTAAACACTGCAAACTGTCAGTTCCATCAGCAGCCTATGTGAGTCTCTGCTTCTCATCTCCTCCCGTCCTTTGCCCTGCTCTCTATACATTACAATGAACATGCTGACTCATACTCCTTCTCAACCAGTTCTAACATCTCCACATCTTGTATCAATCATTAGATAGCAGACAGTAAGCTAGGAGGATGGGAGATAATACTTTAGAATGGAGTTTTTAGGTAAATTAAATTAATAGTAGTTTTGCTAGTTAGAATACTGTCTGTCATATGAATACAAGTACTATTCATCAACCCATTGCATGTTTTAAATATTCATGTCACGATACAGAAATTGTATTCTAACACAACAAATATGTCTACTTTTTTTTTTCTTTGTTGACTGTAAAATCCAATACAAATTATTGAAAAGAAAGGTCAGTGGCCATATAATGATTTTTACATATCTCTGTGACATGGTACAGTATTTGTTTTTATTGGTTATAATGCACACCTGTGCTGAACATATGACTGATAGCCTCCAGTTCACTTATATTCTTAGGTTTGTGCGAAGTAGCCGGCTGCTTCACATGAAGTATAGGGGTTCCACTCCCCAAGTTATCACACCTACAGTCATCCTCACCCCATGTACTGTCCTCTTCTTGTCCACATCTCCCAAGTCATTATAGTCACCCTGTATTGTCCTTTCCCCTCTTCATCACAGCCCCATGCATTCGGAAAGTCTTCAGATCCTTTCACTCTTTCACATTTTGTTATGTTGTGGCCTTGTGTAAATTTAAAAAAATCTATCTTTTCCCCATCAGTCTGCATTCAATACCCCATAATGACAAAGTGAAAGCAGAATCTTAGAAACCTTTGTATGTTTTTTTTAATGAAAATCATTGTTATGTCCAACCAGGATGTGCTGGATCTGTCACCCAAAGATCTCCCACAACTGCAAACAAACAGTGATAAAACAAAACAGAACAAAAATACAGGAAACTCTGTCCCTATATGACTAAACACAGAGGAGGAACCTGCCTGACAGCAGGATGATCATCCCGATAAAGACGGCCCTGACCGGGTACTTTGGCAGGGGAAAAACACAAGAAACCAAAAATAGGAAAGGAAACAAGTGCAGTATATAGCTCTGAAATGCACCAGTAACTGAGAGATCCAGGACCAAGCTCTGACTGCTAGCCCAGCCAGAGAGGACTGAAAAATCAACAGCAATTCATCTCAGTATCAGGCCAAGCTAAATAACCCTGATAATTACCCACAGTTGTGACTAAACATGTCACACCTAATACCACACCCAGCTGAGCCAGGAGATGTAGAAACATCTCCAAAACCAGCACCAGACTATCAGCAAGGCAGCAATCCCAGAACCGCTGCAACAATCATTTTGCATTGACGTAAGTATTTAGACCCTTTGGTATGGCACTTTAGACTTAGCTCTGGAGGCCTCCCATGTCTCTGGATCGTCTTTGAGATATTTGTACACCTTGATTTTAAGTGCACCTGTGGTAAAATCAGTTGATTGGACATAATTCCAAAATACACACCCATGTCTACATAAGGTCTCACAGCTCACAATGCATATCTAAACCAAAATCAAGCCATAAGGAGGAAAGTACTGATAAAGCTCAGAGACAGGATTGTGTGGAAACAGAAATCTGGAGAAGGCTACAAAAAATTTCTGCTGTACTGAAAGATCCTAAGAGCACAGTTGCCTCCATAACTCTTAAATGAAAGATATTTGAAATAACCAGGACTCTTTTTAGAGCTGGCCAACCCACCAAACTAAGTAATCTGACTTAAACCCAATTGAACATTTCCCTGGGAGACCTAAAAATTGCTGTCCACAGACGGTCCACTGACAGAGATTAAGATGATCTGTAGAGAATGGCAGAAAATCCCCAAATCCAAGTGTGCAAACCTTGTTGCATCATCCCCAAGAAGACTGGAGACTGTAATTGCTGCGAAAGCTTCAACTAAATGCCCATTACAGGGTCTGAATACTTATGTCAATGCAAAATGTTGGTTTTTCGTTTTTAAAATAGTTTACAAAGATCTTTAACATTTTGTTTTCATTTTGTGATTATGGGGTATTAAGTGCAGAATGATGGGGGAAAACTAGATTTTTTTTAAATTTGCACAAGACCACAACATAACTAAATCTAAAAAAGTCAAAGGGTCTGAAGACTTTCCAAATGTATCATCTCCCACCCAGCCATCACATCCCCATGTACTGTCCTCTAATCTCAGCCATCACATCCTTATATATGGTCCTCTACGCCAGTCATCATATTCCCATATACTGTAATCTGCCTCTTCATCACTGCCCCCCAAGTACTGTCCTCTTCCCCCAGTCATCACAGCCTATGTACCTTCTCCTTCTGCACTTCACAGCACTAAGCCTTCTCCTCCTCCAGATAAGCCGAGAAATACTGCAGGAATCAAGCATACTACTGTCTGGCCAAGCCTCAGCCAATCAGTGATAGGCTTGTATATGCCACAAAGCTGGAACTGATTGCCTCAGGCTTGGTCGATCAGCTCTATGTTTGATTTCTGCAATGTCATGTGGTTCATCGGTCTCCAGTGCACTCCCCTCTGATGCTCAGAACATCAGTAACCTGGTCAAGCCACAGGCTGAACCAGGGGTCTCTCTTGGGAATGAAGGTTTGTGACCTAACCTGAAGATAGGTCGTCAATACAAGTAGCCCCCCAAAAAAACTTTTAACTATTTAAAGTAAGTGGTTGACTAAGCATGTTTATGACTCACCAGTCTCCATGGAAATGAATGAGGGTTATGGAAACCTCCAAGTGACCTCTCCTATTAATGTAGAGTGAACACCAAGTGAACTGCTGTTTGTTATCAGGCATTATTAGTTAATCTATTTAAGCAGTTTTCTGTTCAAGAGTTCACAATAGTATCATTTTCTAATTTTTATTATGCCAGTGTTATGGGAATAGCTCTTGTTATTAGTAATCCCTAAAGTTATCTGTTTTTGTGTACAATATTTCTGTTTATAGGGGTTTTCCTGAAAAATAATATTGATGACCTAATAGTTCACCAGTTGGGGTCCACTTATCAGGATGATTTTAATAAGAACTGTGCTTGCCGTTACAAACGCTGACCACTACACCGGGGTCGGAGCAGCAATTTCTGCTGTGTATTGCGGTGCTGACAGCGGGCGCCTGATCAGCGGATCAGCCATTGTCTGGAGCGGCGGACTCCAGGCAATCAACTACTGATGAGCTATCCTTAGGATAGATCCTCAATAGTATTTTTCTGGAAAACCCCTTTAATTACTTCAACCTATGCTTACCGCCTTTGCTGCCTATTGTATCTGTCTAATGCTTTCTAATTGAATACACAATAATTTCACTTTGAAAGGCTGCATAGAGAATACCTCTCTAGTAAAAGCAGAAGCTGCAAAATGTATACTTCTCAGAAGTGTTACTGAAATCTGTAATCCTGCCCAGGGACAGACATAGAGGCAACGGGGCCTCATTGTACAGATTGAAATAGAGCCCAATTTGGGTTCTTGGCAACGCTACCACTCCCCTAACAGGGACAGGAGAACTTGGTGCTTTCAACCCCAATATATCCTTTCCATGACCCTTGGGTTGATTCCATACACCCTTGTTTGATGACTTTCATGGCCTGTTGAGAAGAAATCCATATACTGGGTCACATCACACAACCTCAGCCGGGCTCCTTTTTCCCCGGGGAACCATAGCCTAATGTGCTGCCTTTAAAGGGGTTGTCCAAATCATAACTATTGATTGCCTATCCTCAGGATAGGGCATCAATAATTAGATTGGCAGGACCCTTGCCAATCTGCTGTTCGCTGACCAATGTACTCATCCATGGAGCTAATCTATACTGGAAGCAGACAGCACTCTTCGCTGCAGTGGAATGACTTGGTATTGCAGGGAAAGCTCCCATTGAAGTGATAAGTGAACAACAGATCAGCAGGGGTCCCTGGTGACAGACCCCCATCATTCTACTGATGGCCTATCCTATTGACAGACCTCCAGTAATTTAGAATTGAACAACTCCTTAAATGGTTCATACGGGAAAGCTGAGCATTGAAACCCGAACCTTGCAAACATAAAGACGTTTATTTTGTTTATATTTTTGATACTGAAAAGTTAGAGAATTCAAAAAGCTCAGAAATGTTATTTCAGACATTGATGATGATTAACAATTCAGAAGCCTGTCTCCACAAAGGGATATCATTGTATTTTTGCTGCCTTTTATTGAGCATCTGCCAGCAGGGCAATAGAACTAATGTAAAATACAAATTTGCATATGAAAGCATAGTATGGGGTTTAGTTTTCCTCTCTCATCCTATGTAAGCATTATAAGAGTAATGATGTTCCATCCTTTTTAATGAAAATATAATATCAGTGTTGCTCACTGTCTTTTCAGTCTCATCATTTCACTTTATAATATTTCATCACAGTGATTTTATTGTAAAAAAGATCAGATTTTTTTAAAGAATAATTAAGTTAAATCCAGTAGTTTTGCCTATGTCAGCCAATCATATTAAAATTGTACATTACTTTTGTACATTGAAAATGAGTGTAGTTGTCTACTAACAATATGGTAAATAAGACGGAATTCACAGAAGCGTCTAAAAACTTGTCCATTTTGCATTTGTAAATAACAGACATTTTTTAATCTCAGTGCAGTTCTGTTTTTTACTTCTGCACTGTATGTCATCTGTTTTTCACATTTGCAAAAAAATTGAGAGGCCCCAATTCATTTTTTCCTGCATCTCTAAGCAATGCATCTGTGAAATACAGATAGCGTTCGTATGCTATCCGTTCTTTCATTGCATCTCCACTCTCTTGAATTGTGAGTAGAGATGAGCGAACGTGCTCGTTTAGATCAATTACTCGATCGAGCATCACTTTTTCGAGTAACTGCCTAATCGGGAGAAAAGATTCAGGGGGCGCCAGGGGTAAGCGGGGGATTGCAGGGGGAGTGGGGGGGGGAAGAGAGAGAGAGAGCTCCCCCCTGTTCCCCCCCCCCCCCCCCGCGCCACCCCGCCGTCCCCCGCCCCCCGGCGACCCCCGAATCTTTTCGCCCGAGTAGGCAGTTACACGAAAAAAGCGATGCTCGATCGAGTAATTGTCCTAAACGAGCACGTTCGCTCATCTCTACTTGTGAGTCTTGTATGCAAATCAGACTAAAATAATGTATGCTGCACTTTCTTAACCTGATACGTGTGTACATGCGAAAAAACTGATGTGTGAATTGGCTCATTGTCTGCTACATGGCCATGTGCTGCTAGAGTATAGTCAATTGTAGACTTAGGGCTCCTACCCACTTGTGTTTTTTTAACGTTGCGATACTGCTGCGTTTTTTTTAACACGAATGCCAATGGGGCTTTCTAATGTTAAAAACGCATCGCACAAAAATTGCAATGCACCAACTTGCGATGCGTTTTTAATATTAGAAAATCCCATTGACATTTGCATTAAAAAAACGCAGTGATATCGCAACGTTGAAAAAACGCAAGAGGGTAGGAGCCCTTAAACCTCTTTCACACGTCATTTTGACGCAGAGTAGGTGCGTCTTAGAATCACATCTAAAAGAATCTATGATTTCCTATGAGTTCTTTCCGCCGAACAATTTTCTGACATACTTTAAAAAATCGTGTGTCAAAAACTCGCGCAAAAGGTCTGATTTTTTGATGCCGAGATTTCTCTCTGTCAGGGCTCCCGCACACTGGTGAGAGCGAAATTGGGATGTGATTGATACCCTGATATCACTCTTGCAATCCTTCTGAAGCACTGGATGCGAGGCACTTCCGCAGGGAAACAGCCCCCCATCCCTGCAGGGCTGAAGGAATCTCCTGCCATGCCTCTCACAGCCACGGCAGGAGATAGTGATTTTTTTCCCACTTATTCTAATTGCGCCAGCGACAGCAGGGCCAGCCCATTGAAATCAATGGGAGAAAATCCCTATCTCCTGCCACTGTTGTGACAGCAGTGGAAGGGGACTCTTCACGGCAAAAATTTGTGGAGGGGGGACCGGGCTCGAAATATAAGCCCTACCCTGAAAATAATCAATAATAGAGATGAGCGAACGTGTTCTTCCGAGCTTGATATTCGTGCGAATATTAGGGTGTTCGTGATGTTCGTTATTCGTAACGAACACCATGCGGTGTTCGGGTTACTTTCACTTCCTTCCCTGAGACGCTAGCGCGCTTTTCTGGCCAATTGAAAGACAGGGAAGGCATTACAACTTCCCCCTGTGACGTTCAAGCCCTATACCACCCCCCTGCAGTGAGTGGCTGGGAAGATCAGGTGTCCGCCGAATATAAAAGTCGGCCCCTCCCGCGGCTCGCCTCAGATGCCGTGTGAGTTAGATGAGGGACAGTGCTGTTTGTACCGGAGCTGCTGTAGGGAAAGAATTGGTAGTTAGTGTAGGCTTCAAGACCCCCCAAAGGTCCTTATTAGGGCCACTGATAGCTGTGTGTTGGCTGCTGTTAGCAGTGGCAATTTGTTTTTTCTCAAAATCGCTCTGCAGAGCATTGCACCCGGCATTAGGGACAGAAGTGCTGCATAGGCAGGGAGAGTGTTAGGAGTGAGTGTAGCCTTCAAGAACCTCAACGGTGCTTTCTAGGGCCATATTTAACCGTGTGCAGTACTGTGCTGGCTGCTGTTAGCTGTGCTGCATTTTTTTTTACTTCTCAAAATCGCCTCTGCAGAGCATTGCACCCTCCATTGATACTGCAGGGAAAGAATTGTGTAGGCAGGGCCACAACACAGTTATTATTCATTGAATATACGCAGTGCTGCCTTTTGGTGGAAAAAAACGGAAAATATTTCTATTTGTCCTGCCTCTGTCCGTCCTAAGGGCGGTGGACACGTGTCGGCTGCGTGTGCAACCTTTAAAAATCAGACGCACCCAGCTACGGTTTACTGCTGGCTTCGCCATTTGCTTTCCTTAATTGGGAAAAAAAATACCTGCCCTGCCAGAGTTAATAACTCTGCTACCCTCACGTTCTGTGACACATTAGCAGGAAAACAGCACAGTTATTAAACTTAGATTATACATTCACTAGAGGCAGTGGGGCCTTTCGTTTTCAAAAAAGGGAAAAAATTATATTTGGCCTGCAGTCTTGCGCCAATTTATTAGCTGCCTGTGAAATCAAATCACTGGTAATACAGCATGCTGAGGGGTAGGGGTAGGCTTAGAGGACGTGGACGCGGCCGAGGACGCGGAGGGCCAAGTCAGGGTGTGGGCACAGGCCGAGCTCCTGATCCAGGTGTGTCGCAGCCGACTGCTGCGCGATTAGGAGAGAGGCACGTTTCTGGCGTCCCCACATTCATCGCCCAATTAATGGGTCCACACGGGAGACGGTTATTAGAAAATGAGCAGTGTGAGCAGGTCCTGTCCTGGATGGCAGAAAGTGCTTCGAGCAACCTATCGTCAACCCGCAGTTCTGCGCCGTCCACTGCTGCAACTCTGAATCCTCTGGCTGCTGCTCCTCCTTCCTCCCAGCCTCCTCACTCCACTACAATGACACCTGCTCAGGAGCGGGAACACTCCCAGGAACTGTTCTCGGGCCCCTGCTTAGATTGGGCAGCAGCGGTTCCTCTCCCACCAGAGGAGTTTATCGTCACTGATGCCCAACCATTCGAAAGTTCCCGGGGTCCGGGGGAAGAGGCTGGGGACTTCCGCCAACTGTCTCAACAACTTTCTGTGGGTGAGGAGGACGATGACGATCAGACACAGTTGTCTTGCAGTGAGGTAGTAGTAAGGGCAGTAAGTCCGAGGGAGCAGCGCACAGAGGATTTGGAGGAAGAGCAGCAGGACGATGAGGTGACTGACCCCACCTGGTGTGCAACGCTTACTCAGGAGGACAGGTCTTCAGAGGGGGAGTCAAGGGCATCAGCAGGGCAGGTTGCAAGAGGCAGTGCGGTGGCCAGGGGTAGAGGCAGGGCCAGACCGAATAATCCACCAAGTGTTTCCCAAAGCGCCCCCTCGCGCCATGCCACCCTGCAGAGGCCGAGGTGCTCTAAGGTCTGGCAGTTTTTCACAGAGACGCCTGACGACCGACGAACAGTGGTGTGCAACCTTTGTCGCGCAAAGCTCAGCCGGGGAGCCAACACCAACAGCCTCACCACCACCACCATGCGCAGACATATGATGGCCAAGCACCCCACAAGGTGGAACGAAGGCCGTTCAGCGCCTCCGGTTTGCACCCCTGCCTCTCCCCCTGTGCCCCAACCTGCCACTGAGATGCAACCCCCCTCTCAGGACACAGGCACTACCGTCTCCTGGCCTGCACCCACACCCTCACCTCCGCTGTCCTCGGCCCCATCCAGCAGTGTAGTTCAGCGCACCGTCCAGCCGTCGCTTGCGCAACTGTTGGAGCGCAAGCGCAAGTACGCCGCCACACACCCGCACGCTCAAACGCTAACCGTTCGCATAGCAAAATTCATCAGCCTTGAGATGCTGCCGTATAGGGTTGTGGAAACGGAGTCCTTCAAAAGTATCATGGAGGTGGCGGCCCCGCGCTACTCAGTTCCCAGTCGCCACTACTTTTCCCGATGTGCCGTCCCAGCCCTGCACGACCACGTCTCCCGCAACATTGTACGCGCCCTCACCAACGCGGTTACTGCCACGGTCCACTTAACTACGGACACGTGGACAAGCACAGGCGGGCAGGGCCACTACATCTCCCTGACGGCACATTGGGTGAATTTAGTGGAGGCTGGGACAGAGTCAGAGCCCGGGACCGCTCACGTCCTACCCACCCCCAGAATTGCGGGCCCCAGCTCGGTGGTGGTATCTGCGGAGGTGTATCATTCCTCCACTAAAGCACCCTCCTCCTCCTCTGTCTCGCAATCAAGATGTGTTAGCAGCAGCATGTCGCCAGCAGTCGGTGTCGCGCGGTGTGGCAGCACAGCGGTGGGCAAGCGTCAGCAGGCCGTGCTGAAACTACTCAGCTTAGGCGATAAGACGCACACGGCCCACGAACTGCTGCAGGGTCTGACACAGCAGACCGACCGCTGGCTTGCGCCGCTGAGCCTCCAACCGGGCATGGTCGTGTGTGACAACGGCCATAACCTGGTGGCGGCTCTGCAGCTCGGCAGCCTCACGCACGTGCCATGCCTGGCCCACGTCTTTAATTTGGTGGTTCAGCGCTTTCTGAAAAGCTACCCACGCTTGTCAGACCTGCTCGTAAAGGCGCGCCGGCTCTGCGCACATTTCCGCAAGTCCCACACGGACGCTGCCACCCTGCGCACCCTGCAACATCACTTTAAGCTGCCAGTGCACCGACTGCTGTGCGACGTGCCCACACGGTGGAACTCTACGCTCCACATGTTGGCCAGGCTCTATGAACAGCGTAGAGCTATAGTCGAATACCAACTCCAACATGGGCGGCGCAGTGGGAGTCAGCCTCCTCAATTCCTTTCAGAAGAGTGGGCCTGGTTGGCAGACATCTGCCATGTCCTTGGTAATTTTGAGGAGTCTACCCAGGTGGTGAGCGGCGATGCTACAATCATTAGCGTCACCATTCCTCTGCTATGCATCTTGAGAAATTCCTTGCAAACCATAAAGGCAGCTGCTTTGCGCTCGGAAACGGGGGCGGGGGAAGACAGTATGCCGCTGGATAGTCAGGGCACCCTCCTGTCTATTTCTCAGCGCGTACAGGAGGAGGAGGAGGAGCATGAGGAGGATGAGGAGGAGGGGGAAGAGACAGCTTGGCCCGCTGCTGACGGTACACCGGCTGATTGCCTGTCATCCTTTCAGCGTGTATGGCCTGAGGAGGAGGAGGAGGAGGAGGAGGAGGATCCTGAAAGTGATCTTCCTAGTGAAGACAGCCATGTGTTGCGTGCAGGTACCCTGGCACACATGGCTGACTTCATGTTAGGATGCCTTTCTCGTGACCCTCGCGTTGCACGCATTCTGGCCACGACGGATTACTGGGTGTACACACTGCTCGATCCACGGTATAAGGAGAACCTGCCCACTCTGATTCCCGAAGAGGAAAGGGGTTCGAGAGTGTTGCTATACCACAGGACCCTTGCGGACAAGCTGATGGTAAAATTCCCAGCCGACAGCGCTAGTGGCAGAAGGCGCAGTACCGAGGGCAAGGTAGCAGGGGAGGCGCGGAGATCAGGCAGCATGTACAGCACAGGCAGGGCAACACTCTTTAAGGGCCTGGACAGCTTTATGGCTCCCCACCAAGACTGTGTCACCGCTCCCCAGTCAAGGCTGAGTCGGCGGGAGCACTGTAAAAGGATGGTGAGGGAGTACGTAGCCGATCGCACGACCATCCTTGGTGACGCCTCTGCCCCCTACAACTACTGGGTGTCGAAGCTGGACACGTGGCCTGAACTAGCGCTGTATGCCCTGGAGGTGCTTGCTTGTCCTGCGGCTAGCGTCTTGTCGGAGAGGGTGTTTAGTGCGGCTGGGAGAATCATCACAGATAAGCGTACCCGCCTGTCAACCGACAGTGCCGACAGGCTAACACTCATCAAGATGAACAAAGGCTGGATTTCCCCAGACTTCTGTTCTCCACCAGCGGACAGCAGCGATACGTAAGCAATACGTAGGCTGCACCCGCGGATGGAAGCTACGTTCTCTCTCACCATCCAAAACGGGGACATTTCTGCTTCATCAATCTGTGTCTAATATTCCTCCTCCTCCTCCTGCTCCTCCTCCTGAAACCTCACGTAATCACGCTGAACGGGCAATTTTTCTTAGGGCCACAAGGCTCACTCAAATAATTTTTCTGAACAATTTTTATAAGTTTCAATGCGCTTAAAAGCGTTGGAACTGTAACTTGAACCAATTTTTCGTTACACTGGGCTGCCTCCAGGCCTAGTTACCACTTAAGCCACATTAACCAAAGCGATTAATGGGTTTCACCTGCCCTCTTGGCTGGCCATGGCCAATTTTTCTGTTGTACATTAGTACTGTTGATACAGCAATTTTTGTGGGCCCTCGCCTACAGTGTAATCAAATTAATTTTTAGCCCACCTGCATTAAGCGCGACATTACTACCTCAGCTGTGTTGGGCAATGCAATGGGATATTTCTATGTACCGCCGGTGGCTTCCTGGCACCCACCCATGCTGTGGGTCCACAGGGAATTATAAATGCATCTGTTTCCACTTATAAAGAAATCCAGTCTGACTGGGGCATGCAGTGTGGGCCGAAACCCACCTGCATTAACCCTTTCCAGTCCACTGTCTGACCTGTGAAGACATTAGGGTTTAAGGCTGTACAGCTCCGTTGTTGGTAGACGTCCGTCGGGGTTCTCTTACTGTATATTGCCAGCCTCTCTGCTGTCGGAGCCTATCCTACGTGTCAGCTCATGCAGTACTGGCTTTAGCCAGCATATAGGGCCGTTGTATAACGGCAAAAAAAGAGTAAGCCCCCTAGGAAAACCATATACAAATTGGATTGGAAAGGGTTAAGCACGACATTACTACCTCAGCTGTGTTGGGCAATGCAATGGGATATTTCTGTGTACCGCCGGTGGCTTCCTGGCACCCACCCATGCTGTAGGTGCACACGGAGTTTTTACTACATCTGTACACTTATAAAGAACCCCAGTCAGACTGGGGCATGCAGTGTGGGCCGAAGCCCACCTGCATTAAGCACGACATTACTACCTCAGCTGTGTTGGGCAATGCAATGGGATATTTCTGTGTACCGCCGGTGGGTTCCAGGGAGCCACCCATGCTGTAGGTGCACACGGAGTTTTTACTACATCTGTACACTTGAAAAGAACCCCAGTCAGACTGGGGCATGCAGTGTGGGCCGAAGCCCACCTGCATTAAGCACGACATTACTACCTCAGCTGTGTTGGGCAATGCAATGGGATATTTCTGTGTACCGCCGGTGGCTTCCTGGCACCCACCCATGCTGTAGGTGCACACGGAGTTTTTACTACATCTGTACACTTATAAAGAACCCCAGTCAGACTGGGGCATGCAGTGTGGGCCGAAGCCCACCTGCATTAAGCACGACATTACTACCTCAGCTGTGTTGGGCAATGCAATGGGATATTTCTGTGTACCGCCGGTGGGTTCCAGGGAGCCACCCATGCTGTGGGTCGACAGGGACTTCACAATAGGGAGTTGTACCTGCCTGTGTCTATGAATTAAAAAGCCCGGTCTGACTGGGGCATGCAGACACCTTGACAGAATGAATAGTGTGTGGCACATAGGTTCCCCATTGCTATGCCCACGTGTGCAGCTCCTGATGGCGGTGGCACAGGATTCTATTTCTCATTGCTTCTGTACAGCATTGTGGGCTATCGCTCCGCCACTTTTAAAGAGGGTCGCTGCCTAGCCGTGCCAAGCTCTGCAGTGTGTGCCTGCGGTCCCTCGTCATGGCAGACGCACTTCTAAATAGACATGAGCGTGGTGTGGCATGAGGGCAGCTGAAGGCTGCCCAGGGACACTTTGGTGTGCGCTGTGGGGGGGAGGGGGGGCGGTTGGGCAGCATGTAACCCAGGAGAAGTGTCAGTGGAGTGTCATGCAGGCAGTGATTGTGCTTTGTTGGAGGTAGTGTGGTGCTTAGCAAAGGTATGCCATGCTAATGAGGGCTTTTCAGAAGTAAAAGTTGTTGGGAGGGGGGGGGGGGGCCCACTCTTGCCGGTATTGTGGCTTAATAGTGGGACCTGTGAACTTGAGATGCAGCCCAACATGTAGCCCCTCGCCTGCCCTATCCGTTGCTGTGTCGTTCCCATCACTTTCTTGAATTCCCCAGATTTTCACACATGAAAACCTTAGCGAGCATCGGCGAAATACAAAAATGCTCTGGTCGCCCATTGACTTCAATGGGGTTCGTTGTTCGAAACGAACCCTCGAACATCGCGGGAAGTTCGTTCCGAATAACGAACACCCAAACATTTTGGTGTTCGCTCATCTCTAATCAATAACTGTAAAAAAAAAAAAAAAAAGGAGAATACATCACCTGGGAAGCGCTGTCATCTCTGGGGTGTCTTCTTGCAGTTCCCGGCACGCCTCCTGAAGCGCTGTCTCTGATTGGCTGAGTGCTGTGACCAATCAGAGGCAGTGCTTAGTTGTCATTCAATGTTGAGCACTGCCTTTGATTGGTCACAGCACTCAGCCAATCAGAGGCAGCGTTTCAAAAGGTGGGGATTTTCAATCTCTGGCCAGAAGGGCAGCAGAAGAAGAGTGCTGGGACCTGCAAGAAGACGCACTGGAGATGACAGTGCTTCTCAGGTTATGTATTTTTTTTTCAGCAAATATTGATTATTTTCGGGGGGGGGGGGGGGGGGGGGGGGAGGGGGCTTATTTTTCAAGAACCCCCCAAAAATTCTCGTCACGGAGAGTTCCCTGCCACTGCTGTCACACTGCTGTCTTTTATCACACGTAGTATTAACAGGCGATAATACCGCTAGTGAAAACGAAACCATTGAAATCACTGCCACATAATGAGACAAAATCACGCCCATCTGTTTAAGCCCTAAGATTGGAGCTGCAGTGGTCTGTTTGTCAGCTGGATCAGATAAATGCTTAACACTTTGTTTTTTCCATTTACAAGCAAAATTACATTAGTGCAACTCTGCATTTAACACAACCCCTTCCAGTATGAGCTGCGATGTGTCAATATTGTCAACAAATCCATATTTTAAAATATGAATAGGCTTCGTTATACACTGCATCTTGTCGCTATTAGAATGTTGCAGATCTCTAATAGTGTATAACATTACCTACTTAACAAATTGAAGGAAAATAATACAAGAGTAGAGATGAGCGAGCACCAAAATGCTCGGGTGCTCGTTACTCAGGACGAAATTATTGCAATGCTCGAGGGTTCACTTCGAATAACGAACCCCATTGAAGTCAATGGGCGACTCGAGCATTTTTGTATATCGCTGATGCTCGCTAAGGTTTCCATTTGTGGAAATCTGGGCAATTCAAGAAAGTGATGGGAACGACACAGCAACGGATAGGGCAGGCGAGGGGCTACATGTTGGGCTGCATCTCAAGTTCCCAGGTCCCACTATTAAGCCACAATAGCGGCAAGAGTGCCCCCCCCCCTCCAAACAACTTTTACTTCTGAAAAGCCCTCATTAGCAATGCATACCTTAGCTAAGCACCACACTACCTCCAACAAAGCACAATCACTGCCTGCATGACACTCCGCTGCCACTTCTCCTGGGTTACATGCTGCCAACCCCCCCCCCCCCCCGCACGACGCAGTGTCCACAGCGCACACCAAAGTGTCCCTGCGCAGCCTTCAGCTGCCCTCATGCCACACCACCCTCATGTCTATTTATAAGTGCGTCTGCCATGAGGAGGAACCGCAGGCACACACTGCAGAGGGTTGGCACGGCTAGACAGCGACCCTCTTTAAAAGGGGCGGGGCGATAGCCCACAAGGTTGTACAGAAGCAATGAGAAATATACTCCTGTGCCACCGCCATCAGGAGCTGCACACGTGGGCATAGCAATGGGGAACCTATGTGCCACACACTATTCATTCTGTCAAGGTGTCTGCATGCCCCAGTCAGACCGGGCTTTTTAATTCATAGACACAGGCAGGTACAACTCCCTATTGTGAAGTCCCTGTCGACCCACAGCATGGGTGGCTCCCTGGAACCCACCGGCGGTACATAAATATATCCCATTGCATTGCCCATCACAGCTGAGGTAATGTCATGTTAAATGCAGGTGGGCTTCGGCCCACACTGCATGCCCCAGTCAGACTGGGGTTCTTTAGAAGTGGACACATGCAGTTACAACTCCGTGTGGACCGACAGCATGGGTGGGTGCCAGGAAGCCACCGGCGGTACATAAATATATCCCATTGCAGTGCCTATCACAGCTGAGGTAACATCCGATTAAATGCAGGTGGGCTTCGGCCCACACTGCATGCCCCAGTCAGACTGGGGCTCTTTAGAAGTAGACACATGCAGTTACAACTCCCTGTGGACCCACAGCATGGGTGGCTCCCTGGAACCCACTGGCGGTACATAAATATATCCCATTGCACTGCCCAGCACAGCTGATGTAAAGTCAGCTTTAATGCAGGTGGGCAAAAAATTAATTGGATTACACTGTAGGCGAGGGCCCCAAAAAATTGGTGTACCAACAGTACTAATGTACGTCAGAAAAATTGCCCATGCCCAACCAAGAAGGCAGGTGAAACCCATTAATCGCTTTGGTTAATGTGGCTTAATTTGTAACTAAGCCTGGAGGCAGCCCAGTTAAAATAAAAATTGGTTCAGGTGAAAGTTTCAACGCTTTTATGATCATTGAAACGTATAAAAATTGTTTACAAAAATTATATGACTGAGTCTTGTGGGCCTAAGAAAAATTGCCTGTTCAGCGTGATTACGTCAGGTTTCAGGAGGAGGAGCAGGAGGATGAATATTATACACAGATTGATGAAGCTAAAAGGTCCACGTTTTTGATGGTGATAGAGAACAATGCTTCCATCCGCGGGTGCAGCCTACGTATTGTTTAGGTATCGCTGCTGTCCGCTGGTGGAGAAGAGAACTCTGGTGAAATCCAGGCTTTGTTCATCTTGATGAGTGTAAGCCTGTCGGCACTGTCGGTTGACAGGCGGGTACGCTTATCCGTGATGAATCCCCCAGCCGCACTAAACACCCTCTCTGACAAGACGCTAGCCGCAGGACAAGCAAGCACCTCCAGGGCATACAGCGCGAGTTCAGGCCACGTGTCCAGCTTCGACACCCAGTAGTTGTAGGGGGCAGAGGCGTCACGGAGGACGGTCGTGCGATCGGCTACGTACTCCCTCACCATCCTTTTACAGTGCTCCCGCCGACTCAGCCTTGACTGGGGAGCTGTGACACAGTCTTGCTGGGGAGCCAGAAAGCTGTCAAAGGCCTTAGAGAGTGTTCCCCTGCCTGTGCTGTACATGCTGCCTGATCTCTGTGCCTCCCCTGCTACCTGGCCCTCGGAACTGCGCCTTCGGCCACTAGCGCTGTCGGATGGGAATTTTACCATAAGTTTGTCCGCCAGGGTCCTGTGGTATAGCATCACTCTCGAACCCCTTTCCTCTTCGGGTATGAGAGTGGAAAGGTTCTCCTTATACCGTGGGTCGAGCAGTGTGTACACCCAGTAATCCGTAGTGGCCAGAATGCGTGTAACGCGAGGGTCACGAGAAAGGCATCCTAACATGAAGTCAGCCATGTGTGCCAGGGTACCTGTATGCAACACATGGCTGTCCTCACTAGGAAGATCACTTTCAGGATCCTCCTCCTCCTCCTCAGGCCATACACGCTGAAAGGATGACAGGCAAGCAGCATGTGTACCCTCAGCAGTGGGCTAAGCTGTCTCTTCCCCTCCTCCTCATGCTTCTCCCCCTCCTCCTCCTCCTCCTTAATGCGCTGAGATATAGACATGAGGGTGCTCTGACTATCCAGCGACATACTGTCTTCCCACGCCTCAGTTTCCGAGTGCAAAGCATCTGCCTTTATGCTTTGCAGGGAACTTCTTAAGAGGCATAGCAGAGGAATGGTGACGCTAATGATTGCAGCATCGCCGCTCACCATCTGGGTAGACTCCTCAAAGTTTCCAAGGACCTGGCAGATGTCTGCCAACCAGGCCACTCTTCTGTAAAGAATTGAGGAGGCTGACTCCCACTGCGCCGCCCATGTTGGAGTTGGTATTCCACTATAGCTCTACGCTGCTCATAGAGCCTGGCATAGAGTTCCACCGTGTGGGCACGTCGCACAGCAGTCGGTGCACTGGCAGATGAAACCGATGTTGCAGGGTGCGCAGGGTGGCAGCGTCCGTGTGGGACTTGCGGAAATGTGCGCAGAGCCGGCGCACCTTTCCGAGCAGGTCTGACAAGCATGGGTAGCTTTTCAGAAAGCGCTGAACCACCAAATTAAAGACGTGGGCCAGGCATGGCACGTGCGTGAGGCTGCTGAGCTGCAGAGCCGCCACCAGGTTACGGCCGTTGTCACACACGACCATGCCCGGTTGGAGGCTCAGCGGCGCAAGCCAGCGGTCGGTCTGCTCTGTCAGACCCTGCAGCAGTTCGTGGGCCTCTTCTCTCCTAAGCTGAGTAGTTTCAGCACGGCCTGCTGACGCTTGCCCACCGCTGTGCTGCCACGCCGCGCGACACCGACTGCTGGCGACGTGCTGCTGCTGACACATCTTGATTGCGAGACAGAGGTTGCGTAGGAGGAGGAGGAGGGTGGTTTAGTGGAGGAAGCATACACCGCCGCAGATACCACCACCGAGCTGGGGCCCGCAATTCTGGGGGTGGGTAGGACGTGAGCGGTCCCAGGCTCTGACTCTGTCCCAGCCTCCACTAAATTCACCCAATGTGCCGTCAGGGAGATATAGTGGCCCTGCCCGCCTGTGCTTGTCCACGTGTCCGTTGTTAAGTGGACCTTGGCAGTAACCGCGTTGGTGAGGGCGCGTACAATGTTGCGGGAGACGAGGTCGTGCAGGGCTGGGACGGCACATCGGGAAAAGTAGTGGCGACTGGGAACTGAGTAGCACGGGGCCGCCGCCGCCATCATACCTTTGAAAGCCTCCGTTTCCACAACCCTATACGGCAGCATCTCTAGGCTGATAAATTTGGCTATGTGCACGTTTAACGCTTGAGCGTGCGGGTGCGTGGCGGCGTACTTGCGCTTGCGCTCCAACACTTGCGCTAGTGACGGCTGGACGGTGCGCTGAGAGACATTGGTGGATGGGGCCGAGCACAGCGGAGGTGAGGGTGTGGGTGCAGGCCAGGAGACGGTAGTGCCTGTGTCCTGAGAGGGGGGTTGGATCTCAGTGGCAGGTTGGGGCACAGGGGGAGAGGCAGTGGTGCAAACCGGAGGCGGTGAACGGCCTTCGTCCCACCTTGTGGGGTGCTTGGCCATCATATGTCTGCACATGCTGGTGGTGGTGAGGCTGGTGGTGGTGCGACAAAGGTTGCACACCACTGTTCGTCGGTCGTCTGCACTCTCAGTGAAAAACTGCCAGACCTTTGAGCACCTCGGCCTCTGCAGGGTGGCATGGCGCGAGGGGGCGCTTTGGGAAACAGTTGGTGGATTATTCGGTCTGGCCCTGCCTCTACCCCTGGCCACCGCACTGCCTCTTCCAACCTGCCCTGCTGCTGCACTTGCCTCCCCCTCTGAAGACCTGTCCTCAGTAGGCGTAGCAAACCAGGTGGGGTCAGTCACCTCATCATCCTGCTGCTCTTCCTCCAAATCCTCTGTGTGCCCCTCCCTCGGACTTACTCCAATTACTACTACCTGAGTGATAGACAACTGTGTCTCATCGTCATCGTCCTCCTCACCCACTGAAAGCTCTTGAGACAGTTGCCGGAAGTCCCCAGCCTCATCCCCCGGACCCCGGGAACTTTCCAAAGGTTGGGCATCGGTCACGACAAACTCCTCCGGTGGGAGAGGAACCATTGCTGGCCATTCTGGGCAGGGGCCCGGGAACAGTTCCTGGGAGTCTGCCTGCTCCTCAGAATGTGTCATTGTAATGGAGTGAGGAGGCTGGGAGGAAGGAGGAGCAGCAGCCAGAGGATTCAGAGTTGCAGCAGTGGACGGCGCAGAACTCTGGGTGGTCGATAGATTGCTGGATGCACTTTCTGCCATCCACGACAGGACCTGCTCACACTGCTCATTTTCTAATAAAGGTCTACCGCGTGGACCCATTAATTGTGAGATGAATGTGGGGACGCCAGAAACGTGCCTCTCTCCTAATCCCGCAGCAGTCGGCTGAGACACACCTGGATCAGGAGCTCGGCCTGTACCCACACCCTGACTTGGGCCTCCGCGTCCTCGCCCGCGTCCACGTCCTCTAGGCCTACCCCTACCCCTCAGCATGCTGTATTACCAGTAGTGCAGAAACAGAACGCTGTAATTAAATGTGCCGCTTATTGGCCTGTGGTTGGAGGCTGACTTCCCTTACGGAACGCACAGCAGAGCCAGGAAACAATTTTGCGCACGCCTGTAGTGAGACATAGGTGCGTATGACTGAGCTAGTGGAATTCACAGCGCAGAAGCAGTCAAGTGGCCAAAGGCCAGTAGTAGGCCTTAAGTATTTTGCTTCTATTTTTTTAAAATGCTGAGCTGGTACAGCAGACAGATACTGTAGGCAGCGTATAATATTATGTATACTGTTTCCCTCTGGCGGGATGACGGCGATCATGTAACAGAGACAGCAGATCCAGGAAACAATTTTGCGCAAGCCTGCTATAACGCTTAGCTGCGTATTAATTACGACTACTACCCCCAGCAGATAGATACTGGAGGCAGCGTATAATATTATGTATACTGTTTCCCTCTGGCGGGATGACGGCGATCATGTAACAGAGACAGCAGATCCAGGAAACAATTTTGCGCAAGCCTGCTATAACGCTTAGCTGCGTATTAATTACGACTACTACCCCCAGCAGATAGATACTGTAGGCAGCGTATAATATTATGTATACTGTTTCCCTCTGGCGGGATGGCGGCGATCATGTAACAGAGACAGCAGATCCAGGAAACAATTTTGCGCAAGCCTGCTGTAACGCTTAGCTGCGTATTAATTAGGACTACTACCCCCAGCAGATAGATACTGTAGGCAGCGTATAATATTATGTATACTCTTTCCCTCTGGCGGGATGACGGTGATCAATTTTTTGGAAAAAGCCCACTGCCCATATAGCCTGAATATCTCTTTCCCTGCCTCACCAGTAGTGGCCCTATACTCTGTACAATGACTGCAGACTGCGGACGCAATGCTCTGCACGGCCGATATACAAAAAAAAAAAAATTGTGCAACACTGCTAAAAGCAGCCTCAACAGTACTGCACACGGTCAGATGTGGCCCTAAGAAGGACCGTTGGGGTTCTTGAAGCCTAAAATAACTCCTAACGCTCTCCCCATAGCAGCTCCGGCACCAGCAGCACTTTCCCTGGTCTCTGTCAGAATGCATCTGTGGCGAGCCGCGGGAGGGGCCGATTTATATACTCGGGTGACACCTGATCTCGCCAGCCACTCACTGCAGGGGGTGGTATAGGGCTTGAACGCCGCAGGGGGAAGTTGTAATGCCTTCCCTGTCTTTCTATTGGCCAGAAAAGCGCGCTAACGTCTCAGAGATGAAAGTGAAAGTAACTCGAACATCGTGTGGTGCTCGCCTCTAGTAACGAGCATCTCGAACACGCTAATACTCGAACGAGTATCAAGCTCGGACGAGTACGCTCGCTCATCTCTATACAAGAGCATTCATGGAACATTTTACATTTTGTCTCTTAAGTGCTCATATTAGATGTAAAAGGTACAGTTGTTCTCGGTGTTTATGAGGAATTAGTAGGAGTAAACTGTAGGTAACTTCCCACGCCCATTCATGTGTGCATCTATTCATATTACTTTTGTTGCACCTCCTCAAACTCACATTACATGGTACTTTCTAGATCAAGATTTTACAAACAAAATTCTGTTTCATCAATATCTATCCAATTATTTAGCCATTGTAATGTTACTAATAGAAACATATAAATCATGTGGGGTTTGTTGTACAAGCTTTTTATAAAATATATGTGAATGTGAATGACAGATTTATGTAGAGCTGAATTGTAAAATGTTTGCTATTTTAGAGTTTTAATCTTGTGTATGTGGGTGCTTTGATTGCTTAACCCCTTGTCTATTGCACATCATCTCAATAATGCAACATATAGGCATATTCACGAATGACAGACTTTTTTGCTGAAATTTGCTGAGCAATTAGTTTCTGTCTGATATTCGAAGGTATTGTCACATCCGTGCAGCACACAAGCACCATGCTCAGCATGGACGTAGGGTGACGTTCACACTTACTGCAGTTGTTAACACTATGCACTGTAGAACAGTGCACGCCACACCAGGGATAGGTAAGCCAGTATGTAAAGCCTGTGCGGCACAAGAGTAACACTCTCAGCACGGTGTAGGATAATGTGCACACTGCTGGAAATAGTAGCACACCATGTTACGCTGATCAGTAGCACCACTCCAGGAAGAAAGACGACTGGCCCTAACTTAGTAGGGAGGTGAAGGGTCGCCTCGATAAAGGCAGCCCCACGGTCTTCTTCTTGGGCCCTGATTGTCCCTATAGGAGCCCCTGGAGAGATAAACTGACACAGCAAAGCAATACAAACATGAAAACAGAAATACAGCTGAAAAAGAAACCTCAGCACTTATCTGGAAGTATCAATACACCCAGTACAGAGGAGCACCACTATCCAACTACTCGTCTATGGAACTGAATAAGGAGCAATGAGCAAAGGGAGTGGTAAGAATATAAAGCTCTCCACACCTGATGATTGGCAAAGCAACTAGAGAAGCACACCTCCAACCTTCTCCCAGGCATGACTAATCCAGCTTGCATCCATGCAGCACAGGGAGAGACAGCACCCAGCAGTCTCTGCACATGGTGCATTAACCCTTGACCCGCATAACAAGGCAACAGGTCTTGGCCTGCCTTAAGGCCACATGCCACGATGCTGTCACAACCGACAAGCCGCAACAGGTATGTTCTGACCCTGACTGAGTCCAGGTTTGACCTGTGACTGTTTTACTCAGTTTTCCTGCCTTCTCCATTCCTGACCTTGGACCATGCTGTTTTTGTCTAATACCTGCTCTGACCCATGACTGATGTTTGCTTTGTATCATGACCGTGTCTGAGTGCTCCTCCAATATTGTGCTACAGTTACTATGACCAGTCAGCTGCCACAACACTGAAACTTCTTTTGTGGTAACGGCCAGAGTCTTGCAGTGAAGACGAGATCCCAATTAGTGGAGCTAAAGGGTGAATACCAGGGGACACTAGGTGCTGCCCTCAGAAATAGCCCTAAGCCACATTGATTTGTGGCAAAGTAGGTCTACGCCAGCTGTTCTGACATGGGTCTTCTGCCATGACCCAGCTGGATTAAGTTCTCACATCCCAACCGCTTTCCTGATAAGAACCCTTTAGTTTATTCATGACTACACTTCAGCTAACAATTGGTGACCATTTGAGGAACTCTGGCCTAGAAAAAAAATAGACTGTGAATACTACATCTTTCCTCCCTTCTTTGAGAGGCTTGGAGATTTGGAGGGGTGGAAATATGGGGGAAAAAAGCAGAGTCTCCTACTGGAAAGTAAGATCTTTTATTTCCTTCCTCTATGTCCTTAATTTCCTTTATGTGCTGCTATTAATGCTTTATGTGCTGCTGTTTATTTATGTCCTAGGCATATGAGTGCGAGCACAATTTAGATAAGTTGAACTGAGAAATGCTGGTTATTGAAGAGTGAGGGCAAAGACTAACCTGTGACTTTCTGGTGGCTTGACCTCTGGAGGGTTTCACAGGGGTGCCCATGGTTCTGAATTCTAATATATGACTGGGGTCCTTGGGGATAGCTGAGTGATAAATTTCTACCTGGGTACTATGGTTATTCATGTGAAGCTGGATGTTCTTATAGAATGAACTGGGATTGACTCCCTGGGCCATTCTGAGATCCCAGGGAAATGAGAGAGGTGGTGATTAGCTCCCCATGAGTCTGATCAGGGCCCACTGCAGCTACAGTGTATATTTCCAAGGTCAAGGGGTTGTTTCACATTGTGATGACATTGTCATTACGCATGATGACAATGGGACCCACGTAACGCGGTGCCAGTTTCAAAGACGGAACCTTCAATTTGAGATTTCTAGAAGACAAATATACCTTCCGTCCCATCCTGTAAGGTTCGGGTACTGACAGACTCCTCCCACTACGCAACTGCATACGAGCCCCCGTTGCTTCCAGGTTCTTCTGTACTTCTTCCCATACCCCCTCCAGCGCATCTGTGGCGACATCAGCTGCAAGACAGGCAGACGGTGCAGAAATAGCTGTAAGGAAGCAAGGATGCTGACCATATACACACAGGAATGGAGATACCCAAGTGGAAGAACAAGTACGGTTGTTTAGCGCAAACTCTGCCAACGGCAGGAATTCTGCCCACTGATGAGCCTTTTCGCTAGCAAACAGCCGTAAATATTGCACTAAATCCTGCTTCTTCCACTCAGACTGACCATTAGTTTGCGGGTGGAATGCTGACAAGAAGGACAACGACCTTCCCAGGTTTCTACAGAAGGCTCGACAAAATTGCGCAACAAACTGAACACCGCGATCAGATACAATGTTCTTGGGAACCCCATGTAGACAAATGATTTCTTTTACAAAAATCTTGGAAAATTCTATCGCAGAAGGTAGCTTCTTTAACACCACGAAATGTGCCATCTTTGAGAAACGGTCTACAACAACTAGGATAGTGGTGAACTTCTGAGACTCAGGTGATAAAATCTACCGATAAATGTGACCATGGACAAGAAGGCACCGGTAACTGTCTCAGAGGCCCCTCTGGATTCCGCCGCTGACTTTTAGTGCGTGCACAGACAGAGCATCCCTTAACAAAGTCATGGATCTCCCGAGACATGCCTGGCCACCAGAAGTGTCTAGTACAAAGATCCAGAGTCCCCTGAACCCCTGGATGGCCTGTGAGAACAGATGAGTGAGACTCTTCAATAACTCTAAGATGCAAGGTCTCTGGCACAAACCATCTGCCCTGCGGCACCCCCGAGGGAGCGTCCTGCTGACAATTTTGTAGATGAGGAACGAGATCAGATTCTACAGCTGCCACCTCCACCCCAGGTGCAAAGATATTCTTGGGAGGCACTGTCTCACTTCCTGGCGAACAGAAACTCCGTGAGAGGTCGCCTGCCTTCACGTTCTTCTCCCCTGGAATATATGTAACGATGAGGTTAAACCTGGCGATAAACCATGCCCACCTCAAGATGGTGGCGGCAGTCTCTTTCAGAGACCATTTAATTGCCAATAACTCACGATTACCCACGTGGTAGTTGCGTTCCGCCGAACTGAACTTCCGCGAGAAGAACACAGAAGGACTATACCCAGATCTCCCCCTAATTTCCTGAGACAATACAGCCCCCACCCCCACCTCAGACGCATCGCCCTCAATGAAGAACGGTCGCCGCGCGTCAGGCTGCACTAGCACCAGGGCAGCAGTAAACACCCTTTTGAGATGACTAAAAGGCTCTATGGGCTTTGGCGGCCATCTTACCACGTTGGCACCATTCTTGGTAAGATCGGTCAGGGGTTGAGACATAACAGAATAATTCTTAATGAATTTACGGTAAAAATTCGTGAAACCTAAACACCGCTGGAAAGCTTTCAGGTTATCTGGTCTGACCCATTGGGAGATTGCTGCCACTTTATCAGACTCCATTTGAATCTCCGTGGGTGAAATCACATAACCAAGGAAAGACACTTATTTAGTACCAAAAATTCATTTCTCCAACTTGACAAAAAGTTGGTACTCACGCAAATGGGTCAGAACCATCCTCGGGTGCCGCACATGTGAATACACCAGAATGTCATCAAGCTATATGACCAAAAATACCCCCAGGAAGTCGTGGAAGACCACGTTTATAAACCCATGGAACACAGCGGGGGCATTACAAAGTCCAAAGCGCATGACTAGACATTCAAAATGTTCGAACGGGGTGTTGAACGCGGTCTTCCTCTCATCTCCCTTTCGGATTCGAATTAAATTGTAAGCCCCCCTTAAGTCCAATTTGGAAAACCAGTGGGCCCCTACCACCTGATTCAATAAATGAAGAATCAGGGACAAGGAGCACTGGTTCTTCACTGTAATTTTATTCAAAGCCTGATAATCTACACAAGGCCTCAAAGTCCCATCCTTCTTCTCTACAAAGAAGAGACCTGCCCTGGCAGGAGATCTAGACGGCCTGATATGTCGTTTGGCCAGAGACTCTGAGATATAGGACTTAAGGGCTTCGTGGTCACGCCCAGACAAATTGAAAATGGCTCCCTTAGGGATGGGACTGTCGGGGATCAAATTAATACCACAGTCCCACTCCCTATGGGAGGCAAAGTCTCAGACAGTTTCTTGGAGAGTACGTCATGAAAATCAGACAAATACTCACGGATAAGTATGGTATCTGCTGAACACATGGATATAGTAGCTAAGTGACTATGACAGGACAACCCCCAATGTGTCAATTCCCGAGTGGACCAATCAAATCGGGGATTGTGCAGTGCCAACCAGGGCATACCAAGCACTACATCAACGGACATCCCTTCCATTACCAAGAATGACAGATTCTCAGAATGGAGAACACCCACAGTGAACTGTAAAATGGGAGTCCTCCATTATACAACACCTGCAGACAGAGGGGTAGAATCAATACTAGTGAAGCATATGGGAATCTTTAGCGCTGAGAATTCAGTCATCAGGGGTCTGAGAAAACAAACTAATCAAATCGGCAGCATCCGAATCAATAAAAGCTTGACCGGACCGAGTGAAATTCCGGAAGCCAATCTGACAAGGCACCAACAACTTAGGGAGTACCTGTGATCCTAGGCGATCCTCCCAAACATCGCCTAGGATCTGAAGTTTACCACCGATTCGGACTGATGTTTTAGACACTTCTGAGGACAGGTTGCTACTTGATGTCCAGCTTTCCCACAATAGAGGCATCCGGAACCGTCGCCGTTGCTCGGGACTTAGCTGGTCAACTTCCATAGGCTCAGCACCAGAAGTTGGCATGGGAGAACTGGGAGTGGGTCTGCTGGACTCCCTAGCCTTACAGGCCTGACGTTCCTCTTTTCTAGATCTCAGCCTCCTGTCAACTTTAACCGCCAATTCCATCGCATCATTGAGTGTCACGAGAGTGGGATGAGATATGAGTAGATCCTTGACAGCATCAGAAAGACCCAACAAAAACACATCTTTAAGGGCGTTATCAGACCAAGAGGTTTTACCTGCATACTGTCTAAATTTAGAGCAATAGTCCTCTACCCACTGCTGCCCCTGGCGTAGAGACATGAGATGAGATACCGCCAACCCCGCACGGTCTGGCTCATCAAAAATACCTCTAAGTTCCCATAAAAACAAATCAACTGACTGCAAGCCGAACTCTCGGGTAAGGAGTAGGCCCATATCTGGGGGGGGGACCCCAAAGTAAGGATATAATCAATCCAACTTTCTGGGATTCTGAGCCAGAGAAACGGGGCCGCATCCGAAAATACAATCTACATGCCTGCTGAAAAAACAAAAACTTGCTCCTCTCCCCTGAAAATACCTCAGGAAAAGGACACTTGGAAGGGGCGGCAGAAACATGCACTAACTCCTGCTGCTCCTGGGCCACCATACGACCGGACAGGTCTTGGATCATGACTAGAGATGAGCGAACACGTTCGGCCCCGCCCCTTTTTCGCCCGAACACCGAACTTTGCGAACACTTCAGTGTTCGGGCGAAAAAAGTTCGGGGGCCGCCGTGGCAGCGCGGGGGGGTGCGGCGGGGAGTGGGGGGGAGAGGGAGAGAGAGAGGGCTCCCCCCTGTTCCCCGCTACTGCCGCCCGCGCCGCCGCGCATCTCCCCGCCCCCCGGCGGCACCCGGACCTTTACGCGCGAACACTGCAGTGTTCGGCAAAGCCGGTGTCCGGGTGCGGATGTGTCCGTAACGGACATGTTCGCTCATCTCTAATCATGACCACTAAATCCTCCATTGGAGAGCAATTTTAAAGGCCAGTTATTATGTTTTGGTATACTACCCTTGATATGCCAGCCCGGGTGACCTAGATCTCACCCACAACCCCTGTTCCTATCTGCTTGCCTCCACTCCTGGCTAACCCCAGGCAGGCGGCAGTGCGTACTCTAACTAGGGACCAAAAAAGGGATGCTGGCGTACCAGGATGGAAGGGTAGAACACCGACAGAAAAGGCAGATGTAAATAACCAACACGAACAATACTAAGCTGATCTGAGGCAGATGGTAAAACCTGGCGGATAATAGCAAGTATAGCAGACAAGCTGACAGGAGCAGGAGACCAACAGAGGCAGACTAGCTAGCACACTGGGGGAAAACAATAACTGGCAGTGATTGCAAGTCTCTGCCTGACCTTTAAACAAAAGCCTCTGCCCAGGGGCGGAGAGAGGGAGACATCCAACTTCCAACAGAGCACAACAAAAGGCAGCTCGTGCACGGCAGCTGCACTCACAGATGCGTGTGCGCCACCAGCACCACGTCGCCCATGCCGGCCAGGCACCCGTGCCCCCAGCGGTCCGACAACAAGATGGGGGGATGCGCCCCGACCGCGGTACCCCACACACAGCCACCCTGGGAGGACCAGCAACTGCCGCATAGTAACACAGTCAGTCACTACATACTGTTCTTTAACCCATGGTAAAACACTGAGCTTATGGTAATACTCTCAGCATACGCTGCAAAATAAATTTACATACATGATCTAGACCCTTGGCATAAGCTTTCAAATATGACTCATTTCCTGCACTACATGAAAATATCCAGGTTACACCAGTATGGTCCAGATCACTATAAACAGGAAATGTATATACATCACCTGTTTATAGTGATATTAGCCATAATGGTGTACCCTGGGTATCTACTGTATAAAGAAAATCTTGTCATTTGTATAGCGCCAACTTATTCCACAGCACTTTCAGGTAATTTATTTATTACCCCCCACCAAGCTGGGTACTCATTTTACCAACCTCAAAAGGATGGGAGGCTTAGAGTTTAGGACTGCATTTCTGCTCCTTTAACACTCTGCCACACGAGGCTCTAAATATAATCCTGTAAATAATTATATATGTACAACTGGTATAAGTTATACAGTATAACTTACAGGTGTCATCCCCCCCCCCTGTATTCCTGGTTAAGAAAAAAACGGAACCAGGGAAATTAAAGGGTCACCAGTTGGTTCATAATCTACGGGTAATGAACAAAAGGATGAGAATTGACTCAACAATAGTTCTTATTCCGCATACTCTGCTAAACCTGATACTATCAACTGAAAAATTGTTTAAAGTGGTTGATTTCGCAAATGCTTTCTTTACTGTTACCATTCATTGGAATAGCCAGGAAATTCTGGCTTTTTCACAGCAAGGAAAGCAGCATTGCTGGACAACCTTACCACAGGGAGAGGCCATGCCCCCTTTGGATTTTCTGAAGCATTGAGTCTGGTGCTTCAGGGGTGGAGGCCTCACTGCTCCTCCACCCAGCTCATTCAGTATGTAGATCATCTACTTCTTTGTGCCAACACCCAGCAAGAGTGCCTAGATGAGATGGTCTCCTTTAATTGATTGTTCTACAACAAGCTAGATGTAAGGCTTAAAAGAGCAAGCTTCAGTTAGGCCGAACATGACTTACATTTTTAGAGCATTGCATCAGTAAACAAGCTTAGCACCTTACAGCAGAAAGGAGAGAAGCTATACAACAGGTTCTCATGCCTAGTACCCCTAAACTGTTCAAGGCCTTTGTAGGTCTTATTGGGTATTGCGAAGAATGGATTCCTAATGCATAAGGGAAGCTGCAGATTTTTTATGATGCCCTATCTGCATCACAACCAGGAGAAAACTTTCTACTTGTACAAGATGAACAACATGCAGTCCAGGAAATAAAAAATGATACCTTGTCAGCATCGGCTTTAGCCCTGCCAGATTACAGCAGACCCTCCACTCTTTTCTGTCATTAAACAAAGGGACATGCCCAAGGGGTTCTGACTCAGTCCCATTGTGGAAGGGATAAACCCCTGGGCTACTACTCAGTACATTTAGGTCCTGTTACCAGGGATCTCTTTCTTGTATCTGGGAAGTTGCAACAGCTGTGCTGAAAGACAAAGTAACAGCAATTGTGCTTGATTACCCACTCACCATTCAAGTGCCTCATTCAGTCATTGAGATTTTACAGCAAGCCAGAATGAAACACTTGTCTGCAGCTAGGCTTACTAAGTACAAAGTAGCTTTCAAAAGGTGTACAGTTCTAAATTCAGTTACTTTGTTGCTTCTGGGTCCATAATAGCGGAGTAATAAATGGGAAAAATGGATGGATGAGAGAAGAGTGGTATACAACAAATATTTAGAGCGAGCAGAGAGAAACAGAAAGAATCCTTTTTCAAAAAATCCTGCAGATTATCATTACCATTTGGAGTTAATGAAACTTGAAGTGAAGAAATTGGACAATGTGACCGACATCCCACTTGATAACCCAAACTTTGAAATGTTTGTAGTAGGCCTCTGGCAGGCCCTGGGGGTTCTGGGGCACGGTGGAATGGTGAACTGGCTTGGTTAACTGGCTAAACTGGGAGTAGGCACTTGGCATAGCAGGATGTTTACCAGCGTAACAGCTCTCCTGCCCTCCAATCCATGATAGGATTATGTAGACAAAGCCAAGGCAGATTCAGTAACAGGAGACTGGTTGCCCTTGGAAGGACAAGCGAGGAAATTTTCTCTGAGTGGAGAACACCTACTCTCAGCTCCAACAGCTCCGTGACAAATTGAATGGTCTCAGAAAGGGTACTTCCATTGAGAGTTGTCACCACCAAAGGTCTCTTGAGGCATCGGACAGGAATTTGATAGCGGTCCACCATAGCCTGCTGTAAGAAGTTCCCGGTCAAACACAAATCCAGAAAGGCAGCTACTGTGATCTGTGTACTGGAGAGGGACATGGTCACAGGTAGATTCAATCTTAGAGAGGACTGATCCTCACCTAGGGTAGCCTCCTCATACTAACCCTAGGGTGAAGAGTTTCCTGGCTTGAGAGGACAGGTATGGACAAGATGTATGGACCTGGAGCTCCACAGTACATGCACAGTTTTTTTGAACATCTGAGCATGTGCTCCTACTCAGTGAGTTTGAGCTGATCAACCAGCATGGGTTCACGGTCACTAGACAAGGAGCTAGTAGGCAGGGCAGAGAGTGGTCTCTGGAACTTGGTTGCCAGACAGATTAACCTCCTCTCCTGGACAGCCTCCTTGGTCCTTTCTTGGAACTCATGGCAATGAGACAGTTCTGATGAGAGTGCAGTAAGGAGGAAGCAGCGGAAGTGGCTTGTTGAAAACTCTCCAAAAGGTCTCTACAAATGTAGTAATGTTATTAACCACTTGATTATCTCTCTCCCGGAGAGTGTAACATCTTACCAGTGCTGGAGAGGAGCCATAGGTGTAGTAGCCGTGCAGCACACTAGAGAGTAGCCAGATGGAAGCCAGGAGTCGGTAACAGGGAGTCTTGGTTGCAGTACAATGGATGAGGCGGGTAACGTAGTCAGGAGGAAAAGCCAGGACACGGTATTGGGACGTCTTGTTTGAAGTACAATGAATGAGGTGGAAAACATAGTCAAGAGGAAAAGCCAGGAGTCAATATTGGAAAGTCTTGTAGCATTAGCAGGCAAATAGTAGCTGGATCAAACACTCTAGAGCAAAATAATCTCACACAGTGTCAGGGCCAGGCTTATATAGGAAGTGCAATCAAAGACAGAGGCGGGGTCAGGACCAAGAGTCAGGAGCTAGAGAACTGGGATCAGGGAACAAGGCTGAGGTATGCAGAAGAACTTGTTCTCCTGCATACCAGTGAGCTAACCAGCTCTGCCTAGTGAGTGGAGTACACAAGGTCGTGGGTTTGAGCTGTGACAAGGAGGGTTACTTCAGGCCAGTGCCAGTCTGAAGAGATGAGACATCATCCCATCATGAATGCCACTTTAGCATGACACCTAAGTTGGGACAGCAACTTGAAGTCAAGTGTACACTGCATGGTTTGGGGTCACCCTCGTAGCAGGGCAGACAGACAAGAGTACAGTTCCCCAGTTGCAACTCCTGCAAAAGACTGTGGTAGATGTTGTGGTGTTTACACAAGCACTCATGTTATGCAGGTATGTCAGAATTTACTTTGCCAACCTACCCTTGGTAGTCAGACGGTACACACCACAGGGGTGGGAATGATGCAAAGAAAGGAAGGCATTGAACAAGCGCACACAGACAAGGGCAAAAGACAGAGGGACAGACAACAAGGTTAGGATCCAAACAAAGACAGGCAGCAAACAAATAAATACAGATATAAAGTAATGGGAGACAGTATAAAGTCAAATACAGACAAAGGAGTGGAAGACACGACCTATGTTGAGTGTCTGAGGCAAACACACACCCACATTGAGGCAGTTCATGTAATAGAGAAAGCAGGATCATACCCATGTCTGCCAGAAACAGCAGAGAGAAGGCAAGTCTGGGAAGGCTAATCTTGGATGCAGTGAAAACAGCTGTACTCAAACCACTCCCTGTAAATATTGCCTTTTTCCAGAAATTGCAGAATGAGAGAAAGAAGTGGATAAAGGGAACAATGTGTGTCAAAAGTGGATATGAGATGTTGTCTCCCTCGTACCTTGTTTCCTATAATGATGCAGGTGACCCATGGGCCCACTCATAACTCAAAATAAACAATGGTAAGGATGAAACATTGGCTAGTTTCAGGGTTCAATTAAGTAGCCATTTCATTCATAGCCGCCTGCATTATCTGTGCATAATCCAGAAAAGTGAAAATCCCACAAAAGATGTCCTCATGGCCATTGTACCCATTTCATTTTTGTACCCAATTGAAGATTTATTTTATTTACATGCCTAGATATTGGTATATATTGCTGTGTGTGGACCTGTTCTCCAGAATGCCAGAAGCTAGCCCAGTGCCAAAGCGACCACAAAAACTGTAGCTAAGAAGCTACTTTCAGAGGTGGTGTGCAGATATGAGGTTCCCGAGGTCATAGAAAGTCATAGGGAAAATCATTTCACAGAACTAGTATTAGGTAATATCCTTGAAGACTTGGGGGTACTGCAGGCCCTACACACCCCTTACCATCCTGAGAGCAGCAGAAAGATAGAAGAGAATCTCTGAGCTTGAACATGGAGGCAACATGTGATAGAGCAGACGGAGATGAACAGATCGATATATAGTTTAATGGGGAAAGATTTAGTATAAGTTGTATTTTATAGATTTATATCTCTGTTCATTCTGAGCTGAAGAATTTAATGGGCGGTCCTGTCAGTTATCGACTGCTGTGTATGAGTGCATATACAGGGAAGGCTGTTAATGAGCAGAGATATAAATGAATAAAATAAGAGTAATACTGAATCTTTCCACATAAAACTATATATCAGTCTGTTCAGCTCCTCTTGTTCTATAAAAATCATGCCTGCAGTTTGTACAGCGTGTTCAAGCTAACAGATTCACTTTAATTGGACTCTTAAACTGAAAATGCAAAAGATGATGATGGAAACAGGCAAAACGTGGGTTGACTGTCTCCCAGTTACCTTGTTCTTTTATGAAACAACCCTAAATAGAAAAACAGGTCTTACCCCATATGAGGTGTTGTTTGGTGGGCTAGCAAAGACGGGTGCTACTTTCCCCAGCAATTACAACACAATTATGGGTATCTTACAAGTTACATTAATCAATTAGAGCACAAACTAACTCTTGTCCAACACCAACTGTATTCTTCTATTCCAGATTCAAATGATGATCCCAGCACACATGAACTAGAGCCAGGAGAGTGGGTGGTAATAAAGAAAACTTGATTTGATAGGCCTTCTCAGATCCAACTTACCATGCCAGCTTCTGGCATGAAAAGAACCACTGTAAGCCGATCTATGAGAGGAGTAATGTGGCAACTCCAGAAACTGATACTAATGATGATATTGGGTCTTGATTGAATTTTCAAAGACGAGTGACATAATAAATTTAATAAATATCATGAGGCAATCGTCCGGAGGCTCAATTTACTTTATTGGATATGCACTTAATCTCTGGAATGCTACTTGGTTACCTGATGAGGGATAAAACAAGTCAGCAGTCACACTTCCTATAGCCAGGTAGATTAGGATACCATGGTGGCAGGTTAATCTCACAAAGGGCACAGGAAAGACATGGTTATGGGTCAAGGGTGATGGACTATAGAAAAATAAATGATAGAAGATACGGACATAGGGACCATACCTGATGGAGAATTACAAATTAGTTTTAGCATACCTAAACCAGAAAACTGAATATTTTGTGGGTATCACATGTAATCTTCATCTATACATAGAATCAAATACAACTTGGGATAAGGCTTACCTATTCCCTTCTGAAGATATAGAGCAATTAAGTTTTTCCATGGGGTGTATATATGTGGGAAGGCATTACATATTTTAGCCCTATGACAGATCCTATACAATAACCACACAAAGAAACCATATTTTAAGAAATTTAAGGCTTTATTTATGGTGACCATAAAATATTTTACAAGCATTCGGTTTAACTTTTTAGCAACTTTTGCTATGAATCCTATCATAATAGTTCTTAATGGGGTTATCCAGTATTTTAAAACTGCTGGGCTATCCTTAGGGTAGGCCATCAATATTAAATCAGAGGGGTCCTACTTTTGGGAACTAGTTGTTTGAAGGGGCCATGGCACTTCCAACTGTTTACTAGGCACAGCTCCATACCTTTAGTAGTTGTACCAGGTATCCCAGTTCTAGCTCATTTATGTAAATGGGATGAAGCTGTAGTAAACAGTAATTACAAGCCACAGTGGTTACCAAAAGTATGAAGCTGTGACTGGTAATAAATTAAGGGGAACTCCAAAAGGTGTCCGGTGTCGAATTCCATACAACAATATGCCTATTGGCAATATAACCAAATTATTGGTATCCCTATAACTAAAATATAAGTTTTCTTAATATACACTAAAGTACAGCACATATGGGGGTAATTAAAAACTCAGTTTCCTCCACATACTAATGTATAATACCATTATTATACACCTACTGCTGCAATATACTCTATTTGCTACCATGTCCTCTACATTGCTCATAAATGTGTGGCAAAGAGGAACACAGAGCTCCAGCTATTATTAACCAAATTGTGGCTAGATATAGTTGCGGAGGTTATGGAAAATCTTTAAACCCAAACAGCCCCCCAACATGTTCGACCACCTCAGTGGCGTCATCAGGGGAATGGGGCTAAATGGTTCTCTAATGGGAAGCGACAGGTTATTTATAGCCTCTGTATGACATCGTAGAAATGGGCCCACCAATCAAGACAACTGTTACAGCAGACCAATGGAGTTCTGCAAACATAAATTGTTCTCAGTTCTCATTAATAATGTCCCACGCACCATCTGCCTGTCAGAAATCAGCACTAGCGCAAGCATGGCTGGTGGCCAGTGCCCTGTCATCAGTGAAGAACTATTCATGCCTGCACCACATCTCAGCATGGAGGAACTGCGCATGCGCCATTGCCAAGCCATACAGGAAGCTCATAGCCCCAGAAGGTAGTAGAAACCTAGGAGCTGCACACACGACGGTGTCAAGGTAACCAGGATATTACTGACCCGAATAGTAAAGGTGGAGTATCACATGGTTCCTACACTAAGAGTCTGTCTACATCAAAAGATTGAGCGAATGATGTCAGAGTGAATGAATAATGTCAGAGTTTTCTCGTTCGCTCATGCAGCTTGCTCATACAGGCAGCTACACCGTTGGCTTGTTAAAACGACAGATTGTTTGGTCATTCACATTCGCTGTATAAGTGAAGGAGAGCGACTGTACGAACGCTATTTAAATAACGCTAAGTGAACGAGCCAATACTGATTTTTAGTCCTGCATAAAATGAATGATAAGTGAACGATTATCGTTTGCTGTTCGGTCTCTGGCTGCCTTCAGACTGAATGATTATCGTTCACTTTCACTCATTTGAACGATTTTGTGAACGCAATCATTCCGTCTAAACGGCCCTTAAGTGACAACATAAGAGACTAGAACATTAACGTGATTACGGCACAGGTCAAAACTTATGAAAATGAATAAATAACAGTAACATGGCATATGCGATTTATTAATATACTAGTACTATAGTAATTCTACCAATCCTCTAATAATGTATAATCCATGATTTTTACTACCATATATATAGTATGAGAAATGAAAATACATGATGAAAAACTGTAAAAATCCCCTATAAGTGTGACTATTGATTTCTTCTATAATCCATGATTATTATTGCCATGCTTAATTACTTATATATGGATTTCTAATATTAGCCATAATTTTGATTAGCCTTAGTTTTGTATATATTGTTTATGACGTTTATTGCCTTAATTTCTTCTTTTATCCATGATTTTTATTGCCCTTGATTTTAGATATATTATCAATGATTTTTAATGCCTAATTTCTTATATTGTACACTATTTCCTATAGTACCCATAATTTTTATTCCATTTCTTATATTACCCATGATTTGTATTGCCTTTCTTATAAAACAAATGATTTGTATTGTCCATTATCTCTCATGTTATCCATGATTATTATTTCCAATGTAAATAGATGAGTATATTAATATTAATTATTATAATTATTAATTACCGTATACACTTGAGTATTAGCCGACCCGAATATAAGCCAAGTCAATAAGTTTTGCCACAAAAAACTGGTAAAACTTATTTAATCGAGTGTAAGCCTAGCTATACTCGAGTATATACTAGGTGAAGAAAAAACGCAATACTCACCCCCCAGCCGGCGTCTGTGTCCCTGGTGTGATTGCCCCCCAGCAGTGCGGCAAGGTGCTTGAGAATTCTCCTCACTGTCATCTCCCTGCTTGGCTTTGAATTACCCCGCCATCAGCGCTGTGTAAGTAAGCGCTATGATTGGATCGAGCGCCAGCCAATCACAGCTGGCGCTCGATAAACCAATCACAGCCATTCAGTGAGGTCATCCACTGAATGGCTGTGAATGATCGAGCGCCAGCCAATCACAGCCAGCGCTCAATCCAATCACAGCGCTTACCTACACAGCGCTGATGGCGGGGCAATTCAAAGCCAAGCAGGGAGATGACAGTGGGGAGAATTCTCAAGCAGCTTGCCGCACCGCCAGGGGAGTCTATTGCACCGGGGACACAGACGCAGGCTAGGAGGTGAGTATTGTGGATTTTTTGGTGTTGTTTTTTTTACCTGACTCGAGTATAAGCCGAGGGGGCTTTTTCAGCATAAAAAAATGTGCTAAAAAAACTAGGCTTATACTCGAGTATATATGGTATATTAATACAGAAACCAAGGAAGTGACCCATAAACTTACCATATTGAAATTAATTGTATTGTACGCAACTGTATATATCTTCCTATTGGCTAATGGGTGGTGAATTTAATTTATGTTTATATGGAATATTTTCATAGTGGTGGACTAATGTACGGTCGTAATTTTATCCTCGACCAGTGATGGCGAACCTTTTAGAGACCCAGTGCCCAAACTGCAACCCAAAACCCACTTTTTTAATCGCAAAGTGCCAACATGTCAGAGGGTGAGGCTTATCATGACGTATGATTTTACCTCCATTGTTATATAAAACTTGTCACAGAGACGGAAAGAGTCTATAGACTAAATTATTTGGCCCTTGTCACAGTTATAGACTAAAATGTATATACTTTAATAAAAATTATCTTTAAAAACATAAATGGGCTGACACACATGCGTTACGCATAGACAAACAAAACATCCACACATAAACACGAAAGTCGCCTCTTCCTTAACCAAGGACGTTACTAGAGGCTAGAAAAATTGGTAATAACAAAGGACACCTAGCGTTATGTCCTCTGTTCTTTCAATCACGTAGGAGGTAGGAGGATGACTTTATCTGCTGTAAGGGCGCCTGAGAATATAATGCCCACAGTAGAGTGCTTTAAATAGAAGACCTCTTCCTAGCAGAAAATAGCCCTTATGTGATTGAGAAATGGCGCATGGCGCATAACAAGATGGTTTAAGTAAGCTCCAAGAGAAAAAAAAACCCTTATGCGCAAAAATTGCAGCGCAGAACAGGGTTATTCAATTGCAGTAAACTCGGCTCGATGCGTTTCCCCACACGAATGTGGTTCATCAGGAGCACTTGGATTTTTGGAAAAAGAACATTAAATCAGGGCAATAACCGATTTCGCTTTTGTTATCTTTGTCGTGATAAATTAGTGGTCAATAGATATTTTAAGATAATAGGGAAGGGTGATTCGGGAAAACGCAATTTTAGTACTCGGACAAATATAATCTGGATCCCAACAGATGATTTGTATCAGGATCTTTCGAGTACTAAAATGCCTTAACGTAACTCTGTCGCCTTGTTCCAGGAAAGTATACAGAGTCGTTAAATCTAGTGAAAATCCACGATACAGCTTAAAGCTGGGTGTAATAACTGATATTCACTAAATATAGCCCACAGGCAGATCTTTCCCAGAGATAGGTATAGATTATAGCAGGCAAAAGAGGTTGTTGCAAAGATGAATGAAACAGCCCCAAATGGCTAATAAGCCCTAGAATTTTTGACCCTTATTTTATAGTAGCTACAGATGATGCAGCTAATTAAAGAGTCAGATTCCCATAATTAGATAGTAGTTCTATCAGAAACCCAATAAGGGTACTGGAAAAGCTATCTAATTGAGCCTGCAAGTAGGTATCAAGTATCCAGTCTGCCAGAGTATCCCTAAAACACCCAAAAATAGAAAGCAAATAAATAAAAAGATAAAGCCTGTGGCTCTGATGGTGAGCCACAGGAGTAATGCTGGATTGAATGAGAGTGTGCCCATATAGTGCTTTACTGGAACGCCCCAGGGGAGGGGATTGTAATATGGCCCAATCGCTGATGTCCGGGGAAAATAGGAGCCGGGCTATAGCAATTATACTCTATAGCTCAATCGTCATGTACTTAGGAGATTACTTACTATTCTGTCGGGAGAGCAGACAGGCTCCGAGTGACCAGGATAGTGTCTGATCGCTTACCTGAAGTCCCGATTGTTATACAGTCATGATAGTAGCTCCGGACGGCAGGATGAGCTGCCGCGCATGCGCGTGACGTCATCACGCATGCGTGCGTCCCTAGTGACGTCATCACGCCGGTCATGTGATCGCTAAGTTGATCACATGTATGGGAACAAAGTCCCATTACTAGTAAGGGCAAGGGAGCAGTTCTGGCAACTGTGAATACAGTTGACAGTGACAGAAAAAGACATGAAGCAGCAATCTACTTTACTCATTGATTGTGTAGTTTAAAGTAGATATTAGTGTTTTTTATTATTAAGTTAATGAGCATAGTCCAGTAAAGCATACTAGTGTTGATTAATTTAATATATGATAATCAGACAAAATGAATGATACCCACAATAGAGTATAAGGAGGCTGTGGGAAGAACAGGGGCGGTTAGTAAGGATCTCAGATGTATGAATATCATCAAGGAGAATGTATTAAAGGGTTTTTCGTTACAAGAAACAGTTAAAGCATAGGCTTTCGTTCAGGCCAGATGGACTAAGGCTATTCATACGAAAGATCCAAGATGCTTCTTTCTGCAAAAGGCGTTGATCTACATTCCCTCGTCTACCATGTGTGCGTAAAAGTTCAATGCCTTGAAATTTTACGGAATGCGCATCTCCATTATGTGCCGACCAAATGTGATCCGCAAGAGGTGTAGATTCGTGTCTTTGGATGTTACCAACATGGCCAAGAATCCTACGGCGAAATTCCTGAATTGTCTTCCCAATGTAGTTTTTTGGGCACGGACAAGTGGCCATGTATATAATATTTCTGGTCTTGCAATTAATAAAATCATGGCAATTGTACGTGCGATGGGAGACAGCACAGGTAAAGGAACTCGACTTGTGGATAAACGGACAGGCAGCACAGGAGTGACACGGAAAAGTGCCTCGTGGTCGATTTGACCCTAATCAAGTCACTTTGGATTCATCAGGTGATAGATGGCTTTTGACGAGGTGGTCTTTTAGATTGTGACCACGTCTATATGTTATGCATGGTTTAGGGGAAATATAGTCTCTGATGTCCTGGTCATTCTTCAGAATATCCCAATAGTGAGATAATATCTCACGTATCTGGGAACAAGCGGTATCATAAGTACCTATCACTCTTGAAGAGTGATCGGTAGAACGTACTCGTGGTGTTAATAATTTAGTACGTTGTTGTTGAGACGCATATTGGTAAGCCTGGAGAATTATTTCCTCGGGGTACCCTCTCGAACTAAAGCGTTTCATCAGTTTTTTACTCTCTTGGAGGAATGAAGTTTCGTAGGAACAATTACGTCGTAAACGAAGAAATTGTCCCTTCGGAATGCCACGTTTTAAAGGGGGAGGATGATGACTCTGCCATCCCAATAAACTATTGGTAGCAGTCTTTTTTCGATACAAGGTAGATGAGATGGTACCATCCTCTTTTTTAGAGATCTGAATGTCCAGGAAGGGTAATGTCGTAGAATTGATCTCGCTGGTTACGCGTAGATTAAGGGTGTTGGCATTTAATACATCAACGAAGGACTCAAAAGAAGTGGATGTACCCTTCCATAGAATGAGGATGTCATCTATGTATCGTAACCAGAGTACAATGTTGTCGGACCACTGCGGGTTATTGTAGATGACCTTTTCCTCCCACCAGCCCAGGTACAGGTTAGCATAAGATGGGGCACATGGCGTCCCCATCGCTGTACCCCTGAGCTGGTGGAAGTACTCAGAGTCAAACACAAAATAATTGTGTTTAAGAATGAATTCCAGTAGGTCAACGACACACTGATTGTGACTCTCAAAATGTACACCTCTTTGCTGGAGAAAAAAAGATACTGCCGTCAGACCACCCTCGTGGGGGATAGAGCTGTATAATGCTTCAATGTCCAGTGATGCTAATAGGACGTCTGATTCAATAGTGATACCTTCAAGGATCCTAAGAACGTCCATTGTCTCTCTGACGTATGATCTTAACGATAAGACATAAGGACGTAAAATCTTATCAACGTATATACTGATATTTTGGGTAAGATTGTTCACCCCAGAGACAATAGGACGTCCCTTAATAGGGTTAGTCCCCTTATGTACCTTCGGTAATGCGTAAAACGTAGCAATAGTAGGAGACGAGGAGTACATAAAGCGATATTCGTTGGCATCAATATTGCCATTGGACAGTTCTTGTTGTAACAGATTACGTAATTGCGTCAGAAACAGATTGGTCGGGTCACTAGAGAGGGTGCTATATGTAGCAGAATCATTCAGAAGTCGACGACACATGTCCACGTATTGCGGTCTGTTAAGTACTACTATATTACCCCCTTTATCCGCTTGCTTTATAATGATCGTAGGGTTGTTTTCCAAAGTTTTTAATGCCTTGATTTCTCCTTGAGTCAAATTAGAGTTTGGTTTATGATGGGTTGTTAGAGTTTTCAGGTCATTTTTCACCAATTTCTCAAATATATCGATTTCGGGACTGTGAAGAGACGGAGGATTATTTTTGCTAGAGGGTTTAAGATCCGTGAAAGGACCAGAGCCCAAAATTCTAGAGTTCTCATCCTCAAGGTCTTGTAGCGTCTGAAGGCCCTGAAGATCCGATAAGTCCAGACCTAATTCTTTTAGACGTTCTCTGTTTTTGATAGCAAAAAATTTTTTCCATCTTAATTTGCGAGTGAAGAGGGAGATGTCCTTCGTCCACACGAACGGATCATAGCGGGTCGTGGGGACGAAGGACAGCCCCCTCTCCAACAAGCCCAACTCTTGCGATGACAGGTTGTGGTCGGACAAATTAACCACCTTCAACCTATCTTCAATGGGAATTGAGTCCGTCTCGGTTATAGACGCCATGTGAGAAGTCACTCCTGTATTGTCTCTAGAGTCTAGTTGAGAAATGGGAAATTGGGGATTAGCTGATTGTGTCATTGGGTAGTGGGCGGTTCTCGTCGCCCCCTGAAAAAATATTGGGATATAGGGGGTTCGGAAAACACCCCTTCTTGCGGTTTTCTACCACGGTTTTTATTTCTGGGTTGAAACCGTGTCTTAAACCGACGCGATGTTAAGCGGTTGGAGGGTATCAGTTCGCCTTCAGACAGATCCGAGGAACTAGGGTCTGTCTCAGAGCGACCAGAGGTGTTGGTATAAGCCCTGTTATCTTTAAAATCAAGGAGATCACGGTTGAACTGTGTGTGTTTCTTGTCCTTGATTTGTGTCGTAAATTTTTCAATATTGGTATACAGGACCTTCTCTTTAATAGAGAACTCAGGATCAGTACTGAATGCTTCAGCTCTTTCTATCTGCTCCTCCAATTTTTTTTGGTTAACCCCAAGTGTAGATTTTTCTTCATCCAATAGCAATTTAATCAATTTGAGGGAGGCTAAGGTAGACTCATCTTGCCATTTTTTAAGGAATGTGGGATTTTGGAGACGTTTTGGTGGTACAATTGGATTACGGAGGCCCCGGGGAACTATCTGATGTTCAATATATTTTTGTAGGCCCTGGACCTCCCACCAATTTCGTAAATATTCTCTGTAAAGAAAAGTGAGTTCTTTAAAACATTTTTCGATAGATTGATTCTGATGTGTAGCTCTGAATTCCCCTTCTGAAAAAACCGCACCTGCCTCAGACAGCCACTGAGACGTGTTAAAGTCTTTTGAAAGAAAACCCGCCATAAAAATAGAGAGACTTGTCACAGAGACGGAAAGAGTCTATAGACTAAATTATTTGGCCCTTGTCACAGTTATAGACTAAAATGTATATACTTTAATAAAGATTATCTTTAAAAACATAAATGGGCTGACACACATGCGTTACGCATAGACAAACAAAACATCCACACATAAACACGAAAGTCGCCCCTTCCTTAACCAAGGACGTTACTAGAGGCTAGAAAAATCGGTAATAACAAAGGACACCTAGCGTTATGTCCTCTGTTCTTTCAATCACGTAGGAGGTAGGAGGATGACTTTATCTGCTGTAAGGACGCCTGAGAATATAATGCCCACAGGAGAGTGCTTTAAATAGAAGACCTCTTCCTAGCAGAAAATAGCCCTTATGTGATTGAGAAATGGCGCATGGCGCATAACAAGATGGTTTAAGTAAGCTCCAAGAGAAAAAAAAACCCTTATGCGCAAAAATTGCAGCGCAGAACAGGGTTATTCAATTGCAGTAAACTTGAAATTAATTGTATTGTACGCAACTGTATATATCTTCCTATTGGCTAATGGGTGGTGAATTTAATTTATGTTTATATGGAATATTTTCATAGTGGTGGACTAATGTACGGTCGTAATTTTATCCTCGACCAGTGATGGCGAACCTTTTAGAGACCCAGTGCCCAAACTGCAACCCAAACCCCAATTTTTTTAATCGCAAAGTGCCAACATGTCAGTGGGTGAGGCTTATCATGACGTATGATTTTACCTCCATTGTTATATAAAAAGAACAGGGCTGTTTCAAAATAGACAGGGTGCATATTTAGACTACTTTTTGTATGTGGAAATGCTGCGGAATTTGCCAAGTAAATTTCTGCTGAGGACATTCTACAGCGTTTCTGCCATGTGTAAACATACCGCAGCAGTAATAGTAACCACCACAGTGGCCTCAACAGTAATAGTCAATCACACAGTGGTTTTAGTGGTAATAGTGTCCCCCCAAAAGTGGCCTCAGTAGTAAAAGTGACCACCACAGTGGCCTCAACAGTAATAGTGACCTCCTCAGTAGTAATAGTGACTTCCACAGTAACCCCAGTAGTGATTGTTACTCCCACAGTGGTTTCAGTAGTAATAGTGTCCCCCACAGTGGCCCCAATAGTAATAGTCACTCCCACACTAATATCCACATTAATAATAACCCCACAGTGGTCTCAACAGGAATAGTGACTCCCACAGTTGCTCTAGTAGTAATAGTGACCTCATAGTGGCCTCAGCAGTAATAGTGACTCCCTCAGTGGCTTCAATAGTAATAGTGACCCCCATAGTGGTCTCTGTAGTAATAGTGACCCCCACAGTGGTCTCAACAGTAATAGTGACCCCCACAGTAGCCCCAGTGGTAATAGTGTCCCCCACAGTAGGCACAGCAGTAAAAGTGTCCCACAAAATAGCCCCAGCGGTAATAGTTACCCCCACAGTAGACCCAGTAGTAATGCTATTACTACTGGGACTGATATATGGGACACTATTACTAATAGTGTCTCCTATATCAGCCCCAGTAGTAATAGTGCCTCCCTGAGATCCACTTACTACCTCCTCCTCGTTGAAGCACCACTGCTCCATGCTGCTGCGGACATCAGTGTGTGTGTCTGGATACCTCCTCCCCTCTGCTCTTGTGGAACCATGGAGGAGATGTCAGGGGAGGAGGATCCCGGGTGCACACTGACGTCACAGTGTGTGCCTGGGATCAGCGCCACTACCAGCGCCGCTGAGTGAATACTGGCCAGGGAGCTGCAGCACCCCGACTGGTATTCACTACCGTGGTGAGCAGCCACTGGCACACGTGCCAGCAGAGAAGGCTCTACGTGCCGCCTCTGGCATGTGTGCCATAGGTTCACCACCACTGTCCTTGACAGTTACATCTTGGATATACAGGTGTTTACAATATATTAATACATTTACATTAGAAACAATCAGATAATATGGGAGACAATGAAAATTGTGGGCAATATAAGAAACAAAAAAAAATCATGGATAATAAAGCAAAGGCAGAAAAAATCATGAATAGTATATGAAATGGAATAAAAATTATGGCTAATGAAAAAAATAGTGTACAATATAAAAAATTAGGAATTAAAAAACATGGACAATTATATACAAATTTAAGGGCAACACAAATCATGAATAAGAAATTAAAATCAATAAATTAAATTAAAATATATACAAAAATAAGGGTAATCAAAATTATGGATAATATTTGAAATTAAGTATGGGAATATTATAAAAATCAAGGGTAATAAAAATTAATGCATAAGTCAAGTAATTAAGCATGGCAATAATAATCATGGATAGAAAAAATTAATCATCACACTTAGGCTGCATTCCCACGAACGTATATCGGCTTGGTTTTCACGCCAAGCCGATATAAGTCGTCCTCAAGTGCAGGGGGGGGGGGGATGGAAGAGCCAGGAACTGAGCTCCCGCCCCCTCTCTTCCTTCTCTCCGCCCCTCTGCACTATTTGCAGTGAAAGGAGGCGGGGCGGGGGCAGGGTTAAGTTGCGAGAGTTAGCCCCGTCCCGCCTCTCCCCAATACAAATAGTGCAGAGGGGTGGAGAGGAGGCAGAGAGGGGGCAGGAGCTCAGTTCCTGCTCCTGGCTTTTCCATCCCCCCCCCTGCACACGAGGATGACGTATATCGGCTCGGCGTGAAAACCGAGCCGATATACGTTCGTGGGAATGCAGCCTTATAGCGTATTTTAGCTTTTCATTGATGTATTTTAATGTCATATTTTACATTTGGCAATGATATTGGATTGTGCCTCACTGATGACAAGCGACTGGCCACCATCCATGCTTGCGCCAGCGCTGATCTCTGATAGGCAGATGAAACATTATTGCTGAGAACTGATGTATCTAACAATGAGGGGGAGTGTTATTTGATATGATTGGTCTGGTCATTTATGTTCGTGCAACTCTATTGGTCTGCTGTAACATGTCCTAATTAATGGGCCAATTTCTATGATGTCATACAAAGGCTATAAATAACTTGTCACTTTCCATTAGAGAACCATTTAGCCCCATTGCCCTGATGACGCCACTGAGGGCAGGGGGATGGGGGTGTTGGTGTTTAAAGATTTTCAGTAACCTCACAACTATATCTAGCCACAGTTTGGTTGTTAATAGTAGCTGGAGCTCTGTATTCCTCTTTGTCACACATTTATGAGCAATGTAGAGGACAAATAGTAGCATGTTGTAGCAAATAGAGCATGTTGCACCAGTAGGTGTATAATAATGATATGATACATTAGTATTTTGGGGAAATTGAATTTTAAGTACCCCCATATATATTTTTAGTGTATAGAAATAAAAGTCATATTTTATATATTTTCATATGCTATTCTCCTCTGATTGCCCTAGGGTCATTTTTGGTGTGGGTAGCGAATCCCCTCCTATCTTATACTGATGGCCTATCCAAAAAAACAGGCCTTGAATTTTAAAAGACAGGGATAAAACCATTAACTGTTTTTATGAGGCAGCGTGAGCATGTTATCAGCTTCCAGAACATATAGCATTTTTATTGAGATACTAAAGAAAATCTTTATATTGCACATCAGTATTATTGACCAAAAGGATTCACAGCTTTGTCATGAATTCTTAGCTGGAATTTGCCCAAACTAACGGATAGAAGTGGGTAAAATTAAATTTGTATGTATAACAAAATACCTTGTGCGACCCAGGGGTGTATATAGAAATCATGCCTACAAATATATAATATTACAGGCAGCATTTCTGCAGTATGATGTGGGGTTTAGATACAGCAGTTCAGCTTAAGGATACCTCTAAACAACACGATCACCATATAATACTCAGATACCAGTCTACATGGTGATAGTTGTTTTAGCGATGATCACTTCAGTTCTTACACACGGGAGGTATATAATCACTCAGTGAATAGAGGTGGTGCGGGCTGGAGATCACTCCATCTGCCTGCCTCCATTTAAAGTAGACCGGCCATTCATATTACCATGATCCAGCAAGAATCTGAACGATGATCAGCCTGTGTAAAATGGTCCTTAGCATTCTACCACTATCACTAATAAACCGCTCAACCAACCCCAATAGTACTAGTGTTCCCTATGAGGGCCTATGTGGCCCTCCATAGCACTGGTGTTCTTTCTGTGCCCTCCCTCCCAAAGAACTGATGTCTCGCAGTGCCCCCCCCCCCCCAAAGTACCGATGTCCGCCATCCTTCCCTTGGTCATTCAATAGCAAATCTTCACTTACATTCAGCTGCTCCTTCCCCCCTCTCTCAACACTACTACAATGAGAGCAGAATTGAGGGCAAGGCTGTCTTGTGCATGGACTGAGAGAGCAGCATGAATGTAAGTGAAGCTTCTGCTGCTGGATATTTAGGGGAAAGGGGAGACAAGTTAGTGGGGGGGCGGGGCCATTTGGCCTAAGGCCCCCCTATCCCATCGGCTCCATAGCAGTGACATTGTCTGCCTACATTAGTGGCATGCCACTGGTGCGACCATTGGTCTGAGAAGTTAGACCTGGAAAATAAGATTATTAATCCCTCAAAGTAATAACCTTTGATTTGTGGTTTGTTTTCCATTTTGTTCTGGTATGCCTATAATACAGAGATCTAAAACTAGGTCCAGCTAGTTAGATATCCTGTATAATAGCTAGCCGTATTAGATTGTCCTACAATGTAACAGCATATACATACAGGGTTTACATTATTTGTGTGAGAAGAAATTTAAAAGGAAGAAGCATCTCAGTGCTCTGAAAACCGTGAAAGGCAAATTCAGATTGGATTATCCTTTGATTTAAAGGTCAATTTAAAACTACATTCTGTGTACATTATAAATGCATATTTCTTGAAAGCAAAGGGCAAGTATTGCTTATTATATCTTTCTCCATTTAATGTCATATAGTCTTGTTTTGAATGGGTTAATAAAGTGCAAAATTACAGTCAAGAGACAAAACAGAATTATTTACATATTGTATACATTTACATATGTTCATGTTGGCTGCATTTACTGTTCACAAGAGCCCACACTTAACACCAGCATCTTCGGAATGGTCACAGTTGTGGACGTTCCAGTGGATATAGGAGCACTGTAATAGGGAACTTTCATTGCCATGACACTTAACATTGTCAAGGAATATAATGCCAGCCCCCTGTCCATACCATGCTTCTCCCCATGCTTTTAAAGCTGCACCACAGCCTAAAGAACGACAGACCACTTTTGCAGCCTTTAGATCCCATGCATCATCACAGACAGTCCCCCACTGCAATAGGAAAAAAATTTCCAAACGCCCTTCACATCGATGGCTTCCATTCACTAAGCGGATAGACCCTGGCAAAAGAGAGGAAAATGTGTCATTTTCTAATTGTTTTAAGTCTCAGAAGTGCAGCTTTTAGTAAACTTCAATACCAAAACCTATAATAGGTCCGATCTGATGATTTTTCTCTCATTCATGATGTATCTTTTCCCCCAGTATATATAAGTGAGCTAGTATTACCTACGCTAGTTATTGCTTTCTATCTAAAACTTCTGGCCTCTTTAATTCTCACCAACTCAGATTTCCTTGTTGTTTCTCTGTCTGAAACTAGTCAATTTATATTACATGGATCCTACCACAGAAACTGCTTAGAAGAGGATACAGACACTCCTATGACAGTTATTGATGATTATCACATAGCTCGTGTCACAAAGTTATAATAGAAGAGATCACAGATCATTCTCCTGGCTATATACTTATGGTATGTACCTTTTTATGTGAAGGCAATGATAATTAAATGGTCTACCCAACAGACAGAAATGGTACAACTTTTAGCTAATGCTATGCTGATGCATCACAGGATTGATTTGAAACTGAAAGTAAGAAAATCTCACCATCAAGATCTGTGCCTAATAAGTATCAGACAGGAGGCTGCACTGCATTGAAATGACTGGAATACAGAGACATCCATAGTATGACAAACGATCAGGTGAGGGGGCAGGGATAGAAAAATGTATTTTTGCCAGAATGGCCCCATAAATAAAATATATTTAATCACTTGACAGGAATTTCACCCTTGGTTATCTTCTGACATCAAAGATGTGGCTCTTTTTTTGAGATTGTGAGTTATGAGAACCTTCAAGAGCAACAAACTGGTTTGAGCACTACCCTGACACTTCCTCGGCTATTTAAAATAGTATGTCTGTAAGGTCTGCTAGTCATGTCTGCCGCCCTCTTGCAGTTTTCGGCAGCCGTAAGCATCATTCTGCTATTCCTGCGCATTTGTAACCTATGTCTGTTTTCATCCAGCACTGAGAGGCTTAACTAGTCCTCTGGCTCCCAGCTCAGCTGTGGGATTTATGGGCAATATCTTTCCTATTTAATCTGAGCTGGTGCACTTCCTGGTCGCCTCAGTATTGGTGTTTCCTCTGGTCACTCCACTGCTAGGTCTTCTGTCTCTGGACTGTTTAAGTCTATTTTGACCTTTGTTTGCTTCTTCTATTTGTATCTTTGCCTTGTGCCCTGTATCTGTATGTGTGTCCAGTTCCTTTCTGTCAGTGCTTCATTCTCATCTCTCTAGTACATTAGTTCTGTGCAGTGTATTCGTTGCTGTGCTTCAGTACTTCATCCATGTTTTCTTTCAGGGCTAGTCAGGCCCTAGGTTCCAGTGCAGGGCCTCCCTTATCGGGGTGATTACCTGCTTGTAGGCAGAGCCCTTTCCATCTCCCTGCTTACCTTAATATTTCTATAGACAACTACATGCAGAAAATGGCCTCTTATCTCAAACTTTTAAGTTTGTCTTAATTTAATTGGTTCACAAAAAATAGCCAGCAGCATGGCACTCACAGTACACCACATTCAGTGGTAGGCAAGCTGCATGCAAAGCCACTTAATGGTGACCTGAACCCAGGGTCTCCACTTATATCCAAGGAAAAAGAATTGTAGAATGTGGCAGCATTGATGGTAGTCTTGTAGTTAAAAGAAAGTTTTATTAATTCCATAAAAATGAAGTTTTGGACAAAAGAAGGCCAGCTGTTTTGGCTGAAACGTCATTTTTTATGGAATGAATAAAACTTTCTTTTAACTACAAGATTACCATCAATGCAGCCTCTTTCCACAATTCTTTTGCCTTTTATTTAATTGGTTATCCCATAAAAAGCATTTTACCCTTATTCACAGGGTTGGTGATAAATGTAGGATTGCTGAGATTCTGACCACTGTGGCCCACAGGGACCATGAGCAGGGGTGTAACTATAGGGGATGCAGAGGATGCGGTTGCACCCGGGCCCATAAGGCCTCTCTTCTTCATATAGAGAGCCCAATACTATGAATAAAGCATTATATTTGGGGGCCCTGTTACAGATTTTGCAATAGGGCCCAGAAGCCTCAAGTTACTCCTCTGACCATGAGAAATTTGCACCCGGAAGCCCTCAAGTGAACTGAACGTAGGTGTGCATGCATGACCATTGCTTAATTCACTTTAATAGGAGTGAGGAAGATAGCCAAATGTATTGCTTGGCCATCTCAATAGACAGTGAATTGAGTGGCGCTCACACATGCACGCTCTGCTCCATTCACTAGGGGCACTCAGAGTGTGTCATTTTCATGATACTTGGGGGTCCCAGCAGTTGGACCCCCAGATCTTCTATCCTGTACATAGGTGATAAATGTTTTTGGTAGTTTTAAACCTTTAACAATATTAATGTTTGTGAGAAAAATGTGCCATGGAAAATCTGAGTATCATTGGAAATATCAACCCTTGCACTGTCCAACATATTCTGCCCATTGACAGCAGTAGAGTATCATGTACTACTAATGCTAAGAAAAATATCAAAAATAGATAACTGTTTCCTTTTAGTGTGCAATATATCACCAAATCCACAGCCACAGCAATAATGGTCATAGGGGAAGGTGTTTTAGTATTACCCAATAGTTAGTCCCTCCTCCTTTAGATGTGTAGCTATAATTTAATGTACTATAAAACATATACCAATATGCCCATTTGTATAAAGCTATCCGAATCTATGTCTATTTATATGGAATAACTCTACAAACTTCAAATCAAGCAGATAAGCACCACCAGAATGTTTCTATGTACAACCCCAATTCCACAAAAGTTTCAACACTGTGTAAAATGTAAATAAATGTAAAGAAAAAAGAATGCAATGATTAAGAAATCTCATATAATCTCATATTTTATTCACAATAGAACATAGGACACATTATCAGAAGGTGAAAGTGAGACATTTTTTGCATTTAATTAAAAAAAATCAACTAATTTAGAAATTGATGGCAAGAACACGTCTCCCATTTGTTTGGGACAGGAGTAACACATGGCTGGAAAAGTAAATGGTACTAATGAAAAACACCTGTAAGGTCATATGACTGTGTATTAAAGGAGCATGTTCGAGAGGTGGAGTCTCTCAGAAGCAAAGACAGTCAGACGTTCAATAATCTGGGAAAAGCTGCATCTAAAAATTCAGAAAAAATATTCCTCAACTTAAAATTGCTAAGACTTTGAATATTCTACCATTTACAGTACATAATATTATCAAAGGATTCAGAGAATCGTGACAAATTCATGTGCATAAGGGACAAGGCTGACGGTAAATATTAGATGCTTGAGATCTACAGGCCCTCAGGCAGCACTACATTAAAAACAGACATGATTCTGTAATGCAAATCACTGCATGGACTCAGGAATACCTCCAGAAATCATTGTCTGTGAACACAGTTCACCATGCAATCCACAAATGCAAGTAAAGCTGTATCACACAATGAAGTAGCCATATATCAACACAACCCAGAAACACTGTCTTCTGTGGGCCGAGGCTCATTTAAAATGGACTGAGGCAAAATGGAAAAGTGTTATGTGGTCAGATAGATCCAAATTTGAAATTCTTTTTGGAAACCAAGATGAAGGGAACCATCCAGCTTGTTATCAGCACAGAGTTCAAAAGCCCACATCTCTGATGATATGGGGTTGCATTAGTGCCTATGACATGGGCAGCTTACACATATTGAAAGGCACTATCAATGCTGAGTAATATATAGAGGTTTTAGAACATATACTCCGATCCAGATGTCTCTTTCAGGGAAGGCCTTGCATATTTCAGTAAGACAATGCTAAAACACCTTCTGCAAAACCATGCTGGTGTGATGGATGCAGTATAAGAGTCCGGGTGCTGAACTGGCCGCCTGCAGTCCAGACCTTTTACCAGTAGAAAATATTTGGCACATTATGAAACACAAAATCTGGCAAGACCCGGGACTGTTGAGCATGTAGACTCCTACATCAGACAAGAATGAGACAACATTCCTTTTTCCAAAACTCCAGCAGTTGGTCTCCTCACTTCCCAGATGTTTACAGACTGCTGTAAAAAGAAGAGGGGATGCTACACAATGGTAGACATGGCCATGGCCCAACTTTTGTGAGATGTGCTGCTGCCATCAATTTCTAAATGAGTTTTTTTTTATGAAATGAAAAAATGTTTCATTTTCACCTTCTGATTTGTGTTCTATTGTGAATAATACAATGATTTTGAAATCTCAAATAACCATATATTCTTTTTTCTTTACACTTATTTACATTTTACACAGCGTCTCAACTTTTTTGGAATTGGAGTTGTAAAGTCCTATAGTAGATTATGTGATCGTACTATGCTTTAAAAAAGAGAAATTGTGTGAAGTATCAGTACATACTATTGCGTTACAAACCAGTGAGTCTGTATCACAGAAAAGGAAATATAAAAACAAACAATCACTGACAACGGCCATCTACTTACTGATACTGGAGGGCAGATAACTGCATCCCCTTAGCATGCAGGCAGCCATACTGCCAAATGAGGGAGCCAATTATACCTGTGCTGGACATCAATGAGACAGCCACTCACACAACCTTATAACAGAGGGGGTGGCTGCTTGGTGTATACTCCTACACAGAGTAATAGATACAGGGTGCCAGACCTTCTGATACATATAGTGCACCATGTAGGCAAGCAAACTATTAATGACATCATATCAGTTCGGTGGGTTGCCCTGCACTTCAAAGAGTGAACCACATTGGTACTGGCACCCCTGGCTCCTATGGCATCTAGAAGCCGCACTGCATGTTATTAATATTAAATAAATGTGAGGTATTAGATGGATTTTGGCCTAAATACTTGAGCTCACAAGCTACTTGGCAGTTTGGCTGCCTGCATGCTAAGGGGATGCATTTATCTGCCCTCCTGTATCAGTAAGTATATGGCCATCTTCAGATATTGTAAACCAGTGAGTCTGGACTATTATTGCTGGGACTGGGGATTTGCTGATATATTGCTTGCTAAGGAAAGAACGTTAAGAGACCCTTTATGCATATTACCCAGCAAGGAAGCACTTATACTTCCAAATAATAAGAACAGATCATTTTAGTAGTATGGAATTAATGACTGTTGTTAATGACCAATGAATAATTAATGTAAACTGAACTGTTAGCTGTCTTAAGATGTTCATGATGTACCCAAGAGATGTCATTATGTTGCTAACCCAGGTTTTTGATCTTAGTATGTAGAGGTAATATTGGGTCATGTGTACAGGTGTTATTTGACCCTTGTGGATTGGTATTATTTTGTCAACTATGGGTTGCCATCTACTGCCAATTCTGATACAGTCCACACTAAACCCCAAAATGCAAAAAGCATTCTTCACCACCACTATTCTTAAAAGAAAAGTGGAGGAGAATGTCCAGTGAATTTGCATGCTACTGAAAGACAAAACAGTTTTCCTGACAAAAACGAAAAAAGTTTGTGGCATCAAAATTTGCAGAATCATTTTTCATTCCGAATGTTAAGAAATTAACTTATAAATAATCAGAACAGGGCACAAAGTTTGATGTTAAGGGTGGCAGCACAAACATGGTAGCTTTTGGAATGTGTCACCCTTTTTTGAGCCAAAGTCAAAAGTGAATTCAAAATATTTTTTTTTATATATTAAAAATTAATATATATATATATAAGAATTATAAAGAAAGTACTTCTACTTCTCCTTCCTGCTAGATCCACTTCTGGCTTTACATTCAAAACTGTATCAAAACTGCAGTGGCAGTTTTCAAAAACAAAACAAAACTGTGCAACCTCTCTATTGGCAGTTTCACAAGTTTTTGTGGCAGTTCTCATGGCACTTTTTGATTGTATATCTTTATTTTAAAAAAAAAAAGGTAACTAAGAGAAATGGAAACCTCTATGAAAAAGCCCCACCAATTAAATAGATCAAAAACAGTAGTAGGTAGAAATTTATAATATAAATAAAAAATAACATTTATTAGATACATGTAAAAAATAAGGATCCATATTATACATTATTAAAGGGGTGGTCTCGCGAAAGCAAGTGGGTCTATACACTTCTGTATGGCCATATTAATGCACTTTGTAATATACATCGTGCATTAAATATGAGCCATACAGAAGTTATTCACTTACCTGCTCCGTTGCTAGCGTCCCCGTTGCCATGGTTCCGTCTAACTTCGGTGTCTTCTTGCTTTTTTAGACGCGCTTGCGCAGATGCATCTTCTCCCTTCGGCTGGTCTTGGAAGCATCGGAGTTTTGGCTCCGCCCCCTTTTCGCGTCATCGCGTAGCTCCGCCCCCGTCATGTGCCGATTCCAGCCAATCAGGAGGCTGGAACCGGCACACGTCATGGGGCGGAGCTACGCGATGATGCGTACAAGGGGGCGGAGCCAAAATGCCGATGCTGCCGAGCGGAGCCGAAGGGAGAAGAAGGGAGAAGACGGATCTGCGCAAGCGCGTCTAAAAAGGCAAGAAGACACCGAAATTAGACGGAACCATGGCGACGGGGACGCTAGCAACGGAGCAGGTAAGTGAATAACTTCTGTATGGCTCATATTTAATGCACGATGTATATTACAAAGTGCATTAATATGGCCATACAGAAGTGTATAGACCCACTTGCTTTCGCGAGACCACCCCTTTAATTCATGTCACAATTAGGCTATCATAATATAGCAAGTTCCACAAGATTCTCAGAATGAACCCAAAGCAGCGCAGTGCAGATAGTTGCTATTGGGCTGTCCAAAACAATCAAACTGTTTTCAATTGTTTATACACAGGGTAGCTACTCTGAAAAGGGTTACACTAGCCGGAGATAACCCTAGATAAATTGTCCTAGTTATGTCCCTCATAACAACACCATGACCAAATAATGTTTAGAACCAACTCCAAACAATTCAGGTTGTTTAACGGTATCATATGGAGCCACATCCACCTATCAGCGCCACAGCCTATGGGATATGAAGCCCAAAGCCAGTACTGGTGCATTATGTCTCCACCAGAATAATGGGTGGAGACATGGTTTGGCAGTCCTGAGTTGAAGGACACACCCCCAGCAGCTCATTGGCTGTTGCAGACATGCCCTCCTGAGCTCGACCTCCTGCCTCATCCTCTCGGCCTTCTTACACATGCCACTGGAAGCGGGGCTAGCCCTGAAGCTGCAGCCGCTACTGCTGCTGGTTGTCCAGCTGTGACAGCAGGGAGGAGAGTGACAGTGTTCCCCCTTGCAGCGGCCACATGGGGAACCGTAGCAAAGGACAGCTATGAGCGACGCGCCTTTGTAGGAATGACAGTCCCAGCGGGGCCGGCTGCCGGGTGAACCATAGCGGACACCGGGTATAAGCGATGCTCCGGAGCTGGGACAAGAGTCACAGCAGTGCCGGCTACAGTGGCCGCAGGGGCAATGGAGAGAGTGACAGTGTGGCCGGCTGCAGGGGTATGTGCCGCTGTCTTATGCACTGTGTGCCAGGTTGTCAACTGCTGCTGCCTTGGAAATGGGGATGGAACAGCACTATACCAGCAGGGGCGTGACCAGGGCATACCCTCCAGCTAAGCCTGGTAAACTGCTAGCTGACGGTGGAGACAAGATACACCAGTATCCCCAGAGCCTGCTGTCTGCCCTACTGTCCTGCTGAGGGAGGAAGACAGCCCTGTGACTGTGCAGTCAAGCATTTATGAGAAAGAGGCACTTGCCTCAAAAAGTATTACACTTACTGATTTTCAATAAATTAGAAATCGGGTTCATTCCTTGAAATGACACTGTCATTTGCCTCGCACAAGAATGTTGTGCCAAGCCCCAGGGGTTTTTGCATTAGTTCTCTCACTTGTGATCACGCGCATTTCTGTTTAGTGTTGTGTCTTCCTAGCTCCTTCTATCTGTATCATCACTCATCGACCCTCTGAAGAGGCGAAGAGGCTATAATTACCATACTTTACCACAGAGAATCCATTAGGAGTGATCTACCTGTTTCACCTGTTTTCCACATGACTTTTATAAAAAAAACACCCTAAAATTGGTTCAAATATTGTACTAGTCAACGTAAAAATAAAGAAAATAAAAATAGTCCATAATCTAGCAGAGTTAAGAATCTGGTAGTATATAAAAAGAAAATGAATTATGTATTTGTAGCAACAGTCAGTTTCATAGTTTGACAATTAGTGAAACTTTCATTGATATGATTGAATGTGCTATTAGGAACCAACTTCATTGCTGCATTAACGGGGTTGTCCAGTTCTAAACTATTGATGGCGTATCTTCAGGATAGGTCACCAATAGTAGATTGGATGGGATCCATCATCTGGGACCTCCACTGAACAGATGTTCTCTGGGCCGGTGCACTCATGCACTGAGCAGATTTCTGCAGTAAGCAGACAGCTATGTTCCCACTGCAGTAGCCAGGCTTGTTATTGCAGGCCATTCAGTTTAATGAGAACTTTGTCTGCAATACCAAGCCAGGCCACTGAAGAGAGAATGGAGCTGTCTGCATCCAGCAGAAAGTAGCCCAGTGCAGGAGCACATTGGCCCAGAAAACAGTTAATGGGTGGATGTCCTACGTAACAGACCCCTGCCAGTCTACTATTGATGACCCATCTTAAATTGCTTTACAACTGAACAACCCCTTTAACCTATGCAGGCAGTCCATTGTAAGGTCAGCACACTTGAAAGCAGGAGGCAGAAAATCTGTTGTGATAATATTGTGACTTTTCATATTTTTTGTTGCTTATGTGTGATCCCAAATCACTATAAGGCTTCATTTGCGCACACTTTTGTGGCAGATTGTGATGGGCTGTAAAAAGAAAACACCCTGAAATTCTTTTTTGATGGCATAAAGAAGTTGCAAATTATTGTTCAAGCTGTGTACCTGTATGAAAATATGTGACTCTTAACCCTTTCCAATCCACTGTCTGATGTCTTAAGACATTATGATTTAAGGCTGTACAGCTCCGATGTTGGAAGACGTCTGTCGGGGTTCTCTTACTGTATATTGCCAGCCTCTCTGCTGTTGGAGCCTATCAGACGTGTTACCTCATTCAGTACTGGCTTTAGTCAGCATATAGCGTCGTTGTATAACGACAGAAAAAGAGTAAGCCCCCTAGGAAAACCAGGATACAAACTGGATTGGAAAGGGTTAAGCACTTTTCTTTTTGAAAAGTGAGAGGGGCAGAAATTGTTGTAAATTATAGCAGAAATCTATGCTAGCTCATAGCTGGTGTAGATTTCAAATTGTGGCACACCAAAGGGCTTGCGCCTTTTAACCCTTTGCAATCCAATTTTGGATTCAGGGTTTCCTAGGGGTTTTTCTCTTTCTGCCATTATACAATGGTGCCATCTGCTGGCTAGAACCAGTACTGCAATATGTGACATGCCGGAGAGGCCCCAACAACAGAGTGACCAGTAATATACAGTAAGAATACCCTGCCTTCAATCAGAATGTCTTTAGACGTCAGACAGTGGATTGGAAAGGGTTAATACATTTGCCGTATCTTCCTCCAGCAGGCTTCAAATTTTACAGCATGAAACATTCCTTAATAAATCCCCCTCTATATAGTTCATAGTTGAGAGATGTGGCTGACAATCACTAATCTAGAAAAATCAAGTTAATAGGCATAACTAAATATAGTTATAATTTGCTTTAGGCTTTGGGAATCTCCAGGAACTCCAGTTAGGATGTAGTGGACTTGTGTCTAAACAGCCGGCAGTTCACTTATCCCAGGCTGGTTCTACTAGACAATAGGTTGATGGCCAAGTCATTCCCAAAATCAGTAACTTGCCAGCATTGCAAGCAAACAAATGTCAGGACTTGCTAGCTGTCCCATTCAGGTAGTATTTATACATGTAGTAATCATAGGAAGCCATGGTCTAAAGGTTGTGCATACAAATACTTTAATCTACATTGTCACAAATGAGACATAGTTAATCAGTCCACTACAATACAAGTGTATGTTGGATACATACCATCTTTTGGAGGTGTTGCTGATTTAGTTGTCACTTCAAAGCTGCTCTCTTTGGAAAACAATTCTGAGTCTCTCACACCTAACAATCGTAATATATGGTTATTCTTAGGAAGAATATTTGTTATTTGATCTATTTAAGGGTATAGAAAGAAATATATATTCTGCTATGTGCAAACTAGACATGGACAACTTTAAAGGTTGCTCCATCCACAATACATCTATGCATGAATTCAATGAGCAATCATTAGAATAGGAACTGTTAATGCGCCATTCAATCCAAAAAATAAAACAGTGATACGCTAATGAATGTTCATCTTCTATAAGAATGTACAGTATTTTAGTTAGAGCAGCATTTTGTTCTCCAGAGTTACTTTTACTGCAATTGGGGACCAGAAAGTAGATCCACTGAAGCATTTTGGCTGCTACTGAGAACTGAGTCTTATTCACCAGGTCTGTCAGTCTAAGCCTGGGTTAACACAGGGGGGATTTGCTGTGGTTCTGCTGCGGTTTGCCGTTGCATATCCGCACTGCGGCAAAACCGCTGCGTTTGCAGTGCAATGCAGTACAAATGTGTTTGGGCAAAAAGCTGTTCCCACAGGATGGATTTTTTGCGCACAGCCGCAGTGCAGAAATGCAGCTGCGGTGCGGTTTTTCAAGACGCAGCATGTCAATTCTTTTGACTTTTACGCAGCGCTTTTTTGTCCATAGACTTCTATGGACGCAGCAACATCCGCACCAAAATACGCTGCAAAAGTAAAAAAGCGCTGCGGAAAATCCGCAAGACAAAAATAACCTTTGAAGCGGTTTTGCCACAGAAGCAGTTCTTTTGCAGCAAAACCGCAACAAATCCGCCCTGTGTGAACCCACAGTGTTCCTTCACATGGTCACTATGATTTTCATCTGCCCGCGTCGCAGCCACATCGTAGCCGAAAATCGCATGGACGAGACGAAGCTGCGACCAAGTCGCGGCTGCATCTCCCGTTTTAACGCCAATTCAGAAGGGCGGGCTGCGGTAATTATACGCCGCAGCTCGAAATACCGTAGGGCGAGGGGAGAGAGTTTAGCTCTGCTAAACTCCCTCCTCCTTCCCTTCCCCTAGTGTGTTAAACTCTCACCCCCTCTCTTTGCCGGCAACCGGCAAGGGGCGGAGAAGGGGAAGGAAGGGGGAGGGAGTTTAACAGAGCCGCTGCTGAAGTCCCTCCCACCTCCCTTTTCCAGCAGCCATCATAGGCTCCCACAGCAGTCTATGGGACCGGCCAGCATATTCCGGCAAAAGATAGGTCCAGATTTATCTTTTCCGGTCAGTGTAAAAGTGGCTGGCTGGAATCCACACCGTGTGTGCTATCTTTTCCAGGGGAACAAAAGCATTGGAATCCAATGCATCAGATGGTCACGATTTGCACCCAGTGTTTTATTGCGGCAAAACTGCTGCAATAAAACGCTCATGTGAATAAAGCCTCATACATATATATTACGCTCAGTCATACTCTTGTGCCTCCTGTATCTGTTTGCATGCAGGCAAGAAGACATGACAGCCCAAATGCTCCCTAGGAACTAGAAAAAAATAACCCCTACTTTTTCCAGTTTCCATTATTTTCACTGGAGACAGAACAAAAGCATATATACAATACATACTTACGTGTTTTACAAAAAAAGAAAAAGTGGAATAGAAAAATAAAGAGAGTCTACAGTAGGTGCAGGGATTTGGTCAATCAAACAATGCCGTTTTCATTGGATAATTATACTATATAGAATATGATAGCCCCCAAATTCCCCTTCTGCCAGAGAAAATGATGCTTGCAGAACTCCCTGGACAAAGAGGTATCCCATTGATGTGTTATATGTACACTTGGGTTGCTTATTTGTCAGGTGATTAAATAAAAAAGGTGCATAAGAGCAATATGGTGGATTCACACATGGCATAATAAGACCCAGCAATTATGTGGAAACATATTTTTAGCCAATGCCCCATAAGAAATATAAGAACCAGTAGCCTCCCTGAGCTGTGTCTTAGGTACATATTGAGGGGATGGTAATATGGAGCTAATGTTAATCTGTAGGGCTAATCACATAAGTGTATTTTTTATAGCCATTTTTCGAAAATGCGGCATGATCTGTTTTTGCGTATTTAAATACTCTTCTATTGGGCAAATACAGATCAGTATTTACCCATTAGAAAATAATAAACATACTGAGAAAAATAGGGATGCAAAATTTATGACATACAGATGTATTATAGACGTGTTTCGATAAGCTTGTCTGAAACCGACCTAAGGCATCTCATCCAGTGGACTAGTACTCTTCACTGAACTAATGAGGAGCAAGACTAAAGGCCCATTTAGACGGGACGAATGTTGGGCAAACTATGCCTGACACTCGTCCCCGCACATACTAACTCTCATGCTGCTGCACAGTAGCTAGTATCACTGGCTCACAGCGGGGAGGCTGCAGGAGATTTCTCTCCTCGCGCTCCCCCACCTATCTCCATTGAGATAACATAGCGGCTGTTCAGTACTGAATTGCTGCTGTTTACACTAAACCATGAGCAATCAGCTCATCGTCTATTGTTTATGCTGCATAAGCAATGGGCGATGAGGAGATTGCTCAGTGTAAATAGTAGTTGTTCAGTACTGAACAGCCACTATGTTATGTCAATGGAGAGGGGCGGGGGAACGCGAGGAGAAAACTCTCCTCCTGCCTCCCCATTGTGAGCCAGTGATACTAGCCCCTGTGCAGCAGCACAAGAGCGAGTATGTGTGGGGACGAGTGTCGGGCATCGTTTGTCCGACACTCGTCCCATCTAAATGGGCCTTAAGTGTCTCTACTCTTCCTTTTGGAGGAGTCTTTGGTTTGGCTGACATGGCTAATTTGTAATGCAAAGAGCAAAATTCGAAGCAAAACTGCACTGAAGTGCACATGTAAGGGCCCTTTTACATGGAACAATCATCGTTGAGATTATCGATGGATCATGCAAATCTAATCATTCAGTGTAAATGCTGCCAGCAACTAAATGATGACCGATAATTTGCATGCTTATCATTCGTCATACAGTTTAGGCAGGCATCAAAATCAAATGCTGATTGGCCTATGTAAATATATAATATAATAGAATAGAATATATATTGCAGTGGTGTATTTGGAGCACGTAATTCTAAAGAAAAAAGGCAATGCAACCTGCCAGAGACCAATGTGCAAGAATGTTACCAAAGCCCCTCCAAGGGAAAATAATGAGGTAAAATACTACAACATGGGGCACACTGCGTTTATTTCCTGTTTGCCGGTTTGGCTGGTATGCACACAGCAGACATTGGGTTTCAGATAACTACAATACTATATAAGGACCAGTCTGACAAGTCGTTCCTGAAGAAGCAGCATTTCAGGTGGACATACGCGTGGGGACTATTTTTTTCCCCAGGACGTCAGGTATATGATTCGAGCCTGCATTTGGATGTCTGATGCCCCTTTGTGATAAGTCATGGCTTATCTTGAGGTTTTTGAATTCTAGATATTGCTGCCTTTGACCCATGTTGTAGTATTTTACCGCATTATTTCCCCTTGGAGGGGCTTTGGTAACACATTGGTCTCCGGCAATCATTTGCTCTATATACACCATTGCAATATATATTATGTATTTACCATACTCTAATTAAGCTGCATTTTAGGCTGATATATGTATTGTGGAATAAAAAATTAGTTTTTTTTTCATATCCAGGAGTGCACCTTTCTTTTATTGTTTTTTTTCCTCTTCTTTTATCCATTCCCTGTGGAAAAGCACAGCAGTGATAATCGCCAGGATGACTGTCAGGCGCTGTCTTATGTAAAAGGACCACAAGACATACATAATTTGTGACAGATGTATTTGGAGTAGAATCATGCCATGTGTAAATCCACCTGCAGAGTTGGACTCCTTTGAGTTTGGACTCGTGGCATAATTTGTACTAGCAGCAGAAATGATTTTGGCCCAATCTCCATTAAGCACTAATAACTCCAGCCCTACTGACACCATGAAAAGGACCAAGCATATATTTAGCTAGGTTTATGTTGTGCTACGGGTATATTCAGCAGTCCTATAAAAGACATATATTTACCTTGACAGATTACACCTGCATCTTCATGATGTCCACAATTATGCTGCCCCCAACCTAGGTTGAAGCATTCAATTAGGTCTTTTTCTGTACCAACACAATCTACATTATCAAGGAGGATTGGGCCACTACCATAGCCAAAATAACTAAGAGTTGTTGCCACAATGGCAGGACCACAACCCATCTGCTTGCAAACCACCTGTGCGTTGTTGTAATCCCAGTCATCATCACATACAGTTCCCCAAGCATTCTGATAGAGAACTTCCACTCTGCCTTGGCAGCTGCTGTTTCCATTTACTAGTCTAATGCTGCCACCTGGTGGATAAAAAGTAGGAGCAATTAATGCAATGAAATAATGCAACATAAATATTTTTATACATTACTTTCAGTTTTTGCTTAAATAGGTCAAAAAGAAAAATAATCTTTTTTTTGCACAATTAATATGGAAAAACAATTTAGTTAACCCGTTTAGTACACCCACTTTAATTCTACACTTACATGTTGTCTCATGCACTTTACTTGCAAACAGTTTTTATATTTGGTGATAAGACATATCCTATTCTCCTACCATATGGTTCTTTACATGCACATTAACTGGTTTTAACTAGTTTTATGTCAATGCACTCTCCTTTGCACATACAAATTATTTCTTTAAATGTTAAAGTGCAAAATTCTCCTAAAAGACACATCCATATCATATCTTTGTTGAGGAAAGATGGTCCTGCAATCATTTTTTGCCGATAAGATGCACTTCTAGAAATGCCATCTTCCAGATTTTTCTTACTCAGAATATGTTTAAATGGTTCAATCATTGTCATTCTACTTCAGCTTCCCAAGCTCCCTTTTACACATATTGATACACATGCTGCACAGCTAAACCTCCAGTGACAATATGCAATTTATATGTCCTCAATAGGGGTCACACAGCCTGGGTATCCTCATTTCCCTAGACATTCAAACTATGCAACCCAGGAATATTGATACTAAGGGAAGACCTAAATGCAACATTAGACCCAGTGCTAGACTCCTCCACTGGGAAATCTGCAATTTCTCTTTCAGCACTTAAAGGGGTTGTCCCGAGGCATCAAGTGGGTCTATACACTTCTGCATGGCCATAATAATGCACTTTGTAATGTACATTGTGCATTAATTATGAGCCATACAGAAGTTATCAAAAGTTTTATACTTACCTGCTCCGTTGCTGGCGTCCTCGTCTCCATGGTGCCGACTAATTTTCGCCCTCCGATGGCCAAATTAGCCGCGCTTGCGCAGTCCGGGTCTTCTTCTTTTCTGAATGGGGCTCCGTGTAGCTCCGCCCCGTCACGTGCCGATTCCAGCCAATCAGGAGGCTGGAATCGGCAATGGACCGCACAGAAGCCCTGCGGTCCATGAAGACAGAGGATCCCGGCGGCCATCTTCAGCAGGTGAGTATGAAGACGCCGGACCGCCGGGATTCAGGTAAGCGCTGTGCGGGTGGTTTTTTTAACCCCTGCATCGGGGTTGTCTCGCGCCGAACGGGGGGGGGGGGGTTTAAAAAAAAAAAAACCGTTTCGGCGCGGGACAACCCCTTTAAAGGGTATTCCCATCTGAAACTTTCATGACAAATCCATTACATCAGTCTGGCAAGGCGCTCTTATTCATAATGCCATACTTTTCGTAGCAGTCATTCTAAGTACTGCAGCACGGCCATTATGGAAAGTATGGTGTTTGGAGTATGAACAAGATCATATTTGGGTGTAAATATTGAAGCAGCCACAGCACTGAGAAGAGCACTACATCCCCTTCATCAGCTTATTGGTGGGGGTCCCTGGTGGTGGACCCCACTACTTAGATATTGAAGGCCTATGCTAAAGATAAACCATTATTTCTACAACTTAGATAACCACTTTAAGCTCTAGACTAAACTTCTTGCCAAGTGAATTATCTTAAAGTTACCAGATTTTCCCAGGGTCAAAGCAGGACAGAGGGATGTGGTCAGGGGGCGGAGCTTATCACGACCTATGATTTTACCTCCGGCATTATAAAAAGTACAGGGCCGGTTCAAAAAAGACAGGGAGCAAATTCCACAGCATTTCTGCATGAAAAAAAACTGTCAAAATCTGTACCATTGGTACGGATTTTGGCTGGAAATCAGCTGCGTATCCACAGCTGATTTCATACCATGTGGCGCTCCCCCTCACCTCCTCTGAAGGCTTCCCACAGCCAGCACTTCCTAGCTTCTGGTTCCCGGTGGCCTGTAGTGGCCTCACCTCACCAGCATCACTTGACCAGCGGCGCCGCATGTGACATTCCACAGCATTTCCGCCATGTGTAAACATGTCCCAAGTTAGCTTGAGGTATGTTGCCATATGCACAGTAGCCTCAGTAGTAATAGTGTCCCCTATATCAGCCCCAGTGATAACAGTGTCACCCACAGTAGCCCCATTAGTAATAGCGACCCCCACAGTGGCCCTTAGTAGTAATAGCGCTTACCTATACCAGTCCCAGCAATAATATTGATCCCCACAGTAGCTCCATTAGTATTAGCTCTCCCGTATATCAGCCCCAGCTATAATAGTGACCACCACAGTAGCCCTAATAGTATTAGCGCTCCCCTATATCAGCCCCAGCAATAATATTGACCCCCACAGTAGCTCCAATAGTACTAGCACTCCCCTATACCAACAGTAACCCCCACAGTAGCCATAAAAGTATTAGCACTCCCCTTAACCAGCCCCAGCAATAATAGTGACCCCCCACAGTGGCCTCAGTAGTATTAGTGCTCCCCTAAGACCCACATACTTACCCTCCTTCTGGTCTTCGCAGCACCGCTGCTCCTCTAAGCGCAGCGGCCAGCAAAAGTGTGTGTGCCCGCAGCAGCATCACCTCCCCTCTCCTCTCCTGTCTTGTGGAACCAAACAGGAGAGATGAGGGGAGCATGGGAGGAAGATCCCGGATGCACACACTGTCGTCAGTGTGTATATCTGGCCGCAGCGCTGCAGAGTGATTACTGGCCGGGAAGCTGCGGCACCCCAGCCAGTAATCCCTTTAATGGTGACCAGACATCCTGAAAGTGGGACAAATGGGTGTCCTGCTGGGGTCCCAGTGGAAAGTTGGACACAGGGTCCCAAAGCGGGACTGTCTCACCTAAATCACCTTAATTATCTCCTTATAAATCAACAGTATATATGAGACCTGAACAGACAGGATTTGTAAAGGAACGATAGCAACAATAATGCTAGCAGGATCATTCATCTAATTCAATATAGAGTAAATGAATTATCCCTATCCTATTATGTACTGATGCAGAAAAAGCGGTTTAAGAGGCCCAGTTGGCTTTTCATGACAAAAACCCTACAAAATGTTCTAATGCGTAAAGCCAGCCATAGTGTCTTAAAAGAGGTGTCTAGTTTGGACAAGCTTTTTTAAGAATTAGTTTATATTGTGGGTAGAATCATAATACAAATTTGGTGAAAATTAATCAACTGGGTCCACCAGAATGGGACCTGCTTGTACACAGTGGCTCCTGGGGTTGGCAAGTGGACCCCACACCTTTCCTTTTATGACTTTTATAATGCCATAATGTTATATAGGAATTTTGATAAAGGGATTATTAAGGCCAGAATGATAATTTGATGCTCCTGGGCTCCGATGTAAGACTGTAGTAGTGTCCATCAACTATGACATGTATAATACTACTGACTTCTTATACAGTAAGGCTGAGGGGTCGCTGGGCCCCGTGAAGCACCAGGCCCTGGATGCAACTGCAATATTTATAACCCTAGAGTTACACTTTTTATTTAAGGTCCTGCCTTCCACATTCTAGAAAGCACAGGATATCTTGCTTCTTTTTTTACATGACTATACTACCATCAAACATCCTTAAATCCTTACTTTTGGATCATTATATATAGGACAATACCCACAGCTACCAGATTTCTTTTTGTTCAGAACCGCAGGCTGGCAGATAATTTGGGGTTCTTGGACTGGTAATGTTGGTATAAGACATTTAGTAACCCAATTCAAAAGACAAGTATAAGAGAGTAATGTGCAGTTCTCTCTTCAGCTTCTAATAACATGAAATATATTTTCTGCACTTTTGGTATTTAGCTGCAAAGGTGAAAAGTATGATGTTCTGTTCACGTCATCCCGGATGAATGGCACAGAATGCTGTGTTGTTTCATCTGGGAAAATGCCAGAGGACATGAAGGAAGCTGGAAGGAACCCCATTATAGGCGATGGGAATGAAATGTAAAAGATGAAAACAACTTACTTTTCCTCTCAGCCTGAAAAAATGCAGTTGTGAGCAAATCTGTCTCAGAAGAAGGTTGAGGTCCACCCCAAGTAACTACAGTGAGAAAATGCACATTAAGTTGTGTCTTATGCAATATACCATAATGTACAGCAAAAATAGCGTGGCACCATATTTGTCATAAAATCTATGTGATGTACTATATAGAAGTAATAAATATACAAAATAATGTTTCATTTACCTGTGGCTGTGTCAGTAAATGACTCTGCAGTGTCTTGAGTCAAAGAACTGGTACTTGAGGTTGTAGTTGAAATTCCAAGACCTGGACAATTATTACACAGTAACAGTGGGGGAAAGAAGCATGATATAGATGAAAAGGAACTAAACTCATTTTATTTTCATAAATCAATAGTGGAAACACTTTTTTAAAGAAAATTGTAATATACAGTATATTATTAGAAGAAAAATGTATTTTTCTTCATTTATCAGGCTCCTCTCCTCCCCATGCCTCCTACACTGATCACTCTCTAAATGTACTGATAAAATCCATACGCATTACAGCTGTAGCCCATGAAAGGAAGGAGAATGAGAAGGACAAAGTTATCTGCAGATTTTAGTAAGTGCTGCATCTCACCACACTGCTAAATTCACAGCTACACTTCTTAGTGCTGCTGTATAATGTCACACATGCTGCTGCTGCTTCTGGAGGTGTACAGAGACAGATAGAGAAGAGACCCTGCCTTCCTATGTGTGTGGTGTATGGAGGCATCATAGCAGCTAATTTCCAACCACTAGCTCAGAAGGAGAAAACAGCTAGAATGTATAAGGCTGGGCTCCGAGGAGTGGGTCGGATTCCACATGCGGGAGGCCTGCAGCGGCTGTGAGCAAAGCCGGTGACCCTGTGTACAGCGTGCAATTGTATTGCGTATGATTGCGCACTCACACTGGCGGTCATGAGGAATACAGTTTTTTTTTTTTGTATTTCCCGTGCCATCGCTTAGTGATGACACGGGTACCCGCAGCCCATTTGCAATGTAGCTGCATATGGGCTGTGGGTATATTTGTGACCATATAGTACAAGGTCACGGATTCCGCTGTCAAATAGAATGTATTTGATTAAACTGCGTGTTATACAATCACAGAATACGCAATTCAAATCTGGTCGTGTGAGACTGGCCTAAGTAGGACTCATACATAAGGGTCTTTGCATTGCTGCCCAAAGGTTTGAGGCTTCTTATCTATGTGAACCATAATACTTCTGTGAGTGAAAGTGAACTTCCAGCTAATTGATTATCCAATTCTAATGGTTTCAAGGCCTGAGGATAATCTCCTTAGGGAAATTTAATGTGGCTTGTGTTATACAGAATAACTCGATCCTTAGTTCAAGTGTCATTTACCAGCACAGATGATTCCAGCATCTTCATGGTGGCCACAGTTGTGAATCCCCCAGCCAAGACTGTAGCAAGCTGATAGGTATGACTCTGACCCATCACAATTCACATTGTCCAGTAGTATGAGACCAGTCCCATAACCAAAGTAAGCATTGCTTTTGTAGTCCAGAGCTTCACCACAGTTAATTTGTCTGCATACAACAATTGCATCTTTCATTCCCCAGTCATCGTCGCATACTGTACCCCAGTTACCCTTGTAGAATACTTCTACTCTCCCTTGACAGGAGTCAGCTCCACTGACCAACTTTATGCTGCCATCTCCTAAAATAACATGATAGTAAAACACTTATGGTTAGAATATATAAAATATAAATAATGCAAACCAAATATTAACAGTAGAACTTTCATTTGAGCCCTGTTTTCCCAAAGGCAATAATTACTGAGGAGGTTACATAGTCATACATAATATATATCATATGGGCAAAAGTACAGTATATGGACTCCCCTTCTAATTATTGACTTCAGATGTTTAAGCCATACCCACTGCAAAAAGGTCGTCAAATCAAGCACACAGACATGCAATCCCCATAAGCAAACATTGTTAGTAGTGTATATTGTAAGGGGAATGAAGAAGTTAACCTAGCATAGTTGAGCAAAAGTGCAAGTCTATGTACGAGTCTCTCGTATATGCTAGAGTCTATTTAGAGAGATAATAAAGGATGCTAATATTTATTGGGGGAAATTATGCAGATGCTAATGATCTATCACTATAGTATTGATGATTATTTCATACCTGCTGAGGTTTATTGAGCATTTATTGAGGTGTATTATGGAACTAATTCTTGTAAAATTTTATGTTTTGGCATTGTAGACATTGTATGAGTGGTCTTGATCACAGTCATGGGGGGCATTGGAACCTGTACATCACAAGGTACTGTGCTGGATTAGGCATGTGTGTCTGATGGACAAATGTTTGGGTACGTTTTGCCATACCAGGTGGTGGCTGTTTTGGTAGAAAGGTGGGGTTTGGTATGCAAGTTGTTGTGGCAGAGTGAGCGGCATGTACGTGAGGTTGGTGCAAGGTTGGGTATGGCCTGAATTGTGAGCCATGCAAAAAGCCCTGAAAGTCTGATGTGGATGAGGTTTAGTGTAGCTTGAAAGTGTGAGCTGTGAAAACTCCTAGAGCAGGGGTATGAACCTCATTTTCACCGAGGGCCACATCAGCCTTATGGTTGCATTTAAAGGGCTGATTGTAAGTGTAAGACTATATAGTAACAGTTACCCCTCCTAGTGACCCCAGTAATAATAGTGACTCCCATAGTGGCCCCAGTAGTAATAGTGTTTGAAAGAATGTATCACAATTAGAGATGAGCGAGCATACTCGCTAAGGACAATTACTCGACCGAGCATTGTCCTTAGTGAGTACCTCCCCGCTCGGAAGAAAAGGTTCAGCTGCCGGCGCGGGTGAGAGGTGAGTTGCGGCAGTCAGCAGGGGGGAGAGAGGGAGAGAGGGATCTCCTCTCCGTTCCTCCCCACTCTCCCCCGCCGCTCCCCGCCGGCAGCCGAACCTTTTCTTCCGAGCGGGCAGGTACTCGCTAAGGGCAATGCTTGATCGAGTAATTGCCCTTAGCGAGTATGCTCGCTCATCTCTAATCACGATTGATTTTGTGTTTATTGCCATTTTGTAAACTAATATCCATTTTTATATACTTCAGTCTGAATGTATTATAAGACTTGTAATTCTCCTTGTCTATTCTTCTGCTTACACAGATATTTTCTCCTATAGACAGCTTCCTCATTTTACAGGAAAACACTTTGCACAGACTAATAATAGATGTAGTCAGACAGAGATCACAAGTGCCATGATACATAGAAGCTATTTCCAGACTAATGAAGATGACAGTTGAGTGTTAAGAAATAAGCAACTTAGAATAAGACTCTGCCTAGAGATTGATGACGAGTTCTTCAAGAGTGAGAAACAAAATTATATATGTATACAGTTTCTGGTGCAATCAATAAAGGGAAACCACTCAAACAGAACCTTACAAAGTTACTATATTAGTCAAGAAAGTGAATAGTTCCTAACTCTAAATTAGGCTCTGTTCCCATCACAAACGGTTATGCAATACACAAAATGAGTCCATAGACACCTATAAGGCCAATGGATACTAAACAAAAGGCTAGTATAAGTCAGTATATTCTTTTAACGATGACAGCCCATATGCGATGTATGCACAGTTTGTCATAATTCACTTCAGAGAACAATGACACACTCCCCTTGGTTCTAGAAAAATGTGGTACTGACCTACTGTAGACCTTTATGTCATCATTGCTGAAGATTAAGCTAAGCATTAAAAGGTCAGTGTAAAGTGCAGGACATTACATATCATTATTAACAATTGGAAACATCAGAAGAAACACTAGAAAACACAACAGAGGAACATTACTTACGTGGAACATTTTGTGAGGGTGTAGAGGAAAGTTTTGTGAGCTGACCCTTGTTACTGGTTGTCGGCAAAATCTCTGGAAGAAAAACAAATATGATATAGTAACAAAATATATTAATATAAAATATGTTTAGCTGATAAATAGAGCTAGTAAGGGAAGAGTTGACATCGTTATTGTTGTATAATGTTCTAAACTTGGATATGCCCTAGAAACCTAAGAAATCCAGCAGTATTACAGTGTATTATACAGTTTAAACGATTGATGTAACTGAACTTTAAGTCCACTAGTGCGACTAAAACAAGTGAGAAAAAAGTTAAAATTTTATTTTAAAAATATTAAAACCTCCCTAATAGAGATGAGCGAGCACCAAAATGCTCGGGTGCTCGTTACTCTAGTCGAACTTCCCGCGATGCTCGAGGGTTCGTTTCGAGTAACGAATCCCATTGAAGTCAATGGGCGACCCGAGCATTTTTGTATAGGACCTATGCTCCGCTAATGTTTTCATTTGTGAAAATCTGGGAAATTCAACAAAGTGATGGGAACGACACAGAAACGGATAGGGCAGGCGAGGGGCTACATGTTGGGCTGCATCTCAAGTTCCCAGGTCCCACTATTAAAGGGGTTGTCCCGCGGCAGCAAGTGGGTCTATACACTTCTGTATGGCCATAATAATGCACTTTGTAATGTACATTGTGCATTAATTATGAGCCATACAGAAGTTATAAAAAGTTTTATACTTACCTGCTCCGTTGCTGGCGTCCTCGTTCCCATGGAGCCGACTAATTTTCGCCCTCCGATGGCCAAATTAGCCACGCTTGCGCAGTCCAGGTCTTCTCCTGTTCTCTATGGGGCTCCGTGTAGCTCTGTGTAGCTCCGCCCCGTCACGTGCCGATTCCAGCCAATCAGGAGGCTGGAATCGGCAATGGACCGCACAGAAGAGCTGCGGTCCACGGAGGAAGAGGTTCCCGGCGGCCATCTTCACCGGTAAGTATAGAAGTCACCGGAGCACGGGGATTAAGGTAAGCGCTCCGGTAAGCTTTCTTTAGGTCCCTGCATCGGGGTTGTCTCGCGCCGAACGGGGGGGGGTTGAAAAAAAAAAAAACCCGTTTCGGCGCGGGACAACCCCTTTAAGCCACAATAGCGACAAGAGTGCCCCCCCCCCCAACAATTTTTACTTATGAAAAACCCTCATTAGCAAGGCATACCTTAGCTAAGCACCACACTACCTCCAACAAAGCAAAAAATTATGCGCAAGGCTGGGTATTAATGAGCGACTACTACCCTAAGCAGACACGCAGTAAACTGTAGACGGTCACATTATTACCCAGCTAAGCCTAAGTGACTACTACCACCCGCACACACGCAGTAAACTGAAGACGGTCACAGGCAGCCCAAATATAGTATTTTTTTCCAATTTTTGGGAAAAAAGCCCACTGCCTATATAGCCTGTATATGGATTTCCCTGTTGGAGGATGACTGTGGTTATTGAAAGCACAGTGCAGCCAGAAAACATTATGCGCAAGGCTGCAGTAACACCTAGCTGGGTAATAGTGAGTGACTACTACCCCCAGCAGACACGCAGTAAACTGAACACGGTCACAGGCAGCCCAAAGATTTTTGTTTCCAATTTTTTTTAAAAAGCCCACTGCCTATATAGCCAGTATATCTCTTTCCCTGTGCCACTGTCCCTTCCTCACCAGTACTGCCCCTATACTCAGTAAAATGACTGCAGACTGAGGACGCTATGGTCTGCACGCCCGATATACAAAAAAAAAATAAATGTGCAAAACTGCTAAAAGCAGCCTCAACAGTACTGCACACGGTCAGGACCGTTGGGGTTCTTGAAGACGAAGATAACAGCTTTACACTCTCCCTATAGCAGCTACAGCAGGACGGCACTTTCCCTAATGTCTCTCAGCGTGCATCTGTGGCGAGCCGCGGCCGGCCCCAGTTTATATACTCGGGTGTCACCTGATCTCCCCAGCCACTCACTGCAGGGGGGTGGGATAGGGCTGGAACTTCACAGGAGGAAGTTGTAATGCCTTCCCTGCGTTTCTATTGGCCAGAAAACGGCACAAACTTTTCTGGGAAGAAAATGGAAGTGATTCGAACACCGCGTGGTGCCCGTCTCGAGTAACGAGCATCTCGAGTACCCTAATGCTCGAACGAGCATCAAGCTCGGACGAGTATGCTCGCTCATCTCTACTCCCTAACACTTTTTTTCTTGTATTACTTAAAAAAAATATATAAAAAAAAAAAAAAAACACATCACAAAAGTGGCATCACTGTGTTGGTAGTCACCCAAATAAAAACGTTACACATTTTATAACCTTCACAGTGAACACAGTGAAAAAGGAAGAATGTCAAAATGGCTAATTTAGCATGTACCACCTCACAAAAAAATGGAATAAAAAGTGAACAAAAAGTAATGTGAACCACAATATGGTAGCATTAAAAGTTACAAGTCTCATACAGCTTTGTCAGTAAAAAAAAAAATGTCGATCTTTGAATGCTCCAACACAAAATAATTTAATTTTTTTAACATGTTCCTAGTCTTTAAAAGAAGTAAAAAAAAAAATGGAAAAAATGCAAATTTGGAATTGCTGTAATTGTAGTGACTCACGGAATAAAGTTAACATATCATTTATACCCAATGGTGAATGCTTAAAAAAATTAAGAATTGCATTTTTTGTCATTAAAGGGGCTGTGCCAGAATTAAACATTATCCCCGATCCACAGCAAAGCCGGACCCACACCAATCTGAAAGTTACCCCCTATCCCGAGGATAGGGAATAATTTTTAATCCTGGAAAAAAAAAATTAATATTGTGTCAAAAAAATGGAATAAAAAGCTTTCCAAATTTCATATGTTTCAAAAAATGGTCTCAAGGAAAACTATAACCTATCCCGCAAAAAGTAAGTCCTCACACAGCTCTATTTTTGCAAAAAAATGTAATGGCTCTTGGAGTACAGATACAGCAACACAAAAATAAATGGTGTTTGTATTGTGTAAATGTACTAAAACATGAAAAATTATATCCATTTTGTATTACCATAATCATTGATCCAGAGAATTATGTTATCCTGTTACAATATTTATACCGCATGGTGAACGCTCAAGAAAAAAATGGGTGGATTTTCTTCTTTTTTCATTAAGGCACAAAGTAGGCAGGTAATTAAGGTGTTAAATTCTGAAAAACCCCTTTAATTACATCTTAATATTTACTGTTCAGATCACCAATCATAATGAAAATAACCAGTAAAACGTTTACATATGTATTATGAATAGAGATGAGCGAACGTACTCGTCCAAGCTTGATATTCGTGCGAATATTACGGTGTTCGTGATGCTCGTTACTCGTAACGAGTACCACGCGGTGTTCCGGTTACTTTCAGTTTCCTCTCTGAGACGTTAGCGCGCTTTTCTGGCCAATAGAAAGACAGGGAAGGCATTACAACTTCCCCCTGTGACGTTCAAGCCCTATACCACCCCCCTGCTGTGAGTGGCTGGGGTGATCAGATGTCACCCGAGTATAAAAGTCGGCCCCTCCCGCGGCTCGGCTCAGATGCCGTGTGAGTTAGTGAGGGAAAGTACTGTTCTATTGGAGTTGCTGTAGGGAGAGTGTTTGTAGTGAGTGTACGCTTCAAGAACCCCAACGGTCCTTCTTAGGGCCACATCTACCTGTGTGCAGGCTGCTGTTAGCAGTGGAAATTTTTTTTTTTTTTCTCAAAATCGGCAGTGCAGAGCATTGCACCCGGTATTAGGGACAGAAGTGGTGCTTAGGCAGGGAGAGTGTTAGGAGTGAGTGTAGCCTTCAAGAACCTCAACGGTCCTTTCTAGGGCCAAATTCAACCGTGTGCAGTACTGTGCTGGCTGCTGTTAGCAGTGTTTCATTTTTTTTTTTTTCTAAAAATCGTCTGTGCAGAGCATTGCACCCTCCATTGATACTACAGGGACAGAATTCTGTAGGCAGGGCCACAACACAGTTATTGTTCATTGAATATACGCAGTGGGGCCTTCCCTTTGCAAAAAAGCGAAAAAATTATATTTGGCCTGCCTGTGTCAGTCCTAAGGTCTCCGTGTACGTGTGTGCTGCGTGGAGAACGTACAAAAGTCAGACGCAACCAGCTACGGTTTACTGCAGGCTTGCGCCATTGTCTTTCCTGACTGGCAAATACCTGCTCTGCCAGAGTTAATAACTCTGCTACACTAAAGTTGTGTGACACTTTTTCAGGGCCACACCACAGTTATTAAACGTATTGTTCATTGAATATACGCAGTGGGGCCTTCCCTTTGCAAAAAAGCGAAAAAATTATATTTGGCCTGCCTGTGTCAGTCCTAAGGTCTCCGTGTACGTGTGTGCTGCGTGGAGAACGTACAAAAATCAGACACAACCAGCTACGGTTTACTGCAGGCTTGCGCCATTGTCTTTCCTGACTGGCAAATACCTGCTCTGCCAGAGTTAATAACTCTGCTACACTAAAGTTGTGTGACACTTTTTCAGGGCCACACCACAGTTATTAAACGTATTGTTCATTGAATATACGCAGTGGGGCCTTCCCTTTGCAAAAAAGCGAAAAAATTATATTTGACCTGCAGGCTTGCGCCAATTTATTTCCTGCCTGGGAAATCAAATCACTGGTAATACAGCATGCTGAGGGGTAGGGGTAGGCCTAGAGGACGTGGACGCGGCCGAGGACGCGGAGGGCCAAGTGAGGGTGTGGGCACAGGCCGAGCTCCTGATCCAGGTGTGTCGCAGCCGACTGCTGCGCGATTAGGAGAGAGGCACGTTTCTGGCGTCCCCACATTCATCGCCCAATTAATGGGTCCACGCGGGAGACCTTTATTAGAAAATGAGCAGTGTGAGCAGGTCCTGTCCTGGATGGCAGAAAGTGCTTCGAGCAACCTATCGTCCAGCCACAGTTCTGCGCCGTCCACTGCTGCAAATCCGAATCCTCTGTCTGCTGCTCCTCCTTCCTCCCAGCCTCCTCACTCCACTACAATGACACATGCTCAGGAGCGGGACCACTCCCAGGAACTTTTCTCGGGCCCCTGCTCAGATTGGGCAGCAGTGGTTCCTCTACCACCAGAGGAGTTTATCGTCACTGATGCCCAACCATTGGAAAGTTCCCGGGGTCCGGGGGATTAGGCTGGGGACTTCCGGCAACTGTCTCAAGACCTTTCAGTGGGTGAGGAGGACGATGACGATGAGACACAGTTGTCTTGCAGTGAGGTAGTAGTAAGGGCAGTAAGTCCGAGGGAGCAGCGCACAGAGGATTCGGAGGAAGAGCAGCAGGACGATGAGGTGATTGACCCCACCTGGTGTGCAACGCCTACACAGGACAGGTCTTCAGAGGGGGAGGCACGGGCAGCAGCAGGGCAGGTTGCAAGAGGCAGTGCGGTGGCCAGGGGTAGAGGCAGGGCCAGACCGAATAATCCACCAAGTGTTTCCCAAAGCGCCCCCTCGCGCCATGCCACCCTGCAGAGGCCGAGGTGCTCTAAGGTCTGGCAGTTTTTCACAGAGACGCCTGACGACCGACAAACAGTGGTGTGCAACCTTTGTCGCGCCAAGATCAGCCGGGGAGCCACCACCAACAGCCTGACCACCACCAGCATGCGCAGACACATGATGGCCAAGCACCCCACAAGGTGGGACGAAGGCCGTTCACCGCCTCCGGTTTGCACCGCTGCCTCTCCCCCTGTGCCCCAACCTGCCACTGAGATCCAACCCCCCTCTCAGGACACAGGCACGACCGTCTCAGGGCCTGCACCCACACCCTCACCTCCGCTGTCCTCGGCCCCATCCAGCAATGTCTCGCACCGCACAGTCCAGCCGTCGCTAGCGCAACTGTTGGAGCGCAAGCGCAAGTACGCCACCACGCACCCGCACGCTCAATCGTTAACCGTCCACATAGCCAAATTTATCAGCCTTGAGATGCTGCCGTATAGGGTTGTGGAAACGGAGTCCTTCAAAGCTATGATGGCGGCGGCGGCCCCGCGCTACTCAGTTCCCAGTCGCCACTACTTTTCCCGATGTGCCGTCCCAGCCCTGCACGACCACGTCTCCCGCAACATTGTACGCGCCCTCACCAATGCGGTTAGTGGCAAGGTCCACTTAACTACGGACACGTGGACAAGCACAGGCGGGCAGGGCCACTACATCTCCCTGACGGCACATTGGGTGAATTTAGTGGAGGCTGGCACAGAGTCAGAGCCTGGGACCGCTCACGTCCTACCCACCCCCAGAATTGCGGGCCCCAGCTCGGTGGTGGTATGTTCGGCGGTGTATGCTTCTTCCACTAAAGCACCCTCCTCCTCCTCCTCAACCTCTGTCTCGCAATCTAGATGTGTCAGCAGCAGCAGGACGTCGCCAGCAGTCGGTGTCGCGCGGCGTGGCAGCACAGCGGTGGGCAAGCGTCAGCAGGCCGTGCTGAAACTACTCAGCTTAGGAGATAGGAGGCACATGGCCCACGAACTGCTGCAGGGTCTGACAGAGCAGACCGACCGTTGGCTTGCGCCGCTGAGCCTCCAACCCGGCATGGTCGTGTGTGACAACGGCCGTAACCTGGTGGCGGCTCTGCAGCTCGGCAGCCTCACGCACGTGCCATGCCTGGCCCACGTCTTTAATTTGGTGGTTCAGCGCTTTCTGAAAAGCTACCCATGCTTGTCAGACCTGCTCGTAAAGGTGTGCCGGCTCTGCGCACATTTCCGCAAGTCCCACACGGACGCTGCCACCCTGCGCACCCTGCAACATCGCTTTAATCTGCCAGTGCACCGACTGCTGTGCGACGTGCCCACACGGTGAAACTCTACGCTCCACATGTTGGCTAGGCTCTATGAGCAGCGTAGAGCTATAGTGGAATACCAACTCCAACATGGGCGGCGCAGTGGGAGTCAGCCTCCTCAATTATTTTCAGAAGAGTGGGCCTGGTTGGCAGACATCTGCCAGGTCCTTCGAAACTTTGATCAGTCTACCCAGGTGGTGAGCGGCGATGCTGCAATCATTAGCGTCACCATTCCTCTGCTATGCATCTTGAGAACTTCCCTGCAAACCATAAAGGCAGACGCTTTGCGCTCGGAAACAGAGCCGGGGGAAGACAGTATGTCGCTGGATAGTCAGAGCACCCTCCTGTCTATATCTCAGCGCGTTCAGGAGGAGGAGGAGAAGCATGAGGAGGATGAGGAGGAGGGGGAAGAGACAGCTAGGCCCACTGCTGACGGTACCCATGCTGCTTGCCTGTCATCATTTCAGCGTGTATGGCCTGAGGAGGAGGAGGAGGAGGAGGAGGAGGAGGATCCTGAAAGTGATCTTCCTAGTGCGGACAGCCATGTGTTGCGTACAGGTACCCTGGCACACATGGCTGACTTCATGTTAGGATGCCTTTCTCGTGACCCTCGCATTCAACGCATTCTGGCCACTACGGATTACTGGGTGTACACACTGCTCGACCCACGCTATAAGGAGAACCTTCCCAGTCTCATTCCCGAAGAGGAAAGGGGTTCGAGAGTGTTGCTATACCACAGGACCTTGGCGGACAAGCTGATGGTAAAATTCCCATCCGACAGCGGTAGTGGCAGAAGGCGCAGTTCCGAGGGCCAGGTAGCAGAGGAGGTGCGTAGATCGAGCAGCATGTACAGCCCAGGCAGTGCAACAGTCTTTAAGGGCCTGGCCAGCTTTATGGCTCCCCAGCAAGACTGTGTCACCGCTCCCCAGTCAAGGCTGAGTCGGCGGGAGCACTGTAAAAGGATGGTGAGGGAGTACGTAGCCGATCGCACGACCATCCTCGGTGACGCCTCTGCCCCCTACAACTACTGGGTGTCGAAGCTGGACACGTGGCCTGAACTAGCGCTGTATGCCCTGGAGGTGCTTGCTTGTCCTGCGGCTAGCGTCTTGTCGGAAAGGGTGTTTAGTGCGGCTGGGAGAATCATCACAGATAAGCGTACCCGCCTGTCAACCGTCAGTGCCAACAGGCTAACACTCATCAAGATGAACAAAGCCTGGATTTCCCCAGACTTCTCTTCTCCACCAGCGGACAGCAGCGATACGTAAGCAATACGTAGGCTGCACCCGCGGATGGAAGCTACGTTCTCTCTCACCATCCAAAACGGGGACATTTCTGCTTCATCAATCTGTGTCTAATATTCCTCCTCCTCCTCCTGCTCCTCCTCCTGAAACCTCACGTAATCACGCTGAACGGGCAATTTTTCTTAGGGCCACAAGGCTCACTCATAATTTTTCTAAACAATTTTTATATGTTTCAATGCTCTTAAAAGCGTTGAAACTTTAACTTGAACCAATTTTTCGTTACACTGGGCTGCCTCCAGGCCTAGTTACCACTTAAGCCACATTAACCAAAGCGATTAATGGGTTTCACCTGCCCTCTTGGTTGGCCATGGCCAATTTTTTTGATGTACATTAGTACTGTTGATACAGCAATTTTTGTGGGCCCTCGCCTACAGTATAATCAAATGAATTTTTAGCCCACCTGCATTACAGCTGACGTTACATCCGCTGTGTTGGGCAATGCAATGTGATATTTCTATGTACCGCCGGTGGCTTCCTGGCACCCACCCATGCTGTGGGTCCACAGGGAATTATAAATGCATCTGATTCCACTTGTAAAGAACTCCAGTCAGACTGGGGCATGCAGTGTGGGCCGAAGCCCACCTGCATTAAGCACGACATTACTACCTCAGCTGTGTTGGGCAATGCAATGGGATATTTTTATGTACCGCCGGTGGGTTCCAGGGAGCCACCCATGCTGTAGGTGCACACGGAGTTTAACCTACATCTGTCCACTTGTAAAGAACCCCAGTCTGACTGGGGCATGCAGTGTGGGCCGAAGCCCACCTGCATTAAGCACGACATTACTACCTCAGCTGTGTTGGGCAATGCAATGGGATATTTTTATGTACCGCCGGTGGGTTCCAGGGAGCCACCCATGCTGTAAGTGCACACGGAGTTTAACCTACATCTGATTCTACTTGTAAAGAACCCCAGTCAGACTGGGGCATGCAGTGTGGGCCGAAGCCCACCTGCATTAAGCACGACATTACTACCTCAGCTGTGTTGGGCAATGCAATGGGATATTTTTATGTACCGCCGGTGGGTTCCAGGGAGCCACCCATGCTGTAGGTGCACACGGAGTTTAACCTACATCTGTCCACTTGTAAAGAACCCCAGTCTGACTGGGGCATGCAGTGTGGGCCGAAGCCCACCTGCATTAAGCACGACATTACTACCTCAGCTGTGTTGGGCAATGCAATGGGATATTTCTATGTGTATCGCCGGTGGGTTCCAGGGAGCCACCCATGCTGTCGGTCGACAGGGACTTCACAATAGGGAGTTGTACCTGCCTGTGTCTATGAATTAAAAAGCCCGGTCTGACTGGGGCATGCAGAGACACCTTGACAGAATGAATAGTGTGTGGCACATAGGTTCCCCATTGCTATGCCCACATGTGCAGCTCCTGATGGCGGTGGCACAGGATTCTATTTCTCATTGCTTCTGTACAGCATTGTGGGCTATCGCCCCGCCCCTTTTAAAGAGGGTCGCTGCCTAGCCGTGCCAACCCTCTGCAGTGTGTGCCTGTGGTTCCTCGTCATGGCAGACGCACTTCTAAATAGACATGAGGGTGGTGTGGCATGAGGGCAGCTGAAGGCTGCGCAGGGACACTTTGGTGTGCGCTGTGGGGGGGAGGGGGGGGGGGTTGGGCAGCTTGTAACCCAGGAGAAGTGGCAGCGGAGTGTCATGCAGGCAGTGATTGTGCTTTGTTGGAGGTAGTGTGGTGCTTAGCAAAGGTATGCCATGCTAATGAGGGCTTTTCAGAAGTAAAAGTTTTTGGGAGGGGGGGGGCCCACTCTTGCCGCTATTGTGGCTTAATAGTGGGACCTGTGAACTTGAGATGCAGCCCAACATGTAGCCCCTCGCCTGCCCTATCCGTTGCTGTGTCGTTCCCATCACTTTCTTGAATTGCCCAGATTTTCACACATGAAAACCTTAGCGAGCATCGGCGAAATACAAAAATGCTCGGGTCGCCCATTGACTTCAATGGGGGTCGTTACTCGAAACGAACCCTCGAGCATCGTGATAATTTCGTAACGAGTAACGAGCACCCGAGCATTTTGGTGCTCGCTCATCTCTAATTATGAATGACAATCATGCACATAAAAAGAAAAATTCAGCCTTTTAATCACTTTCCATGACAGACCGGAACCAAACCTTTTTACCATTACAGGTGACAGCAACATCCTCATAGTGGTAGCAGTTGTGAATTCCCCATCCGAGGCTCCTGCACTGACTCAGTGCTGCTTCTGTTCCTTTGCAGTCCACGTTGTCCAAATGAATAGGTCCTGTGCCTTGACCAAATGAGAGTCGGTGAGGTACAGCAATGGCATGACCACAGCCTAGCTGTCGACAAACTATGTTGGCATCTACAATGTCCCAGTCATCATCGCATACTGTACCCCAAGTCCCATTATAAAGAACTTCAATTCGTCCTTGACAGTGGGTCTCCCCGTTCACTAGTCGAATATCTGCAAGCAAGAACATACGCATAACAGTTGATGAGATTTTCTGCAAATGAAAAATTTACAGCAAAATCAGCCCTAACATTTGGTGCAGATTTTGTTGTCGATCCCCAGTAGTTTTAACCCTTTCAATTAAATGGGTGAAATCTATTGTGGATGCACAACATACATGTCCAAATTGGATTTTGGTACATAACCGCAATAAAATCTGCAGCAGAAAATATCCTGTGAAATTGTTTGTGTGGATCTGCACCATGTGTGAATGCACCCTAAAAGCTTTTTCAGCTCATAGCCTCATACCCACGGTACCAAACGTTTTCATTTTACCCAAACAATTGAATTGTTATGTTCTAACAAACGAAGAACAGCTGACTGTTGCAGGGAAAATGGATCAATGGCACTCAATATATATTAATCATAGAATGGTAGAGTTGGAAGGGACCTCCAGGGTCATCGGGTCCAACCCCCTGCTCAGTGCAGAATTTACTAAATCATCCCAGACAGATATTTCTCCAGCCTTTGTTTGAACACTTCTATTGAAGGAGAATTCACCACCTCCTGTGGTAACCTGTTCCACTCATTGATCACCCTCACTGTCAGAAAGTTTTTTCTAATATCTAATTAGTGTCTCCTCCCTTTGTTTCATCCCATTGCTTCTAGTCTTTCCTTGTGCAAATGAGAATAGGGCTGATCCCTCTGCAGTGTTACAACCCTTCAGATATTTGTAGACCGCTATTAAGTTTCCTCTCAGCCTTCTTTTTTGCAAGCTAAACATTCCCAGATCCTTTAACTGTTCTTCATGGGACATGATTTGAAGACCGCTTACCATCTTGGTAACTCGTCTCTGAACTTGCCCTAGTTTGTATATATCTTTTTTAAAATAGGGTGCCCAGAACTGGACACAGTATTCCAGATGAGGTCTGACTAAGGAAGAGTAGAGGGGGATAATGACCTCACGTGATCTAGACTCTATGCTTAATATATCCCAGAATTGCATTTGCCTTTTTGGCTGCTGCATCACATTGTTGACTCATGTTCAGTCTATGATCTATTAGTATACCCGACTCTTTCACATGTGCTGCTGCTTAGCTCAATTCCTTCCATTCTGTATCTCTTCCCTAGTGTTAGCAATCCCTCCTAGCTTTGTATAATCAGCAAATTTGATCAGTTTCCTATCAATTCCCTTCTCCAGATCATTGATAAAAATGTTGAACAACACTGGGCCTAGGACAGAGCCTTGTGGTACCCCACTTGATAAATTCTTCCACTTGGATGTGCAGCCATTTATGGCCACTCAGGTGGATTCAGAACTGAGTGATCATACTCAAACAGTTGCCTTGTCAATCCCATATTTGGTCATTTTTTCAATAAGTATAGTATAAGATACTTTGTTCAATGCTTTACTAAGGTCAAGATACACTATATCCACCTCATTTCCCTGATCAACCCAGTGAGTGATACTATCATAGAAGGAAATTAGATTAGTCTGACATGACTTTTTTGTTACAAAACCATGCTGGCTCTGGTTATTTACTCCATTTTCATCCAAGTACTTGCATACATGCTGTTTAATAATTTGTTGGAAGATCTTTCCCAGTATAGAAGTCAGGCTCACAGGCCTGTAGTTTCCTGGATCCACCTTCTTCCCCTTTTTGAAGATAGGGACAACATTTGCCCCTTTTCCAATCTTCTGGGACCTCTCCTGTTCTCCAGGAATTTTCAAAGATTATGGCGAGTGGTTCAGCAATTACCTCTGCTTCTTCCTTTAGAATCCTAGGATGTAATTCATCTGGACCTTGGGACTTGAATGATATTAATATCATTTAACTGGATAGTTATAAGTCTACTGCAGTATTTTCATATATAGTATGCTGGAAAAGCCTCCAAGACAACTGCCATACTTAGCTTTTATAGTGCAATTCAATCGGTGTTTTCATGAGAAAAAGGAAACTGGGCAAAGCTCCTACCCAGTTCTAAAGTATTGTTCTTTGTCTTTCATCATTTTTTTTACTTTCTATCTTTTTGTTATTTGTTGTTTTTCTTAAGGATTTTAATATAAATCTGTAACTTTTATGGGATATAAAATTAACATCTTATAGGCATTATATTTTACAATAACAAGTACCATTCTCCAAGTGCTCTGGCAATACTTTCATCCCTTGGTATAATTCTACACTGAATGACCCTTTGAAGGGCTTAGTCACACGGGCGCATTGGCGCCCGTGTTACTGCAGGTAGAAGACGGACGCACTTCAGGACGGACGTCTCTCTGCAGCGCCGGAAAAAAGAACATGTGACCGGCTTCATTGCCGGTCATGTGTTCTTTCTTCAGCGCTGCATTGAGTCGTCCGTCTTGAAGTACGGCCGTCTTCTTCCTGCAGTAAGGGCTCAGTCACATGGGCGCATCGGCCCTGATATTGAAGCTTCCCTATATGGAAAATAGACATGTGATCCTAAAGTAAAGCATAAAATCAAGTGAACAAGTTTTCAGTTTCAGTATTAATTCACATTAGAAGGAGAAAATTCAGCGACCTGAATTAATTTGATTGAGGCATGTTCATGTTTGCTAGGCTAAGCAGGGCTAAGATCTCGTAAACTGACAACCTTGTGGGTTTTCTTGTGCAGCGGTCGCACGAGTATACAGAGAATGGTAAGATCAAGAGAAAAGAGATTCTGTGGCTGTAAACAACTCATCAATGAAAGGGGTCAGAGGAGGATGTCAAGAATAGCTCTGACAAACAGTCAAGTACACTGCAGCCAAAAATAACACTGGTGCTCCAGCTAATGTATTTGAATACATAACTTGTCATTCCTTACAGTGGATGGGCTATAACAGTAGATGACCAATTCAAGTGCCATTCCTAAGAGAAAGACAAGCTTCCAGTTGGATTCCAATTGGATCACTGAGCAGTGGAAAAGCATCATCTGGTCAGCTAAATCCAGATTTCTAGTGCACCATGCTGATGGGAGTGTAAGGCACAAGCAGCATGAATCAATGAACCCTTCCTGTCGACTGTACAGAGAATAACATTGTTGGTTAGAAGCACTCACCAGAGATCCAAAGCTTGAAGAAGCAGTCTATAGGATCCAGAGTCAGAGTGACATAATTTGAATAAATGAAGGGCAGCAAATGGAGGTGCAAGTAAAAGACACCCACAAGGGTGTAACTTTAATCTTTCACAGGCATACAAAATCCAACGTTTCGACTCCTGTGTGGAGTCTTTGTCAAGCTAGCTTGACAAATCCTCTACATAGGAGTCGAAACGTCGCGATTTGTATGCCTGTGAAGGGCTGTACAGAGAATGTCAGTACCTCTATCTAATTTTCAGCAACTCCAAGAAGCTATCCTATCCATGTGGTCCAGTATTGCTGTAGAACAACTGCAACATCTAGTGAGATCTAGGCCACAATGAATTGCTGAAATTCTGAAGGCCAAAGGAGGTCCAACTTGCTGCTGGATGCATGTCTCTACTAAAGTGACAATTCAGTGTATAATGTGACATAGTATCCATGTTGTCATTGCAGCAGTCAGTCACCATCTGGATGTTAGGTTACATCACAAAAAGTGTAAGGAGTGGGGGTAAGCAGCTAAGAGAATATTGCACAATTAATGAGGTAAGCATTTTAAGAAGGTACAAATAAAAGCAGAGTGGGCAGCTCACCAAGTTGTTGTCACGTCTATTCAGACCTATCAGTGTAACGGACAACAGAATCTGACACAAATCGCAGTAACATGCTGCAGGACGTGTAAAGCACAGGGGAAAACGGAGATGCAAAGGGTGCAAAACAAAACTATGAACAGTGCCTAAGAACTGAAGCCTAAGATCTTACTGTTGTCGGCTGACTGGAAGGCGTGAGGACATCACATACCACGGTTTGAACATCATGCGGCGTCTTATATTGTGAATTTTGTATCTTTAGCCAGGCTGTGACTGAGCATCACTCCTGCTACTCAAATGCTCTAACAGAATAAGTAACTATGTCTGCCACAGCCTAATTTTTAATTTTTAGCCTAATTGATTTGAATCGGTTTCTATTATCAGCCCATTAGTAGCTAACTAGCTTCATTTGCATGTATTCAGAGAACAGTGTATGGTCTGTTATCTAAATACATTGCTGTTGTTCCCCAGCGGGACAGCAGCTGAAAGAATGTTATCAGTGAGTCCCACGTAGAACTCGGCATGCAGTCCCTGTTATCAAGGACAACAGATTTTAAGCTGAACTGAACTCAGCAATGGACGAAAAGTGTACGGTAAGTGCACGATGGGCACACATTTACACACAATGGCTATCCCTCAAAAGCCGTTGTTTGGACGAATTTGGGCGATAGTCATTGCATGTAAATCAGCCTTAAGATTACACATGTGTAAGGTGTGGTCAAAGTCCCTTACAGGGAAGAAATGTTGGAGTGTGGTGCTGCATTTGGCAGTCCTTGATATGATGCAAATAGTGATGTGATTAGCATGTCACCTATTCAGTAAAGAGGAGGAAGAGCCATATAAAAGCACAAGATAACACCATCTTGGAGAGTTTGGGCCCATTCCCATGGTTAGCTCACAGCCAACACTGGCCAGTTCAGAGACACAGAGCCTGCTTTAGATAGACAGGAGCAGGCTAAAAGGAAGACCAGGGTCCCTGGCTAGGCGCTATGAGCAGCATTCACTATAGCTGCGATGATCAGGATGCGGCTTAGGGAAGAATGGAGCACCAGTGAGAGAGTCTCCATTCCCATTAAGTAAAGACTGTAAGAACAGAGCACCAGAGAGAAGATAGAAATGGAGTCTCCCTCAGGCCTGACCAGAGAACACCTGACTAAGAAGGCTGTAGATCCTGTCAGAGCAGGGGCAGAAAATGGTTATTGGGCAGCAGAGAAGTACACTGGGGCTCAAGAAATCGTAATATGGTCCAGGAAGATGCTGTGACATGGAGAGTGAGAACCTCTGACAAGTGTGTGCCGCAGGAACCCAGGAGCATTAGCTGGTACTGCAGGTATTATCAGACAAATGCCCTTGCTGCATTCACCTTGTCCTCAAAAGAGTGGTGCAGCAGAGTGATCAGGTAGAAGACTGTGGCAGTACTGTTATATCTTGTCTCCACCAGCAGAATGGTTGGAGACAAGCTGTATGCCCACAACCAACACCCACAATTTGATTGGCTCAGGGAAAGAATAGGTCAAGGCTGTCTCCACTGGTACCCTGCCGATGTCCGATTTGTGTTCCGAGTTTCACTGTCATACTTCCCCCGGCGACCTTCTTTCCTTGCAACTTCGGCACTGTGAGTCCCCCCCCCCCCCCTCACTGCATTCCCCCACTGCGAATATCCCCGCCCGGCAACCCCTGAAGGCGGCACCGCTCTGGCCTCCCTGCTCTACCCTCATACTTTCCCCGAGGACCTTCTCCCCTGCCGGCATCAGCGCTGTCATTTTTCCCCCTCCACTGCATTCCCCCCACTGTCACTGCCCCAGGCGCTCTGTCTTCTCCTGTCTCTGCTCCGCCGTAGTCGGTCACCCACTGTTAGTCTCCTCGCCGGCCTCGCATAATGGTTGCAATATGTGACAGAGGAGACTCACAGCGCTGGAGCCAAGAAGGAGACAAGGGACAGCGGCGGAGGGGTGAGTGACACTGGAGCCGAGAAGGAGACAAGGGACAGTGGCAGCGTGGTGAGTGACACCAGGCGGGAGGGAAGATAATGGGCACCCATTCTCTGGGCCAGCCAATCAAATTGTGGGCGTTGGTTGTGGGCGTGCAGCTTGTTTCCACCCATTCTTCTAGTGAGGACAAGATACAACAGTATCGACTGTGGCTAGGAATCAGGTCTATGACAGTTCAGAGACCAAATCAGTTGGCACTGCAACCGGAGTTAAAGGGGTTGTCCCGAGGCAGCAAGTGGGTCTATACACTTCTGTATGGCCATAATAATGCACTTTGTAATATACATTGTGCATTAATTATGAGCCATACAGAAGTTATAAAAAGTTTTATACTTACCTGCTCCGTTGCTGGCGTCCTCGTTCCCATGGTGCCGACTAATTTTCGCCCTCCGATGGCCAAATTAGCCGCGCTTGCGCAGTCCGGGTCTTCTCCTCTTCTCTATGGGGCTCCGTGTAGCTCCGTGTAGCTCCGCCCCGTCACGTGCCGATTCCAGCCAATCAGGAGGCTGGAATCGGCAATGGACCGCACAGAAGAGCTGCGGTCCATGGAGACAGAGGATCCCGGCGGCCATCTTCAGCAGGTGAGTATGAAGACGCCGGACCGCCGGGATTCAGGTAAGCGCTGTGGGGGTTGCTTTTTTAACCCCTGCATCGGGGTTGTCTCGCGCCGAACGGGGGGGGGGGGGTTTAAAAAAAAAAAAACCCCGTTTTGGCGCGGGACAACCCCTTTAAGCGCAGAGTTTCTGAGACAGTTAGCAACAGAGAGAGGCCAATTGCTGAGCTCCAAGGACCTGGGAAGAATTGTTTCTAGAAGCTTGAGATGAGCTGACACTCTGAGAACCACTGCACTCACCAGTTTGTTGTAATGAAGTATTGTGCCTCTTCTGCTGGAGAATACTGATGTTTTGTTCCTTTGAGTATTGCTGAACTTCTGAAACTGTCCCTAAAAGGCTGAACTGGGCAATCAACTCCATTCCCAGTGTTGGCCTTTTTGGCTTGTTGAGTAAAATGTCTGAAGAGACTTCCCTGTGTTTTGCACCTTATTCCATGACTGTCCTGGATGTCTTCGGCCCTTCCTCAGCACCTGCACTTTACACATTCATCATAAAGATGCACAATTGATAGAGTTTTGTTGTTTTCTATTTTAAATAAGTTGTTCTAGGAAATGTTCTCAGAAATGCTTCCATGGACATCTTCAGCCGTGGGACTGTATTTAAAATCGCATTTAGATAGTCAGTACAGTATTTACATTAGAAGCAGGAAACCAATGAAAATTATCTTCTGAAGTATTGTAGATACATTTGAAATATTACATTGGTGACAACAATGATCTCAGTCCACCCCTGATTTCCAGATTAAAAAGGCTATATAGAGCATTTCAACCCATTGGGTACTGCTTAGAATGTGTCATATATTTAGTAAGTCTGAGGACATATGGTCTGACTAGCCACTGTGGCCAAACCATGCCCCACTGCCGCAGTCAATAGATGCAATTTTGCAGTTGCAGGTGGGAGGGGTTTCAGCTGTGTGTCCTTAGCCTTACAGAAATAATAGATAGACAATGAACAGCAATAATACAATACCAAAAATCTATAACAATAGCTATGATAGAGCTCAAATTTATACAAGTTAAGCTGTAATGCAATCTCACCTGCTTCTTCTCGTCTCATCACTGATATTGTTTCTACAAATAAAGAATAAGCTGTTAAATTACAGCATACAGAAAGTTCATAATAAACTTAACGTAAAGGAGTATTCCAGTAATATTAAGTTATTTCCTATTCACAAGTAAATGAATGGAGCAGCGGTGCGCATGTTTGACTATTGCTCTATTCATTTAATTAGGAACTCATGCCCCTATAGTGTTCTCCTCTATGCCCTTCGTGGCTATACCCGTCACTGTGGATGAGATCAGGTCATGGTTTAATAAAATTCGTGGTACTGTGTTCTCTCAAAAACACCAGAGGACAACTGCCCCAATAATGGTTGGAGCATGGCTCGGTGACCCTCGTTGGTTCTTTATTGCTCATTGATTGGGGATCATCATGCCATCTCATGTGCCCAGGAAAATGCCATTATAGACTATTATCCTTCTTGGACAAAGTGTGCATGTGTGGAGGTTCCAAATTATGGGACAACTGTTTTCAAATCATACCCCCTATCGGGATTGCAATGGTATACCTAATAAACGTGTATAATGTGTGAGACAACATAAAAGGTAAGACAGTGATAAATTAGGCCAGAAGGTAGGATGCCTGAGCTTTGGACGACAGTTGTCTAGCATCCTAGATCATACAGTAGTAGTAGTAGTTACACCTTTGTGTTACCCCATGATGTTATAAATGGTAAGCTCTGAATGCACACTCTTCAAGAGAGCTGCGGATAATTGACTAAGGCCAAAAGGTAAGCCTCATTTAATATCTATGGGTATGGCTCATACAATGGTTTATTTATCCACTCATACTATGAATGAAGGAAAAGTTAGTGAAAGCTACAGATTATCCAGATGGTATTGGAGTTTCACAGTAATAGGGCTGGCTACTCAAACTAATTGTTGCAGCGGTGCTGAGACCGCTGCCGGATTGACGAAGTCTGGTGCAGGTTTTAGCTATGTGTTGCAGTAGTGCTGAGATCGCTGCCGGATTGACAAAGTCCAGTGCGGGTTTTAGATTTGGTTCTGCACCTTCTAGTGCAGTAGGTGTGACGTAATGTGGTCACATCTGTAGGTGATTAGCTGGATATTTACCTGGACTGGATAGTGAGCTAGTTGCTGTATATTGTCAGTTGCTCGCTGTTTGAGCTTGCAGTAAGTGGCTCCTGTGGACAGCGTGGTATCCGCTGTGACCATACTCTGGTCTGCTCTGTGTGCTGCGGCTTCACCATCAGCTAAGTGTGGTGTTTCATTTGTTTTTCCTTTTGGGGTTTGCTTTGTCCTTTATTTTTGTTGGCCTAGTAGGGTTACTTAGGTCCCAGGTATGAGTGCAGGGCCACATCTATTGAAGCAATCAGTCTGTCATGTTAGGCAGGGCTCTCTCCCTCATTGTTACTTATTTAGGGAAAGACTTCCCGTTTATTTTGCATTGTATTGGCTGCTGCACATTGGGATATTATTTGTGCATAGCTGCAGGTGCAGGTCCAGCATATCTTTGGGGGACATTACACTAATGCAGTTCGAGTTTAATTGATTGTTATTACTAAACAACACACAACAGTGCTAGATTATTTTATAGCTACCCAAAAGTGTACTTTTTTACACTTAGGTGTTCTCATGCATCAAACACCTGAGTATGACTTAGGGCAAAAAGGGAAATCCAACCCAGACATGACTAAATGGTTGCATCATGTTTCCTCATGTTATATCTGTACCCATACACAGAAAGCATGAGTCTCCTACTCATACTCCTAATGATTTGTTTGGCAGGTGGTTTTTAGCTTTATCGGGGTTTAAGACCTTAGTAGGTCTGGCATGGCTTATGTTGGTAGTTTTTCTCCTATTGCCTTGCCTACTACTCCTACTCATGCGCACTATTACTGGTACAGTAGAAACCATGGTGGAAAGGAAAACCGCTGCTTATGTTATGACTATTGAAATATAAACCCTAGACCAAAATAATGATGCTCTGTAGGTATACTGAGCATCAAAGGGGGAATATGGTAGCTGGGATCCAGATAAAAAAAGAGTTAATGCAAAATTAACCAACAGTAACACCGTAAAGTAGGCATGGATGAATGGAAGAGGGGATGGGCAGCAGATTGTCTGCCTCCTCTTGTTTCAGTGAAGGGGTGAGTGAAATTAGGGGAACGTTGGGAAACATTTGATAGTTTCTGACTGCTGTGCACAATAGTAACTGCATACCAGAGGAATTAGCATTTAGAGAAACCAGCAGAGAGGATGGTAAAAGATCTAAAATTTGCAGGTAACACAGTATTTCTGGCAGCTGAAACACATCTACTGCTGTCTTATTGCTGCAGACAACTATTATTGGCGGCCTGGTCACTTGTTTCACATATGGGGTATCCCAAAACTGAGGGTGTTGGGACTATTCTTTAACATTTTACATTATAGTCAGTAAATCAACTACTTTTGTGCAGTATTTCTTTGTATCAATCATTTTTATTGAAATGTTAAATTGTTACTTTGTTACATGTTGAGATATACAATCTGCTGGAATCCTTGTACACATTTCCTTTTCTTATACAATTGTAAGGTGAACTGGGGAGGAGTAAGGGGAGGGGGGAAGGCTTGGCTAGGAGGGAGCAGAGGTGGGTGGGGGGGTGAGGTTTCATTTGTGCAGTATTGATTCTCACTGAATACAGAACAAGGTGGTAATATCAGTTGTGTGAAATGACAATTTAGCACTGCCGCATATGTGTTTCTATTTGTGTATGTATGTCTGTGCATGCAGAGTAATATCTTTTGAATGAGACTATATTTTTAATCAACAATGTGTGTTGTGTGTCTAATTCTCATAATATATATTTTCTGTATATTGAACAAAATTATATGGGGGGGGGGGGGATTATGGCTGTGCAACCAAAACTTTGGCATTAAAAAGTCACAAACTACGGTACATACTTTTACTTTTTGTCTTTCTCTTGCGACTTTTCCTAAGCAGTGAGAAAAGTGGGTGGGGCTTAAACATTTATTGTAATTAATGTCAGAAACTGGTGTAAGTTATAACGCAAATCTACGACTGTTCATAGCTGCTCTAGACTTACATTTCTGACATGTTGCAAACAGATAAAGATGCCCCAAACCTATTAAAAGGCATGCACCTATTAATACATTTGACTTCTCTTCCCAGCTCACTGCTGCTAAAGACTGGCTTAAGATAACAGTTTCTAGTAAATTCCATCGTTAAGATTATTTTTAGATGAGTGTGTAGTGGCCCGGCGGGTCCTACAGAACATTCACATCAACACCTGTCCTGTCTCACCTGTCTATGTGCCTTCCTTGGGCATAGAAAGTGCCATACATTGGAGAAACCCTGTTTCTTCTTCCCCTCTTCTAAGCCTAGAGCTTAGTTCTGACATTAGCTGACTGCTCATTGGCTAATTGTCAAGTTCACATTGATTGGAGCAGAGTCCAGGGCGGGAGGAATTCAATTAGAGTCCCTATGTGGGAGGAGAGAAGAAAAGTGCGTGCGGGAACTGAAAGAAAAGATAAAAGTGGGGAGGTGAGTGAGTGAACAGCAGTTAGAGCTGGCTGGAGTTGGAAAGGAGGGTGTCCTGTCGCAGTTAGCTGTTGGAGGAGAGAGGTCATGTCGGAGAAGGAAGAGGTGTTCGTGCAGGAAAGAAAGCAGTATCTTCACAGTCTACCCGAGGTTGAGCCAGGTCTCATTCTGCTCCCTTGGTATTCCACAGCAGAGAGGAGGAGAATCTACCTGAGGTCGCTCTTCCACTAAAACAGTGAGTCTAAAACTACGCAATGAACTCAAAGCCAGGATTAGTCTAACAACCACCTTACACTCTGCTTCACCTACACTTTGTTAAATCTTAGTCATCCCTTCAGTTAGATAAATGAGTGGGGAATTGTCTTAAGTCAGCTTCAGTGAAAGAAAAGGAGAGAGCGATGAAGTCAATTGCTATTCAAATCAATATTGCTGTTATTTACATCGTGTTCAATTTACTGCATATTGCTATACCTGCTTGCACCATCACCAAGTACTGCATTTGGAAGCTTTGTATATTTAACGGTTACAAATACCAGCTTAGTAAATCTGCATACTCCCAGATTACTACCACAAGCTACCAGACTCGTCTCAATTATTTCATCAACATTCCATCCCGACGGTTCAGGTTGGAGTACTGGCATCACCCATGACAAGACAGACCTTCCTGTTAAGCGTACCACGGTAAGTGATTTTTGGCCTCTGCGCGACAGCTGGGCAGGGCATTGTTATCGCCACTGTTGGGAAAGGTTACAGAGTAGAGATGAGCGAACGTACTCGTCCGAGCTTGATATTCGTGCGAATATTAGGGTGTTCGGGATGCTCGTTACTCGTAACGAGCACCACGCGGTGTTCCGGTAACTTTGTTTCCTCTCTGAGACGTTTGCGCGCTTTTCTGGCCAATTGAAAGACAGGGAAGGCATTACAACTTCCCCCTGTGACGTTCAAGCCCTATACCACCCCCCTGCTGTGAGTGGCTGGGGCGATCAGATGTCACCCGAGTATATAAATCGGCCCCTCCCGCGGCTCGCCACACGTGCCTTGTGACTTAGCTGAGGGAAAGTGCTGCTGCTGGTGCTGCTGTAGGGAGAGCGTTAGGAGTCAGTGTAGGCTTCAAGAACCCCAACGGCCCTTCTCAGGGCCACATCTACTAGTGTGCAGTACTGTGTTAGCACAGTAATTTTTTTTTTTTTTGTCCAAAATTGGATCTGCAGAGCATTGCGCCCAGCAATAGGGACAGAAGTGGGGGTTAGGCAGGGAGAGTGGTAGGAGTTAGTGTAGGCTTCAAGAACCCCAACGGTCCTTTCTAGGGCCACTTCTATCCGTGTGCAGTACTGTCCAGGCTGCTGTTAGCAGTGTTGCATATTTTTTTTTTTTCTCAAAACCGGCTGTGCAGAGCATTGCACCCGGCATTAATACTACAGGGATAGAATTGTGTAGGCAGGGCCAGAAGACATTTATTATTCATTGAATACACGCAGTGGGGTCTTCCCTTTGCTAAAAAGGAAAAGAAATTATATTTGGCCTGCCTGTGTCAGTCCTAAGGTCTGCGTGTACGTGTGTGCTGCGTGTACAACGTACAAAAATCAGACGCAACCAGCTACGCTTTACTGCAGCCTAGCGCCATTGTCTTTCCTGACTGGCAAATACCTGCTCTGCTAGAGTTAATAACTCTGCTACACTATAGTTGTGTGACACTTTTTGAGGGCCACACCACAGATATTAAACTTCTTGTTCATTGAATATACGCAGTGGGGTCTTCCCTTTGCTAAAAAGGAAAAGAAATTATATTTGGCCTGCCTGTGTCAGTCCTAAGGTCTGCGTGTACGTGTGTGCTGCGTGTACTACGTACAAAAATCAGACGCAACCAGCTACGCTTTACTGCAGCCTAGCGCCATTGTCTTTCCTGACTGGCAAATACCTGCTCTGCTAGAGTTAATAACTCTGCTACACTATACTTGTGTGACACTTTTTGAGGGCCACACCATAGATATTAAACTTCTTGTTCATTGAATACACGCAGTGGGGTCTTCCGTTTGCAAAAAAGCGAAAACATTATATTTGGCCTGCAGGCTTGCGCCAATTTATTTCCTGCCTGGGAAATCAAATCACTGGTAATACAGCATGCTGAGGGGTAGGGGTAAGCCTAGAGGACGTGGACGTGGACGAGGACGCGGAGGGCCAAGTGAGGGTGTGGGCACAGGCCGAGCTCCTGATCCAGGTGTGTCGCAGCCGACTGCTGCGCGATTAGGAGAGAGGCACGTTTCTGGCGTCCCCACATTCATCGCCCAATTAATGGGTCCACGCGGGAGACCTTTATTAGAAAATGAGCAGTGTGAGCAGGTCCTGTCCTGGATGGCAGAAAGTGCTTCGAGCAAGCTATCATCCACCCACAGTTCTGCGCCGTCCAGTGCTGCAAATCCGAATCCTCTGTCTGCTGCTCCTCCTTCCTCCCAGCCTCCTCACTCCACTACAATGACACCTGCTCAGGAGCGGGAACACTCCCAGGAACTGTTCTCGGGCCCCTGCTTAGATTGGGCAGGAGTGGTTCCTCTCCCACCAGAGGAGTTTATCGTCACTGATGCCCAACCATTCAAAAGTTCCCGGGGTCCGGGGGAAGAGGCTGGGGACTTCCGCCAACTGTCTCAAGAACTTTCTGTGGGTGAGGAGGACGATGACGATGAGACACAGTTGTCTTGCAGTGAGGTAGTAGTAAGGGCAGTAAGTCCAAGGGAGCAGCGCACAGAGGATTCGGAGGAAGAGCAGCAGGACGATGAGGTGACTGACCCCACCTGGTGTGCAACGCCTACTCAGGACAGGTCTTCAGAGGGGGAGGCAAGGGCATCAGCAGGGCAGGTTGCAAGAGGCAGTGCGGTGGCCAGGGGTAGAGGCAGGGCCAGACCGAATAATCCACCAAGTGTTTCCCAAAGCACAACCTCGCGCCATGCCACCCTGCAGAGGCCGAGGTGCTCTAAGGTCTGGCAGTTTTTCACAGAGACGCCTGACGACCGACGAACAGTGGTGTGCAACCTTTGTCGCGCCAAGATCAGCCGGGGAGCCACCACCAACAGCCTGACCACCACCAGTATGCGCAGACATATGATGGCCAAGCACCCCACAAGGTGGGACGAAGGCCGTTCACCGCCTCCGGTTTGCACCGCTGCCTCTCCCCCTGTGCCCCAACCTGCCACAGAGATCCAACCTCCCTCTCAGGACACAGGCACAACCGTCTCATGGCCTGCACCCACAGCCTCACCTCCGCTGTCCTCGGCCCCATCCACCAATGTCTCGCACCGCACAGTCCAGCCGTCGCTAGCGCAAGTGTTGGAGCGCAAGCGCAAGTACGCCACCACGCACCCGCACGCTCAATCGTTAACCGTCCACATAGCCAAATTTATCAGCCTTGAGATGCTGCCGTATAGGGTTGTGGAAACGGAGTCCTTCAAAGCCATGATGGCGGCGGCGGCCCCGCGCTACTCAGTTCCCAGTCGCCACTACTTTTCCCGATGTGCCGTCCCAGCCCTGCACGACCACGTCTCCCGCAACATTGTACGCGCCCTCACCAATGCGGTTAGTGGCAAGGTCCACTTAACTACGGACACGTGGACAAGCACAGGCGGGCAGGGCCACTACATCTCCCTGACGGCACATTGGGTGAATTTAGTGGAGGCTGGGACAGAGTCAGAGCCTGGGACCGCTCACGTCCTACCCAACCCCAGAATTGCGGGCCCCAGCTCGGTGGTGGTATCTGCGGCGGTGTATGCTTCTTCCACTAAAGCACCCTCCTCCTCCTCCTCCTCCTCAACCTCTGTCTCGCAATCTAGATGTGTCAGCAGCAGCAGGACGTCGCCAGCAGTCGGTGTCGCGCGGCGTGGCAGCACAGCGGTGGGCAAGCATCAGCAGGCCGTGCTGAAACTACTCAGCTTAGGAGATAGGAGGCACACGGCCCACGAACTGCTGCAGGGTCTGACAGAGCAGACGGACCGTTGGCTTGCGCCGCTGAGCCTCCAACCGGGCATGGTCGTGTGTGACAACGGGCGTAACCTGGTGGCGGCTCTGCAGCTCGGCAGCCTCATGCACGTGCCATGCCTGGCCCACGTCTTTAATTTGGTGGTTCAGCGCTTTCTGAAAAGCTACCCACGCTTGTCAGACCTGCTCGTAAAGGTGCGCCGGCTCTGCGCACATTTCCGCAAGTCCCACACGGACGCTGCCACCCTGCGCACCCTGCAACATCGCTTTAATCTGCCAGTGCACCGACTGCTGTGCGACGTGCCCACACGGTGGAACTCTACGCTCCACATGTTGGCCAGGCTCTATGAGCAGCGTAGAGCTATCGTGGAATACCAACTCCAACATGGGCGGCGCAGTGGGAGTCAGCCTCCTCAATTCTTTTCAGAAGAGTGGGCCTGGTTGGCAGACATCTGCCAGGTCCTTCGAAACTTTGATCAGTCTACCCAGGTGGTGAGCGGCGATGCTGCAATCATTAGCGTCACCATTCCTCTGCTATGCATCTTGAGAAGTTCCCTGCAAACCATAAAGGCAGCCGCTTTGCGCTCGGAAACCGAGCCGGGGGAAGACAGTATGTCGCTGGATAGTCAGAGCACCCTCCTGTCTATATCTCAGCGCGTTCAGGAGGAGGAGGAGGAGGATGAGGAGGAGGGGGAAGAGACAGCTTGGCCCACTGCTGACGGTACCCATGCTGGTTGCCTGTCATCATTTCAGCGTGTATGGCCTGAGGAGGAGGAGGATCCTGAAAGTGATCTTCCTAGTGCGGACAGCCATGTGTTGCGTACAGGTACCCTGGCACACATGGCTGACTTCATGTTAGGATGCCTTTCTCGTGACCCTCGCATTCAACGCATTCTGGCCACTACGGATTACTGGGTGTACAAACTGCTCGACCCACGCTATAAGGAGAACCTTCCCAGTCTCATTCCCGAAGAGGAAAGGGGTTCGAGAGTGTTGCTATACCACAGGACCCTGGCGGACAAGCTGATGGTAAAATTCCCATCCGACAGCGCTAGTGGCAGAAGGCACAGTTCCAAGGGCCATGTAGCAGGGGAGGTGCGTAGATCGAGCAGCATGTACAGCCCAGACAGTGCAACAGTCTTTAAGGGCCTGGCCAGCTTTATGGCTCCCCAGCAAGACTGTGTCACCGCTCCCCAGTCAAGGCTGAGTCGGCGGGAGCACTGTAAAAGGATGGTGAGGGAGTACGTAGCCGATCGCACGACCATCCTCAGTGACGCCTCTGCCCCCTACAACTACTGGGTGTCGAAGCTGGACACGTGGCCTGAACTAGCGCTGTATGCCTTGGAGGTGCTTGCTTGTCCTGCGGCTAGCGTCTTGTCGGAGAGGGTGTTTAGTGCGGCTGGGGGAATCATCACAGATAAGCATACCCGCCTGTCAACCGACAGTGCCGACAGGCTAACACTCATCAAGATGAACAAAGCCTGGATTTCCCCAGACTTCTCTTCTCCACTAGCGGACAGCAGCGATACGTAAGCAATACGTAGGCTGCACCCGCGGATGGAAGCTACGTTCTCTCTCACCATCCAAAACGGGGACATTTCTGCTTCATCAATCTGTGTCTAATATTCCTCCTCCTCCTCCTCCTCCTGCTCCTCCTCCTGAAACCTCACGTTATCACGCTGAACGGGCAATTTTTCTTAGGGCCACAAGGCTCACTCATAATTTTTCGAAACAATTTTTAGATGTTTCAATGCTCTGAAAAGCGTTGGAACTTTAACTTGAACCAATTTTTCGTTAAACTGGGCTGCCTCCAGGCCTAGTTACCACTTAAGCCACATTAACCAAAGCGATTAATGAATTTCACCTGCCCTCTTGGTTGGCCATGGCCAATTTTTTTCATGTACATTAGTACTGTTGATACAGCAATTTTTGTGGGCCCTCGCCTACAGTGTAATCCAATAAATTTTTAGCCCACCTGCATTAAGCACGACATTACTACCTCAGCTGTGTTGGGCAATGCAATGGGATATTTCTATGTACCGCCGGTGGCTTCCTGGCACCCACCCATGCTGTAGGTGCACACGGAGTTTTTACTACATCTGTACACTTGAAAAGAACCCCAGTCTGACTGGGGCATGCAGTGTGGGCCGAAGCCCACCTGCATTAAGCACGACATTACTACCTCAGCTGTGTTGGGCAATGCAATGGGATATTTCTATGTACCGCCGGTGGCTTCCTGGCACCCACCCCTGCTGTGGGTCCACAGGGAATTATAAATGCATCTGTTTCCACTTGTAAAGAAGCCCAGTCTGACTGGGGCATGCAGTGTGGGCCGAAGCCCACCTGCATTAAGCACGACATTACTACCTCAGCTGTGTTGGGCACTGCAATGGGATATTTTTATGTACCGCCGGTGGGTTCCAGGAAGCCACCCATGCTGTCGGTCGACAGGGACTTCACAATACGGAGTTGTACCTGCCTGTGTCTATGAATTAAAAAGCCCGGTCTGACTGGGGCATGCAGAGACACCTTGACAGAATGAATAGTGTGTGACACATAGGTTCCCCATTGCTATGCCCACGTGTGCAGCTCCTGATGGCGGTGGCACAGGATTCTATTTCTTATTGCTTCTGTACAGCATTGTGGGCTATCGCCCCGCCACTCTTAAAGAGGGTCGCTGCCTAGCCGTGCCAACCTCTGCAGTGTGTGCCTGTGGTTCCTCCTCATGGCAGACGCACTTCTAAATAGACATGAGGGTGGTGAGGCATTAGGGCAGCTGAAGGCTGCGCAGGGACACTTTGGTGTGCGCTGTGGGGGGGAGGGGGGGGGGCGGTTGGGCAGCATGTAACCCAGGAGAAGTGGCAGTGGAGTGTCATGCAGGCAGTGATTGTGCTTTGTTGGAGGTAGTGTGGTGCTTAGCTAAGGTATGCATTGCTAATGAGGGCTTTTCAGAAGTAAAAGTTGTTGGGAGGGGGGGGGGGCACTCTTGCCGCTATTGTGGCTTAATAGTGGGACCTGTGAACTTGAGATGCAGCCCAACATGTAGCTCCTCGCCTGCCCTGTCCATTGCTGTGTCGTTCCCATCACTTTCTTGAATTGCCCAGATTTTCACACAAGGAAACCTTAGCGAGCATCGTCGAAATACAAAAATGCTCGGGTCGCCCATTGACTTCAATGGGGTTCGTTATTCGAAACGAACCCTCGAGCATCGCGAAAAGTTTGTTCCGAGTAACGAGCACCCGAGCATTTTGGTGCTCGCTCATCTCTATTACAGAGTAATCCGTGACAACAATTCTACAAACCCTGTGATCTCCCCTCCTTTGGCGTGCTCAGCCAAAGTGTATTGTAACATGTCTGTAATATCAATCCGTATTATGGATGCGTTACAGATGACATTTCAACCATCATCAATGTCATCAGTATTTCATTAGTATTTGCCTTGATATATTTTATTTTCTACTGGGCAAATACTGATCCGGCTTTACCCAATAGAAAAGAAATGCAATACAGAGACAAATGCAAAAAAATTAGATCATGCTGCAAAAATGGCTGTAAAAATAACACCATGTGAATAGAAAAAAACATTTACATTAGCTCCATATTATGGGCCACAAAATACAGACCAAATACAGAGCTAAAGTATACTCATCTAAAAACAGCGTGAAGTTTATCATCTACTACAGCCATCCCTCCCAAGTGCCTGAATTCAGCAGGTCAGTCCCTGATTTTGAGCACTGTCCCTCTGTTCCAGGAAATGGTCCAATTACACAGTAGCACTGACAGCTGGGAGGAACATTAACGGGAACCTATCATCACCTTTCAGCCTCATAATCTACATTATGGGCTCAAAGGTGAGGAAATGTGGAGTCCAAGCACCTGTGATTCATACCCAACCAATTGCCTGTCCCTTCGAAGTTGGCTGAAAAGAGTCACACTGTGCATGAGCCAACTTTGCGAGGGCAAACAGGGAATCAGATCAGTATGGAGCTGGGAGGTGAGGACAGGTTCCCTTAAAGACTAGAAGATAAAGTAAAATAGTAATATTAGGTTCTCTGGGACAGTCAACTTCTCTAAGGTATTCAAGATTGAAATAGCTGTTAGCATCTAGATGTATTCCAGAAATGGCATCTACTTCCACCTACAACCTATTTTCAAAACTTCGCTCTCAGACCGTTTCTTGTTTGCAAAAATTGACTCCAAGTCATTAACTTACTGTATGCATAATATGTACTAAAATTATTTTTCCCAATGTACATATAAAATTACTGAGCAGAATTTGGTAGAGTTGTACTTTAATTAATCATGATCTCAAAATTGGGAAGTCCCTTTAATTATATTTAGTTGAAGGAAGGACAAAAACAACTGCTCTTCTGTAAGACATGTGCAGCATATGAAAAGACTGATGGTGACATTGTACTACCCTTCTTTTCCTATGACAATATCTTGGCATTTCTTCTTATCATAAATTGAAATCAGTTATCTCCTTTCTTACAAGGATGGGAAAGAAAATGGAAATATTCTATCCACACTCTTATCTGTCTGCGACTGTTTTAAACCAGTTTCTAGGGTTTGAAGTTTGATCTGCAGGTTTTGTACTGTATTTGATTAATAGAAACAAGATGTTCCATTCTGTATGGTCAAAATCATTTATAAGGAAAAATTCTCTACTTATTGTTATATCTGTAATAAGCAAATACAAATGAATACAAACTAACAATGATATACATAACTAAAATTAATATATATTTACAATATTTGCAACTAAGTATTTGAAGCAGAAGGGGGCCCCATTGCAAGGATCAAAATTGACCCACTATTATGGTGCAGATTTTGTTACCCGGGACAAAAGTGCTTGTTTCTGTCTCCAAGCGATTTCCATGATTCTTGGGTCAAATTCTCACCCTACTGCTTATAATGTGGTTCCGCTGGATAGGGAAATATTTTACAAGTTCATTTTATAGACTGTCACAGCTGCAGATCAGGGAGAAGTGAATTAAATTCCGTTAGTTAGTCTTACTTTTTCAATTTGGCACAAAAGTATGTATTTTTGGTTGTTAAAGGGGTTTTACCAGAATAACATGTTATCCCCAATTCACAGGATCTCAATAACGGGGTTCCGGTGTTCCCTGTCCTCTTCACTGCAGTGAGGAGGAGACAGAATGGAGGGTTGGTCATGGAAGCGCACTTGTGCTTCCTGTGACTGCCAATACCTGAGCGGTAACCCCCTAGAGTATTTCCATCGTTGTCAGTGAAATTAATGGAACACTGATTGCGCAGGAGGGGGGGGGGGGGGGGGGGAAGCGACCCTTGCAGTGACAGGAGAGCAGAACATGGGAGTCCCGTTCTCAAGATAAGCAGGGGTATCATTGGTGAGGCCCCCACTGATCAGCAAGTTATCCCATATCTAATGGATGGGGGATATCTTGATATTCTAGTACAATGCCTTTAAGGACTCATGCACTGTCATATTACAGATCCTTGTACAAAATATGGAGTCCATAGCATGCTATTGGCCAATACTGTACCTCCAATTATTTTATACCACCATTCTTTGTCACATCATATTATGGAGGAATTATTTCCTAGAATCACTGCTTCTAGGGTCAGGTCCACTCAGGTGTATTGTAACAAGTCCATAATATAGATCTGTAATATGCACATGTTACAAATGACATTGCCACCGTATTTCATCACGGTTTGATTTGTGTTGCTGAGGTGTGGCCCTAGGAGCAGCTAGAGAATTTTTAACTTTTTTTAAAACTTTCTGGATGTCCAGACGCAGACCCCTGCCTCCGCTAAACTATGGAGGGGGGGGGGGGGGGTGGGTCCAAGCTTCTGTTTCATATTATGGTGTAGATAGCTGCAGCGAGGGAGGGAAGAAAAAGAAAGCTGCTTCATTGATTTGTGTAGCAGTCCTATCACATGGCATCCTCTACAATCCGCCAGTGACCAAGAGGGGAAGCTGGAGCCTACAACATCAAGCAGTCACCCAGCAGTTCCCTGTGTGAAGCCTTGCTGCTCCCCTTATCACCTTTGCCAATACAGTAATGAGCTACAGCTCCACTGTGGTAAGAGGATATGCAGGAGATGAGTGGTCCGAATGAAGGGGGTCCATTCATGATGTGGCAATGCCACAGGCTGCGGATGGATTCGGGTGTCAGCAAGTGGCAGCGACGGTGGTTCCACTACTCATCCCTTTCCCAAACCGCAGCTGTGGGGAAAACACTGCAGTGTGAATGGTGTTGGGTGCTACCCGCAAAGTTGGGTAGGGTGAGATGGTGGTTTGTCAAGTTCGTGATGACAGTCCGTATGTAGGCCGAAGCTTACTTTGGACAAAATAATAATAAAAATGGAAAAAGTTAAATAAAAAGGGAAAATTGTTCTTTTTCCCTGGAGTGTAGTGTGGTACCTCAGTGCAGATGTTATTGGTGGTGAGAAGGAACTCCAGGAAGCAGGTTGAACAGTAAATCAATAAAACAATTTATTTTCCGGAGGGAGGTATTCTTTAAACATCATATACACAGCATTACTTCTTATGTGAGGTAGATGATGACAGAGTAAAATACAGGAACATACATCTGTATACTTTACTTTGAGAATTGTAACTCTGCCTGTTGAAAATGAAGGACTCTTCTATATGCTGTGCTTTGCCTTTCCATTCATCTCTCTCTTCGCTCTGTTTACATCTCCTATTACTCTTTTGCTACTGTTTCTGACTATTACTATTCCTTGTTAACTACCTTTCTGTTCACATAAATTTTCTCTTATTCTCTCTAATTCTTTTGTACATTCAGGCTTTTGAACTCACTTTTCCACTTCCCACTGCACTGGCTTTCTCCTCAGGTTGCTTCCTCTTCCTTGACTAGGCCTCGAATTCTCTCTTCTCTCTCAGACTCAGTCTCCCTCAAACTCCACCCCTCTACCTATTTAACTGTAACTTTTCACCCAACCCGTGAGGAGGGCTAATCCTCCAATCACGGGCTCTTCTTGTCTTGCTACCTCACTAAATACTTACCCTCATCTGTTGCTAGCTGACGAACAACCCAGTAAGAATGGGGGACCTGCCGGTCACATAACACAGTGGTGAAGCAGTATATGAGTGCAAACCATAACTTTTCACAATTAAATCAATAAACGCAATTAACCATGAAGTGACTACATAAGTGCTGTAGTGACCCTAATCCAGGACACTATATAGACACTGTAGGGCTACCATACTGTGAGTCCTTCCACTCCTACTGTAGTTTTCTCAGGACCCCAGAAGTCCCCCTTTACTGCTTCATGGTCCGGGGCCCTGAATATAAAATATAAGTAAAACTGTGTAATGTGTATATACTGTATGTGTGTATAGTATATTTGTTTGTAATAGGTCTGTGTGTAGATAGATGTATGTGATGTCAACATATGTCTAATGTCTGTATGCATTTTTGTGTAACATAAATAAGATTGTGTAATGTGGATGTGTGTGAAAAAAATATATAAAGGGCCCATTCACATCTGCCTTGGAAGTTCTGTTCAGAGCCTCCAGAGAAGATCTGGAAAAAAAATATTTTTTTGTATTCCCCCAATAAAAAGTTAATAAAAGTTAGTGAATAGGTTATAAGTAGAGATGAGCGAACGTACTCGTCCGAGCTTGATATTCGTGCGAATATTACGGTGTTCGGGATGCTCGTTACTCTTAACGAGCACCACGCGGTGTTCTGGTTACTTTCAGTTTCCTCTCTGAGACGTTAGCGCGCTTTTCTGGCCAATTGAAAGACAGGGAAGGCATTACAACTTCCCCCTGTGACGTTCAAGCCCTATACCACCCCCCTGCTGTGAGTGGCTGGGGCGATCAGATGTCACCCGAGTATAAAAATCGGCCCCTCCCGCGGCTCGCCACACATGCCTTGTGACTTAGCTGAGGGAAAGTGCTGCTGCTGGTGCTGCTGTAGGGAGAGCGTTAGGAGTCAGTGTAGGCTTCAAGAACCCCAACGGCCCTTCTCAGGGCCACATCTACTAGTGTGCAGTACTGTGTTAGCACAGTATTTTTTTTTTCTTTTCTCCAAAATTGGATCTGCAGAGCATTGCGCCCTGCAATAGGGACAGAAGTGGGGGTTAGGCAGGGAGAGTGTTAGGAGTTAGTGTAGGCTTCAAGAACCCCAACGGTCCTTTCTAGGGCCACTTCTATCCGTGTGCAGTACTGTCCAGGCTGCTGTTAGCAGTGTTGCATTTTTTTTTTTTCTCAAAACCGGCTGTGCAGAGCATTGCACCCGGCATTAATACTACAGGGATAGAATTGTGTAGGCAGGGCCAGAAGACATTTATTATTCATTGAATACACGCAGTGGGGTCTTCCCTTTGCTAAAAAGGAAAGAAATTATATTTGGCCAGCCAGTGTCAGTCCTAAGGTCTCCGTGTACGTGTGTGCTGCGTGGACAACGTACAAAAATCAGACGCAACCAGCTACGCTTTACTGCAGCCTAGCGCCATTGTCTTTCCTGACTGGCAAATACCTGCTCTGCTACAGTTAATAACTCTGCTACACTATACTTGTGTGACACTTTTTGAGGGCCACACCACAGATATTAAACTTCTTGTTTTTCATTGAATACAGGCAGTGGGGTCTTCCCTAAGCTAAAAAGGAAAAAAATTATATTTGGCCTGCCTGTGTCAGTCCTAAGGTCTCCGTGTACGTGTGTGCTGCGTGTACAACGTACAAAAATCAGACGCAACCAGCTACGCTTTACTGCAGGCTTGCGCCATTGTCTTTCCTGACTGGCAAATACCTGCTCTGCTAGAGTTAATAACTCTGCTACACTATACTTGTGTGACACTTTTTGAGGGCCACACCACAGATATTAAACTTCTAGTTTTTCATTGAATACACGCAGTGGGGTCTTCCCTAAGCTAAAAGGGAAAAAAATTATATTTGGCCAGCCTGTGTCAGTCCTAAGGTCTCTGTGTACGTGTGTGCTGCGTGGACAACGTACAAAAATCAGACGCAACCAGCTACGGTTGAGTGCAGCCTTGCGCCAATTTCTTTCCTGCCTGGGAAATCAAATCACTGGTAATACAGCATGCTGAGGGGTAGGGGTAGGCCTAGAGGATGTGGACACGGCCGAGGACGCGGAGGGCCAAGTGAGGGTGTGGGCACAGGCCGAGCCAGTGCGGTGGCCAGGGGTAGAGGCAGGGCCAGACCGAATAATCCACCAACTGTTTCCCAAAGCGCCCCCTCGCGCCATGCCACCCTGCAGAGGTCAAGGTGCTCTACGGTGTGGCAGTTTTTCACAGAGACGCCTGACGACTGACGAACAGTGGTGTGCAACCTTTGTCGCGCCAAGATCAGCTGGGGAGGCACCACCAACAGCATGCGCAGGCATATGATGGCCAAGCACCCCACAAGGTGGGACGATGCCCGTTCACCGCCTCCGGTTTGCACCACTGCCTCTCCCCCTGTGCCCCAACCTGCCACTGAGATCCAACCCCCCTCTGAGGACACAGGCACTACCGTCTCCTGGCCTGCACCCACACCCTCACCTCCACTGTCCTCGGCCCCATCCTGCAATGTCTCTCAGCGCAGCGTCCAGACGTCGCTAGTGCCACAGTTTGAGCGCAAGCGCAACTACGACGCCACGCACCCGCACGCTCAAGCGTTAAACGTGCACATTGCAAAATTGATCAGCCTAGAGATGCTGCCGTATAGGCTTGTGGAAACGGAGGCTTTCAAAAGCATGATGGCGGCGGCTGCCCCGCGCTACTCGGTTCCCAGTCGCCACTACTTTTCCCGATGTGCCGTCGCAGCCCTGCACGACCACGTCTCCCGCAACATTGTACGCGCCCTCACCAACGCGTTTACTGCCAAGGTCCACTTAACAACGGACACGTGGACAAGCACAGGCGGGCAGGGCCACTATATCTCCCTGACGGCACATTGGGTGAATTTAGTGGAGGCTGGGACAGAGTCAGAGCCTGGGACCGCTCACGTCCTACCCACCCCCAGAATTGCGGGCCACAGCTCGGTGGTGGTATCTGCGACGGTGTATGCTTCCTCCACTAAAGCACCTTCCTCCTCCTCCTCCTCCTCCAACGCAACCTCTGTCTCGCAATCAAGATGTGTCAGCAGCATGTCGCCAGCAGTCGGTGTCACGCGGCGTGGCAGCACAGCGGTGGGCAAGCGTCAGCAGGCCGTGCTGAAACTACTCAGCTTAGGAGAGAAGAGGCACACGGCCCACGAACTGCTGCAGGGTCTGACAGAGCAGACCGACCACTGGCTTGCGCCGCTGAGCCTCCAACCGGGCATGGTCGTGTGTGACAACGGCCGTAAGCTGGTGGCAGCTCTGCAGCTCGGCAGCCTCACGCACGTGCCATGCCTGGCCCATGTGTTTAATTTGGTGGTTCAGCGCTTTCTGAAAAGCTACCCCCACTTGTCATACCTGCTCGGAAAGGTGCGCCAGCTCTGCGCACATTTCCGCAAATCCCACACGCACGCTGCCACCCTGCGGACACTGCAACATAGGTTTAATCTGCCAGTGCACCGACTGCTGTGCGACGTGCCCACACAGTGGAACTCTACGCTCCACATGTTGGCCAGGCTCTATGAACAGCGTAGAGCTATAGTCGAATACCAACTCCAACATGGGCGGCGCAGTGGGAGTCAGCCTCCTCAATTCCTTTCAGAAGAGTGGCCCTGGTTGGCAGCCATCTGCCAGGTCCTTGGAAAATTTGAGGAGTCTACCCAGGTGGTGAGCGGCGATGCTGCAATCATAAGCGTCACCATTCCTCTGCTATGCATCTTGAGAAGTTCCCTGCAAAGCATAAAGGCAGACGCTTTGCGCTCGGAAACAGAGCCGGGGGAAGACAGTATGTCGCTGGATAGTCAGAGCACCCGCCTGTCTATATCTCAGCGCGTTGAGGAGGAGGAGGAGGAGCATGAGGAGGATGAGGAGGAGGGGGAAGAGACAGCTTGGCCCACTGGTGAGGGTACACATGCTGCTGGGCTGTCATCCTTTCAGCGTGTATGGCCTGAGGAGGAGGAAGAGGAGGAGGAGGAGGATCCTGAAAGTGATCTTCCTAGTGAAGACAGCCATGTGTTGCGTACAGGTACCCTGGCACACATGGCTGACTTCATGTTAGGATGCCTTTCTCGTGACCCTCGCGTTACACGCATTCTGGCCACTACGGATTACTGGGTGTACACACTGCTCGACCCACGCTATAAGGAGAACCTTCCCACTCTCATTCCCGAAGAGGAAAGGGGTTCGAGAGTGTTGCTATACCACAGGGCGCTGGTGGACAAACTGATGGTAAACTTCCCATCCAACAGCGCTAGTGGCAGAAGGCGCAGTTCCGAGGGCCAGGTAGCAGGGGAGGCGCAGAGATCAGGCAGCATGTACAGCGCAGGCAGGGGTACATTCTCCAAGGCCTTTGCCAGCTTTATGGCTCCCCAGCAAGACTGTGTCACCGCTCCCCAGTCAAGGCTGAGTCGGCGGGAGCACTGTAAAAGGATGGTGAGGGAGTACGTAGCCGATCGCACGACCGTCCTCCGTGACGCCTCTGCCCCCTACAACTACTGGGTGTCGAAGCTGGACACATGGCCTGAACTCGCGCTGTATGCCCTGGAGGTGCTTGCTTGTCCTGCGGCTAGCGTCTTGTCAGAGAGTGTGTTTAGTGTGGCTGGGGGAATCATCACGGATAAGCGTACCCACCTGTCAAACGACAGTGCCGACAGGCTTACACTCATCAAGATGAACAAAGCCTGGATTTCCCCAGACTTCTCTTCTCCACCAGCGGACAGCAGCGATACGTAAGCAATACGTAGGCTGCACCCGCGGATGGAAGCTACGTTCTCTCTCACCATCCAAAACGGGGACATTTCTGCTTCATCAATCTGTGTCTAATATTCCTCCTCCTCCTCCTGCTCCTCCTCCTGAAACCTCACGTAATCACGCTGAACGGGCAATTTTTCTTAGAGCCACAAGGCTCACTCATAATTTTTCTAAACAATTTTTATATGTTTCAATGCTCTTAAAAGCGTTGAAACTTTAACTTGAACCAATTTTTCGTTAAACTGGGCTGCCTCCAGGCCTAGTTACCACTTAAGCCACATTAACCAAAGCGATTAATGGGTTTCACCTGCCATCTTGGTTGGGCATGGCCAATTTTTTGGATGTACATTAGTACTGTTGATACAGCAATTTTTGTGGGCCCTCGCCTACAGTGTAATCAAATGAATTTTTAGCCCACCTGCATTACAGCTGACGTTACATCCGCTGTGTTGGGCAATGCAATGGGATATTTTTGTGTATCGCCGGTGGGTTCCAGGGAGCCACCCATGCTGTAGGTGCACACGGAGTTTAACCTACATCTGTACACTTGAAAAGAACCCCAGTCAGACTGGGGCATGCAGTGTGGGCCGAAGCCCACCTGCATTAAGCACGACATTACTACCTCAGCTGTGTTGGGCAATGCAATGGGATATTTCTATGTACCGCCGGTGGCTTCCTGACACCCACCCCTGCTGTGGGTCCACAGGGAATTATAAATGCATCTGTTTCCACTTGTAAAGAACCCCAGTCAGACTGGGGCATGCAGTGTGGGCCGAAGCCCACCTGCATTAAGCACGACATTACTACCTCAGCTGTGTTGGGCAATGCAATGGGATATTTCTATGTACCGCCTGTGGCTTCCTGGGACCCTCCCATGCTGTCGGTCCACACGGACTTCACAATAGGGAGTTGTACCTGCCTGTGTCTACTTATAAAGAACCCCAGTCTGACTGGGGCATGCAATGTGGGCCGAAGCCCACCTGCATTTAATCTGACGTTAGCTCTGCTGTCCAGGGCACTGCAATGGGATACATTTATGTACAGCCGGTGGGTTCCAGGGAGCCACCCATGCTGTGGGTGCACACGGAATTCCTATTGCGGAGTTGTACCTGCCTGTGACTATTTATAAAAAACCGCGGTCTGACTGGGGCGTGCAGACACCTTGACAGAATGAATAGTGTGTGGCACATAGGTTCCCCATTGCTATGCCCACGTGTGCAGCTCCAGATGGAGGTGGCACAGGATTGGATTTCTCATTGCTTCTGTACAGCATTGTGGACTATCAGCCCGCCCCTTTTATGGGGGGGGTCGCTGCCTAGCCATGCCAACCCTCTGCAGTGTGTGCCTGCTTTTCCTGTGGCAGACGCACTTATACATAGACATGAGGGTTGTGTGGCATGAGGGCAGCTGAAGGCTGGGCAGGGACAGTTTGGTGTGCGCTGTGGACACTGGGTCGTGCGGGGGAGGGGGGTTGGGCAGCATGTAACCCAGGAGAAGTGGCAGCGGAGTGTCATGCAGGCAGTGATTGTGCTTTGTTGGAGGTAGTGTGGTGCTTAGCTAAGGTGTGCATTGCTAATGAGGGCTTTTCAGAAGTAAAAGTTGTTGGGAGGGGGGGGGGCCCACTCTTGCCGGTATTGTGGCTTAATAGTGGGACCTGTGAACTTGAGATGCAGCCCAACATGTAGCCCCTCGCCTGCCCTATCCGTTGCTGTGTCGTTCCCATCACTTTCTTGAATTGCCCAGATTTTCACACATGAAAACCTTAGCGAGCATCGGCGAAATACAAAAATGCTCGGGTTGCCCATTGACTTCAATGGGGTTCGTTACTCGAAACGAACCCTCGAGCATCGCGATAATTTCGTCCCGAGTAACGAGCACCCGAGCATTTTGGTGCTCGCTCATCTCTAGTTATAAGTTTCCCAAATTGACAACATTGTAAAATACAACTCATCCTGCAAAAAACACAGGCGACAAAGTCGCACGATTTTGTCACGTTGCTATAATGCTACAAATCGCATGTATGTGAAACCCATGCTTTCCTATGGGTTCCTTCACACATGCGATGTTTTGTAGCACGCTCCAACCCGACACAAACACCTCGCGGGTCCGGCGATATGCCTGCGACTTGCGATGTTTTGTAGCTCATATTTCCCTATGAAGCCTTCCTCTCTGTTGCATCGCATCACACGAAAACGCGATTTTCGTTTGGTGTGATGCAACTTTGACAGTAGGAAAGCCTACTGTCAAAGCCCTAAACTAAGCCCTTGCAGCACGGGAAAAATAACCAAAAATACATGCATCACCTTAAAAGTGCTGTCCGCCGCCTCCACAGCTTCTTCCCGGGTCCCCGCACTGTCTCTTTGCATCATCTTCTGGCTGGGGATTGAAAAATCCCTGCCTCCTGGAAGCACTCCCTGGGATTGGCTGATGCTTAGCCAATCACTGCCAGTGCTCAATGAACGGCTGTTATTAAACCAATTACAGCCATTCATCGAGCACTGGCTGTGATTGGCTAAGCGTCAGCCAATTACAGGCAGTGCTACCAGGAGGCGGGGATTTTTCAATTCCGGCCAGAAGATGAAGAAAAGAAGCTGTGCCGGGACCCAGAGAGAAGCTGTGGCGGCGCCCCGGACAGTGCAGGAGAGGTGTATACTTTTTTTGTTTCTTCAGCTACAGCTTATTTTCGGGGTATGGCTTATATTTCAAGCCCCCCGCCTGAAAATCCTTGCATTTGATGCTACAAAGTTGCGCGACTTTGTAGCGCTACAAAATCACAGTATTGCTGCAAGAATACGCAGCGATATTGCAAAGATCAGCGATGTGATATCGCTGCAATTTTCTCATGGCGATGCCGTGTTGCCCATGTGAAGGAGGCCTTAACCTGACTCACCGATAGGAGGCATAAGCACTGAAAGTGCCTAAGGCAGCATGAACTCTAAATACGGCTAGCTAGAACCTGGCTAGATAGAATCTCTTTGAATATGTACAAAATAAAGGATTTTTTTCTGGCAGAAATTCTAAAAACCGGTGTAGTCAGTTATTTGCCAATTCATTTAGCAGTTCTCTGTTGTGCAACCCGTGTGCTTCCTGAACTTATTACATGACTTTGGCGCTTCAGTTTATCTTCTAATTCATCTGTCTGCCTCTAGTTTCTGGTCTTGGCAGGCAACTCAGAATTTCTCCTGAAATAATACTTTGGTTGACATTTTATTAGCTTCTCATGTATGGCCTCATATCCACAGGGGTTGGGTAAAACACTGTGGGTCTTCCAGCATCATTTTACTGGTGTTTGTAAATACTGGGTCTGCCGATAGAGAGCCGTCAGAGACCGCGTATGGGTGCGAGTGTACTGCACATGCCCACGTATTACACACACACGGTCCTGCGCAGTGTGACGGTTATGCTACAATCTATTTCTTGTGCGTATCCACACGCACGTATGCATGGCTAAATGAACGTCTATTGACTTTCATTGAGTCTATCCACCCCGTATCACGTGGCTCTGCATCGCATGCATAACACGTAAGTGAAAAAACGCCCATGGACATGAGCCCTAAGTTGAAGGAGTTCCTAATTTTTATATTATTCATTGTTTCACTGTACCATGCCTTGATTTACAAACTTTTTGTATCTAGTATCAGGATCATTGCATTGGAAATGTATTATATTTTATTTATACAATCAAGTATACCAGGGGCGTAACTAAAGGCTCAGGGGCCCGGATGCAAAAGGTGACCTGGGGCCCCCCTCTATCTGTAACTGTACCCGTACCCATACCTAAACCATGCTGCACAGAGGCATAACTTGAAGCTTCTTGGCCCCAATGCAAAACCTGTAACAGGGCCCCCAACTATAATGCTTTATTCATAGTACTGGTCTCCCTATATGGAGAAGAGAGGCCTTATGGGCCCCCTAAGGCTCCTGGGCCCGGGTGCAACCACATCCCCTGCACCCTCTATAGTTACGCCCCTGAAGTATACCATACCCAAAAGGCTATAATGCTTTCTACAAAACGTTGTATTTCTATTCACTCAAATTGCAAAAAAATGGGAAGTAGCTGGAAAAAGCTAACATGACATGTGCCCTGGGTGCTGGTTCCCAGGGGGGGGTTAAGCCTTTGGCAGGGTATTTAGAGACAGGGCTACAGCACTGAGCTGAATCATTGCACCTGGTGAAGAAAGCCCAGCTACACCTCTGCCCAAAGCACCTTTATTATTACAAATAAGTTTTCAAAAATACCACATTGATGTGAGATAACAGAGATTAAACAAGAAAAGAATATTTCGGCCGTAATACATAGTTTTCACCACTAATAAAATATAGAAGGTGAACAAAATAACTGAGACATCTAACTGTATATTTATATCAAACCAAGAAATTGGACGCCTTCTCCTTTAAATTCTTCTCATTAAACTTTAGACAAGTATACAACTATGTGTAGTGAGATACTGATTTTTTTCTGGGAGTACTAACGTTTCCACTCTGCCTCAGATACTGTGCTGTATACATTCCCATTGATGTTTTCAGTGGTTTAGTGTGGAGAGCACATCATGTGTTTTCCTCTTTTTGGTTGATAAGCTCAATCTTGTATTTGGCTTTAAATATGATAAGAAGAAAGCAGCATACAGATGTATCCACCCATAACTTAGCTCTAATTTGGTTAAAGAGCTTGTTCACAGTGGCATAGATATAGGGGATGCAGGGGTTGCAAGTGCTGGTTGTGATTGGCGGAGCCGCGGCACTTGAGAACCAATCAGAGGCAGCGCTTCCTGGAGGCGAGGTTTTTCAAACTCTTGACCAGGAAGCTCTGCCTGGGGTCTTCAAACAAGTGCCAGAGATACAGAGGAGATGTACGGCAGAGCTGGACAGCACCTCTTAGGTGATGTATTTGTTTTTTTTTTCATTCGGCTAGGGCTTATTGTGGGGGTAGGGCTTACATTTAAAGCCCCCACCTCCGAAAATCCCATCAAAAGAGCAACACAAAATGGCAATATCGCTATGAGAAAATGCAGTGCTATCACCCCCAAAAAATGATTCATTATCACTGATTTTCTTGTGGCAATATCGCTGTCGCCCGTGGTAAAAAGGCCTAATAAAGAGGTATACTAGTACTGTGAAAAGGATCACGTAAGGTAGGGGTGTCAAATTCATTTTCACAAAGGGCCACATCAGCCTTATGGTTGCCTTCAAAGGGCCAAAGTGTAAAACTGTATGGTAATAGTGACCCCCTTTAGTGGCCCCAATAGTAATAGTGTCTCCAGTAGTAATAGTGCCAACATAGTGGCCCCAGTAGTAATAGTGTCCCCATAGTGGCTCCAGTAATAGTGACCACTATAGGGGCCCCAGTAGGAATAGTGATTACCATAGTGGTTCCAGTAGTAATAGTGTCCTAAATTGTGGCCCCAGTAGTAAAAGTGATTCCCATAGTGTCCCCAGTAGTCAGTGTCCATATTTTGGTGGCCCCAGTAGTAACAGTGCACCCATAGTGGCTAAAGTAATAATAGTGTCTCCTATATTGGCCCCAGTAGTAATAGTCACTGTCTGGGAAACATCCCTACAAGCCTTCTATTCACTCAGCCTGCAGCTTCGGTCCGTCGGTGACAGCTGCTGCTGAGTCTGTGACTGCTGACCTCTTCCCTCAACATCTGTCCTGTGTACAGGACGGTGCACATAGACGCCATGAGGAAGATCAGCAGCCGCAGACACTGCACTGCCGCTGCAAGACTGGAGCTGCAGGCTGGGTGAGTGTAATCCTTGTAGGGATGCTGTCTGGTCGGCAACCACTTAAAATGAGGGGGCAGACCAGATTTAAACCCAGACCTTGTGTTGAGCACTATTACTGAGAGGCGATCACTGAGGGATACTATTACTGTGAGGGCACAAAAAGGATGTGGCATAAGGAAAAAGAATTTGCTATGTGTCCCACAAAACGTTGGCCTTTTTTATTGCTCAAAAGTTGGGTGGTATGGCTGTTGTAACTTTTTATTTCCAGTACCCATTGTTGCCACCTTGCCCCCAATGTAAATATTGCCAAGCCATCATCACCACTCTACCACATAAGCTGTACACTTTGACAGCAGGTATCACCTGTTTTTGGGCTTTTTAACCTTAGAATTGTTTTAACTCCTAACTTTCTTTCCAGCTTAAAGGAAACTCTGATCATCACTAAAATAGTCAACATGCTGAGCAGGCGTGATAAAAGCAATGCTGCAGATGTTTTTTGAACAGCTTTAAAATATTAACTTCTTACCTGATGGATTAACTAGTAGAAGAAAATAAACAGATGGCACAAGGTAAGCAGTCAGCATCCAGAGAGCTGGTCTTAATATTCGGTGTTCATCTAAGAGGTATGGACCTTCTTTCATTTCTCCAGTCATATTATAGCACCAATAATCATTTATCCCCCAAATTCTGGGAGAAGTCCTTAAACCTGAAGAGAAAATAATTATATATAAAGGAATAATTCAAGTTCGCTGCTTTTTCTTGGGACTAATTACTTTTCTCATTGTCATACTTCTATACCAATGGCCCTTTTACATGCAACAATTATTGTTCAAAATTTATTCAAACAAGCAAAAGTGAGCGATAATTGTTACATGTAAATGCGAAGCTATCGTGCACTATTCATTCACTTGTCGTTTATCACTGAGTTTCAGCCTGCATAAAAATAGTCGGTAGGTAGTTTGTTTTTCGTTTAATTTAAACGGCATTCATTCAGTCATTTGAAAGACTGAAGGACTTGAGGTGAGGGTTGATTGTTTGCTGTGCTAAACACAATGACTACTTGTTAATACATGTTAGCAGAAGACAATGGGTTTTCTTCACACAGATTAAAAACCTGCCAGCCAGAGATTCCTTGCATAAACACCCCCCCCCCCCACCTGAGCGAACATATACAGTGTTTACTTTAATTAATGAGGGAAATAGAGAGAATTTCAGAAAATTACCTGTACATATAAATGCTCAGCTTTTTATGCAAAAAAGTCACTAATTCATTTGGTCGTTCGATCATTCAAATGATAATTGCATGTAAAAGGGCCTTTAAAGAGGTTTTCCAGTTTAAAACTATTGATATCTTAATCACAAGTCATGAATAGCAGGCTGGAGGGGGGGTTGATATCTGACATTCCCACAAATGGCTGATGTGAATGGAATGGAAGACTCAAAGCATGGTCTGTAGTGCAGTGGCTCAGCACGAACGTGCAGTGAATGGGAAAGATCTGCACTACCATACTGGGCCACTGCATAATGGAGGGCTGCAGCCCGTCAGATCAGTTATTGGCAGGGGTGCCACTTATCAGACTCCAACCAATCTGCTATTGATCACCTATCCTACCGTGTTTTCCCGAAAATAAGACAGTGTCATATTAATTTTTTTTTAAAAAAAAAGGTTTAACTTTTTTACATGTATAGCTGCCTGGACACTATTTGAATTGACTTTTTAAATTAACTGTTAGCAAGGCTTAATTTTGGAGTAGGGCTTATATTTCAAGCATCCTCAAAAAGCCTGGAAAATTATTTTGCATCCTCAAAATTCTGGAAAATCATGCTATGTCTTATTTTCAGGGTATGTCTTATTTTCAGGGAAACAGGGTATTAATAGTTATGAACTGGAAAACTCCTATACATGTAATGTAGACACCCACTAAGGCATTGATGTTCAAAATAAACTTACTTCAGCACCAGTTCTGCTTTTCGAAAGGCATTTGTTCTGTGTTTTTTCCACAGCACACACATTTATAACAGGTGGAGAAATGTTGGCTTACAGCGCATAGGATCTAAAAAACAAATCAGAATAAAAGAAAAATAAGAAAATGCTGCTCAAGTTCAATAACTAGCCAAACTATCCACAGCATTTAAATGTGTGATTCTCATTACCTTTATTCTCCACATGCATGCATAATTTATTTTGGTAGATAGAAGCACAAATAGCCTAAATAACCTCACATAATAACAGACATGTTAAATGGCAATGAGCTAATTATTGTGAAGGACTTTATCTGGATATAAACTGGGAAGCTGAAACCTGCGGATCTCATAAAGGTAATGAGTTTCTGTCAATAACTAAAGATAATTACCTTTTCTAGCTTGTGTGGGACCCAACTAGAGGGCCATTATGGACTTATTACCCAACAGCCCTAACAGAATAACAAAGGTGCTGGTTGGGGGTACCTGGGAAATAGTGACCATAATATAATAAATTTCAACCTGTATTTCAATAGGGAGTTTTACCAGGTAGCTACAAAAAAACTAAACTTTAGGCAAAGTTCAATCAGCGATGCCCTTAACCCTACTGACAGGGACAATGTCCTCAGAAATAAGAGTTCAGACAACAAATGTAAAATGTTTAAATCATCCTAAATAGTAACTGTGTGATTTATACCTTATGGGAATAAAGATGTAAAGGGGGCAATAAATAGGAAAAGAGAGAATTTAAACTACAAAAGCAAGAAGGCAGCTAAAAGGCACGAAAAATCTATAAGGAAAAAAATAAACTATGTAAAAAGCAGATAAAAGCAGTAAAGGTGGGCAAAGACAGACTCATTACCAAAGAGAACAAAACCACCCCTAAACTGTTCTTCACATGAGATGTTTTGTAGCCTGAAAGAACCCATTGGAAACCCTGGGCTTCACATACAAGCGTTTTGTAGCGATTATTTTATAACGACATTTTGTAACCCGTGTGAAACAGGCCTTGATTTTGGTTTTCATTAGCCATTTAGGTATAGATTTGTTTTTGGATCATCGTCTTTCTGTAACTTGGTTAGGTTAATAGCTTTTTGGCAGGTGATAAGTGCAGTATTGAATCCATGGTTTATTCATTATTATCAATTTGTTCAGTTTCTGAAGCAGCAAAGTATATCCACATCACCACAATATTTGGCGCTAGCTTGATGTTCATATTTTTTTCATACTTCCTATTTTCCATGTAACTCTGGCTGACATATTAGCCCCAGTTACTGCATAAATACTTGGTTGCACTCTAGAGGTGATCAGGGTCTGCCAGCAGATGCTTAAGCAACGTGGCATTCAGATGGCATTAACGCTTCCTGAACTGTATACAAAGATCATTGGGCACCATATGTACAATAATCAGGAACGCCAGGACAGGAATAAACCATCTCTGGCTTCTCTATGGATGTGCGCTGTTATATGAACAAAGACTAACTTCTTCCTAGTTTTCTTACCTTACAATTTTTATTTACAGTAATGATTCACAAGATGTTATGGTCAGTATTTAAATTCTTTCCATCATATATACAATTATTTTAGATCAGTTGCACAGAAAATACAGTTGCAAGAAAAAGTAACCAAACTCTTTGGAACTACCTGGATTTCTACATTGATTGCTAATAAAATGAGGTCTGAGCGTTATCTAAGTTACAGTTATAGACAAAACACAAACTAACTAAACTAATAACACACAGTTGTACCATTCATGCCTTTTATTGAGTATATTATATAAAGATCCACAGTGCAGAAAGTAAAAGTAAGTTAACCTTTGACTGTAATAACCTGTAGATCCCCAATAGCTGCATTCACTCACCTTCACCAAATGCTTACGGTAGCTGCAAATAAGATTTGTACAATGTTGAGAAGGAATATTGGACCAGCTGCCCCTGCAAATATGTTTCCGGTCATCAGTATTTCTGGGATGCCTTCTGTGCAAAGCTTTCTTTAGGTCAAAAAACAACATCTAAAGAAGGTTAAGTTCTGGACTTTCCAGAACTTTTTCTGGCCAATCCAAAACACAAGATCTTTTTCAACCATTCTTTAGTAGATTTTCTTGTGTTTTGGGGTCATTGTCAGTTTATATCATCCAATTTTTCTTCAGCTTCATATCTTGAAATGTTACCCATACATTTTCCTGTAATATGTTTTCAAACATCTAAGAATTCATTGATCCTAAAATGATCACAAGGTTTTCAGGCCATGAGGCAGCAAATCAGTGCCAAACCAAGATGTTCCCTCCACAATACTTCACAGTTGGGATAAGGTATTGGTTTGTAGTGTTCTTTTTCCTTAAAAAAAACATACAGATATGCCATGTAGTGCCAAAGAAAATTAACCCTACCCTAATAATCAACAATTTCCAAATAAACTATATATTAATAAATACCAGAATACCATACCACAGCTGACCAGAATTCAGCTCACTCAGAAATACAACACCAAAACCAACCTCATACCATAGGTACAGCATCAGAACCAAGCATATGCATAAATACAGCACCATAAGCACCCTATAGCATAACAACAACACCAGAACCAAGCTCACTACATAAATACAGAACTAGAAACAAGCTCAGATCATCAATACTTCATCAGAAGAACTGACTTTATGTACACAAAAATCTTCAAAGTGCCATATTGTCTTCCTCCTGAATAGAATAGTGCCACACAATTTTCCCCTGAATATAGTAATACTACACACTGTTCCCCCTAAATATAATAGCACCACACACTGTGCTCTCATAAATTACTACCTCATAATATATCCCCAAAAAACAGAGTGCAAACATCATACCCCTCACATAATTATAGAGCTATATCAGTGCTGCACAGAATGTAATAGTGCCACACATACTGACCTAAAACATGATAATGCCACATATAATACTCCAGGGAAAAAAGACATACCATACATAGTGCTCCATAATAAATAATACTGCCACACATAGTGTCTCAGAAGAAATGATGGTGCCACACAGAGTACCCCACACACAGTGCCCTACAATTTTTAGACAGTATTAGTAAATATGCCCCACAGAGTTATGGATTTTTGTATCAGTCTTCTTCACATAGAATTGCATCTAAGAATCATTTACTTTAGAACTTATGAAAAAAAGTGTACTGTCCCTTCATTCACATAAAGAGCTTCAGGAGTACTGTACCTCTATATGCTTCCAATTTCATATGGAGTAATACACTTTTTTCTGTTAGCATCTATATAAATCTAAAAAGAATGAAATTGTGGCATTCTCCATCTAATGCCATATATAAAGGTTTTCTCTTCCAGAAACATTGTTTATAGGAGTGTATATATACTGTAGGCAGCTAAAGGGTGAAGTTGTGGATGGAGTGTATCTCCCTCATAGGCTTTTAGTCTGGACAGGGTGGCGGTCCAGTCCACAACTTTGCCCTAGCTCTCAGGAAGTGCAGCTGCAGGCACTGGTCCGGTTAAGGGAGCATAAAAGACTGCAGCTCCAGGAAGTCAGGGCTGACAGCCTGAGGAAAGAAACCCTCTGAACTCCCTGCATGGAGCAACACTTCCCCTGCTGTTGCATGGACTTGAGCACCCTGCGTGGTGCACCTCTCAGTTTGAAAGGACTTTTTCTGTTTGACTTTGGAGTTCACCTCAAGAAAATAAACTGAAGTTTGATTTACCTGTTTGTCCAGCGTGTACTTGCCGCCCCACGCCCTGATGGATTGTCATAATACATTCATACAGAGTCTGGTGGAGCTTATACAGCATTACACTTAAAGGGGTTTTGTCATTAGAAAAAAAATATCAATACTTACCTCTTCCTCCCCAGGCAGTCTTCTTACCGCATTTTGCCCTTCCCGATCTTCTCCTATTTCCTCCAGTCCCCAGCGTTACCTCACCTTCAGCCAGCCCTCTTTTTACTGTGATCTAATGTACATTCACAGGCATTCTGCTTCCTGCAGGTCAGTGTACACTATGTCACTAGTGACATAGCATTCACTGCCTAGCAGGGAGTGCCGAATCCTATGAAGGGCTATTTCTGTGACTGTGCATGTGCGGTGTCTCACGAAAATAATTTATAAAAACTAACGACAAGACACTGCATATGCGCAGTCTTGGCAATAGCCCGTCGTAGTTTTCGGCACTCCCTGCTAGGCAGTAAACACTACGTCACTAGTGACGTAGTGTACATTGACCTTCAGGCCTCGTTTAGTCGAGCGTGGTTTACACTCTGCTGACATGCAGGAATTCTGCGGTGAACGAGCTGCTGCGTGCTCCGTGGAGCAGCCCGTTCACATAGCCGTGCTACGGGCAGAGGGCTGTCACGGCTTCCATAGGCTCCCTGTAGCAGCGTGTAAACCACGCTCGTCTGAATAAGGCCTCAGGAAGCAGAATACTTGTGAATGCACGTTACATCACAGGACGAAAAAGGTCCAAACGGCTTGCAGTGAGGTAACCCGGGGACACTGGAGGAGCAAGGAGAAGATCGGCGAGAAGATGTAGTAAGAAGACTGCCGGAGAAGGAATAGGTGAGTATAGATTTTTTTTTTTCTAATGACAAAACCCCTATGCAGTTCTGTGCACTACAATACAGGTTCCATGCACAGGACTCTGCTATGTACATACTTAATTATCCTTTTTCTTAACAAAATATGTGCTGATCCGAACGTAAACTAAAATTTTGTGCTTATTTGGCCTCCTTTTTTCTATCATTACATCATAAGAAACAGTGTGTGGCAGAAATGTAATAATGGGAGACAACTGGAAGGTAGCAAACATTTTTTCACAATACTAAATACCATAGTGTACTTTGTAATAGTTCAGCACTCAATAATCAAATATAATGTAAGAAGTACTATAGTACACATACAACAATTTTACTTTCTGAAGTATCAGAGGACAGTAACAAGTGGATACTGATTCCTTTTTACGATGTAGCTGTATACTGAAATTGTAATGGGATGAAAGTCAATCTACTGACTAATTTTGTGTTTTCAATACTTCATTCACTTGACATTCTGTGGATGAAATGGAATAATGTTGTCTTTTGTCTGAGGAGGGGAATCTACCCTCCTCCTTATTTGTGAAATGCTGAAAGATGGTAGTGGAGACTATGAACTGGAATGATTTCAGGACACAGTAGAGACAAGCATGACTATTTGTTTAACCCCTTAAGGACCAAGCACAGTAAATTCACAGTGCTTGGCCCTGGGCTTTAATCTGGTGTGGGATTAAAACTCCAGCTCCTGCAATCTAGCAGGAGCTGGTCAGGTCCTTGGCAGTTAGTCGCACTGGGTGCAATGTATTGAAGAGAGAAAGCTAAGTGTTACTTCTGCTATTTGACCCCGCGATCACCTGCCCACCGGGTGCCCCCTGCCAAGGCAGAGCTGCAGGGTTCTAGCAGACTCAAATCTGCTCTGTTAATGACTAATGTCTCTACTGGGGGATGTTTTTTTTTCCTGTTTCCTGTTTTTTCCTGTAACAGGGGCTCCTTTGGATGCCCCAGCGATAGTGGAAAAGTGTGAAATTAAAGAAAAAGAAAGACAGACAATGTGAATGATCCCCAAAGGTCTTATATGACGACATGGGGGACATAGATGTTAAAAAAAATAGTTACACAAATAAGTTTAAAAAAATTACAGAATAAAATAAAAAAATATATATAAAAAAAAAAACTATGCCACCGCGAACCATAACCATCGCCATATATACAAATTATATATTAAAACATCCAAAACAAGATGAACCCATTCTTGTACTTTATTTTTAAAATCTCTAAAACAAACAACTATAATTTTTTTTTTAATTTAGTTTTATACCCCTAATAAGACTAACAATTGGAGAAAAAAAAATTAAAAAACTAGGCTTATATGTCACGGGGGGAAAAAAAAAAGGAACAAAAATAATTTTCGTAGCGGAAGAAAAAAATAGGGCAGTAAAACCGTCACATGGGTAACATTTTTTTAAAAAACTGTCTGGTAGTTTAAGACAAAAACAACCTGGGGTTACAAACTGGAGCAGCATGTGGTCATCTGTTGACCTGACCATTATGTTTACTGTTCATACTCATGTTGCTGGCCATTTTTAGAAAGCCGTGTACCATATGCTATAGTTGGCTAATGTATTTATTATCTACTCCAGACTATATCGAAGGACAAGTAAATGCATAGGACAGAATTCTTTTCACTGCTGAAGGAAATATTGTGATGGAAAGGAACATGAATATTAGATATAGTGGAATTGAGCAAGGCATGCAAAGCACTTTACGCTAGTAAATGACAGTAATGTATGTCCCAAGGAACAGCAATTAGAGTCACCACTGGAGATGAGTGAGCACCAAAATGCTCGAGTGCTCGTTACTCGAGCCGAACTTTCAGTGATGCTCGAGAGTTCGTTTCGAGTAACGAACCCCAATGAAGTCAATGGGCGACTCGAGCATTTTTGTATATCGCTGATGCTCGCTAAGGTTTTCAGTGAAAACCTGGGAAATTCAAGAAACGGATAGGGCAGGCGAGGGGCTACATGTTGGGCTGCATCTCAAGTTCCCAGGTCCCACTATTAAGCCACAATAGTGGCAAGAGTGAGACCCCCGCCCCCGCACTGTCCTGTCAGCGTAAAGATCGTTCTCCTCTGCCACAGCTGTAACAGCTGTGGCAGAGAAGAACGATGTTAGCCCATTGCTGGCTACATTGAATTCAATGGGCTAACATCGTTCTGCCGGGACAAGGAGAGTATATATTTTTTTTATTTTTACACATTTCTGGATGAATTGCAGGGAAGGGCTTATATATTTAAGCCCTTCCCAACAATTCATCCTGCGATCGCCGGCAGCCCATTGCTTTCAATGGAGCTGGCTGTATTGCCGGCTCCATTGAATTCAATGGGCTAACATCGTTCTGCCGGGACAAGGTGAGTATATATTTTTTTATTTTTACACATTTCTGGATGAATTGCAGGGATGGGCTTATATATTTAAGCCCTTCCCGACAATTCATCCCGCGATCGCCGGCAGCCCATTGCTTTCTATGGAGCTGGCTGTATTGCCGGCTCCATTGAATTCAATGGTCAGTGCTCATTTAATCGAGACGAGTACCGTGTGGTGCTCGTCTCGAGTAACGAGCATCTCGAGCACCCTAATACTCGAACGAGCATCAAGCTCGGACGAGTATGCTTGCTCATCTCCAGTCACCACTGAACTTGTGAAGTATAGCTATGAAGCAGAATGACTTTTCTACAAATAGTAAAGCTTATTGCACATTATGCTTGTCTCGCCTTTAACCTTTCTCTTCTATCTTGGAGGGAATCTGTCAGGTTGAACATGCATTTCAATCTGCTGGCATCATGTTATAGAGTAGGAGGACCTGAGCAGATTGATATACATAGATGTAACGCCCCTAACACACCTCTCATTAGCGGATTACTGCAGTGATAAGTCGGGACTCAGCACGGCTATGCTATTTACATAGCATAGCTGCCTTTCAATGGGAATGGCAGTGGCCATTCAGCGCAATCAGCATAGCACAGCGGTCTGTACTGCAGATGTACAGCGCCATCCTTCAGGGCACCAATGCGCCAGTCTTCCTGCAGGATAAGACGGCCGCGCTGAAGGTATGGACGATTCTCCGCATCGCCAGCAGAAAGAACACATGACCGGCTCCATTGCTGGTCATGTGTTCTTTCTTCCAGCACTGCGGGTGCGGCCGTCTTCTTCATGCAGGAAGACGGACACATGGGCGCCCGGATGCGCCCGTGTGACTGAGCCCTCAAGGTGAATTTTTTTTCTGGCAATGTTTAACGTGCAGAATAAATAATGTGTTACTTTGATAGATCATAATTTTATGGATGCAGCGATACCAAATATGTTTGTTTTTTGTACGCTTTTTAAAATTATAAATATAGAAAAAAGCTTTTATTTCTTATTTTACCATCTTTTATTTTTTTATTCAAAAACTTTAAGCTCAGTTTTAAACGCAAGGGCTGTGTATGATATGCAGCTGCGATTTATTTATCTTGTGGATCAATATGCAGTGTCCACATGCAGGTGTTCATGGATCAATGAAAGTCAATTGTTGTGCACGGGATATGCGGTGACAATATATACGCATGTGAATGAGCCCTAAGACTGTCCAGGTTCTGGAGCCGGCTTTTTAACCTACTCCAGGTCAAAGCATTAGAGCAGGATCTGGCAGGGACATGCAATCTTCTCACAAATGTCTTTACTAGAGAGGAGCAAGCACCAAAATGCTCGGGTGCTCATTACTCGAGCCGAGCTTTTTGTAATGCTCGAGAGCTCGTTTCGAGTAACGAACCCATTGAAGTCAATGGGAGACTCGAGCATTTTTCAATGGAGCCACAGCTGCTGCCGGTGGCTCCATTGAAAATGATGGTCTGCCGGCACCCCTGAATTGTTTTTCATGGAAGGGCTTTACATATAAGCCCTTCCCTAAAAAAACAAACAAAAAAAAAAAACAATAATTTTAGGCCTCATGTCCACGGGCAAAATATGATTTAAGATCCGCAGCGGATCTCCCGCATGCGGATCCGCATCCCATAGAGATGCATTGACCACCCGCGGGTAGATAAATACCCGCGGATGGTCAATAAAAGGGATTTTTTTAAAAATGGAGCATGAAAAAATCTGGACCATGCTCCATTTTAGTGCGGGTCTCCCGCGGGGACGGCTCCCGCGGGCTTCTATTGAAGCCTATGGAAGCCGTCCGGATCTGCGGGAGACCTAAAATAGGAATTTAAAAGTATTTACCCATCCGGAGCGGACCGGGAAGGTCTTCTCTTCCTCACGGCCGGATCTTTCTTGCTTCGGCTCGGCGGATGTGCCCGGCGCATGCGCGCGGCACGTCGACGACGTGCCGGCGACGTGCCGCCGGCGTGACGAATTCATCCGCCGGCCGAAAAAGAAGATCCGGCCGTGAGGAACAGCAGACCTTCCCCGCCCGCTACGGATAGGTAAATTCTTTTAAATTCTTATTTTCAGCGCTCATGTCCGCGGGTCAGGAGGGACCCGCTACGGATTCTACATGTAGAATCCGTAGCGGACCTGATTTTCCCCGTGGACATGAGGCCTTAGGGGGAAAAAAAAAATTACTTCTCCGTGTTTATTAAGCAAAAGTATTCAAACATAAACAAACTATATAAGTTTGGTATCGCCATCTTACTGACAACAGATGAAAGTTAACGTGTTGTTATACTGCACATATTAAAAAGGAAAACTGCGCATGACAGCATCCATGACATACACTGTCATGCACAGTCCAAAAATCGCTTCCATACGCGGTGATATGCCGTCTCACAAAGCGGTAAAATGCTGCATTATAAACTATGTGTATAACATCGCTCACTCTCCACCTCGCCATACCGTGAACATCTCCAGCCCCTATACCTTCTGTATCACCCCACTATTCGTAGTATGTAAGCTCGTTGGAGCAGGACCCTCACCCCTATTGTTTCCATCAATTGATTACTATGTAACCGTGGTTCTGTAATGTTTGCACTTTTGTCGTTCTGTATCCCCCCTGTCTATGTAAGGGCTGCGGAATATGTTGGTGCTATACAAATAAAGTTTATTATTATGTGGTCGTGTGAGCCTGACCTTAGTGTTTTTTGGGCATCTACCCAAATTAGATCCATCCACTTATCAGAAGGCCAGATAGTGGTTCATCGTTAGTACCATCTATACTACTGTACCACAAATGCATGGCTGTGTACTTCATTTTATGCACTTGTTTGTGTGTACTCAAGCACCACTTTCCCTATCAATGTTTGTATTATGGCTTTTTGTAGGCTTTAAACTACAAGCACATCTTTTAGCTTTAGACATGAATTTAACTATCAGGGCTTATTTACACGAACGTATATCAGCCAGCGTTTTCACGGCTGTCCGATATACACTTCCATCTGAGCAGTCCTTCCCTTCCCTCCCCCTTACTGGCTCTCTGCCTTTCTTCTGCACTCCGCCATTTGTAATGGTAGTGGGCTAGTTTTTGAGATCTTCCTGATGCCATTATCTATTTGTTATATATACTTTATTTTCCTGCTAGCATTTGCTTATTACTAGTACATATTGCCATCACTGCAGTTTATTAAACTTGGTTTAATAAAAGAAAAGACATTGAAGAGAAAGGGAACGTCTTTCGGCTACAAATGTAGAAAATTTCCTCCGATGAGCCTGGAGAAGTGGAAAGCAGGTAAATTCGATGGACCACAAATCCTGAACTCATGAAAGACCAGCGTTTTCAAAATTCAGCGGACAACTTTGAGGCACGTGCGCGGTCGCTGTTCTGGTTGTAAAGCATTTCCTTGGGAACTATAAGGCCATAAACTCCGGGAGAACATGCTCACTTCTGTTCTTGAACACTTGGTTGTAATATGAACATCAAATTGCAGGACCAGCAGTCATTTTAGATCGAATTCCAGATTGTGATGGTGATGTAAGTGATGAACAGAGTGAATAACTTCACCAGGAAATAAAGACCATGGAAGATCAGTACTGCGGATGATGGGATACGCATATGATGACAGACTACTGTTGAAACATCCGGCGTGACTATCCAGGAATATCTCAAAGCAGAAAATGAAAAAATGAAGATTTATCGACACGTCTCAGTGAAGAAACTTTTGATTTATTCATGTACTGTGCATCTCGGGATTTATCTTTGTACCTTCAGCTTTTAATTGGCATTCATTACATGTATAATACAATATGTGTATATGGATACATTTATATGGACATATGTCATATCTTGATAAACAGACCTGATGGAGAAAAACTAATATAATTTTCAGAATCTGTGACCCCAAAATACCCCCAAAAAGGTTCACCAAAAATTGTGTTCCCCAAGTGTTATTGTTCAAATTAGAATGATCTAAATATTTTTTGGATCGACAACACTGCAACAAATTTAAAACAAATTTTTTGTAACAGAAAGTACTTGATATGTTTCTGTAAAATTAAAACTGAGTAAAAAAATTTTCAAATTCTTTAACCCTTTAGTGACCAAGCTTTTTTTGTTTTTAAAAAATCGTAACCCCTTTATTTATCCATCGACATCCCTGTATGAGGGCTTGTTTTATGCAGGACGAGTTGTATCAATGGTGCTATTTAATGTACCATATAATGTACTGAAAAACTTTTAAAAAGTTCTAAGTGGAGTAAAATGAAAAAAATAAAATAAAATTCCGCCATCTTTCGGTGAGTCTTGTTTCTACAGCCCACAAACTGCAACAAAAATGACCTGATACCTTTATTCTATGGGTTAGTATGGTTACTATGATACCAAACTTACGTAGTTTTTTTTGCTGTACTACTTTAATTTTTTTTTCAAAAACATTTAATTTTTTTAAAATTATTTTCTGCCACCATCTTCTGCGTGCAATAACTTTTTTATTTTTCCGTCCACATAGTTGTGCAAAAGCTCATTTCTTGCAAAAATTCCTGTAGTTTGCGTACGTATCATTTTGGAATACATACAACTTTTTGATTACTTTATTGCATTTTTTTCTTGGAGACAGAATGACCAAAAAGGCGCTCTTCTGGCATTCTTAATTTTTTTTTTCAGATGACGTTCACCTTGTGAAGTAAATAATGCATTATTTTGATAGATCGGACTCTTACAGATGCAGTGATAGTCTTTTATTTAGTCTAACCAATGACCTGTAAAAACACAGTTCATTAATTACAACTTATTGGTGGATGATCTGCAGCGTCTACCCTACGTGGAAACATACCTTATATGTTACATAAACCTACCCTTATAGTGTACAGTCAGCATGCGGTGTGTAACAGCAATTGAGAAATAGTTGCGCAATCACTTTTGTTCTTTTTATTAAGCAAGGTTAATGACATGCCTACTGGATTAATTGTATAGGCAGATTTCCAAAAAATACAATACAATTCCAATTGGATTACATCATTCCCCATAATTGGAAAAGCTTACGTGGCAGAAAAAAACGACATCATATTTGAATTCAGCACAAAGTTACTATGAGCCGCCTATCTGCTACAAAAATTGTGTTGCACGGTGTAATCATTCCTTCTAAAGGCACCTTAAAACATTTCTTACTATCACAGCATTTTGGTAAGGCAATTCAAACTTTGTTACTTATTACAAACTCCTGGGTTAACCGCTGGCATGCGATACAACATTCCCACGTGTATTTTCTGTGGCTTAATATTTCTATATAGTTGTATAATGAAAAAAGTTTGGGACTGTGTTATCCACTAGAGCAAAATGTAATTGTTCCCAGCAAGAGAAAACAAGTAATCTTGTAGATATGATACCTTTTATGGCAAACAAAAATACATGATGTTATGGCGAGCTTTCAAATCTACTGGGGGTTCTTCCTCAGGTATAATGAAATAGATCTGAAGAGGCATGCATATATATATGACAAGGCACAGACAGGGATGTGATTAATTTACATTTCAAAAAGAATACCACAACAGGATGGGTTTACAGAAACAATGAAACGCATTCAGCGTTCCACCTGAGCAATACGAAACAGCATTGCAACTCTGCAGCTCCAGAGGAGGTCACCTAAGAGCGACCCCAGCACAGTGGAAACCACCCTCGGAGCCGTGTACAACCAACAATTGAAGTAAGTAGATTGTGTATATAAATGAGTATCCCTATTTATATACATAGCCATATTCCACTGTATAGCTCTGTATACTTGAAAGCAAGGATGAGGTCTTATTGCCACACAATTAAAACTTGTAATAAACAAGTCATGCCAGACAAATCTAATTTCCTTCTATGACAGCATCACTGACTGGGTTGATCAGGAAAATGTGGTGGATATAGTATATCTTGACTTTAGTAAAGCATTCGACAAAGTATCTCTTACTATACGTATTGAAAAAATTACCAACTATGGGATTGACAAGGCAACTGTTAGGTGGGTTCACAAATGGCTGAATGATTGTACTTAAAAAGAGTGGTCATAAATGGCTGCACATCTAAATGGAAGAATGTATCAAGTGGGGCACCAAAAGGCTCTATCCTAGGCCAAGTGTTGTTCAACATTTTTATAAATGATCTGGAGGAGGGAATTGATGGGAAACTGATCAAATTTTCCGACGACACAAAGCTAGGAGGGATAGCTAACACTAGGGAAGAGAGAGAGTATTCAAAAAGATCTAGAAAAGCTTGAACAGTGGGCGGCGACGAGCAGAATGGTATTTTACAAGGAGAAATGCAAAGTCCTACATCTGGGCAAGAAAAATGAAAAAAAGCACATACAGAAGGGGAGGAATTGGGCTAATGTGAAAAAGACTTAGGTATACTAATAGATCACAGACTGAACATGAGTCAACAATGTGATGTAGCAGTCAAAAAGGCAAATACAATTATGGGATGTATTAAGAGAAACAGAGTCTAGATCACGTAAGGTAACTATCCTCCTCTACTCTTCCTTAGTCAGACCTCATCTGGAATATTGTGTCCAGTTCTGGGCACCCGACTTTAAAAAAAAAACAGACAAACTGGAGCAAGTTCAGAGAAGAGTTACCAAGATGGTGAGCGGTCTGCAAATCATGTCCTATGAGGAACAGTTAAAGGATCCGGAAATGTTTTGCTTGCAAAAAAGAAGGCTGAGAAGAGACCTAATAGCTGTCTACAAATATCTGAAGGTCTGTCACAATGCAGAGGGATCAGCCCTATTCTCATTTGCACAAAGAAAGACTAGAAGCAATGGGATGAAATTGAGAGGGAGGAGACACAAATTAGATATCAGAAAAAGCTTTCTGACAGTGAGGGTGATCAATGAGTGGAACAGGTTACCATGGAAGGTGGTGAGTTCTCCTTCAATGGAAGTGTTCAAACAAAGGCTGGACAAATATATGTCTGGGATGATTTAGTGAATCCTGCACTGAGCAGGGGGTTGGACCCGATGACCTTGGAGGTCCCTTCCAACTCTACCATTCTATGAGAAAAAACTATTTAATAGATTTGCTTTATCATCATCACCCACTACCTTTTTTTGTCTACATTATTTATTAAAAATGGCCAATACCTTTTGCTATTTATACGCATTTGTACTAGAGGATGTTCCACAAAAAACAAGCCCTCACACAACTATATCGATGGAAAAATAAAAAAGTTATGGCTGTCAGAAGATTGCTGCAGAAAATTTTATCTTTTTTCAAAGATATTTTATTTTTTAAAAGTCATACGGCAAAACAATTTTAAAGTAGTAATTTGATATTGCTGTAATTCTACTAACCCATAAAATAAAGTTATCATGTTTTTTTGCCACAGTGCGTACGCCATAAAAACAAGACCCCCTCCCCTCAAAGATGGTAGAATTGCTTGCTTTCCGTTTAACCTTTTTTTAAAAATTATTTTAAAAGTTGTTCCAGTTCTGGCACCATGGAGTGAGGAAGCAGTGAGTAACAGCTCCGACCCCACCACTTCAGGGAAAAACCCCTGACACAGCCGCTGACAGTGTAGCAGGCAGGGTCAGTCCTTTCGCCTGGTAAGATGGAGGGGTAAACTTGCAAGATATGTCACGAGTGGCTCTACCATCTTCTCCCAACAGATCCAAAGTATAGGATAATAGTATAGTCAGCCCATCTGCACACAGGCCCCGGGACATAGCAACAGTGCTGGAGAATATTTTTACTTGTTCTGTCTTCGAGACAGCAGTACCTCTTTGTAATAGTCAGTAAATAACAGAGTCCACAAAGTTCACATTACACCAGAGGCACATGGTTTTTCTTTATTCCTTTACTTCGGTTTCAATCAAACACAGTCTTAAACATTACAACACCAGAAGAAAATACACTTTCTGCAAGATTTTTTCCTTCAACAAGCTTTTATCCGAAAAAAAATCACTCACCCCGCATTTAACCTTTGAGCATCCGCAGTCTCAGTTATCTGTCGGACGGCTATGGGGGATACTCCCAGTTCTTCTCATGTACATACCACAACCACTCTCATTTTCTTCACTATGTTCCTCTTCTCGTTGTTTCAATCACTCCAACTTTCCTCTCTACAGAGTCCTTGTTAGCGCTCAAAATTGAGGTAGACGAACGCTGGTTCTCTCGCCGCCACCAACTCCAAGAGAACAGAATCTGATCCTCACATTCTCAGAGGAGAGGAATCCCATAGCCACAGCGATGGGCCTAAGACACTGCTCGGGAAAACTTTTGCACTGTCCCTTTCGATCGAACACCTCCACATTCTCCCTCTCGAGACGCTCACACTTCTCTTCTCTATGACACCCTTTCTCTCTCTCTCCTCCTAACTACAACTACTACACCAACTAAGTATGACTCACGCCACACGTCATCCACACTCAGACAAAGAGACAGTACACATAACTGACATAGGATGACTTGACACACAGCACAGACATCAGTACACATGTAAAGACATGACTAACACACACAGAAGAACAAACACATACAGAAAGACACTAACTCTGGACCACTACAACAGCACTGCACCCCCTAGTGACATCCCAACACTTACACAGGTCCTAGTGGTGAGAAGCGGAGTGTAGTTGAGCGGCGCTAACCACCCCAGACTCCTAGCTGTGTCCTCCGTGATGCCAGAAGTGGAGCTCAGGAAAGCTTAGGAGAGACAGTCCTGCGCTCGGAGACAGCGCATGATGTCACTCATACCCGATCAGCTTCGGGACGCGGAAAAAGTGTTCACGACCCGGTATTAAGGTGCCCGAACGGTTGCCTCTCTGTTTGGGAGCCGCAGAGTGCCTTCTTCCCCGCTGTTGCCCTCTGCAAGTTGGCGGCGGCCATCTGAGACAACACATGGTGTCTGGAAAAAAGGCACTTATAACGGGGCACATTGGAGGAGTGAGCCTGCAGAGGTGTCCTCCTCAGGTGTTTTTAAAGTTGTTGGGGTGATATAGAAGTCTGTGTGGGGCTATAGACCCTGAAACAATGATTTACAGTGCACATGCACAGTGACCAGTACACATCTTACAGTGCAGCTGCATGAAGAAGCTAAAGCAACTCTACTACATCAAACAGGAAAACATGTGGGATTATGTGTCTTGTCTGCATATATATCCCCATATACTGAGCACTGAGGCCAACAAGGGGGAGTCTAACAGAGAAGCTACAGCTTTTAGTTAGGCTGATATTATTGGCATTAAATATATGAGAATACAGGCTGTGGAACCTCTCAAAGAAACAGCCTCATACCGACTATTGAGCTAGTCTGCCACAGAATACAATCCCTTTGCCTTCATTTCAGCATAATCTTTTAACATATATACACTTGATATTACACTGTATGGAGGACTTTATTATTAAAATGGGCCATTTCAAAGCAAAACAATCAGATGCAAAGCCTAAATCGGCCTCAAAAACACTAGTCACTGGCGCTGCAGATAAGGCGGAGCCTCTACTTACCATGCCCTCTCCCTCCCCAACAGCATCAGAGAGTGAAAATCACATGGGCGAGATGCACCAGTGGTGGATCACAAAATGCTAGCAATTGAGGTGGCAAAGTTGATCTGTCCCGACATCTAAGAGACTCTAGCAAACAATCGCTGGCTCTCTGCGTCAACTTCAGGAACTGGTGGCGTAGAATGGTAGCTGCTTGGACAACATAGAGCATGAAATTGAAAGTATGACTTCGGAGTGCAGCTTTGCATCTAGGCAAGAAGAAAACCTCACAAAAGACAACAAAAAACTCTGAGACCGCCTGAAGGATCTAGAAAATACAGACAAATAATCTACACATCATAGGTCTCCAGGAATCATATCTATAAAGAGATTTACTCTAATTCAGCAAAATCATGAACCCTAAGGCCTTAGACACACGGGCGTTTTTTCACGCGATTTGCGCATCGCATGACGGATGCGCATGCGCAAATCGCGTGACCGGCGCCCAAAAATCGGCCCAAAAAAAAAATCGCCCGAAAATGTGCTCCTAGCCGCGTTTCATTAGAAACGGGCCGGAGCTGTCCAGCGCATTGCATTCAATGGAGCCGGCAATACAGCCGGCTCCATTGAATGCAAGCGCTGCGGGCGAGTGTGGGATGAATTGTCGGGAAGGGGTTAAATATATAACCCCTTCCCTGCAATGCATCCTTAGGGCGCCCACCCACTGGCGTTTTTGTTTCCCTGCGAAATTCGCAGCATTTTTTTTCTGCAGGGGTCTATGGGACTTGTAATGTTAAAATCGCGATCGCGCAAAATCGCAATTTACCGCGATTCAATGGGCAAACATCGTTCTTCTCTGCCACAGCTGTTCCAGCTGTGGCAGAGAAGAATGATTTGTCTTCTGTATGTTCTCAATGGGGTCGGCGCTGCTGCCGCCGGCCCCGTTGAGCGCATATAGAGAAGAGAACAGGAATCGCAGATCGGTACGATCTGCGATTTCTGTTCTCTAATTTATCGGACGAGCGCATAAAAAGCGCTCATGTGTCCGATACCATTGCAAAGCAATGGTTTAAAAAAAAAAAAAAAAAAATTGCCGGGCGCATGCGCAAATCGCGGCAATAAACGCCCGTGTGACTAAGCCCTAAGGCCTCATGTCCACGGGGAAAAAAATCAGGCCCGCTACGGATTCTCCATGGAGAATCCGTAGCGGGTCCCTCCTGCCCCGCGGACATGAGCGCTGAAAGAAGAATAAACTCACTTCTCACACGCTCCGGATCTTCCCTTCTTCGCAGCTTCATCTTCTCTCCGTCACGGCCGGATCTTCTTTCTTCGGCCCGGCGGATGTGCATGGCACGTCGGTTGCGTGCCGCCCGCATGTGCCGTCCTGAAGAAAAAAGATCCGGCCGCGACAGAGAGAAGATGAAGCCGCGAAGAAGGGAAGATCCGGAGCAGGTGAGTATATTCTGATTTTGGTCTCCCGCGGATTTGGACGGCTTCCATAGGCTTCAATAGAAGCCTGCGGGAGCGGTCCCCGCGGGAGAACCGCATGAAAATGGAGCATGGTCCAGATTTTTTCATGCTCCATTTAAAAAAAAACAAAACAAAAAAAAAAAAAACACTTTTATTGACCATCCGCGGGTATTTATCTACCCGCGGGTGGTCAATGCATCCCTATTGGATGCGGATCCGCATGCGGGTGATCCGCTGCAAATTCTAAATCCTATTTTGCCCGTGGACCTGAGGCCTATTGCACTTGGAATCTCTCATATCTGTAAAGCTGAACGGCACAGTGATTGGGACCAGATACCCAAACTACAATGAATAATGCATTTTCGTCAGTAAAAATGCGCCCCAGACCAGTTATTGTAATGCATTTGGACCACACAGTTAGATCACTAATTTTGCGGAATTTCAAAAGTTACCAGAATACCCTGGAGATTGGGGGACAGAATACCAATCTGCTCTGCACTATATAAGAAACAACTAAGGTTTGCACTTTTATACCTGGCAATACTGAAAGTGTACCAGGACGATGGCGCGAATCATACTTTTCATGATCCGAAGACAGCAGAAAAAGAACTTTGCCTGATATCAACCCGAATCTCCCCATCTCGACGGGGAACTGAGCCCCTTCACAAGACAACTGATGATGAAAATTGGCAGGGGGGCGCCTCAGGCCCATCTATGTCACCGAAAGAACAGTGGCATAGAACTACAACGGCATGTTATTATGCATAGGCCCTTATGAGGATTACTCTAAGGGACATTAAAAACCTTGACAAAGACTATCAAAAAATGCTATGGGTTGTCGAGCAACATTAACCCTTTCCAATCCAATTTGTATCCTGGTTTTCCTAGGGGGCTTACTCTTTTTCTGCCATTATACAACGGCGCTATCTGCTGGCTAAAGCCAGTACTGCATGAGGTGACATGTTGGATAGGTTCAGACAGCAGAGAGGCTGGCAATATACAGTAAGAGAACCCCGACGGACGTCTTCCCACATCGGAGCTGTACAGCCTCAAATCATAATGTCTTCAGACGTCAGACAGTAGATTGGAAAGGTTTAAACAGTAGTGGAAAATTACTGAAGTGGGTTTGTGGATTTAAACCTAAAAGTGGAAGATCCACTTTATTTTTCTGTAACACATCATACAGGAGCAGGAAACATAGAATTTTTCTCAGTGTTGTAACTGCAGAGAAATTGACAAATCTACTCCTGACATTACTCACAAACTGGAATTAAGGGAAGTCAATTAATGCATTCTCTTCTGGGGATTATGCAACGCATTTATTCTTAAGGAAGACTGCATTCTATTATTTTTTTGGTTCTCAGCACCATGTTAACTGCGAGATGTGAGAGCTTTGAGTTACACGTTTCTATTGTTTTATTATTGGTTACGGTTAGTTTTTAGGTTGGTAGATTTATTGGTGGATCACAAATTATATATACACATGTCTACATATCAAATTAGAGTATTTTATGCATATCATACCCTGGAATGTGAAGGCACTCAGGTCCCTGCAAAAATGCATGCCACTTAAAACGGCTGAAAGCGGATTTTGCCTTACTCCAAGAGAAACACTTGACTGAATCTGAATACATTCGAATGCGGAAGTTATGGGTGTGGGAGATATATGGTTCAACTGCGATCCGCTTGAAGGCGAGGCTTTCAATGCTTAAGAAGTGATCAGGATTAACAGTTTTAGAACACTGGCACGACTCAAATGGTGGGATCCAAAATGCACGTATTAAAAGTAACTTAGAGGAATTTAGCGTTTACAATGTCTACGGCCCAAACAGTAATAACAAACAATTTTTTGCAGAATTATTTGACAGGCTTTTGACAGATATGGTGGACCATAAACTGGTAGGAGATTTTAACCCTTTCCAATCCAATTTGTATTCTGATTTTCCTAGGGGGCTTACTCTTTTCCTGCTGTTATACAATGGTTCTATATGCTAGCTAAAGCCAGTACTGCATGAGGTGACACGTTGGATAGGCTCCGACAGCAGAGAGGCTGACAATATACAGTAAGAGAACCCCGATGGACGTTTACCAACATCGAAGCTGAACAGCCTTAAATCATAATGTCCTTAGACGTCAGACAGTGGATTGGAGAGGGTTAATGCAATACTCAACACATTAGAGGATCGTTACAGTCAGGTTACAAAGGTAAATCCCTCAAAATATCATGATGCTGCCCTCTGTGCTTTTAAAACCACGCAGTAATTCAGAGATATATGACGAGAACTTAACCCAGAAGGCCGTGAATTTACGCATTATTTCCAGGCACATGATTTCTGCTCCAGAATCGACTACATACTCCTATCTCCCAATTTGCTTTCCAGAGTTACTAAAACCACAATTGAAGATTTAGTCATTTCAGACCACGCCCCAGTGGCAGTAACATTACACGGTAAAATCCCTAGGGATACTGACTATCTATGGAGATTCCCGACTTATCTAGCTGAGAATTAAATTTTTTGATCGCTGGTACAAGGTTGGATGTTAGAATATATGTCGGATAACGAGATACACTCAGACAATCCCCACTTATTATGGAATGCAGCTAAAGTAGTTATTAGAGGTAAACTCCTTTCATATGTATCGTTGCTAAAGAAAACTATTAGACAAAGACAAAATAGATCTGTACAGCTCCCTTCTTCGGGTGGCATACACTTTATTTCAATCTAACCCAGATTTGCAAAATAAGCAACAGTGACTAGAAACAAAGGAGTCATATGAAATGTGGTTACACAAGAGAGAACAATTAGCATATTCATGTAGTGAAGCCCGTTTATTCAAATTTGGGAACAAAGCAGGTAAACTTAGCAAGTGGCCTTTCGCTGCATCAAATATTTCTGGCCTAAAACATGAATATGGTAAATTACAAACCCACCCAAAAAAGATAAATGATACCAGTGACGTTTCTGTGCGGGCCTCAGCGAGGCTCGCACAGTAATAGGACATGCTGCAATTTGTTTACCGCACGAGTTTTCACGCTGTCAGATCGCAGCTGTCTGCATAGGATTGTGTGCACGCATGCTATCCTATGGCAGCGTGCACGGGTAGAAATTCTGCGGGAAACTTTACCCTTAGGCCTCCTTCCCACGAACGGATTTCCGCCGCGTAATTCGCGGCGAAAATCCGCTGCGTTGCACGCAGCTATTAGGTTCTATTGAACCTAATAGCTCCATGCTCACGATGCGTAATTCCACCGCGGAATTACGCACCGCGATTTCTCCCGTCCTCACCCGCAGCATGCTCTATTTTCTGCGGGTGAGGACGGGCTGTACGCACTGACGGCTTCCATTGCAGTCAATGGAAGCCGTCCATTCACGCTATCTCCCGCTGTAACCAGCGGGAGATAGCGTGAAAAAACGCTTTCCCGCCCACCGCCGAGCGTCATATGACGCCAAATGACGCGGTCCGGCCGCGTCACGTGACACGGCTGGTGACGCGAGAGCGGTGGGCGGTGACGAGCGGTGACGAGCGGTGACGCGGCGGTGGTGGGCGGGGAAGCGATTTCACGCTATCTCCCGCAGGTAAGTATAGGGGCTCTGGGGGGCGCCGTGACGGGCTTCACAGCGGAATATTACGCTGCGGAGCCCGTCACGCTCGTGGGAAGGAGGCCTTAAGAATCAGATACCCCCAGTATTGGAAAATCTTTTTAATGGCTATAAGCAGAAAATTCTCATCCCATCTGAAATGAACATAGCTCACATTAAATTGCTTCCTAAACTGGGCAAAGACCAATTTCCCTAATCAATACGGACTTAATGTTGATAGCAAAGATTATTGCAAACTGCCAAGCCACTGTATTACCGCAACTGATCTTCTCTGTACAGTTCGGCTTTGTGAAAGGCAGGTCCGCCACTACAAACATATGGAAAATACTGACAATTCTGGATGACATTAAAATTAACCAATCAGCCCATTCCTTTTCAGCACTTCTATCTATAGACACAGAAAAGGCTGTTTGATAATGTCTCCTGGAAATGGTTGAGGGTGGTGATGGATAAGATGGGGTTTAAGGGTCCCTTCTACTATTATATATGGAACTTATATGCTTCTCCCTAGCATAAATTTACATTCCTGGATTTCTTTCTCCAAGGTTCCCACTGCAGAGGGGGACAGACAGGAGTGCCCCCTTTCCCTGTAACACTTTAATATCACAATAGAACCACTGGTATATATGCTGGAGGAAGCAAAAATATAGAAGGGCTCAAGATCCATAATGGGACTATAAAATCTATCATCTCTTGAAAATGGAGATTGGAGATAGAAAGGCATGCAGATTCCCAGGCATCAAAATTCTTTAGGAAATGGCGAGTTTTATGGAAAGGTTTCTAACTCAAACTAAATCATGGAATGCATGCACACATTTAGCAATACATCCTGGTATTACACCTAAGCAGGAGCGAATCATCTAGGACAACTGAAAACAACATAAGGCAATATTAACATTAAGCCATTTGGAAGATAATATATCAGAGCAACGAATAGACATCTTAGATATTGTTATGCCGTATGCTTAGTTAATTACTGTATAACCAAAGAAGTCACACAAAGGAAAAATTTGGTATCACCTTTATTCAACCTGATTGTGATATGTTAAAATTAGTACTATGTGCATAAATGTTAATCATTGTAATGCAATTATTCAATGATAGCGGATAAACAGGTCATGTTTAGAGATGAGCGAACGTACTCGTCCGAGCTTGATACTCGTTCGAGTATTAGAGTGTTCGAGATGCTCGTTACTCGAGACGAGTACCACGCGATGTTCGAGTTACTTTCACTTTCATCTCTGAGACGTTAGCGCGGTTTTCTGGCCAATAGAAAGACAGGGAAGGCATTACAACTTCCCCCTGCGACGTTCAAGCCCTATACCACCCCCCTGCAGTGAGTGGCTGGCGAGATCAGGTGTCACCCGAGTATATAAATTGGCCCCTCCCGTGGCTCGCCACAGATGCATTCTGACAGAGATCAGGGACAGTACTGCTGCTGCCGGAGCTGCTATAGGGAGAGCGTTAGGAGTTATTTTAGGCTTCAAGAACCCCAACGGTCCTTCTTAGGGCCACATCTAACCGTGTGCAGTAGTGTGGAGGCTGCTTTTTGCAGTGTTGCACTTTTTTTTTTTTTTAGTATATCGGCCGTGCAGAGCATTGCGTCCTGCAGTAATTTTACATACTCCAGGGCCAGTGAGGCAGGGACAGAAGACATATTTAGTGTATAGGCAGTGGGCCTTTCCAAAAACATTTGGGAAAAAAAAAATCTATTTGGGCTGCCTGTGACCGTCCTCAGTGTACTGGGTCTCTGCTGGGCGTAGTTGTCCTAATTCATACGCAGCCAGCTAAGTGTTACAGCAGGCTTGCGCAAAATTCTTTCCTGCCTCTGTGTTGCCTCTTACATCACCGCTGTATTCCTGTCCACAGTGAAACAGTCTGCAGTAATTTACATTGTCCAGGGCTAGTAGTGGTGAGGCAGGGACAGAAGACATATTTAGTGTATATAGGCAGTGGGCCTTTCCAAAAACATTTGGGAAAAAAAAAATCTATTTGGGCTGCCTGTGACCGTCCTCAGTGTACTGGGTCTCTGCTGGGGGTAGTTGTCCTAATTCATACGCAGCCAGCTAAGTGTTACAGCAGGCTTGCGCAAAATTCTTTCCTGTCTCTGATGTGCATTCCGTAAGCGAAGTCAGCCTCCAACCACAGGCCAATAAGCGGCACATTTAATTACAGCGTTCTGTTTCTGCACTACTGGTAATACACCATGCTGAGGGGTAGGGGTAGGCCTAGAGGACGTGGACGCGGGCGAGGACGCGGAGGCCCAAGTCAGGGTGTGGGCACAGGCCGAGCTCCTGATCCAGGTGTATCGCAGCCGACTGCTGCGGGATTAGGAGAGAGGCACGTTTCTGGCGTCCCCACATTCATCTCACAATTAATGGGTCCACGCGGTAGACCTTTATTAGAAAATGAGCAGTGTGAGCAGGTCCTGTCGTGGATGGCAGCAAGTGCATCCAGCAATCTATCCACCACCCAGAGTTCTGCGTCGTCCACTGCTGCAACTCTGAATCCTCTGGCTGCTGCTCCTCCTTCCTCCCAGCCTCCTCACTCCATTACAATGACACATTCTGAGGAGCAGGCAGACTCCCAGGAACTGTTCTCAGGCCCCTGCCCAGAATGGGCAGCAATGGTTCCGAATCCTCTCCCACTGGAGGAGTTGTCGTGACCGATGCCCAACCATTGGAAAGTTCCCGGGGTCCGGGCGATAAGGCTGGGGACTTCCGGCAACTGTCTCAAGAACTTTCAGTGGGTAAGAAGGAGGACGATGACGATGAGACACAGTTGTCTATCACTCAGGTAGTAGTAATTGGAGTAAGTCCGAGGGAGGAGCGCACAGAGGATTCGGAGGAAGAGCAGCAGGACGATGAGGTGACTGACCCCACCTGGTTTGCTACGCCTACTGAGGACAGGTCTTCAGAGGGGGAGGCAAGTGCAGCAGCAGGGCAGGTTGGAAGAGGCAGTGCGGTGGCCAGGGGTAGAGGCAGGGCCAGACCGAATAATCCACCAACTGTTTCCCAAAGCGCCCCCTCGCGCCATGCCACCCTGCAGAGGCCGAGGTGCTCAAAGGTCTGGCAGTTTTTCACTGAGAGTGCAGACGACCGACGAACAGTGGTGTGCAACCTTTGTCGCGCCAAGATCAGCCGGGGAGCCACCACTACCAGCCTCACCACCAACAGCATGCACAGACATATGATGGGCAAGCACCCCACAAGGTGGGACGAAGGCCGTTCACCGCCTCCGGTTTGCACCACTGCCTCTCCCCCTGTGCCCCAACCTGCCACTGAGATCCAACCCCCCTCTCAGGACACAGGTACTACCGTTTCCTGGCCTGCACCCACACCCTCACCTCCGCTGTCCTCGGCCCCATCCACCAATGTCTGTCAGCGCACCATCCAGCCGTCGCTAGCGCAAGTGTTGGAGCGCAAGCGCAAGTACGCCGCCATGCACCCGCACGCTCAAGCATTAAACGTGCACATAGCCAAATTTATCAGCCTGGAGATGCTGCCGTATAGTGTTGTGGAAACGGAGGCTTTCAAAGGTATGATGGCGGCGGCGGCCCTGCGCTACTCAGTTCCCAGTTGCCACTACTTTTCCTGATGTGCCGTCCCAGCCCTGCACGACCACGTCTCCCGCAACATTGTACGCGCCCTCACCAATGCGGTTACTGCCAAGGTCCACTTAACAATGGACACGTGGACAAGCACAGGCGGGCAGGGCCACTATATCTCCCTGACGGCACATTGGGTGAAATTAGTGAAGGCTGGGACAGAGTCAGAGCCTGGGACCGCTCACGTCCTACCCACCCCCAGAATTGCGGGCCCCAGCTCGGTGGTGGTATCTGCGGCAGTGTATGCTTCCTCCACTTAACCACCCTCCTCCTCCTCCTACGCAACCTCTGTTTCGCAATCAAGATGTGTCAGCAGCAGCACGTTGCCAGCAGTCGGTGTCGCGCGGCGTGGCAGCACAGCGGTGGGCAAGCGTCAGCAGGCCGTGCTGAAACTACTCAGCTTAGGAGAGAAGAGGCACACGGCCCACGAACTGCTGCAGGGTCTGACAGAGCAGACCGACCGCTGGCTTGCACCGCTGAGCCTCCAACCGGGCATGGTCGTGTGTGTGACAACGGCCGTAACCTGGTGGCGGCTCTGCAGCTCGGCAGCCTCACGCACGTGCCATGCCTGGCCCACGTCTTTAATTTGATGGTTCAGCGCTTTCTGAAAAGCTACCCACGCTTGTCAGACCTGCTCGGAAAGGTGCGCCGACTCTGCGCACATTTCCGCAAGTGCCACACGGACGCTGCCACCCTGCGCACCCTGCAACATCGGTTTCATCTGCCAGTGCACCGATTGCTGTGCGACGTGCCCACTCGGTGGAACTCTACGCTCCACATGTTGGCCAGGCTCTATGAGCAGCGTAGAGCTATAGTGGAATACCAACTCCAACATGGGCGGCGCAGTGGGAGTCAGCCTCCTCAATTCTTTACAGAAGAGTGGGCCTGGTTGGCAGACATCTGCCAGGTCCTTGGAAACTTTGAGGAGTCTACCCAGATGGTGAGCAGCGATGCTGCAATCATTAGCGTCACCATTCCTGTGCTATGGCTCTTGAGATATTCCCTGCAAAGCATAAAGGCAGACGCTTTGCGCTCGGAAACAGAGGCGGGGGAAGACAGTATGTCGCTTGATAGTCAGAGCACCCTCCTGTCTATATCTCAGCGCGTTGAGGAGAAGGAGGAGGAGCATGAGGAGGATGGGGAGGAGGGGGAACAGACAGCTTGGCCCAATGCTGAGGGTACCCATGCTGCTTGCCTGTCATCCTTTCAGCGTGTATGGTCTGAGGAGGAGGATCCTGAAAGTGATCTTCCTAGTGCGGACAGCCATGTGTTGCGTACAGGTACCCTGGCACACATGGCTGACTTCATCTTAGGATGCCTTTTCTCGTGACCCTCACGTTACACGCATTCTGGCCACTACGGATTACTGGGTGTACACACTGCTCGATACACTCCACGGTATAAGGAGAACCTTTCCACTCTCATACCCGAAGAGGAAAGGGGTTCGAGAGTGATGCTATACCACAGGACCCTGGTGGACAAGCTGATGGTAAAATTCCCATCCGACAGTGCTAGTGGCCGAAGGCGCAGTTCCGAGGGCCAGGTAGCAGGGGAGGCGCAGAGATCAGGCAGCATGTACAGCACAGGCAGGGGAACACTCTCTAAGGCCTTTGACAGCTTTCTGGCTCCCCAGCAAGACTGTGTCACCGCTCCCCAGTCAAGGCTGAGTCGGCGGGAGCACTGTAAAAAGGATGGTGAGGGAGTACGTAGCCGATCGCACGACCGTCCTCCGTGACGCCTCTGCCGCCTACAACTACTGGGTGTCGAAGCTGGACACGTGGCCTGAACTCGCGCTGTATGCCCTGGAGGTGCTTGCTTGTCCTGCGGCTAGCGTCTTGTCAGAGAGGGTGTTTAGTGCAGCTGGGGGAATCATCACGGATAAGCGTACCCGCCTGTCAACCGACAGTGCCGACAGGCTTACACTCATCAAGATGAACAAAGCCTGGATTTCCCCAGACTTCTCTTCTCCACCAGTGGACAGCAGCGATACCTAAACAATACGTAGGCTGCACCCGCGGATGGAAGCATTGTTCTCTATCACCATCAAAAACGTGGACCTTTTAGCTTCATCAATCTGTGTATAATATTCATCCTCCTGCTCCTCCTCCTGAAACCTGACGTAATCACGCCGAACGGGCAATTTTTCTTAGGGCCACAAGGCTCAGTCATATAATTTTTGTAAACAATTTTTATATGTTTCAATGCTCATTAAAGCGTTGAAACTTGCACCTGAACCAATTTTTATTTTAACTGGGCTGCCTCCAGGCCTAGTTACAAATTAAGCCACATTAACCAAAGCGATTAATGGGTTTCACCTGCCCTCTTGGTTGGGCATGGGCAATTTTTCTGACGTACATTAGTATTGTTGGTACACCAATTTTTGGGGGCCCTCGCCTACAGTGTAATCCAATTAATTTTTTGCCCACCTGCATTAAAGCTGACGTTACATCAGCTGTGCTGGGCACTGCAATGGGATATATTTATGTACCGCCGGTGGGTTACAGGGAGCCACCCATGCTGTGGGTCCACAGGGAGTTGTAACTGCATGTGTCTACTTCTAAAGAGCCCCAGTCTGACTGGGGCATGCAGTGTGGACCGAAGCCCACCTGCATTAAACATGACATTACCTCAGCTGTGATGGGCAATGCAATGGGATATATTTATGTACCGCCGGTGGCTTCCTGGCACCCGCCCATGCTGTGGGTCCACAGGGAGTTGTACCTGCCTGTGTCTATGACTTAAAAACCCCGGTCAGGTTGGGGCATGCAGTGTGGGCCGAAGCCCACCTGCATTTAATCTGACGTTAGCTCTGCTGTCCAGGGCACTGCAATGGGATACATTTATGTACAGCCGGTGGGTTCCAGGGAGCCACCCATGCTGTGGGTGCACACGGAATTCCCATTGCGGAGTTGTACCTGCCTGTGACTATTTATAAAAAACTGCGGTCTGACTGGGCATGCAGACACCTTGACAGAATGAATAGTGTGTGGCACATAGGTTCCCCATTGCTATGCCCATGTGTGCAGCTCCTGATGGCGGTGGCACAAGATTATATTTCTTATTGCTTCTGTACAGCATTGTGGGCTATCGCCCCGCCCCTTTTAAAGAGGATCGCTGCCTAGCCGTGCCAACCCTCTGCAGTGTGTGCCTGCGGTTCCTCCTCATGGCAGACGCACTTATAAATAGACATGAGGGTGGTGTGGCATGAGTGCAGCTGAAGGCTGCGCAGGGACACTTTGGTGTGCGCTGTGGACACTGCATCGTGCGGGGGGGGGGGGGGGGGTTGGGCAGCATGTAACCCAGGAGAAGTGGCAGCGGAGTGTCATGCAGGCAGTGATTGTGCTTTGTTGGAGGTAGTGTGGCGCTTAGCTAAGGTATGCATTGCTAATGAGGGCTTTTCAGAAGTAAAAGTTGTTGGGAGGGGGGGGGCCCACTCTTGCGGCTTAATAGTGGGACCTGGGAACTTGAGATGCAGCCCAACATGTAGCCCCTCGCCTGCCCTATCCGTTGCTGTGTCGTTCCCATCACTTTCTTGAATTGCCCCGATTTTCACAAATGAAAACCTTAACGAGCATCGGCGATATACAAAAATGCTCGGGTCGCCCATTGACTTCAATGGGGTTCGTTACTCAAAACGAACCCTCGAGCATCGCGATAATTTCGTCCCGAGTAACGAGCACCCGAGCATTTTGGTGCTCGCTCATCTCTAGTCATGTTACGTTTGCTTTGACACTCCTTTTCGCAAATAGTAAATAATAGAGTCTAAATGTATAAGTGAGACACTATATCTTGTAGACCTTAACCTATATTTACTGGCCTATGAATAAGGTAATACATGGTTTTCCCTAAAAGAATATATTATTTCTGTAAGATTCTATGCAGGTGTTTGGGAAGTAAATGTAACATGGTTTTGTAAACCTTTTGCATCGTAATGTAAGTTGGTGATATCTACTTGTTTTGACTATGAAAAAATTGTAATAAAGCTTTTAGTACGTTATATGGTACATTAAATAGTATCATTAAAAAATACAACTCATCTTGCAAAAAACAAGCCTTCAGACATCTTTGCTGATGCATAAATAAAAAGATATGATTTTCTGAAAGTTGGAAGGAAAAAAAAAAGAAAAAAAAAAGGGTCACGTCATTGAGGTGATAATATCATAATATTTCTATAACAAAATTTGGCCATAAAACAGTAGACATTAACCCTTTTAACATTTTGAATAAGGCATTAGCAATACACAATAAACCATTTTGCATCAACGCAATGCTTAGCTATCCTACAGTATTATTTCTAATAATACTTGTATTACACTAGCATTAACTACCATGATTTTAGCTCTTACAGACTGTTAGGGCCCTTTTACATGGAATAATTATCGTTCAGAAAATCATTGGATTGTGGAAATTTGAATGATAATTGTTCAGTGTAAACACGGCCAACGATTGAACGATAATTTGTTCACGCATCATTCGTTGCTCATTTTATGCAGGTATAAAAATGATTGTCTGCTCAGTGAACGTGAACAACTAATTGAGTGAGCAAATGAAATTTAAGAGATTTATATGCCGGTATAAACTGGCCGAACGAGTGAACTCTGTTATTGTTCACACAAACCATTTCTCACTCTGTGTAAAATTACCCTAACGGTATCTTAATGGCATTCTCCTCACCAAATATAAGGGCATTAACAATATCTTTCCACATGTGCATAATCTTTAATGTTACCCTTTCCATTTAACATCAGCTTTTATTACACTGCAGTAACTAAACTCTAGCATCTACATTGCTTTTGTCACCAAATATCGATATTTACATTACTCTGTTAGCTTTGGCATGCTGTTATCTCTAGAACAATACTCTATCTACAATAACATTTAATTACTTGGGGTTAATTTTCTCACACATGCATTACATATGGCCAGCTTTTGAAATTGTATGTAGATCCTTAGAAAACCAAGTATAGAAAAAGATACAAAGAAGAGAGTGAAGACAATCCTAAAGGCAAGATGTAAAACTGTAAAAACTTATAATGGTAAATTTGTAATTCAAAAATAAAAAGAAATAAGACCGGATAGACGAATAAAAGTTGAGAGAATTTATATTCTAAATTTAATGCCTTTTGGTTTTGAAGTTTTAATCCTGGTGTTTACTGGTATATACTCAAAAATATAATGAGAAATAGAGGCCCTCAAGACATGAAATTCTTTGATTATTTATCAGAACTGATGGAACTGTGACCAACCCAAAGTTTTCTTATGGGGCACCACGTGACTTGTAAAGACCAGAATTAAAGAAAATGCATAAATTTAAATAACTAAGAGTTGAGAATTTATAGAGTAGCTGGTCTGATTTTTTATTTTTTTTCTAATTTAGAAGAATGCAAGTTGCTATTATACTTTTTTCAGTTTTACTTCTTGCCAGTAAAATGCCTCAAATATACAGATACATGTTAAGATCAAATTAATACAATAGTTCAATGTCCAATATGTATACACAATGTTCATACATGTATTTTTTATTCATGTTTTGTCTATGAAGGCCTATTTGCACAAATTAATAAAGTTAAAATGCCATGTCTTTCTCATGTTAAAAGATCTAATAAAGATGAATCATTTCAGCTTTATTTCCACATCCAGTGTGACCCATTATCTTTACAATTCCATTGAAATCAAACTGAAATATTTTAGGGTTGAAAAATAAATTATGAAAATTAAAATAATGTGGTTGTATACATATGAACACCCTCTGATATTTGAGGATGTGGTTGTGTTCAGAATTAGCTAATCACATTTAAACTCATGTTAAATAGTAGTCAGTACATGGCTGCCATTATTTACAGTGATTGTGATTTACCTCATATAAAGTAGAATTTCCTGACATTTTCTTAGTTGCATTTTTCAGTAAAAGCTATAAAGAGCTTACAGCACATAAAAGGCGTCCGATTGTTGGAATGTATCAGTCAGGAGAAGGGTACCAAAAAATCTTCAAGGCATTACATATACCATGGAACACAATTAAGAAGGTCATCAAGAAGTGAATTAAGTTTAGCACAACAGGAATATTACCAAGAAATGGACATCCCTCAAAAAATTATGAAAAGACCCCCCCAAAAAAAATTGGCCCACAAGGCTGCCAAGAGGCCTATAGCAACATTAAAAGAGCTGCAGGAATTTCTGACAAGTACTGGTTGTGTAGTGCATGTGTCAACAGTCTTCTGTATTCTTCATATGCCTGGGCTTTTATGTTGGGTGGCAAGATGGAAGCATTTTCTAACAAAGAAAAACATCCAAGCCCGGCTGTGTTTTGCCAAAAACTACATCAAGTCTGCCAAAAGTATGTGGGAGAACATGTTATGTTCTGATGAGACCAGTGTTGAACTTTTCAGCAATGATTCCAAAAGATATGCTTGGAGCAGCGCCAACACCAAAAGACCATCATAGCCACAGTGAAGCATGGTGGAGGCAGTATTATGCTTTGGGGCTATTTTTCTGCTGCTGGAACTGGGGCTTTAGTCAAGGTGGAGGGAATTCTGAACAGTTCCAAATATCACTCCATTTTGGCACGAACGCTTCAGACATCTGCTAAACAGCTGAAGATAAAAAGGAATTTGACCTTTCAGCAAGACAACGACCCAAAGCATACCTTTAAATCAACAAAAGAATGGCTTCGCCAGAAAAGATCAAAGTTTTGGAATGGCCCAGCCAGGAATCAGACCTGAATCCCATTGAATATCTGCAGGCTGACCTAAAGAGGGCAGTACACATGAGATGCCCTCGCAATCTGATAGATTTGGAGCGCCTTTGCAAGGAAGAATGGGCAACGATTGCCAAGTCAATATGCGCCATGCTGATAGACACCTACCGAAAAAGACTGAATGCTGTTATAAAAAGTCAAAGGGCACATCAACAAAGTATTAGTTTTAATGTGCATATTTATGCAACCGTATTATAAGGTTTTTTATTTTTTCAGTTTCAATTATTTCAGTTTGTGTTTCAATGGAATAGTACAGACAATTGGAGATATAAAAGGTGCAATCTGAAATGATTAATCTTTGTTGCTTTTTTTAACATGACAAAAACATTGCATTTTAATGGGAGGGGGGAGTAGACTTTATATCCACTGTTTATATATCCATGTACATTTCTATACAAAACCATCATATATTCTTATGTGATTTGCAATTTCTTTATGCATTGCTACTACCCAGACAATAGCTAATAGAAGTAAGATCTAAGGACAACTACCAGAAATTACCTACGCCTTCTTTGATATCCACTCAGTTCCCACTTTTGTTTCTAATTTATATGACACATAGCAAACAGTGCCATAGCTTTGATAATTTTATACAACCAGAATCCTTCCACTAGTGCAGTCTTTATGTTAACACAATGAAGAACATATTGAGGAGGCGCTCTAGAAATACAGTAACTCTACTTGCCTGCATTAGGCAGGCAAAACAAGCAATAGACTAGATTAAACCTTTGAATGATTACTCCACCTGTATACTGTGCTAACCATCTTCGATGAATCTGTAGGAGCTCTTCTACTGGACATTAGCCTCAAAATATGGCTATCCCAGCATGCCACACAACAAATGTTCATTTTCCTATTATTTAAGCGCAAGCTGCAGGAGCACAGTAGGTAATTTTTTTTATTAAAGCTATGTAATTTTATTCAAAATATTATCTAATGTGAGAATAAAATAAAATGACAAGAATATTCAACTGTGTCCAAAATTTCACATTTGACATTTTTTTCTGAAATTCCTTCTACTGCAAGATTAAGATATATGCAGCATAATATAGTATTTTAGATCTAATTTCACCACAATTTAAGTTATTACACACTGCATGCACACAGATGAATAAACGGCTTCAATGAATATTCCACAAATGAAATATGGTTGTACAAAGAGTCATACATACCTCATTTTCTTCAATTTCTTCCCAATGAGCAAAGTAACTACTGTATCAATTTTCAAAACCAGCTTTGCTGCTTTTGGAAAGATCATGGAACTCGTATGAAAAAACGAAATAATGATCATTCGTCATGTGGACAATAGCCCTGTCACTCTAGCTTAGTCAGGATTTTATGCCTTTGATCTGCTGGTTCCATTATTGGAATAAGGCTCTATTCCTAAACCTTACTGGTGTGGATAAATGAAAGAAAAGCACAGGAGACTGAAACTTGGAAAAGGACTTTGAGGTGGGCTCAGGCAAAGTGTGGCTCGAGTTTCAGGAAGGCAGTAGGAGATTGTACCTAAAATTACAAATCTCTGGCTGATGATAGAAAGTGGAGACTGATAGGGGCTTTCAGGAGGAGTCTCGGAAATATACAGTGATAAATTTGTTCAGAACATATTACCATACATGGAGAGAAAACCGTATTCCAAAAATCATTGCAAAATATTTTTTCTTCACTTTTTTTCATAATCTCGTATGTATGCTACTATAAAGAATGGCTGTATAATAATGATCATTGATAGTTTACGGGATTAACCAAAGTAACATCCAAAAAGAAAAGTCACACTTCTTATTGTGTAGGATCTAAAACCAAGTGGTTTTTACTATATTAACATCAAATCCGATGGCTGTATATGTTACTGCTCAAAATTATAATTTTTTTAACCAAAATCAGGAGTGGATTTTAAACAGATAAAAGTAAAAATTCAAGATTTATGGTGGCCATACATATAAGATAGCTATCATAAGCAGCTATGTATCCCAAAGTCCCCATAATTATGCATGCTCGGCTTTGTTGAGTGAGAGCGAGTCCACAGCAACATCGGAGGTTCCAATCAGAACCGCCATTGCCTAATTTTGTTTAATAACAGGATGAAATAGCACAGCATGCAGTGCTATTTTGTCCCATAAAAAGCTAAAAGCCTAGCTGGAAACCAAACAGACCCTGTTATAATCAATGGGGATCCATTTGGCGCCATTCAGTTCTATTATAAGTCAGATCTGTTTGGCCAGGGGGTGCAGTTTTCCTGCTATCCAAATAGAGCAGGAAAATGGCAACCCTGAGCACTTACTGAAATTCAACGATCCTCATTTTCCCCAACATCTGCAACCAAGGGGAAATTGGGTAACACTTTTAAACATTAGATTGTCAGTGTATCCTGACATTAGCATAATGTGTATGGGGCATTTTATACTTCTCTCATTTTTGGATCTAATCCTGGATGTGGCTTTAAAAAAAATAGACAACCAAAATTGCTTCAAAAAGCTCTGTGTGACTCCATAACTTTTGAATACAGAAATAAATTTGTGAATTCTATCCAATAATTCATCTATACCAGGGGTGCACAACCGGCGGCCCACGCCATACTAGAGGCAAACGTAGCTGATCGCTTGTTTGTGTAATCAGCTGTGTTTCTCCATGAGGATTGTGGGGGCCGATCAAGGCAAGTCTGTAATCAGTGCCTTGGTTAATGCAGGCTCTTATCACATATCATTGTGGCCCTAATCTTATGTATGTATGCACAACGGGGCCCAAACCGAAAAGAGCAGCCGGTGGCTTTCAGAACAGAAATTTTGCTTGAAGGTTTTTTAGGCCTCATATCACACTTGTAGAGCCCTTGAGCTGCCAAAACAACAGAGAACCCCACAAATGACCCCATTTTAAAAACTAGACCCCTTAGCAAATTTATTTAGGGGTGTACTGTGCATTTTAACCCCAGTTTTTGAATGAATCTAAGCAAAGCAGAATGAAAAAAGTATGATCTTCATTTTTTTTTAGCAATTGTATCATTTTAAAAACAGTTTTTTTGTATAGCACACGTGTGAATGAAAACTTCCACATTAAAACGGATACCCCTGTTTGTGCTGTGTTCAGAAACACTCATTGTGGCCCTTATATTATGTCTCTATGTACAACGGGGCCCAAACCGAAAGGAGCAGCCAGCGGCTTTCAGAACAGATGTTTTGCTTGAAGATGTGTCAGGCCCCATTGCCCACTTGTAGAGCCCTTGAGCTGCCAAAACAATAGAGAACCCCCACAAATGACCCCATTTTGAAAACTAAACCCCTTAACGAATTCATTTACAGGTGTATTGCATATTTTGACCCCACAGTTTTTGAATAAATCTAAGCAAAACAGAAGGAAAAAATTATGATTTTAATTTTTGACAATTGTGTAATTTTAAAAAGTTTTTTTCGTACAGCAAACATAAGAATGGAGACTTGCACCCCAAAATGGATACCCCTATTTGTCCTGTGTTCAGAAACCTATCCATTGTAGCTCCAGTCTGCTTACTGGACACATGGCTAGGCCCGTAATGGAGGGAACCCACTTTGGCTTTTAGGGCACAAGGGAATAAATTCCAGGCCCCATTGCTCAGTTGGGCGCCTGCAGAAGAGAGGGAGGTGTGCTGTAAACTGTAACATAACTAATGGGTGGTATAAAGTTAGACTAGACAGTCTAAAGATGAATAGATTAATGAACAAGTATCAGTCACTGTGATAAAATCTGGTGCATTTTAACCCTCTTAGGACCATAAAAATTGTACGCAAAATTATGAGCAGTTTAAAACTATAGGAAAAACATGTCTCTTGGTCCTCAAAGGGTTAAGACTGTCTTCTAAGTTTGCACTATCTACAGCCTGATTCACAAGGCAATATTCTATTAAGTATTTTTCATCAGTATTTTTAAGTCAAAGCCATAAATGGAACCTACCAAGAACAAGTATAATGTAAAGTGTTAGAGGAGATCCCTAAAGACAAAAAAGGCAGGAATCTGCAGTACTGTCGGTGATGATGGCTTTAAAGGGGTTTTCCTCACAATTACTATTGTTGACTTATCCTCAGAAGTAAGAAATGTTGTCAGCAGCACTCACTCGGAAGTAGCTTTAGATGGACAAAAGTGTAGATGCATGCTGGAACAGAAAGCTGGATCCTGGCTTTCCACAATATGCAGAAACGAATCAAAGATCATCAGTTGATCGGCTGAGGTCTGCTATTCAGAACCCTGGCTGATCAGATGCCCGCTGTCAACAGTGCAATACACGGGGCTCTGACTGGAAGCTGATGGCTTCAACCCATGTAGTGGTCAGAACCTGAATTGCAAGCTCCGCTCTCATTAAAATCAATGACAGCTATGGCTGCAATTACAAAGGCCACCCACTACACAGGAGTTTGAGCCAACTGCTTCTGCTTCAACCCTTATGTAATGCATGGGCCAACAGGGGACGCCTGATCAGCTAGGGTCCTGAGCAGTGGACCCCAGCTATTCAACTATTGATTACCTATCCTGAGGATGAGTCATCAATATTATTTGCATGACGAACCCCTTTAATAAAAACAGGAAACAAACAGGTACAAAGCAAGGTAAGGCTGGGTGGCTTGAATCAGGATAATCACAGAGAGGATGCACAATAAACAGAACAGATAACAGTGGACAGGATACACTGAAAACATTGACCCACATGCCAGGAGTCAAGAGAGTGCAAAGTATGTGCAGGGAAAAAAACAGTGAATGAGATACAGGTGATAAAAGGCAGAGACCAGAGCAGGGAGTTAATGGTTTGTTAGCTGGAAAGTGGTTATGGAGTAACAGAGCTGGATACTGGCAATGGAACAATTGAGAATTAGTCCATGGCCTCTTGGTTCAAATGTCATGTGAACGACAGTTCTTAAAGAAAGTTTGCATGTCTTCCATATTTTGACCTGAAGTGTGGCACTACAATAAAAGACTTACCCTGAAGTCCAGAATCACTGTCCTAACAACTCATTTAGAAAAGGGTAGTAATGCAGGACACCCTTTCATAAACATTCTGGCAAGAATAGGGAATTTATTGGTTAATTTAGCTTCGTCATTTTCACTGTAATACAATCGTTTGAGGACCTACGGAAAACTTTCAGTATGCAGCAAAAGGACCTTCCACTACCATTGGTCCACCTGACCAGAAGAAGAAAGATGCTCTTGATTGGTCAAGAAGCAGAGCTAACCGCAGCTGAGCTGAAACAATTTCCCTGGATGGAGGAGACTGGGGAATTTCCATTTTTCCTGATCTGTGTTGCAGCAGAGAAATGTAAAAGTGTTGAGAGGCAGGAAAAAGTAAGAGCAAGACAGAGAGCCAAAAGGAGGGGGAGGAGGATGTCGGCAGCCAGGTGAAGCCATCTTGCTGACATTCTTCCCTGTCCTGTAGCTAGAGAAGCTTACTTGCAACACTGTGCTGAGAGAAGCCTGCGCTTGTCTTCAAGACCTGAAATTCTTCCAAGCCATACCTTCTCTCCATGCTTTCACCTAACAGCCAGAACAGACACAGCACTGCAACCTGCAGAGACCAGAGAACCTCCAGATAGTCCCACTTAGTGAATACTGGAGAATTTTAGCTTGTGTTTCAGGCTGCCAATTACCGTTAGCTGGGTGATAAGGGTTTCAGTCTTAGTCAGTCTCTCTATAGCTTATTCATATATCAGGTCCTGCCCTCCCAGGGCTTGTTTATCCATGTATTGAGTGTTAAACTGTGTGTATGCAAGTTCTACTGTTTACAATTCTTTCAGACTGCCATGTTCCATAGTAAATAGTGTGCCTGCAGTTTACTTAAATGGTTGTGATAGTCTTATTTCTCTACAAAGTTCTTTTAAATCAGGCACTGGCGTCATGACTTTCTAATCTCACCACATTGCCAAATCCTGTTGCATACCTTCTACTATGTACAAGAGCAAACTGCACTGATCGCCACTGTGATAAGGCTACTAGCCACCCCTTAGAAATTGCTCTGAGAGTGCAGGCCTCTTCCCACTTGTCGCAGGTTGCACCTCCACTTCCAGCAGTGTCTAGTTGTAGTCCATTTTCTATTGGTCTCATGATTTGTGGTCTAATGATCAACTAGATCCACAAAAAGTTCAGGCTGGAGCTCTAGGTATCTATTAAAGCGGTGAGGAGTGTTGTACTCCCGGCACAATACTATACTATCCGGTTAGCATGTAATCATCTTCCTACTGTTTTTTTATCACTTGAGGAATTCCCTTTGTGTACCTTTTATTTTCTTCTAGACACTTTTTACCATTACAACATTATGTTTTAGCAACACTAATTTATCATGATTACTATGTCTGGTCTTTTTCATCTGCTCAGTACACTTTTGTGTAATTATTACCTAGTGATTATTTTCTTGCTATTCATTCTTTTATTAGATTATCTTGTTATATCTGTTTTAATTTCTAATAATTATTTTACAATACTATTATTACATTCGCATGCAGATCTTAATATTTAGGGCTTGCGTGAAAGCATATGGGGATATACACACGATTGGGCACTATTCACACCAAACATAAACCGAACGTGCAGACACCAAAGGGAAAACAGGGACATAGACCTTACACCAACACCAGGTGGCCAAATACTTACCAAACTACTAAAACAACAAAAAAAAAAAGGAATTTAAATAAGTATGAAGTATTAGTTAGTATGTTGGCCAAAGTACATAAGCTCACAAGCCCACATCAAGAGTCCTTGTTGCCTTGTGAGTCCCTACACTAACAAGACAACTAAACCACAAAAAGGGAACCCTGACTACAAGAGAGGTGATCGTCCAGGTAAGGACAGCCCCACACTTGGACCTAGGGATCACATGTCGCAATCTGCACACTTACAGACATACACTGAAGAAGACATTCACAACTTCAGATCCTGGCAGTTTAACCCCTTTGCATGCCTTGCAGGAGTCTGACAATGTAGCCTCCATGTCTGCCATGTAATTCAGTCTAACAGGCTGCTCTCATAGGCTTAGTGGAATGCACTACATAAGTAATGCCGTGTACTATCATACCCATCGAACTATCGCATCTTCAAGTCCCCTTGAGGGACCAAAAATTGTGTAAAAAAGTTCAATAAAGCTTAAAGAAAAAAAATACACTTTTTTCCTCACAAAAATCGATAAAACACCAAAGAAATTTTTTAAAAAGTAACACAATAATAAGTATAATTTTTTTTCATAACTATGCAGACAAAAAAATATGTTATTTATTGCAAATGGTGAATGCTGTAAAAATAATTTCAAAAATTAACACCAGAATTGCTATTTTTTCTTTTGTTCACCTCCCTAAAAACATAATAGAAAGCAAACGAAAAGTCACACAAAAAACAAGACCTCGTGTTGCTGGAAAAATAATGCTATGGATCTTAGGATGTGGTGATGCAGAGACAATTGTTTTTTTTAAATGTGCTTTTATTGTGCAAAATTAGTAAAAGAGAAAAATTTATAGAAACTTGAATGCCATAAAAACTAAACCCAAAAGCAATGGCAGAAATTGAGGATTTTTCCATTTCCCCTCTAAAAAGTTTTTTATAAAAGTTGTACAACTCATTATATGTACCCCAGAGTGCTGCCATTAAAAACTACAACTTGTCCCCCCTCCAAAAAAAAAACAAGTCCTCATACGGCTATGTCAGCAACGTATGGCTCTTGCAATACAACAATGACCATTGCTTGGTCATAAAAGCAAAAAATAGGTTTACACTAAGGGGCTAATTATCGGTTGGCTGTTAATGCTTTTTATGGTTTCTCCTTATATGGTATTGCATCACATGACGCTGTGATGTCAGCTGCTGGCAATTACCCACGGATTTTAAATTACTTTCCTTTCTTGTTGTAATGTACAAACAGGCAGACAAAGGTGCTGGGCTGGCACAGTGCCTGTTTACAATAATGCCTAGTCTCCTCTATGCTTCTAGTTCTTCTGTTCAGCATGCCTGTATACCCTTGTTGTCATACACACATATTGGGAATTCAGTCATGGTAATACAGATCTTAAGTAACCCCATGTTATTCTGGGATACATCGAAATCAGTCCTGAAGGGGCACATTATTTCTAATGTTGATCTTAACCCCTTAGTAACCAGCCATATGTGTTTTTACATCCTGGCTGGCTGGGCTTTAATCCATAGGGCTTTAAAAACACGCTCGCCCTGTGGATTAAAGCAACGGGGTCAGTGAGCGTGACAGCTCCCTGCTGTTGGCTGCAAGAGGGAGGCAACAACTTGGAGCTGTGATGAGGGGCTGGAATATGCGATCCCCGGTCATGAAAAAGTTTTTTTAAAAGTCAAATAAAGTTAAAGCTTCCGGTCCCGTAACGGATCGGATCTATGAGGGGAGCTAAAACTATCTACCTCCATCCTTCGTGATGTCCGCGGCGATCTGGTCTTGAAAGGACCTGCCGCCATCTTCTGCTCATGTGTGGCAAAGAAAAAATGGCGACGCATGCGCAGAAGATGGGATTGGCCCAGGAGATTTGAAATCTCCTAGCTCTCGGCCAATGAATAACAGAGATCACGGAAAAGTTAAAAAAAAATTTTCCAAAGTTAACGTGTTCAAGTTTCATCCCGCTTCACCCACAAAGTGAAGAATACCCACCTCCATTTTTTGAGGGGGGTGAATTTTTTTTCTCCTTTGGACTAAGTCCATAAAAAAAATTGTTCTAAAAATGGCGTGTAGACAAAATACTGTAGAGCAGGCCTACGCTCTGTTGTGTTCCAGCAGCTCGGACAGTGATACCGAGACCGCGTCAGAGGAAGACATACATTCCGACAGTGATGACTACCGCTAGCCCTATTGGGGCTGAAGCAGTTGTTGGGCCATCAGGGCCAAGTAGTGCGGTGCCTCCCGCAATATAGGATTTTGCAGATTCATTTTCACATCAAATACCCCAATTTACAGCGATTCCATGTGTTAATGTGAATGTCACTAATTTTGCCCCCTGTCATTTTTTATATTTATTTATTAGTGATAATGTCCTGGAAGCTATTGTCCAGCAGACCAACATTTATGCTGGACAATTTATTGCAGAGCACCCAACTTCTGTGTATTTCAGACTGTGGACCCCAACAAATGTCCCAGATATAAAAAAAATTATTTACAATTGTGCTATTAATGGGATTAGTAAAAAAATCCTTCATCCACTCATACTGGTCAACCAGTGTTGTTCATGCAACCCCCGTATTTGCGTCAGTTATGCCCCAACACCGATTTGAAAATATAATGCGTTTCTTCCATTTTGCTGATTCCCATGTCCCCCCGAGAGAAGACCCTGCCTATGACAGGCTATGTAAATTGAGACCCCTAATATCTCTCCTAACAGAATCTTTTAAAAATATATATATACCGCTCATAAAAATCTGTACGTTGATGAGTCCCTGATGAGTTTTAAGGGCTGTCTCTCATTCCGCCAGTTCATCCCCTTCAAACGCGCCAAGTACGGCGTCAAGTTACACAAGGTGTGCGAGAGTACAACAGGCTAAACCTGTGATTTCTTCATATATGAAGGCAGGGACTACCACCTTAACCCCTTAGTGACGAAGCCTGTTTGCGCCTTAGTGACGGAGCCAAATTTTGGAAATCTGACATGCGTCGTTCAACGTGGCATAACTCCGTAAAGGCTTTACATATCCCAGTGATTCTGACATTGTTTTTTCGCCACATGTTGTACTTCATTTAGATTGTAAAAAGAGACCGATATAATTTGTGTATATTTATTAAAAGTACCAATATTGGAAAAATTTTGAAAAAATTGTCATTTTTTTCACATTTTCAACCGTAATATCTCAAATATGTCCAAACATACTGTACAAATTTTTGATAAGATATGTATTTCCATCTGTTTACTTTATTCTGAATGCACACTTGAAAAACTTTTGTGTTTTTTTTAACCATTTAGAGGACGTACAAATTTAACATTACTTTTCAGCATTTTGAGGAGCACTTTGTTTTCCTGCACCAAGCCAAGTTTGCAGAGGCTCATAAGTGTCAGAATAATAGATACACCCACAAATGACCCCATTTTAAAAACTACACCCCTTAGTGTATTCACTGAGGGGTGTCATGAGTATTTTGACCCCACCAGTTCTTTTCAGGAATTAGTTCAATTTAGGGGACAAAAAATAAAATTTCATATTTTTGCAAATATGTCATTTTAAAGACATATTTTTTTCCTATAGAGCCCATGAAAATGAGGATTTACACACCAAAATGGATACCCCCGTTTCTCCCGTGTTCAGAAACATACCCATTATGGCCCTAATCTTATGTCTGGATGCATAACGGGAGCCAAAATGAAAGGAGTAGTCGGTGTCTTTCAGAACATAAATTTTGCTTGAAGGCGTTTTAGGCCCCATAGCACTTTTGTAGAGCTCTTGAGTGGCCAAAACCAAAGAGAACCCCCACAAGTGACCCCATTTTGAAAACTAGACCCCTTAACGAATTTATCTAGGGGTGTACTGACCATTTTGACCCCACAGTTTTTGAATGAATTCAAGCCAAGCAAAAGGAAAAAATTGTGATTTTCATTTTTTTGTCAATTCTGTCATTTTAAAAACAGCTTTTTTTGTACAGCACACGCATGAATGAAGCCTTTCATCCCAAAATGGATACCCCTGTTTCTCCCGTGTTCAGAGACATACCCATTGTGGCCCTAATCTTATGTCTGGATGCACAATGGGGCCCAAAACGAAAGGAGTAGTCGGTGGCTTTAAGAACATAGATTTTCCTTGAAGGAGTTTTAGGCCCATAGCACTTTTGTAGAGCTCTTGAGCGGCCAAAATCAAAGAGAACCCCCACAAGTGACCCCATTTTGAAAACTAGACCCCTTAATGAATTTATCTAGGGGTGTACTGCCCATTTTGAGCCCACAGTTTTTGAATGAATTGAAGCAAAGCAAAAGGAAAAAATTGTGATTTTCGTTTTTTTGGCAATTCTGTCGTTTTAAAAACTGCTTTTTTGGTACAGCACACACATGAATGAAGACTTGCACCCCAAAGTGGATACCCCTGTTTGTCCCGTGTTCAGAGACATACCCATTGTGGCCCTAATCTTTTGTCTGGATGCACAACGGGGCCCAAAATGAAAGGAGTAGTCGGTGGCTTTCAGAACAGAAATTTAGCATGAAGGTGATTTAGACCCCATTGCACACTTGTAGAGCCCTTGAGCGGCCAAAACGACAGAGAACCCCCACAAATGATCCCATTTTGAAAACTAGACCCCCTAACGAATTTATCTAGGGGTGTACTGTGTATTTTTACCCTACAATTTTTGAATAAATCTAAGCAAAGCAGTAGGAAAAAAATTACAATTTTCATTTTTTTGGCAGTTGTATCAATTTAAAAACTGTTTTTTTTGTACAGCACACATAGGGATGAAGACTTTCACCCCAAAATGGATACCCCTGTTTGTCCCGTGTTCAGAACCATACCCCTTGTGGCCCTAATCTACTTAAAGGACGCATGGCTAGGCCTATAATGGAAGGAGCACCCGTTGGCTTTTAGGGTACAACGGAATAAATTCCAGGCCCCATTGCCCACTTATAGAGTCATTGAGCGTCCAAAACTATAAAGACCCCCACAAGTATCCCCATTTTAAAAACTAGACCCCTTAACGAATTCATCTAGGGGTGTACTGCGTATTTTGACCACACAGTATTTAAATAAATTTCAGCAAAGCAGAAGAAAAAAATTACAATTTTCATTTTTTTGACAATTTTGTCAATTTAAAAACTTTTTTTTTTGTACAGTTTACATAGGAATGAAGACGTTCACCCCAAATGGATACCCCAGTTTGTCCCGTGTTCAAAAACATACCCATTGTGGCCCTAATCTACTTACAGGAAACATGGCAAGGCCTGTAATGGAGGGAACACCAGTTGGATTGCAGGGCATAACTGAATAAATTCCAGGCCCCATTGCTCATTTGTATGGAATAAAAATTGACTCCCTAAAATCCCCCGCCCCTCCCCCCCCTCCTCCACGCCCTTTTCGGCATTCCCCAAATCTTAGATAAAAGTAATAATGTGAACTGTGTAGTATTTCCAAAGACGGGTAATTATGGAGGCTGGTTGGGATGGGTACATGGGGCAATAAAACAGGGTATCCCCCCTCCTCTCATGCTTTTTGGGAGTCATTTTTTGACCTCGGTGGCGGGGATGGGGTGTAAAAAGTGGCGCTCTGTGAGTCTCCGTAAGCTTGATGAGGTGCGGCGGTCTCACACAGAAGGCGCTCAACAAGCTGCTCCTGGAACTGCAGGAAGGCGAGCGTTCCCGGGGCTTCTTGTAAATTGCGTATTACAGGTAGCGGTCTGAATAACGCCGGGCTCACGCGGCCGTAGGTGGATCCCGGCTGTGAGCCCGGCTGTGACCCTGCGTACGGCCGCGTAATGTACTGCGCATAACTGCGTACTTACACGGGCGGTCATGCGCAGTACACTTTTTCTTGGTTGTTTGTATTTCCCGCACCGTCGCTTAGCGATGACGCGGGTACCCGCAGCCCGTATACAACGTAGTTGCGTATGGGCAGCGGGTATATCCACGACCATGGAGCACAATGGGCTCTATGTTGCGGATATCTGCGGTAAAATAGAACCTGCTGCGTTCTCTTTTCTGCGAGTGGATTACACAATTCCAACCCGCTAATGTGAGCGGAATTGTGTAATCCAATGCGATTGATCTGCGTATTACCGCTAATCAGACGCATGCGGAATCCGTAATTCCTATCCGGTCATGTGAGACCGGCCTAAGGTAGATCGCTACCATTTTTTCACGTGATCGGGGACCGCTCAATGAGGCCACCCGTCACTGCTCCAGGCTCTCTGTGACCGTTGGTCGCCGAGAGCAAGGAGATATTAAGTTTCCTGGGCTCCCCGACTCCTGCGCATGTGTGCGGTGTTTTGCCAGCGGTCGCATGCGCAGAATACGGGAAAGTTCACGGAAGAAGATTGCGTCGGGGTGCAAATATGGAGGCCTCCAGTAAAAAGTTTTATCTCCTCTCACCAATCGCATCAGTGAGGGGAGATGAAGCTTCACCTTTTTTTAACTTTTACGTGATCGCCATTATTCTTTGGATAACGGCGAACACATGACGAGAAACCACTCACCGCGGCCCCCCGTGAAATCTCCAGGCTCTCGGCTAAGTTTTGTAGCCAGGAGCAGGGAGATTTTAAAAAACCACGGCTTTTGCGCATGCGCCTGCCACATTGGCGACGGGCGCGTGCGCAGAAGCTGGGTTGAGGTCCACGGATAAATCCGCAGGCCTTAGGTACGTCATTTCATCCTCCCTCACGGATATGATCCGTGGGGGGAGATGAAACGCAAGCTTTTTTTAACTTTTTAAAACTTTTTTTTTACTTTTTGCACTTTTTTTTTTACCTTTTACCCCTTTTTTTATTTTATTTTTTTTACTTTTTGCACTTTTTTTTTTTACTTTACATGATCACTGTCATCCATTGGATGACAGTGATCATGTCCCTGGTGACATCCCTCTGCTCTTGGCTACACATGGCAGCCAGGAGCAGAGCAATTTTGAATTTCCCGGGGCTCGAGCCCCTCTGTGCACGCGCCCGATGTCAATCATCGGGCGCGCATGCGCAGACGGGGATTTCGGGTCCCGGGACATCGCAGAGGACCGGGGGTGAGTATCTTCACTAGAGATGAGCGAACGTGTTCTTAACGAACACTTACGCACCCAGACACCGGCTTTGCCGAGGACTTCAGTGTCCGCGCGTAAAGCTTCGGCGGGCGCCGGGGGGCGGGGAGAGGCGCGGCGGCGCGAGCGGCAGCAGCGGGGAACAGGGGGGAGCCCTCTCTCTCTCCCTCTCCCCCCCACTCCCCGCCGCACCCCCCCGCGCTGCCACGGCGACCCCCGAACTTTTTTCGCCCGAGCACGGAATTGCTCGCAAAGTTCGGTGTTCGGGCGAAAAGGGGCGGAGCCGAACACGTTCGCTCATCTCTAATCTTCACCTCCCCTCATGGATCCGATCCATGAGGGGAGGTGAAACTTTACTTTTGTTTTACTTTTCTACTTTTTCGCGATCACCGCTATCGCAATGGATAGCGGTGATCGCGGGCCCGGGGACCGCTCACAGTGGTCCCCGGTAACACCTCCTGGTTCCCGGCTACCTTCAGGAGCCGGGAGCCAGGAGATTTTAAATTTGCCGGGGACACCCGGGCTTCTGCGCGTGACGTCATCGTCAGGCGCGCATGCGCAGAAGGCCGCCGGCGGGTCCGGGAGGACCAGATCTCCGGGGGACACCGCCGACAAGCCGTGTGAGTATTTTCAGCTGCCATGATGGATCCGATCCATCATAGCAGCTGAATTACTACTTTTTTACACTGTTTTATTTACTTTTTTGCGATCGGCGCTATTCATTTTATAGCGCCGATCGCAAAGCCGGGGGGGGACTGCCCGCATCCTGGGATGACAGCTCCATGCTGTCGGCTACCTGCGGGCACCGACAGCATGGAGCTGTCACGTCCTCAGGCCAGTGGGCATCAATCCAAAGAGGATGCATAAAACTACGTCCTCTAGGATTAAGGCCCACTTTCTGAGGACGTAGTTTCCCGATGGGGCCGTCGTTAAGGGGTTAATCCCCCAGACAACATCGCCATAAATGAAAAAATAGTTTGGGAGCTCATGGGCCCATTTTTACACAAGGGGTACCATGTGTATACGGATAACTGCTATACTAGTGTCCCACTATATAAATCCCTTTGTGATGCAAATACAGGGGCCTGCTGGACAATGCAAAAAAATAGAGTGGGATTCCCACAACTCCTGGTGTCCAGGCACGTGGAAAGGGGGCGTCATACGTGCTTGCAGTCAAGTGGCATGACAGAAAGGACTTCAGACACCTCCGTTGCAGCAAGGAGGAGGGGCTGCAATAGACAAAAGAAAACCTGTTTGCATCACGGATTATAATACATTTATGGGGGGGGGGGGTGTAGGTCTATCTGACCAGGCACTTCAGCCATACCTGATGAAGAGAAAGACCAGGCTCTAGTATGAAAAGGTAGTGATCTATCTAATTCAGATCACTAACTAAAATTCCTATGTGATTTATAAAACATCCCAGGGAACGCTCACCTTCCCACAGTTCCAGGAGCAGCTTGTTGAGCACCTTCTGTTTGAGACCGCCACACCTCAGCAGGCTTATGAGTCTGAAGAGGTATAAAGAGTCAGAGTGCCACTTTCTACAAACCCGTCCCTGTCACTGAGGGCAAAAAAATACCCCCAAAAAAAGTGTTGGGTTTGCAACAAGCAAAAGAAGAGGAGGGATACACGATTTTAATTCCCTATTAGAGATGAGCGAACGTACTCGTCCGAGCTTGATACTCGTTCGAGTATTAGCGTGTTCGAGATGCTCGTTACTCGAGACGAGTACCACGCGATGTTCGAGTTACTTTCACTTTCATCTCTGAGACGTTAGCGCGCTTTTCTGGCCAATAGAAAGACAGGGAAGGCATTACAACTTCCCCCTGCGACATTCAAGCCCTATACCACCCCCCTGCAGTGAGTGGCTGGCGAGATCAGGTGTCACCCGAGTATATAAATCGGCCCCTCCCGCGGCTCGCCACAGATGCATTCTGACATAGTTCAGGGACAGTGCTGCTGGTGCTGGAGCTGCTATAGGGAGAGCGTTGGGGTTCTTGAAGCCTAAAATAACTCCTAACGGTCCTTCTTAGGGCCACAACTAACCGTGTGCAGTAGTGTGGAGGCTGCTTTTTGCAGTGTTGCACTTTTTTTTTTTTTGTATATCGGCCGTGCAGAGCATTGCGTCCTGCAGTAGTTTTACATTGTCCAGGGCCAGTAGTGGTGAGGCAGGGACAGAAGACATATTTAGTGTATATAGGCAGTGGGCCTTTCCAAAAACATTTTGGGAAAAAAATCTATTTGGGCTGCCTGTGACCATCCTCAGTGTACTAGGTCTCTGCTGGGGTAGTTGTCCTAATTCATACGCAGCCAGCTAAGTGTTACAGCAGGCTTGCGCAAAATTCTTTCCTGCCTCTGTGTTGCCTCTTACATCACTGCTGTATTCCTGTCCACAAGTGTACTGGGTCTCTGCTGGGGGTAGTTGTCCTAATTCATACGCAGCCAGCTAAGTGTTACAGCAGGCTTGCGCAAAATTCTTTCCTGCCTCTGCTGTGCGTTCCGTAAGCGAAGTCAGCCTCCAACCACAGGCCAATAAGCGGCACATTTACAGCGTTCTGTTTCTGCATTACTGGTAATACAGCATGCTGAGGGGTAGGGGTAGGCCTAGAGGACGTGGACGCGGGCGAGGTTGCGGAGGCCCAAGTCAGGGTGTGGGCACAGGCCGAGCCAGTGCGGTGGCCAGGGGTAGAGGCAGGGCCAGACCGAATAATCCACCAACTGTTTCCCAAAGCGCCCCCTCGCGCCATGCCACCCTGCAGAGGCCGAGGTGCTCTAAGGTGTGGCAGTTTTTCACAGAGACGCCTGACAACCAATGAACAGTGGTGTGCAACCTTTGTCGTGCCAAGATCAGCTGGGGAGCCACCACCACCAGCATGCGCAGGCATATGATGGCCAAGCACCCCACAAGGTGGGACGAAGGCCGTTCACCGCCTCCGGTTTGCACCACTGCCTCTCCCCCTGTGCCCCAACCTGCCGCTGAGATCCAACCCCCCTCTGAGGACACAGGCACGAGTACCTACCGGCCTGCACCCACACCCTCACCTCCGCTGTCCTCGGCCCCATCCAGCAATGTCTCTCAGTGCAGCGTCCAGACGTCGCTAGCGCAACTGTTTGAGCGCAAGCACAAGTACGCCGCCACGCACCCGCACGCTCAAGCGTTAAACGTGCACATAGCCAAATTGATCAGCCTAGAGATGCTGCCGTATAGGCTTGTGGAAACGGAGGCTTTCAAAAGCATGATGGCGGCGGCGGCCCCGCGCTACTCAGTTCCCAGTCGCCACTACTTTTCCCGATGTGCCGTCCCAGCCCTGCACGACCACGTCTCCCGCAACATTGTACGCGCCCTCACCAACGCGGTTACTGCCAAGGTCCACTTAACAACAGACACGTGGACAAGCACAGGCGGGCAGGGCCACTATATCTCCCTGACGGCACATTGGGTGAATTTAATGGAGGTTGGGACAGAGTCAGAGCCTGGGACCGCTCACGTCCTACCCACTCCCAGAATTGCGGGCCCCAGCTCGGTGGTGGTATCTGCGGCGGTGTATGCTTCCTCCACTAAACCACCCTCCTCCTCCTCCTCCTCCAACGCAACCTCTGTCTCGCAATCAAGATGTGTCAGCAGCAGCACGTTGCCAGCAGTCGGTGTTGCGCGGCGTGGCAGCACAGCGGTGGGCAAGCGTCAGCAGGCCGTGCTGAAACTACTCAGCTTAGGAGAGAAGAGGCACACGGCCCACGAACTGCTGCAGGGTCTGACAGAGCAGACCGACCGCTGGCTTTCGCCGCTGAGCCTCCAACCGGGCATGGTCGTGTGTGACAACGGCCGTAACCTGGTGGCGGCTCGGCAGCTTCACGCACGTGCCATGCCTGGCCCATGTCTTTAATTTGGTGGTTCAGCGCTTTCTGAAAAGTTACTCACTTGTCATACCTGCTCGGAAAGGTGCGCCGGGTCAGCGCACATTTCCGCAAGTCCAAGACGGACACTGCCACCCTGCGGACCCTGCAACATCGGTTTAATCTGCCAGTGCACCTACTGCTGTGCGACGTGCCCACACGGTGGAACTCTACGCTCCACATGTTGGCCAGACTCTATGAGCAGCGTAGAGCTATAGTGGAATACCAACTCCAACATGGGCGGCGTAGTGTGAGTCAGCCTCCTCAATTCTTTACAGAAGAGTGGGCCTGGTTGGCAGCCATCTGCCAGGTCCTTGGAAACTTTGAGGAGTCTACCCAGATGGTGAGCGGGGATGCTGCAATCATTAGTGTCACCATTCCTCTGCTATGCCTCTTGAGAAGTTCCCTGCAAAGCATAAAGGCAGATGCTTTGCGCTTGGAAACGGAGGCGGGGGAAGACAGTATGTCGCTGGATAGTCAGAGCACCCTCATGTCTGTATCTCAGCTCGTTGAGGAGGAGGAGCACGAGGAGGAGGGGGAAGAGACAGCTTGGCCCACTGCTGAGGGTACCCATGCTGCTTGCCTGTCATCCTTTCAGCGTGTATGGCCGGAGGAGGAGGAGGATCCTGAAAGTGATCTTCCTAGTGAGGACAGCCATGTGTTGCGTACAGGTACCCTGGCACACATGGCTGACTTCATGTTAGGATGCCTTTCTCGAGACCCTCGCGTTACACGCATTCTGGCCACTACGGATTACTGGGTGTACACACTGCTCGACCCACGGTATAAGGAGAACCTTTCCACTCTCATACCCGAAGAGGAAAGGGGTTCGAGAGTGATGCTATACCACAGGACCCTGGCGGACAAACGGATGGTAACATTCCCATCCGACAGCGCTAGTGGCAGAAGGTGCAGTTCCGAGGGTCAGGTAGCAGGGGAGGCGCAGAGATCAGGCAGCATGTACAGCGCAGGCAGGGGAACATTCTCCAAGGCCTTTGCCAGCTTTATGGCTCCCCAGCAAGACTGTGTCACCGCTCCCCAGTCAAGGCTGAGTTGGCGGGAGCACTGTAAAAGGATGGTGAGGGAGTACGTAGCCGATCGCACGACCGTCCTCGGTGACGCCTCTGCCCCCTACAACTACTGGGTGTCGAAGCTGGACACGTGGCCTGAACTCGCGCTTTATGCCCTGGAGGTGCTTGCTTGTCCTGTGGCTAGCGTCTTGTCAGAGAGAATGTTTAGTGCGGCTGGGGGAATCATCACGGATAAGCGTACCCGCCTGTCAACCGACAGTGCCGACAGGCTTACACTCATCAAGATGAACAAAGCCTGGATTTCCCCAGACTTCTCTTCTCCACCAGCGGACAGCAGCGATACCTAAGCAATACGTAGGCTGCACCCGCGGATGGAAGCATCGTTCTCTATCACCATCAAAAACGGGGACCTTTTTGCTTCATCAATCTGTGTATTCTATTCATCCTCCTCCTCCTGAAACCTCACGTAATCACGCCGAACGGGCAATTTTTCTTAGGCCCACAAGGCTCAGTCATATAATTTTTGTAAACAATTTTTATACGTTTCAATGCTCATTAAAGCGTTGAAACTTTCACCTGAACCAATTTTTATTTTAACTGGGCTGCCTCTAGGCCTAGTTACCAATTAAGCCACATTAACCGAAGCGATTAATGGGTTTCACCTGCCCTCTTGGTTGGGCATGGGCAATTTTTCTGAGGTACATTAGTACTGTTGGTACATCAATTTTTTGGGACCCTCGCCTACAGTGTAATCCAATTAATTTTTTGCCCACCTGCATTAAAGCTGACGTTACATCAGCTGTGATAGGCAATGCAATGGAATATATTTATGTACCGCCGGTGGCTTCCTGGCACCCACCCATGCTGTGGGTCCACAGGGAGTTGTAACTGCATGTGTCCACTTCTAAAGAACCCCAGTCTGACTGGGGCATGCAGTGTGGGCCGAAGCCCACCTGCATTTAATCGGACGTTACCTCAGCTGTGATGGGCACTGCAATGGGATACATTTATGTACAGCCGGTGCGTTCCAGGGAGCCACTCATGCTGTGGGTGCACACGGAATTCCCATTGCGGAGTTGTACCTGCCTGTGACTATTTATAAAAAAACGCGGTCTGACTGGGGCATGCAGACACCTTGACAGAATGAATAGTGTGTGGCACATAGGTTCCCCATTGCTATGCCCACGTGTGCAGCTCCTGATGGCGGTGGCACAGGATTATATTTCTCATTGCTTCTGTACAGCATTGTGGGCTATCGCCCAGCCCCTTTTAAAGAGGGTCGCTGCCTAGCCGTGCCAACCCTCTGCAGTGTGTGCCTGCGGTTCCTCCTCATGGCAGACGCACTTATAAATAGACATGAGGGTGGTGTGGCATGAGTGCAGCTGAAGGCTGCGCAGGGACACTTTGGTGTGTGCTGTGGACACTGCGTCGTGCGGGGGGGGGGGGGGGGTTGGGCAGCATGTAACCCAGGAGAAGTGGCAGCGGAGTGTCATGCAGGCAGTGATTGTGCTTTGTTGGAGGTAGTGTGGTGCTTAGCTAAGGTATGCATTGCTAATGAGGGCTTTTCAGAAGTAAAAGTTGTTGGGATGGGGGGGGGGCCCACTCTTGCCGCTATTGTGGCTTAATAGTGGGACCTGGGAACTTGAGATGCAGCCCAACATGTAGCCCCTCACCTGCCCTATCCGTTGCTGTGTCGTTCCAATCGCTTTCTTGAATTGCCCAGATTTTCACAAATGAAAACCTTAGTGAGCATCGGCGATATACAAAAATGCTCGGGTCGCCCATTGACTTCAATGGGGTCCGTTACTCGAAACGAACCCTCGAGCATCGCGATAATTTCGTCCCGAGTAACGAGCACCCGAGCATTTTGGTGCTCGCTCATCTCTATTCCCTATGTACCCATCCCAACCAGGTCTCTATAATTACCCCTGTTTCAAGACATACCACAGTCTTACATTGCTAATTTTATTAAATATATAGGGAATGCCAAAAAAGTGTGGTGGGGAGAAAGGTTCTTTATAGAGAGTCAAGTTTTTCCTGCAATGGAGCTGCAATGGGTATGTTGCCTCTAACTGTTTTTAAAATGACACAATTGCAAAAAAAAATTAAGATCATAATTTTTTCCTTCTACTTCAAAAACTTTGGAATTCAAATCCGCAGTACAACCCTAGATGAATTCGATAAGAGGTCTACTTTTCAAAATGGGATCATTTGTGAGGGTTCTCTATTGTTTTGGCAGCTCAAGGTCTTTACATGTGTGCTATAGGGCATAAAAGGCTTTCAAGCAAAATTTGAGTTCTAAAAGTCACCGGCTGCTCCTTTCATTTTGGGCCCCGTTGTACATACAGACATAATATTAAAGACACAATGGGTATGTCTCTGAACACAGGACAAACAGGGTTATCCATTTTGGGGTGTAAGTCTTCATTAATGTGTGTGCTGTACAAAAAAAACCCCTGTTTTTAAAATGACACAATTGCCCAAAAAATTAAAATCATAATTTTTTACTTCTGCTTTGCTTAGATTCATTCAAAAACTTTGGGGTCGAGATACACAATACAAACCCTAGATAAATTCGTGAAGGGGTCTAGTTTTAAAAATGGTGTCATTTGGGGAGTTCTGCATCATTTTGGCAATTCAAATGCACTACAAGTATGCAATGGGGCATAAAACGCCTTCAAGCTAAATTTCTGTTTCAAAAGCCATTGGCTGCTCCTTTTATTTCTGGTGCCGTTGTGCATACAAACATAACATTAGGGCCACAAGGGATATGTTTCTGAACACAGGACAAACAGGGGTATCCATTTTCGGGAGTAAACTTTTATTTTCATGTGCACTATAGAAAAAAAGAACTGTCCTTAAAATGACATATTTGCAAAAATATAAAATTTTATTTTTTCTCCTCTAAATTGCATTAACTCCTGAAAAAACAACCTGTGGGGTCAAAATACTCATGACACCCCTCAGTGAATATATTAAGGGGTGTAGTTTTTAAAATGGGGACATTTGTGGGGGTATCTATCATTCTGACACTTATGAGCCTTTGCAATCTTGGCTTGGTGTAGGAAAACAAAGTGCTCCTCAAAATGTCGATCAATGTTAAATTTGCACGTCTCCTAAATGGTTAAAAAAAAAACTAAAGTTTTTCAAATGTGCATCCAGAATAAATTGCACCATGATGCTGATGCAGAATAAAATCCTAGTTGGAGGAAAAATCTAAGTCCTTATGGCATCCTTCCCTTTATTTGAAAGGCATATCCTAATGATGAACGTACTACATAGGTATGTTTACTAATAAAGAACAAACTGTATTACTGCATATTAGCACAGGTATTATTGGACTGTCTCATCTGCATATATATTACCAATGCTTAATTAAATGCTTAATAAAAAAGATAGTTGAAGATGAAAAATGGTAAGCATTTAAAAGCACATGAACAATGTATAGTATTAAATGAAAATACAATTTTACATGCATTACAACAAGCTACTCAGTGAGGACTGCAGTCAGAACTGTCTTAAGTGCACTTTTCCTTTTTTTGAACAAGTCATCCATTGTCTGCATCTACTAATCTGGCCATGGTAGGAATGTGTTGTGGATCTTACCCTGGTTAGCTGAAGGAAACCAGGTGAGAAAGAGCAGTTCAAGGTCACATTGATGACAGGGATGCCCTGATGAGACTTTTGAGGTGACAAGTGATTTTTGTGAGAGGCTCAAAATTCTGTTAATCATCTTAGTTGCAGAGCAACAGTACATACCATGGCAAGGGACAGAAAAGAGAAAACAGGCCAGTTCTTCATATCATAGTAAAGCAGACATTGGGCTGCGTTTTCACTTGACATTTTGCTAATGCTGCTATATGAAACCAGTAGTAAAATTCAGAAAAGACTACAACACATTAAAGGGGTTGACCAGTTTAGGAAAAAAAACATCTCATATAGCTTATTAAATAGTTAGGAGCTATTAGAGGGGGGTCCTTAGTTCAGGATCCTCATCTCTTGGCAAGAGTAAAGAGTGGCTTCAAAGATCTATGCAGGGCCTGTCCTATTTTGCATTACATAGACAACCCATTGATTTGTGTAATACTCAGTTTTTCCTGTAGGGGTGCTGCAGGGAAAGTGTGAAACAATTAAGAATTGCCCAGGATGACACCAGGCTATTAAACTAATAGACAAACAAAGTTGCCACAGGCCAACCAAAAGCCTGTTGATTATGACCCCCCATGGAAGTAAAACATAACCTTTATTATATAAGTGAAATAAAACACATGTGAAAATATTCAGATTTCCAGACTCTTGCAGCTCCTATAGACTAAAGTATTCATGGATTATAGATCATACCCACTGGCGTAACTATAGGGGATGCAGTTGCACTCAGGCCCAGGAGCCTCAGGGGGGGCCATAAGGCGTCTCTTCTCCATATAGGGAGCCCAGTACTATGTATAAAGCATTAGAGTTGGGAGCCCTATTACAGGTTTTGCATTAGGGCCCAGGAGCTTCAAGTTACACCTCTGCATTAAGGGGCTAAGAGAAATTGGGGGCCCCAAGATAAACTTTTGCACCTGGGCTCATGAGCCTTTAGCTACGCCCCTGATCATATCATAATGGTATAGAAATTGGGACTCCTATCATGCTAGAATATGGAGAGACGCTAGAATATGGAGGGATTGAACCCCGGCCCCAAGCCCCCACATGTATATACAGAGCAGCAGTAAAGTCGTGAGCTAAAATGTAACCACTAGCCCCCACCAACATGTTTTACCTATCTAGGCATCATCAGGAGAAACAATGGGGCTATAATGAAAACCGCGCTGCAATGACAGACCTTAAATAGCAAATAGCTGGGACAAATGATCTAACCTCTAATGGGATCTCATACATACCTTTATCCAAAAGGAGACATTAGCCATGCTTGCCATTCATAATGGACAGCACAATCCACCTATTGTAGTTGTTCCCTAATGCCTAATCCAGGAGCAGCGCCAGAGCATGCTCAGTGAACATTGGGTGTGTCAGGGACCAGTATAGGACAGCATACATGATCAGGAGAGAAAAATCTCAGTTAATGTTCTGTCTAATGGTATATGTCTTATTATCCACTGGGTTGGTAAATGTAGCAGATTTCATAACATGAAAAAATATGCATACTGTGATCAGACCCTGTTACATGTGGTGAAAAGTGTACTAGCAGAGACCAGAGATCATCCTGCAAAAAGTGAGCCTTCACACAGCACCATCGATGAAAAGATAAAGTAGTTATGGTGGTCAGAAGACAGAGCCTGGAGCAGTGACCAGTGGCCTTGTTCAGTGGTCCCTGGTCATGTAATAAAAAGGTAGTGATCTACCTTAGGCCGGTCTTATACGACCGGATGGAAATTACGGATTCCGCATGTGTTTGATCGATGGTAATACACATATAAATCAAATGCATTGTATTACACAATTCTGCTCACATTAGCAGTTCGGAATTGCGTTATCCACTCGCAGAAAACAGAACGCAGCATGTTCTATTTTACCGTGGATATCCGCAACATACAGCACATTGTGCTCCATGGTCACGGATATAGCCACAGTCCATATGCAACTACATTGTGTACAGGCTGCGGGTACCAGCGTCATCGCTAAGCGACGGCACGGGAAATACAAACAAAAAAAGGTGTACTGTGCATGACTGCCTGTGTGGGTATGCAGCTGTGCATAGTACACTGAGTGGCCATATGCGGGGCCATGGCCAGGCTCATAGCTGTGATCCGCTACGGGCCTCCGCAAGCGGATTCCACATAGAATAAAAAACTGCCTTTAAAATTACATATTTGCAAAAATCTGAAATTTTGTTTTTTCTCCTCTGAATTGTATTAACTCCTGAAAAAAACTGGGTCAAAATATTCATGACACACCTTAGTGAATATATTAAGGGGTGTAGTTTGTAAAATAGCGACATTTGTGGGGGTATCTATCATTCTGACACTTATGAGCCTTTGCAATCTTGGCTTGGTGTAGGAAAACAAAGTGTTCCTCAAAATGTTGATCAATGTTAAATTTGTATGTCTCCTAAATGGTTAAAAAAAAAAAAAAAAAAAAACACAAAAGTTTTTCAAATGTGCATCCAGAATAAAATAAACAGATGGTAATATATCAAAAACTTGTACAGTGTGTTTGCCTATATTTGAGATATTGCAATTGAAAATAATGACAATTTTTTCTAAATGATCACAATTTTGGCGCTTTTAATAAATATACACAAATTCTGTCTATTTTACCACCTAAATGAAGTACAATATGTGACGAAAAAACAATGGATATCATTTGGATATGCAAAACCTTTACAGAGTTATTCTATATTTAATTGACACGTCAGATTTCCAAAATTTGGCCTGGTCATTAAGGCGCAAACAGGCTTGGTTACTAAGGGGTTAAGATGTCCCTATTTATAGTATTTATACTATGAGCAAGGAGCCAGGGGATTTACCAGCCAGAAGATCCTTAGTGGTGTTGACTAGCTAGTGTTATGTGCGTTCAGTGCACTAAAGCGCCACTCCTCAGAACGGGAGCAAACGTGTCCTATTTAAAACCGCAATCACTCCCATAGTGTTGCATAGACCTATTGCACCTCTCCAGGCAATGATGGAAGGACCCCTGTTCTTTACTAACCAGGGAAAGTTGGGAATCCCTGCCTAAAAGCGGGGCCATCGCCCTGATTAGGTCGGCCCCACTGTCATATACCACATAGAACAGCACAGTTCACACCTCATGTCTGGCCACCAGCATAGACATACAGAACACATCGCTGTTCTCACCAACATACATGGTTGTGCATACAACCTATAACAGGAACCCTACCCAGAGCTCACATGCATAGCGATGGAAAACCATAGCCAGTCCATGTGTCCTCACACTGGGGGAATAGAGAGTCAGACACTGACATAGGGAACAGTGTCAGGCATCACCCATCTGACACACATAGGACATGAGACATCTGGGGGCCACACCTGCCCAGGGATAGGGAGAAACCACACACTACACAATGCACGCACCCCAGAACGAAAAGAGGGGAGGGACAGCAGGTGTCCAGGCCATCTTTAGGGAAGGAGAGAGGGACACTACAGACAAGCATGCACACAGCAGCTCTGAGTGAGATTAATAGTGAAGAACTATAATGACCATCAATCTCTCACAAGAGTTTGCTGGTTTTTATCTGCAGCAGACCAGGGGGATTGGCTGGTGGAGAATACCACACCAAGCCAGCTCAATTAACCCCTACCTGTGAAGGTGTGCACAAGGAACCCTGAAGAACCACAGGTCCCAGATGCACAACCTGTGGATATCAGGCCTCGCCCATAGTTGTTCAGAGCATCTGTGTTGCTGCAGAGTGCAGACACACAGGTAGAACCAGCATTATCAGAATCAAAACTCTGAAAGTGTCTTTTCTCTTTGCAAGGTTCTTTTGGATCCAGTGTTCTCCAGAAACTTGAATAATTCGCTGAGGGATAACAGTCAGAGCAAGAGTAAAGGGAAGTTTGTGTGATATTCCTACCGTCAGGATTACTGTAAAAGTTATTGCTTGACTAAAATCTGCCATGTATGGACTGTGTATTTTTCCACTGTTACCAGCATTAAGTAAACTGTGTACCTTTGGTTTACGACAAAAGCTACATGGACTCATCTCATTATTTCATCCTCAGGCAACACAAATTCCCCCTCAAAAGTATTGGCGTCGCATAACACTACACCCGTATACCCCAATACAGTTATTGGCTATTACCACTGCAAGCAGCTGAGCTAGGCCCTGCGTAGCAATTACAGCAGGAGATGCTATGGAGCCACTGTTGACAATACCATCTCATTACCCTGAAGCCTTGTCTCGCAACGCCTTGGCTCCGCTGGGCCGCCGCAATAGCAATAGAGGAAAATAAAGAAGCAACAGGCACAGAATTGGGGGAAGCAGCAGAATGTGGTGTTTATGTATCAAAAGTCTACATATCACTGCTAAAATGCCATTTTTTGTCATGTTAAAAAATGCAGCAGGGATTAAAAATTTCAGATTTATTTCCACCTTCAATATGACCCATCTGTGCAATTCCATTGAAAAACAAACTGAAATCTTTTAGGGTGGAAAAATTAAAATAACAAAATCAAAATAATGTGGTTGTATCACTGTGAACACCTTCATATACAGTTTTTAGAGAAGTGATTGTGTTCAGAATTAGCCACATTTAAACTCGTGTAAGGTTGGCTTTACACGGCCAAGAAAATTGCGTGAGATTTGTGCGTTGCAAGGCACACAAATCTTGTACAAATATGAACCCAATTCTTTTGAATGGGGTCATACACATGAGCAATTTTTCCCTGCATAGCACCACGGTGCTATGCTATGTGAAAAACAAATCACTGCATGCTCCATATGGCTGCATAATCTCACATCGCAGCCCCATTGTTTTTAATGACAGCCACATTGGAGGATCCCCGAAGTTATATAAGGCTGTTTTCCAATTAAAATGCCTCACATCCCTGGGGCTTTTGCATCGATGGCAAGAGTGATATGCGGCAGGATTTATGCTTGCCCATGTGAAGCTAGCCTTAAATAGTAGTTAGTACACAGCTGCGATTTATATACAGTGATTCTGATTTACCCCATAAAAAGTTCAGCTGCTCTAGTAGGATTATCGGTAAAGCAAAAAAAAAGTTTTGGTACCGTGTTAGCCAATAGAGCAATGGTGATTGTTCTCGGTGAGAGAAATCAAGTAATCTTGTAGATATGATACCTTTTAATGACTAACAAAATTACATGATGTTACAGCAAGCTTTGGAGATGCAGAGGGGAGGGGAACACATTATTTAGATCAAGAGGGTGTGTCCCCTCCCCTCTGCATCTGCATGTTATAATTATGTGCCATCCAAACTAGTTTCATTCATAGCCTGGTAAAGGGGGCGAGATATCTCCGAAAGCTTGCTATAACATCATGGATTTTTCTTAACCATTAAAAGGTATAATATCTACAAGATAACTTGGTTTCTCTCACGGAGAACAATGACATAGCAGGATTATTCTCACAGTTTCTTAGTTGCATTTTTTAGCAATAGCAGTAAAGAGCTTATAGCACATCAAAAGGATCTGATTGATGAAAGATATCAGTCAGGAGAATGCAACCAAAAAATTCCAAGGCAATACATATACCTGTTGCGTCCCACCGGGAGTGCAACCTCCAAAACAAAGGAAAAAGGCACAACTGTGCAAAGGAAACATAAAACTACGGGAATACCTCTCCCTACAAACCCCTAACCCGGGAAGGGACCCTGCCTACCCGGCGGGACGATCGCTCCGACAGGTGCGGGCCCGCACTCGTGCCTGGGCCACTGACAATTCCCTATCTGGGAGCCCTAATACAAAAGAAAGGAACAGAAAACCAAACAAAGCAGAAATAAAGAACTTAGCTTATATGGAGGAGCTTCAGCCAGGATGTGTTCCTCAGCCGCTGTCCAGCGGCAACTGAAGCATTGACCAGCACTGGGGTCAGCACTAGCACTGCTTAAAGGGGTTGTCCCGCGGCAGCAAGTGGGTCTATACACTTCTGTATGGCCATATTAATGCACTTTGTAATATACATTGTGCATTAATTATGAGCCATACAGAAGTTATAAAAAGTTTTATACTTACCTGCTCCGTTGCTGGCGTCCTCGTCTCCATGGTGCCGACTAATTTTCGCCCTCCGATGGCCAAATTAGCCGCGCTTGCGCAGTCCGGGTCTTCTCCTGTTCTCTATGGGGCTCCGTGTAGCTCCGTGTAGCTCCGCCCCGTCACGTGCCGATTCCAGCCAATCAGGAGGCTGGAATCGGCAATGGACCGCACAGAAGAGCTGCGGTCCACGGAGGTAGAGGATCCCGGCGGCCATCTTCACCGGTAAGTATAGAAGTCACCGGAGCGCCGGGATTCAGGTAAGCGCTGTCCTGTTCTTTTTTCCAGTCCCTGCATCGGGGTTGTCTCGCGCCGAACGGGGGGGGGGTTTGAAAAAAAAAAAAACCGTTTCGGCGCGGGACAACCCCTTTAAATAGGAGTAGAGCTATTCAGCACCAGGTGATGACTGACATTACTCTTGCAGTCACCACGCCCCTCAGCTCTGGGAGAGGTAAGGAATACTGCTAAACCCTGGTCTGGCCTGAAAGCAAGGTAGGAACCTCAGAACGGCTGCAACAGTACCTCCCCTTCTAGGAGGGGCCCCAGGACCCTTAGGACCAGGACGACCAGGGTTTGATCTGTGAAAATTTCAGACGAACCGCATGAACATCCGCTGCGGGAAGCCATGACCTCTCTTCTGGGCCATAACCGCGCCAATGTACAGGGTACTGCAAGGAATTCCTGACTCGACGGGAGTCCAAAATGTGACTTATTACAAACTGCTCCTCCCCATCCACTAGCACAGGGGCCGGGGGTGGTGGGTCCTTCCCAGAATCGATGAATCTTTTGAGCAGAGATTTGTGGAAAACATTGTTAATCTTCATCACCCTGGGAATTTCTAACCGAAAAGCAACCGCCTTATTCTTCTCAATTACTTTAAATGGAACTATAAATCGTGAGCCAAGTTTAGCGGACGGTTGTTTGAGTTTTATAACACAGAATCTGTCTAGAACTCACTTTCTCCACTGAACTGCTCGCAGTAACTCTCTCTGGACCTCAGCAATAATAGGCCCAGAAGAATCTGGCTGCACCAGTACAGGAGCCGAAGCAACACACTTCTTCAATCTCTGAAATGACTGCATTGCTTCCGCCGACCATTTAGTAGGAAAGCACCCCTTCTTTGTCATATCAGTAAGAGGTTTCACAATCGCTGAAAAATTTCTAATGAATCTACGAAAGTAGTTGGCAAATCTCAAGAACCTTCGTAGGGCCTTCACATTCCCTGGTAGGAACCAGTCCTGCACCGCTCAAACCCTCTCAGAATCCATCTTAAAACCCTCTTGGGTATAATCTTTGAGCATCAGTCTCTCAGGAGCAGATATGCGGCTCCTGGGGAACTTGTAGTCAGGGAGAAGTTTAACTGCACAGTCCCCCTGTCTGTGCGGTGGTAATTTGTCTGCCCCCTACGGGGGAAACACATCAGAGAGGTCAGCGATGACTTCCGGCAACTCTTCTGCCTGAATAGAAGCTATATCAACAGAAATGCAACTGGACAGACAACCAGGGCTCCATTTACCAATGTCCCCCTTCTCCCAGTCTACTACCGGGTTGTGTAGACGTAGCCAAGGCAGCCCCAAGACTACTTGCGAAGGGAGGGATTCTATGACATATAATGTTATAATCTCCATGTGGAACAGCCCAATTTTTAAACGGACGTTAGGCACACAAAACCTCAGACATCTCTGCGATAGTGGAGCAGCATCAATGGCGGATACCGGGATGGGAGACTCCAGAGCCTTCATCTCTAAGCCTAAACGTTTGACCGTCTCCCGATGTATTAAGTTAATACTAGCTCCACAATCCAGAAGGACTCTTATGGGTCTGCCCACACTGTCACAAAGGATCTCAGCAGGAAGCACCAGTCTGGAGGGTGATACCCAAGCAATTTGATGGCCCAGAGGGACCCTCTCACCAATCTTCAGGTCATCAAGTTCTGGCTGGCAATTATGACGGAGACAACACTGAGCCATACGACCAATGCGGTTACAGGAAAAGCATCGACCTTTACACTGTAATTTGTTCCCACTCCTAACCCTGCCAGCCAGTGACCCCAACTGCATGGGCTACTCCACATCCGCAGATAAGAAGCCAGAATCTATGGAGAGTTCCTGATGCCTCTCCCTGATCCGTCTCCCAGCTTTGATAGCCAGAGACATTGCCTCATCTAGACTGCGGGGTACTGGATAACCTACCAGTACATTCTTGATTTTATTGGACAGACCACGATGGAACTGGCTAAAGCAGGGTCATTCCACTGAGTTTCTGCTGTCCAATGTCGAAACTCAGCACGATAATCCTCAACCGAGGAGTCTCCCTGTCGTAAACGTCTGATATTCCCTTCCGCCACCGATATCTTATCGGGGTCGTCATAGATAAGACCCAATGCAGCAAAAAAGTTATCCACTGAGTCCAAGACCTCAGACGTCGGGGGCAATGAAAAAGCCCATGCCTGTGGCGCCCCCTGCAGTCTGGACATGACAATGCCCACCCTCTGGGCGTCGTCCCCTGAAGACACTGGACGCAGTCTAAAAATAGAGCTTACAGGCATCCCGAAAAGATCCGAATTTCTGCCTATCACCAGAAAAACGGTCAGGTAGCTCAATTTTTGGTTCCTAGCTGGGAACCTGCAGCGCAAGTTGTCGCTGTTTTATCTCAGCGACCTCAGCAGCCAGCGTGCCCAGCTGGTGCGACAAAACCTCAAGGGGATTCATAATAAACACACAGAATCACACAGAGTAGGTAAGGGCTGGTCAATCTGTTGCATCCCACCGGGAGTGCAACCTCCAAAACAAAGGAAAAGGCACAACTGTGCAGAGGAAACATAAAACTACGGGAATACCTCTCCCTACAAACCCCTAACCTGGGAAGGAACCCTGCCTACTCGGTGGGACGATCGCTCCGACTCGTGCCTGGGCCACTGACAATTCCCTATCTGGGAGCCCTAATACAAAAGAAAGGAACAGAAAACCAAACAAAGCAGAAATAAAGAACTTAGCTTATATGGAGGAGCTTCAGCCAGGATGTGTTCCTCAGCAGCTGTCCAGCGGCAACTGAGGCATTGACCAGCACTGGGGTCAGCACTAGCACTGCTTAAAGGGGTTGTCTCGAGGAAGCAGTGACATTTTTTTTTTGCCCAGTCCCCCTTATTAAGCATACATTACTAATCACCCGTGTAAATGACTTTTAAAGCTGGTTTCTACTTACAGTTCCAGCGTTTCAGCAACTTATAAAAAGTTTCCCAAAGATGGCCGCCGGCTCTTTTCCCAAGGTGCACCGCGGTTGCTTCAGCCCGACGTGCGTGCTCCCGAGACGCTACCAGCTGTGTCTCCCTGACAACCAGACGCTCCGTAGCCGCCGACCGGACCCCGGGATTGAACGCGGCCGACCACGGCACACGCTCTTGGGCCACAGTCACCCACCGCCAGGCAGCAGGTAACCGGCGCTAGGCCCCGGCTCCCCCGCGCTAGGCCCCAGGGCCCAGCGGCAGGCCCCTGACAACAGACGAAGGCTCCGGGGCCCGGCGGCAGGCTCCGACGTCCGGCGGCAGGCTCCGGGGACCTGCGGCAGGCTCCGGGGCCCGGCGGTCTATACAGTCCCCCCAGCGCACACAAAAAACCCCCGACCCCTCACTTACATGGGCGGCTTCTCCGCAGGGCTGGGCGGCTTCTAGGCAGGGTTGCTGGGCTGGGCTTCTCGGCTGGGCTGCTCAAGTTTCTGCACCTTTCTTTAACAGAGAATGGTAGCAGAATGGCTGCTCAAGCGCGCTCCCGAGAAGTGACAGCTCGTCTGCGCATGCAGGCTGAAGCGGCTCGTGCTGAGAGCAGAAGACCGGACTGCGCAAGCGCGTCTAAAAAAGCAAGCAGACAGCGAAATTAGACGGAGCCATGGAGACGGGGACGCTAGCAACGGAGCAGGTAAGTGAATAACTTCTGTATGGCTCATATTTAATGCACGATGTATATTACAAAGTGCATTAATATGGCCATACAGAAGTGTATAACCCCACTTGATTTCACGAGACAACCCCTTTTAATAGGAGCAGAGCTATTCAGCACCAGGTGATGACTGACATCACTCTTGCAGTCACCACACCCCTCAGCTCCGGGAGAGGTAAGGAATAATGCTAAACCCTGGTCTGGCCTGAAAGCAAGGTGGGAACCTCAGAACGGCTGCAACAATACCTTTAAATAAGTGGATTTCTCAGCACCCATTATGTATGCTGCTTTTAACATCCACCATCACCTCTGTTTGCAGTGGTGTTGTGAACAATGAAACTGGACTCCTACGGAGTGCAACTGGGTTGTCTTTAGCGACAAATCCAGATTTAGTTTGGGCACTGACAAAAGGCCATGTTTGTGTCTGGAGACATAGGGGTGAGCGCCTCAATCCTACCTTTGATGTGGAGCTGCACACTGCTGGTAGTCATCAAATTAGACAGTCGGTCACCCCTAGTAGTGCTATGAGGGACAATGACAGCTCAGCGATATGTTCAGGACATCCTGCAGCCACATGTGATCCTCTCATGGTGGCTTTCAATGGGCCTTTCCCAGCAGGATAATGCTCAGCTGCACACACAAGGGGGTCACAGTAATAGCTCCACAACATTGCCACATTTTCATTGCCTGCTGGTCACCAGATTTATCGCCAGTAGAACATGTATGGGACCATCTGGGACCCCAACTTCAACAACCTACAGGTTTGCACAATCTAGAGGTTCAGTTACAGTAAAAGTGGGCAGATACGCTGCAGGATACCATATAGAACCTGAATCCCTTCATGCCCGCCTGTATAACATCTACAACAGGGTACTAGAACCTCTCTTCCGGTGTTAAGTTTTCTGCAATAAATTATTCTATTGATCTGATATTGTTATCAATTACTTATATAAATGTTAAAATCATACATATAGAATTTCATTTTATTTCAACAACTCCTTCTAAGTGCTTGATTTTTTTTTACAAGGAGTATAAATACTTTTTTGTCGGGGGGAGGGACATATGCCTAAACTTTTAAAACTCTAGCAATGTAGAAATGAGTACCGCCTTCTATATACACTGAATGTGACAGTGTTGTTGGTACAATATTTCAGAATTTGGTGCTCCACTTTCCATTTTGCTCAGTGCTACACTGTTTAAAACTATCCCTGATAAACAGTAAAAAGATTAAAACTTTAAAGAATTAACCACTCTCTGCTGCAATTTTTTTTTACATTTAAATTTTTTCATCACTATTTAAAAAAAATCATAACTTTTTAATTTTTTTGACACATAGCTACGTAAGGGTTTGTTTCTTGTGGGATTGCAGCTCAATTCCATTAACCCCCTGAGTGGCGGGTTTCTTATCACCCTGTTGTGCCCACCAGGGCAGGTTTTTTAATTTCAACTAATTTTTCAGTCACGTTCCAAGAGCCATAATTTTTTCATTTTTCCATGGACACAACCATATGAGGGCTTGTTTTTTTGTGGGACAAGTTGTACTTTTTGATGGCATCATTTTTGTGAATATACCCTGTTTCCCTGAAAATAAGACATACCCTGAAAATAAGACATAGCATGTTTTTTCAGAATTTTTGAGGATGCAAAATGATTTTTCACACTTTTTGAGGATGCTTGAAATATAAGCCCTACTCCAAAATTAAGCCCTGCTAACAGTTAATTAAAAAAGTCAATTTAAATAGTATCCAGGCAGCTATACATGTAAAAAAGTTAAACCTTTTTGAACAAAAATTAATATAAGACACGGTCTTATTTTCGGGGAAACACGGTATAATGTACTGCATGACTTTTGTAAAAAAATTTGTAGGGAGATTGGGAGGAAAAAAGAAATTCTGTCATTTTGTTTTTTGTATTTCATTTTTACGGCGTTCAGTGTGCAGAATAAATAATGTGTTAACATGATTCCTGCAATACCGAGTTTATATAGTTTTTTTATGTTTTGCTATTTTAGCACGTTTAAAACATTCTTTTTTCTTAAAGGTTTGCTTTTATGTCGCCGCATTCCAAGAGCCGTAATTTTATTTTCCATTGCCAGAGCTCTAGAAGGCTGTGTTTTTTGCGGGATGAACTCCAGTAGAGATGAGCGAGCGTACTCGGAAAAGCACTACTCGCTCGAGTAATGTGCTTTATCCGAGTATCGCTGTGCTCGGGTCTGAAGATTCGGGTGCCGCTGCGGCTGACAGGTGAGTCGCAGCGGGGAGCAGGGGAGAGCGGGCGGGAGAGAGGGAGAGAAAGATCTCCCCTCCGTTCCTCCCCGCTCTCCCCTGCAGCTCCCCGCTCCATGCCGGCACCCGAATCTTCAGGGACGAGCACAGCGATACTCGGATAAAGCAAATTACTCGAGCGAGTAGTGCTTTTCCGAGTACGCTCGCTCATCTCTAAACTCCAGTCTTCATTTATCTAATTTTTAGGAACATGTAAAATTTTAATCCCTTTTTATTCAATTTTTTCTAGTGGCAAGATTAACAAAATCTGTAATTCTGGCATGTTTTTTTTTCCACTGCATTCTCTGAGCAGTATAAATAATGTATTAAAGTCATTCTACAGGCCAGTACGATTATGCCAATACCGAATTGTAATAGTTATTTTCTTTTTCGCAACTTTTTCACAGTTTAAAAAAAAAAAGTAATAAAAGTTTAAATCACCCCCCTGTTGCCATATCTATAATAAAAAAATCTAAATCATAAAAGAAAAGTACATATTTGGTATCGCCGTGTCCGTAAATGTCCGATCTATCAAAGTAGTGCATTATTTACCCCGCACAGTGAACGTAGTCCGAAAAAAAATTAAGAACGCCAGAAATGCAATTTTTCAGTCACCCTGTCTCCCAGAAAAAAATGCAATAAAAAGCGATTAAAAAGTCATATGTATTCCAGATTGGTACCAACATAAACTACAGGACATCCCGCAAAAAATGAGCCCTTGCTCAACTATGTTCATGGAAAAATAAAAATGTAATTGCACGCAGAAGGCGCAGCAGAAAATAATTTTAAAAAATTGAATGTCTTTGAAAAAAAATCTAGTACTACAGCAGTGCTCTGAGCTCCCGCCCCCTCTCTGCCTCCTCTCCGCCCCTCTGCACTATTTGCAATGGGGAGAGGCGGGACAGGGGCAGGGCTAATTCTCAGAACTTAGACCCGCTCTCGCCCCACCTCCTTTCATTGCAAATAGTGCAGAGGGGCGGAGAGGGGGTGGAGAGGAGGCAGAGAGGGGGCGGGAGCTCAGTTTCTGCTCCTGGCTCTTCCATCCTCCCCCCCCCCCCTGCAGATGAGGACACCGTATATCGGCCCGATATACGGTCGTCTGAATCCACCCTAACCTTGGAAACCCGATTTAACCCCTTACCACTATAGGATGTACAGTTACATCCTGCGAGGTCGGGGTATGTATGAAGAGAGATTGCAGGGCGATCTCTTTTCATATAGCACAGGCGTTAGCTGTTTATTACAGTTGACACCTGCTGGCAATAGCTGTAATCAGCCATGTGGCTGATCAGTGTTATTAATCCTTTAAATGCCGCTGTCAATTATGATGAGATTGCAGGGAGATGTGTGAGTGTCTTGGCAGCCGGGGACCTTCTGAAAGTCGCCAGGGCTGTCTTAGCAGACTGCCTATCAAGGACTGCCATTATGTAGTCGGGAAGGATTTTTTCCCCCAAAATGGGGTAAATTGGCTCCTGCCTTATTGGAGTTTTTTGCCTTCCTCTGGCTCAACAAGGGGGGAGGGGGGGGGGGGGGGACAGGCTGAACTGGATGGACATTTGTCTTTTTTCAGCCTTGCATACTGTTACTATGAATGGTGTATATGTAAACAGTCACTAGATGGCAGCACAACCCAATTGAATAATCACACAATAGCTGAAGTAGTGGAAGCTTAGGGTGAGATTTTTAGGAAGGGAAAAGGGGGTGATTGCCGAGGGGCCTCCACCTTTCAGTTCACTCCATTACTTTCTACACAATACGTTAGAGTTTGAAAATGTGACTTCCTCTGTATTCCATTCTCTTATAATTTATTAGCACAGGATAATTATTTTTTACAAGCAGTGATTTGTACTGTTGTGGTATTTTCTAATACAATGATGAACAATTGTACTGTTATCTTCTCTTCCAGCTCCACAAAGACTATTACTAGATAGTTGCTGTATTGTTCTTGTTATTTTTTGTGACAAATGAAATTAAGAATATGTTATTAAAAAAAAAAGAGTTTTAACATGTGGATGAGGAGAGATATTATGCAGCTTCTAATAATACATAATTAGTGCTCCTTTTACACGGGCTGAATACTCGTTCCTATATAACGAGCACTGAACTAAATGCATGTTGATCGTAGCCTATATAATTTTCTTTTAGGCTACATACGCATGGGCGGGAAAAGGTCGCTCATGTATAGGACTGCAAACAAAAGAATGGGGTTCATATTCATGCGAGATTTGTGCACCTCGCGTTGCACAGTTTCTCGGCTGTATGAATGCAGCCTTAGGGCTTATTTAGACGACCGTATAGCGGCTCGGTTTTCACACCGAGCCGATATACAATGTCCTTGTCTGCAGGAGGGGGGGGGGGGAGGATGGAAGAGCCAGGAGCAGGAACTGAGTTCCCGCCCCTTGCCACTATTTGCAATGGGAGGGGTGGGACGGGGGCGGAGCTAAGCGGCAGTACTTCCTCTGCACAAGGGCATAGCAGCCTCGGTGTATGCACCCCAATGGTGAGTTCACACTTCAGGTCTATTTAGACACAACGATGATGACATCTTTGAGTAATCATTTTGCATAAACTACTTAGTAGCTTATTAGCGTGCAAATGAAGCCTTTTGCTGAATGCAGATAACAGCTGGAGGTCTGTTATCTGTATTCAGCTCCATTGTTCTCCAGCCGGATAGTTGCTAAAAGAATACTATCAGTGCTACCCGCGGAGAACTCAGCGTGCAGTCTTGATAAGCAGTAAAAACGGTTTTCAAGCTGGCTTGAAGTCAGCGATGAACAAATAGTGCACAATGGGCGCACGTTTACACGTAGTGATTATCGCTCAAAAGATGGCTTTTGAGCGCATTTGGAGCAAAAATCATTGTGTCTAAATGGGCCCTTAGCGCACTTTGATGCAGATACATAGCAGACTTAGGCCCTTCAATTGAAAGGGTAATGTTACGGCACTCTGCCCCCCCAAGCGCCAGGTGGGGGGCCCTGATCTTCCCGCACCCCACTGTCCCTGCCTACTTGCCTCGGCCCTGGCTAACCCCAGGCGGACAACTGGGCGGCGGTCCCTGCTCTGGCTAGGGACCTGGCGACTACCTAGATGGAAACTCACTAACGGGGGACAGAGTGCCGACAGAAGAGGCAGGTGGAACCAACCAACAGAACTTACAAGTACAAGCAGGGCTGGAGATGGAGCTCACAGGCAAACTGACAGGATACTGAATAGCAACTAGTGCTGACTGAGACAGACCAGATTAGAGGCTAACAGAACATACAGAAACAGACTGAGCAAAGGATAGCAAGAAGGAGCTGACAGACAACTAGGGACTGGCTGAGGAAAACTGCAGACTGACTGGATGAAAGCAGAACCAATAACTTGCAGTGAGCTCAATTCACTGCCAGTCTTTTAACCACAAGGCTCCGCCCAGGGGCGGAGAGTGGGAGGAGGCAACTCCACCCACTGCTGTATAAGAAGAACGGAGGAGTGTGGGCGGCACCCTACGGGCGGACACGCCCACGCCGCCGCCCACCGGCCGCCCCAAGCCGCTGGGATAACCCCGACACAGGGCTCCAGGCCGCCGGAGCGACGCGCGCCGACCGTGGGACCCCGTGCCGCGCTGTATGGTAACAGGTAAAGTCTGCTGCAGATCCGTGTCCACATCCGCACTAAATGGTGTGGATTTGGGTATGCATTAGAGATGAGCGAGCGTACTCGGAAAAGCACTACTCGCTCGAGTAATTTGCTTTATCCGAGTATCGCTGTGCTCGTCCCTGAAGATTCGGGTGCCGGCACGGAGCGGGGAGCTGCAGGGGAGAGCGGGGAGGAACGGAGGGGAGATCTTTCTCTCCCTCTCTCCTGCCCGCTCTCCCCTGCGACTCACCTGTCAGCCGCAGCGGCACCCGAATCTTCAGACCCGAGCACAGCGATACTCGGATAAAGCAAATTACTCGAGCGAGTAGTGCTTTTCCGAGTACGCTCGCTCATCTCTAGTATGCATCAATGCACACTAAAAAAACAGATTTAAGAAATCCGTAGCAGAAAACAGTCATACTGTGGATTTTCAAATCCATGTCTTTTGGCATGGATCTGCAGACGGAATTTGCCCTGCCAATGGGCAAAATCCACATGTGAAACTCTAATGCAGGAAATTTTGTTTCCTCATCAAAAAGTGATATGTCATTCCTTAATGCAGAAACAATGTCGAAATTACACATGTGGATTTTGCCTATAGACAGGGCAAATTCCACATAAAAAACTTCCTCTGATGCAGATTTTAGAGGCGGAATTCACATGGAATTCTTCACTGTGAATTCTTGCGTGTAAACATACCCTTAGGTTTCCTACACATGGGTGAGCGCAATATCGTGCTCATCAACGTGCAGTTTACCCGCGGGTGCAAGTTTTTGTTTTAAATGGGAAACCTCACATTGTACTAAGGCGCACATTACACACCATGTGATGTGTTAAACGCCCAAAGATAGGACATGCCGTGAAAGAGAATCGCTCATGCATATGACCCCATCTTAGTTTGCAATGGGAAATCTCGCATCGCACTCACGTGCACCTCGCACACTGTGCGATGATTTTGTTGGTCCCATTGAAAACAATGGGCGATGTGTTTGCAGTGACTTCAAGTGAGGTGACAGCGGGGTATATTTTGGCAGACAGTTCACGGTGGCTCTACCGTCTCTGTGTTAGGGATGGGGTTACCACTGGGGGCACCGGTGTCCAGTTGGGGCAGGCCGCTCGTCCTGAAACTGCGGGGGGCTGGTCTGGTGGCTGTGTCCAGGGTTCCCCCACTCTGGTGGTTGGTCTTGCGTGGTTGCATCAGTCAGCTGGTCGGTACTCTGGTTGGTGCGCACCACCGGGGGAGGCGGCTTTGTGATTCCTCTGGTCGTCATGTGACTTCTCCCTGCCCCCTTTGGGCGGGGAGCTCTGCTTCTATACCTGGCTTGGCCAGACACTGGTTGTCAGTGTTTGGTTTAGACTCGCTCTGCCTACACCCGCTTTATTTGACCTGATTTACTCGTGTTTTGACTCCGGACTTTCTCTTGACTCTGCCTCGGTTTTGCCCTCTTGTATCTCGCATGTGACTCCTGGTTTTGACCCTGCCTGCTTTCTGACGACTCTCTGGTTTATTCAGTTTGTTTTTTCTCTGTACTCAGTGCTATCTGCTAGTTCCCCTGTCCTCCCTTCCTTGGGGTCCCTGTCACTAGAGCAGCATAGGGACCGTCACCCAGTTTTTGCCCTGGGGCTTAGCCCAGGGGAGCAAGTAGGTAGGGGCACAGGAGAGGGCTGGCGTAGGGATCCCCTGGCTGTCTGTCCCTGCTAGCCCTAACACTCCCTCTTCTAAGATGGCCAAAGGCAAGCCTAGTCCAGCTATGCATCGGGGAGGAATAAGGGGATCTAACTAATTATCCCAACAGTGTCATCGTGACGCAAGTGTCCCGGTATAAGTGACGAATCACACTCCCGGAATAAAGATCAATCCACAACAAAAACCGGTGGCTAAAATTTTTAACCCTTTCCAATCTACTGTGTGACGTCTGAAGACATTATGATTTAAGGCTGTACAGCTCCAATGTTGGCACACGTCCGTCGGGGTTCTCTTACTGTATATTTTCAGCCTCTCTGCTGTCAGAGCCTATCCAACGTGTCACCTCATGCAGTACTGGCTTTAGCCAGCATATAGCGCTGTTGTATAACGGCAGAAAAACAGTAAGCCCCCTTGGAAAACCAGGATACAAATTGGATTGGAAAGAGTTAATTGCAATTACAAACAGCTCACTTGAGCTTGGCAAAGTACGGCATTCAGTGCTTTAGAATAAACCTTCTAGAACTTACATTCCTTGACTCATTCAAATTTAAGTACAGTTCGTCTCCCGAGGCATACACATCCTCAGTCGCTGTTATCTGATGGACGCTTCTCTTGAGGCAAACTCTATTACACATCAAGATTCAATCAACTTTCCCACTGGTTTCTTTAAGTTTCGGTTCAGCGAGGGAGCGGGCAGCATTGCATTCTCACACCAACTCCTTCCCTGCGTTTCTTGCATTCCTATTCCCAGAGGTAATGAACTTCCCGTGAGGAGAGACATTGTCCAGGCTCAGCCCCGGCAGGAGCAGCCGTTCTCTCCTCCATCTCCATTCTCTCCACTTCACTTCTCCTCCATCATCTTCTGTCTCCTCTCACACTCTCTCTCTAACTCCTCCCCCTAACACCTGACATATTACAAGGCACATGCATAGGGAAGTTAGGACAGATAATACACATAACTAGACTAAACTGATATAATTTCCAGACACCAGACATTAACCCTTTCATGCTCTGTTTTGTGTTAATACAGACAACACTGAACTATAGGTCACTCTCAACAGTGACATGAGACAAAGACAAACTGCTGGAGGGGCCCCTAAAGGTCCATTTAGACACAACGATTATCGCTCAAAAGCCATCTTTTGAGTGATAATCGCGGCGTGTAAATGTGCCCATTTTTCAGTTTTCTGCCGAACGATGAATTTCAGTTCTGCCTGAAAACAGTCCTTCAGCAGAAAAGCTCATAAGCAGGACTGCACACTGTGTCTGCTGTCCATGGTGCTGAATTCTCCACGGGGAGCTCATGGCTAAACAATAGAGCTAATTACAGAGCTCAGACCTCCTGCTGAGTTCTGCAACAGCTCCTAGAAGCTCATTTGCATGTAAATTAAGCTAATAAAGTACTAATAGCAATTAGTGCCTATTAGTCTTTTATGCAAAACGATTGTTGATCTTTCAATCTTTTGAAAGATTATCTGTGTGTGTAAATGGGCGTAACTCTGGGCCACTACAGGTCCCGAAGGAACGCCCAAAGATAGGGCATGCTGTGATTTTTTTTCCACACCGCGGCGCAATATGGGAGAAAATCACTCATATGTATGACCCCATTCAAAAGAATGGGGTTCATATTTGTGTGCGATTTGTGCGTCTTGCAACGTGTAAATCTCATGCGATGTTTTTCGGCCATGTGAAAGCGGCCTGCAAATTGTGATCCTACCCTAATAGCATTTTAGGTATTAAAAAAAAAACCTTTTTCACAATATGCATAAAAAAACACAATAAAAAAATTTACATAATTGGTGTTGCTATGTCTGTAAAAGTTTGCTCTATTAAAATATATTATTTATCCCGCATGATGAACACCATCAGAAAAAAAATACACATCAAAATTGCTTACATTATTCACTTCTTTTCCAAGAAAAAAAATAAAAAGCGATCAAAACTTTGTATGTACTCCAAAACGGTACCAAGAAGAACTATAGCTTGACCTGCGAAAAACAATGACATTGCCCCATAAGGTAAAAATAAAAGAAAGTTATTAAAATCAGATGATGGTGAGGTAAGGATTCACACGAGCGTATATGTATTTATGCTGTGTTTTTGTAGAATGGGCGTTGTGTATTTGAGTGCGTAAGTGCGTTTTTTACTGTACTTTTTGCGTGTGCAAAAAACTCGCAAAAACGCTCCCAGCCATTTAAATGGCTAATTAGTGCAGGAGTGTCAAACTCATTTTCACCAAAGGCCACATCAGCCTTAGGACTTGTGTCCAGGGGCATATTTTTGGTACGGAATCCTGAGTGGGCGTTCGCCTCCAGATTCTGCAGCAATAACCCACCACAGCATGCTATGGAAAAATTATTTAATTTGTACATGAGCAGAAACCAATTGCGATTTCAGCTCGCAGATAAAAAAATCGCAGCATCCTCTATTTTACTGCCGTTCCCACAAGGACAGCTTCCATTGAAGTCAATGGAAACCGCCTGATCCGCGGCCCATCACAGTTGACACAGTTGTGTATGGGCCGCAGATTTTGCGGGAAGAGCAGGAGATGTAAATTAAAAATCTGTACTGCGCATGTCTGACAGCCGGCACTTCTGTGCAGAAGAAAGAAGACATGGACAGTTACACAGGGTCGCCGGCCGCAGGCATAGGTGGGTTCCGTGCGGAATTCCCCATGCGGAATCTGTGCGTGCCCGTGGACATGAGGGCTAATGGTTGCCTTTAAAGTGCAGATTGTAATTGTATAGTAAGGGCTTGTTCACACCAGCGTATTTGCGCAGCGTATTACGCAGTGACTAGAGCCCATTGATTTCAATGGGTTCATTCACATCACCGTATTTTTTCAATTGATGTACAAACACGTAAAAAAATACACAATATTTGGGGGCGTATTATAGGCTATTGAAGTGGTTGGACACAAAATTCTGCATGTTGGGTGAAATCTGCTGCGGTTTCACATGAACGGCGCAGTTTGACATGTTTTGGTGAGGAATTCAGTGCGGATTGACCCCTGCGGACAGCCCACATCATTTTCCACTACGTGTAAACATTCCCTAAGGCTACTCTCACACGAACGCGGCAAAGCGCCATGATTTAAAACGCTTCACTTGGCTGTGATTTTACTTTCTGCGTCCGACAGCGTGTTTTAGCGCACACCATCATTGTGATGGGGATAAGGTACGCTAAATGGACAAATATAATGCAGACAGCTCTTGAAAATCGCGGCGCTGGAAAGTGCCGTCCTGTGCCGTGATCGAGCGCATGTCTATGAGGCGGCATTGATTTCAGTGGAAGCCCACAGCTGTGTCAGACTCCACCAGCGGAATATAGCAGCAGAGTCGGACACGGATTCCCAGAGTCCGACAGAGTCCCTCCAAAGAACCCATACTCACCTCTCCGGATCCGCTGTGCGAGTCCCGTCTGACAAGCCGGCGGGCATGCACAGTGTAGCACATGGGGCGCCGGCCGTGGGCGATGATGCAGCCGGCGTTGAAGCATAATCACGCAATACTTCCGCTGTGATCACAGCAGAAGTATCACGTGACGGATTGTTTCTATTCACTACAATGGAAGCCAGCCGCGCATTTTCCCGCAGCAATTAGAACATGCAGCGGATTCTTTCACGCTGCGGAATTTCGCAGTAGAATTCTGCAGCGTGAACATTGAGCTATTAGGTTAAATAGTACCTAATAGCTTGCGGGATAACGCTGTGGATTTCCACCGCATTAAAAACATGGCAGAAATCCGTCCGTGGGCATTAGCCTTTATACTGCGATTAATCGCAGTAGAAAGCGTTTGTGTAAAGAGATGAAGGCTGTGCTGTGATTGGTTGCCAGGGGCAACAAGACTGCTTCTGTTTTAGAGCATATTCATATATCTACTCCCTAACATCGTGTGACTGGGTGCGAAAGGGGGACAGCAGGGTGGCACCCTGTACAAGCGGGTGGGTTTGCCCGTCAGCCGCCACCATAGAGCTCAGGTGTGCCCCTTCAGGCCGTACGCGGTATAGAAAGGAAATCGTTGGAGGCGTCATGTGACTACTCGACGACACGTGACTGCTACGTCATCCTGACCAGGTGCAGCGCCTTGCTAGACGCGGCCGAGGACCGAGTGTGGGAGCGAGAGAGGCGGCAGTTGCTGGGGACGTCGACGCGGCTCATGTGAGTGCTCTGCCCGTGTCCCTACCCTCTGAGGGCCCCGCCGCCCGGATACCAGTGCCCCCTGGTGTCCGGCCTGTCCCCGGGGGTGCAGCAAGTCTCCGGGGAAGTAGTTGTGCTGTGAGCGCATACACCCGTGTGCCTCCGTGCCGGGGCCGGGGTATGGCTGCAGCACTCGGGGGGCCGCTGATAGGTGATGACATGCCGGGTGTCCTGTGCGCAGGCGGACTTACCCTACCATCCTGCTGGGACACGTGACTTGTCACAAGGCAGCGGTGCTCATCCACTCGGTCCTACACAGTGCAGCAGTTGGAGGTCCGTCCTGTTGGGGCTGCCATGTAATGTCCAGTGGGGAGAAACATTTAAAGGGGCTGTCCAAGGTTTGGTTTGTTAATGTTAAAATCCTATTCCCCCAAGCTGTAAATAACTAAGCGGCATATACTCCCCACTCCCCTCACCACTGCTCGGTCCTCCGCTGTTTGTTTACAGACTGCATGTATATGGAACGTCACGGGCTGCTGCAGCCAATGACAGGACTCCGTTATTGATTGTCTGTGGCATCCTGTAAACGGGCCGGTTAGTTATGCTACGGTATGTGGAACAGGGTTTTACCCTTTAAAAAAATTAAGAACTGGGACAACCCCCTTTTTTTGAAATCTCAAAAGAATATCCTGGTAAGACTGGTGGGCTTCCCAGCTAATAAATTATGGGGTGTAGAGAAAACCAAATCCATCCCACTGTGTATGGCTGCCTTCACACGGACAGACTTGCATTGCGGAATCCGAAGGGGGAACGGCCGCTCCAGATTCTGCAGCAAATACAGCCCACCGTATGCTACGGAAAAGCCCACGACCGGAAATCAATTGTGATTGAGACCCCCAGCTGTTAGCCAGTAGAGGAGCTGCACTGGTGTGTGGCCCCCTGGACAGCCGTGTCTTATAAGGACGGCCATTAATTAGAAGGGCTTTGGTATAAGGAGAACGAGTTGATCCCATGAGGCTTGTACTGACCCCACAACCACTGTAAGGACTCTTGCCCACGAAGGTATCGGTAAAAGGCTGAGTGTCTCCTGGAGCGTTCTACCTTAGTACACATCAGGTCGGCCGGCAGAGGCCACGTATGGCTGTGAGTGCTCTCTGCATGGCCACGTATCACACGGACCGTACGTAATTCAGACATTTCTGAAAAGTAAACTAAAACTGCCCACGGGAAGCTGTGGCTGATTCTGAGATTCATGACTTAGAGAAGCTCTGCCACTTACTTTTTAGTCTTACAGGCTAAGCTGATGGGCTGAAAGTAGTTGAATCGGGGATTTCAGTGTTCCACTCCCCTTCTGGTTGGTTCCCCCACTGTCAGCACTGTGTAATGCATGGAGTGGCGCTGCTAAGTAGTCCACCCATTCTAACATGCGGGTGGGTGGCAACTTTCAGTGGTCAAATTTTTTTTTTTTTTTCTCCTTTTCAGAAATCAGTGAATTTGGTATGGTTCCTTTACGGGATATTGTGCACTGCTGTCTAATGACTTCAATGTGCTGCTAATAGAATTGTTGTACTGAGAGAGAAGTCACAAGACACAAGCTCCTTAATCACAGACCTCTCAGACTCTTCTAATGGGGTCCGGCCTCAAGAGCTCCCACTTGTACGATGCGTAGATCCTTCATTTAGGGACCTATGGTCGGCTGCAAGCGACAAGTTTGAATTGTGGGATCCATGATGATCACCCGCGTGGACGATCCACGGTATTCCGCATCTATTCAAACAATGGAGCGTTTGCATGTCTGCGCACAATCTGAAATCACAGCATGTTCTATTTTAGTGTCCGCACAGACGGCTTCCATTGAAGTCATCCGAACTGCGACCCTTCTGCATTAACACTGCAGATAGGATTCAGGTACCCGTGCCATCACCTAGTAACGGTGCAGGAAAAAAACCTGAACTGCGCATGTCTGACGGCAGCTCTCTGCAACCATCCGCAATAAAGATGAAGAAGGCAGGGTCGCTGGCCGCGGTCAGGCCGGATTCTGCCGTGGGCTTCCGCATGCCATCGTGTGCCGCCGGACTATGTCTCGAGTCATTGGTACGAAGTTCCAGACTAAACGGCACAGTATGCTGCATTACTTTGTGCGGGAAAATGCCATGCGGCATGACGAATACCCGGCAGACCCAGACCCCATCATACTTCTACGGGTCTTGTGCCTAGTCTGGCACTAGGGTCACTGTCATTGCTGGGTTGCTATGACTGACCGAATGGCAGAGAAGATGAACACAAGTGTGTGGGCGGCCTCAGAGGATGCTCACACTAGCGGATTGTGTTGCGGAACTGCAGCAGATTTTACACTTTCAATTTGATCACAATCGACGATAAAATCTGCAGCAAATCGTCTTTAGGTCGGTGCCACGCGGGTGTAATCATGCTTGCGCATGCATTTGATCCACGTATTTGAGCAATGGGATATGCGTATTTACGTGCAGATGTTTTTCTCTCCTTTTTGCCTGTGCAAAAAGCACAAAACTGTGCTCCCATTCATTAAAATGGGCAATTAGTTCAATATGTGACCTTTCCCTGTGCAAATACAGAGCAAAATAAATAATGCAGTGTTTTTTTTTGTTTGTTTTTTCTTCTTTGCACGAACAAGATGCGCAGGCATATCTCTGCGTGGGGCAGGGATTTTTTTGCTCTCTGCATGACGGCGTATCTTATGCCCGCTGTCATCTGTAGTCGGCCATTTTTTTCCCCCCAATTTTCCACTCTGTAACTTGATGTTGCGTATATACGCCGCACATACGCAATATAATTCTGTGTGTACAGCATTTATTACACGCCCCCAGAGAACAATAGGGCTCTATCGTGCATAATACTCGGTATGATAAAACATGTCGTGTTCTCTTCTGCACACGTATTATGCGCACTAATGACTAGTGTGAATAAGTCAATGAAAATCAGTGTACTTTCACTCCATTCCCTGCAAATTATGCGCACGTAATACGCAATGAAATTATGCTTGTGTGAGCCCGATCTTACTCTGTGCCTGGAATCCAGCTGAAAAACACAGTTAATGGGTGTGTTGTGAGATGCTGCTTGGCAGTCTACGGCATTGCCGTGATTTTGGCTTTTCTGACAATACTTTTCCCAAATGTCCTTTCCTAGATAACGTCTGAAATAGGTTACAGCTGCTGCCTATAGACTTCTATGGAGAGGAGAAAGCAGCTGCCGTGGGAAAGAGAGACAGACTCTGCTGAAGGCTCTAGTGCTGGGTTCCCAGTTACCACCCTTAGTACTACTCTATAATGTCTTCCTTGCTGCTGTCTGACACTCTTATAGGCAGTGGGGAGCAGGATCCCCTGTTTGTGTGTGCACTGTATGGGGGACATTGCAGCTGTTGGTCTCCATCACTTCACAAGCTGAGTTCAAGGACATCTGACAATTGGGGTGCATTCACACAGGTGTATGTGTATTTCAGTCGGCATGAAATACGCTGTTGCCTTGTGTTTTTCAACCTGTCAATTTTTTTTTTTCTTTTTTGTAAATAAACTAGTGTAACTTATAGCTGGCATAGATGTCAGTCTGGCAAAAAGGATTGGCCAGATGCGCCAACTTTATTAAAGGTGTACACTAGAGATGAGCGAGTATACTCGCTAAGGCTAACTACTCGAGCGAGTAGGGCCTTAGCCGAGTATCTCCCCGCTCGTCTCTAAAGATTCGGCTGCCGGCGCGGGTGACAGGTGAGTTGCAGGGGGGAGAGAGGGAGAGAGAGATCTCCCCTTCGTTCCTCCCCGCTCTCCCCCGCCGGCCGCCGAATCTTTAGAGACGAGTGGGAGGATACTTGGCTAAGGCCCTACTCGCTCGAGTAGTTAACCTTAGCGAGTATACTCGCTCATCTCTAGTGTACACCTCTTGGTAAACTTGCTCTCAGGGGCAGTCTTTACGTAGACTGGCGTATATTACGCAGGTCTGAGTAAATTCTCCCTCATATCGTCTATAGGGGGAATGTTGATGACAAATGTGCGCGATACAAGGAAAATAAACTGAATTGCACTATTTACAAAAGTGAAAACAATGAAACACATTTATTCAGTTTGTTTTCAGTACACCATAGTCTGACCAGAGTTGTTGCAGTAGTGTGTTTATAGTCTGCTGTGTTTATTCTGATACAATATTGCCAACTGATGATACTATATTACCAATTACTAATCAAACTGTTATGTTTTTTTTCTTCTCAGTCAAGACGATGGTTCATGGAGAAACTACTCCTGTTCCTGAAAGGATCCTTTAAACCATAGAGCAGCTTCATCTGAGAAAAGGAATAGTGCACCACCTAGAATGGCAGCCGGCCCACCTCAAAGTGGGGGAGCCGCAGGCCCATCTGGACTTTCTACACTGGCAAACCAGTGGAATTCTGGGTCTCTTGCAGTGGCTGTTTGGGAATGGCAAGATGAACTTGGTAAATGGAGACCGTACAACAGTAAAGTGAGCAACTATATTGAGCAATGTATGCAGTCTTACCAGCTTCAGAAAAATACCCGTGCTCTGGGGAACAGCAATAGTATTGCCCTTGGACAAGCTGATCCAAAGCTGGCACCGTATATTATTGATATTGCAACCCTTGCACAGTTTCGCCAAGACACAGGTCAGTGTGTTGTCTTTGTTTAATCACCTCTTTTAGAATTTGCTAAAATTAGTTGGACTTTTACTAACGTGTGTGTGTGTGTGTGTGTGTATGTGTGTATGTATGTGTGTGTATGTATATATATATATATACACATACATACATACATTTTTTTTTTCCCCTTATATCTTCTTATTTATGGCGGTCTGTTTTTTTTTGTTTTTTTTGTTTGTTTTGTTTTTTTACTTAAACTTTTGTATTTGACTCGTGATATTTTTAAACTTACCGAGTGGGGTCACACTAGAAAATACATTACATTAGATGGGAAAGACATGATGGAGAGCATATAGAAGCCCGTGAAACACCTACAAAGTGACAATCTGGGGATCAAAATCAGGTTAGCTGTATACATGTAGAACACTGAGCCCTAAGGACAAATCTAACACTGTAGACTCATTCATAGCAGGAAGTATGTGATTTCAGTCTGATTGCTGCTCTGGGTGCGGTCTAATGATGCATAATGCACATGATGACTTATTTTTCTTACGCAATCTTGTAGGTAGCCTAATATGAAGGCATCTGCCCACATGACACTCTTTACAAACATATTCACAATGGTGGATGTACTGCTGAATTTTAATGGGTTTTTCATTCAGAATTCACACTGAAAATCTGTAACAGAAGTGCTGTATCATCAATGCACATAACTGAGGATCTATCAAACTTGTGAGCCCATAAACTCTTTAGCATACAAAACAAAGGAAAGAACAATAAATGTTGCAACATTTTGTTACACAACTCGTGAGTCTTCCTTCTATGTGAGTATGACGCTTAAAGGGCCTTGGTCATCATCTTTGACCCTCCCCAACCCCCTAAACTACATTATGGTATTCAGAGGTAAGTGTGCAGGGGACCGGGGAGCTACTTCTTATATTCACTGGTTCCTCTGTTTCAGCACTATGCCCCTGAGAAATAAATGTATGACTTTTTTTCCTTCCTCTCTTCACAAGGCCTTGTGCATTCATTATCCCATAACAATGAACCAGAGCGCTCGCGCCCAGCCTTGTGAAGAGTTGCATTGTCCTTGTGCATCAATTTCTAAGGGGCACAGCATTTGAATAAGGGACCCAGTGAGTATAAAAAGCAGCTCCCCTCAGCTTTCAGCTCTGACATAGTTAATGGTGTTCAGATGTGATGTCAGATCGCCTTTAACCCTTTGCAATCCAATTTTGGATTCAAGGTTTTCTATGGGGCTTTCTCTTTCTGTCATTATACAATGGCGCGGTATGCTGGCTAGAGCCAGTACTGTGGTATGGGACATGCTGGAGAGGCCCCTGACAACAGAGCGGACAGTAATATACAGTAGGAATACCCTGCCGGATGTCTTCTGACATCGGAGATCTACAGCCTTCAATCAGAATATCTTCAGATGTAAGACAGTGGATTGGAAAGGGTTAAATGTCGATAGTTGCTCAAACAGTGAGTGGTGGGTCCTGTTTACGTTGTCTAGGGTTCATTTTCAGCCTGGTTCTATAAAATGTGTTTCCAGCGTTTTGCATCTCCTTCTGCCTGGTAACTGAAGGTTCAGCGACGTCTACCCCACATGTTGTCTCTGAAGCCTGCGCAGTCTGTGGATTCTGGGGTCGCCTCTAGTATGGTATCTTTTTCTTCTGTATTTTCTGTAAGCTTTTTGTTTTATTCCTATGGAGGTTCTTTCAAGAAAATAGAAAAATTCTTTGGACATCTAAAGGAGAATGTGGAATCTCCAATAAGGTTTTGACCTCCTTCTACAAGAAACCATTGCGGTGCAAATACACAGAAAGTTGGTAATGAGGAATCTCTCTCACTTCAAAATATGCGCACTGTGATTCGTGAAGGGATGAGCACTACTGTAGGACGAAGTCCAAGAGCTCCCTCGCCAGTACCTTTTTCTCTGTCCATGCTCTTGCCCACTGAACTGCTTTCTTCAGAATCTGAGCAGAAGGATGATGGAGAGTTATCTCTGAAGTAGATTCACACTCCTCAGAGGATAGCTCAGGCCACAGCATCAATCCCCCTTACTGGAAACCATGAATTTAAAGACGTTCAACTTGAGAATACAAAAATTACAATATGGAGACCATTTTATCCAGTTTAAAAAGACTTTCATTGCACCCCTGGGTTCATGGTATGCTTAGTACCATGTCTGAATTTACAAGGACTTTCACCAGTTTATGAGGATTGTTCAAGAGCCTGATGCTTTCAGTTCCAGGCCCTGCCATTTAGCTTGTAGTCTGCAATTTGTATCTTCACAAATTATGGCCACGGTTATGGTCTTTATCCACAAAGCAAACACACTAATGTTTTTTCTGTTTGTACTTCATCCACTGTCTCTTCTGTAATCCCATCCTACAGATGGTTTCCAAGACTACCTATTCCTTGATCTAGATTATAAGATTTGCAGAGTCCGATCTTATACCAAACCATCTTGGGGAACTTCTTGTCAGATGCAAGCCTCTTCTTGCTATACGGAGACTGAAAATGATTGCTTCTAAAGTCTCATTTCAGCAAAATCAAGTTCTTTCAGGGAGATTGTTCTCTGCCTCCTCACCTCTGCTATACCAGCAGTGAATCGGGCATAGACACATTCCACAGGTTCCTACTGTCCTGTTGGAGTAGGCAGCAACGCCCTCTAGGCTTTAACCCTTTCCAATCCACTGTCTGACCTCTGAAGACATTATGATTTAAGGCTGTACAGCTCCGATGTTGGAAGACATCTGTCGGGGTTCTCTTACTGTATATTGCCAGCCTCTCTGCTGTCAGAGCCTATCCAATGTGTCACCTCATGTAGTACTGGCTTTAGCCAGCAGATAGCGCCGTTGTATAATGGCAGCAAGAGTAAGCCCCCTAGGAAAAACCAGGATACAAATTGGATTGGAAAGGGTTAAAGTTCAAGTTCCAAAACAAGTGAGGGTTTGAATATGGTGGAAGCAAAGCTGCAGCATGGTGTTCAGGACTGGACTGGGACTGTAAAGCAGCCCTGGTACACAAATCCCACTAACCCACCTACATTATTGCTCTTCCCTAATGTGGGAAAATTGCGACGTGGCATGCCAAATTTTGCTTTATTTGATCATGCTGCTCCTATAAGTATATATTACACAATCAACTCCGCAAGGCAAATAAGTGGAGTGTAGACATCTAATCATATGGTCATGGACAAGTGTATGCTACCAGTATCCAAGCACCAATTATGCTACCATACAATGATCAAATAGTGGTCAGATACCAGTACTATACAGGCATTCAACAGAGAATGAACACGTAATTAGATGTTCTCAGCTCCCCTAACCTAGATACACTATACACTGCTTAAAGGGGTTGTCTCACGCCGAAATGTTTTTTTTTTTCCATAGGCCCCCCGTTCGGCGCAGGACAACCCCAAAGGATGTGTTAAAAAAAAAATAAAAATTTTATTACTTACCCGAATCCCCGCTCTGCGACGTCTTCCTTCTTCCTTCTTCTTCCTTCACCAAGATGGCCGCCGGGATCTTCACCCATGATGCACCGCGGCTCTTCTCCCATGGTGCACCGTGGGCTCTGTGCGGTCCATTGCCGATTCCAGCCTCCTGATTGGCTGGAATCGGCACACGTGACGGGGCGGAGCTACGAGGACCAGCTCTCCGGCACGAGTGGCCCCATTCATCAGGAAGAAGACCGCACAGCGCAAGCGCGTCTAAGAAAGCAAGAAGCCAGCGAAATTAGACGGAGCCATGGAGACGGGGACGCCAGCAACGGAGCAGGTAAGTGAATAACTTCTGTATGGCTCATAATTAATGCACGATGTACATTACAAAGTGCATTAATATGGCCATACAGAAGTGTATAATCCCACTGGCTATCGCGAGACAACCCCTTTAAGTGTCAGAAGTTAAGTAGGCTTCCTGTACTAACTGCTGGGATAAGAGCGAGTTCCAGTTATGGTGGTTTAACCCTCTTGAATGTCCTCCCCACCTCCCTCCTAAACTGTTCACTCTTTGACATTACTGCTAAATCCATGTTGAAAGACTAGATGGAATATTGGCTTACTGATATTTATTACATACTGATCATATGATCTATAGAGAGGGAACAAGGCAGCAGGAGCTGAGAGAGAAACGGATGCACATACACTGCTGAAGCTAATGGTGTTTTACCAACTCGCAGCTACTGGAATCACATCTTCACTGCTCAGCGTGAGAGATGTGAGAGATACTGCAAGGGGAGCAGAATCTTCTCATGTGTTTTCAGTGTATGGGAGACATAGCTAGTGGTAAAGATTAGCTTGTAGGGGAAAATTGAGAATTAGAAATGGAGCCTGTTAAAGGGGAAAACTCACAATTGTCATGTAATGACTAGTTATAGTGCTGTTGCATATGCAAATTTTCCTAATTTTTATATATACTTTTTGCCTCTATGGTTCATATGAACACATTTGGGTTTTCATGACAACAGGCTATAAACCAACTTTATAGTCTGATTCTAAAGTCATTTTGCCATCCATCACCTTTCTTTCTAACCTTCCAAAACAGGTCAGTATGAACTAGTATGAAAATGGGAGATGGTACATTTGCCCCAAGGGTGCCACCTATTGGACAGCAGCATTCTTGCAAGTCAATGGCTGACTTTTTAACAGGCCTTATAACATGACTGGGAATATAAGTCCAATCCATGAGCTGCACAAGAAGGAAAAAAATGTTGAATTGCAGGAATGCTCCCTATTAATAGGTGGTGCTCTAGAGACGTTGTACAATCTCTAATTTGCATGCTAAATTTCCCAGAGGACCATGCATGGCCCTATAACTTTCCTCATACCTACTAGGTGCTCTCCACAAGAAGAAACTATATACCCCTCCTGATCAAATGGGCTTCATAGCTCCGGGGTTAGAGAGAGCACTAGTCTTGTAAACCAGGGGTCGTGAGTTCAATTCTCACTGGGGCCTAATTCATTAGTCTAGGGTATTGTGAATCCAGTATGAAGTGGGGAACATATGGAAGATTATGACTGTAGGTTCAGACTCCACATGTTACCATGTAGATGCAATGATCTGACTAGGAGCTTTAGTGGCAGCAGTAAATGAGTTGGTCATATTACTAGTGCGTCTCTTGGCATGCCCAGGGTTCTCTGGTGCTGACTGGATACCAACAGCTGTGTAACAGCAGCTACATTCATATATTATAGAATGCTGGTATATTTAGACATGTCTGGCGATGACTGACTGTAAATTCCCCTAAATAAGAGCGACTGACGTGAACTCTGAGCTGGTCACTGTGGGGATTTCCTGCAAGGCAGCGAAGCGGTATGAAACAAGTGCGCTGCAGATGAAGGCTGAGCAAGTGCATTAACCTACTTTCAGTTCTAGTAGAAAGGTAACAAACATGTTTTAAAAGGGTGGAAACTCTTAAGTTGCGCATCTTGTTTTTTTTCCCAGATAGATAATATATAAATATTACTTTACACAAGAGTTGGCAGCAAGTCGAGGCAGATTTACATATGCACCAACCTTGGAGGATTTGTCTGAAACTGCATGACAATTAACAGTAAACGGCCAATTAACCATTCATTCCTGAGCCATGCTGACCTGGAGCTTTTGTCACATTATGGCTGCATCTTGAAGTAGAAATTAAAGGGGTTGTCCCGCGCCGAAACGGGTTTTTTTTTTTTTCAACCCCCCCCCCGTTCGGCGCGAGACAACCCCGATGCAGGGAGGTAAAGAAAGCTCACCGGAGCGCTTACCTGAATCCCCGCGCTCCGGTGACTTCTCTACTCACCGCTGAAGATGGCCTCTTCCTCCGTGGACCGCAGCTCTTCTGTGCGGTCCACTGCCGATTCCAGCCTCCTGATTGGCTGGAATCGGCACGTGACGGGGCGGAGCTACACGGAGCTACACGGAGCCCCATAGAAGACTGCAGAAGACCCGGACTGCGCAAGCGCGGCTAATTTGGCCATCGGAGGGCGAAAATTAGTCGGCACCATGGAGACGAGGACGCCAGCAACGGAACAGGTAAGTATAAAACTTTTTATAACTTCTGCATGGCTCATAATTAATGCACAATGTACATTACAAAGTGCATTATTATGGCCATGCAGAAGTGTACAGACCCACTTGCTGCCTCGGGACAACCCCTTTAAGAGCACTCCTTGAGTAGGGAAAACTGATGGCGCGTAGAAATAAAGGCAAGTGATTCACTCACCTGATGCAGCACATTATGCAGAGAGACTCATCAGCAGCAGCCACCCTTCGGTAAAGCCCCATTTACATGCAACAATTATCGCTTAAACCGCTGAACGACTTGACAACTTTTTTTTTTGCGTGAAATTAGACATGTAGATAATGGCTTGAAATCGTCTCTATTTTCTTTATTTGCTAAAGTAAACTTTGACAGAAGTAGAACTGGTTGTCTGCTCAGGTGGGCGTGTGTTTATGCGAGGGATTATCTGGCCAACAGGATTCCATTGTCTTCTGCATGAGTAAACAATGTATTCATTGTGTATGCTGGCTTGCACAAGTAGTACATTGTTTACTCTCCTAAAGTCGTCAAGCTGCTCAAAACACTGAACTACTTCCATTCAAATGGAACAAATTTTTAACTGCCTGACTACTTTTTTTTTTCTATGCCGGCTAAATGATAAGTGAACAAATAGTGCACGACTGCCCGTGTTTACATGTAAACCATTACTGCTCACTTTCAGCTGTTTTGAGTGATAATCGTGTGTAAATAGGACTTAACACCTCCATCTGTACTTGCAATAGAACTGAAGCAAGGAGTTCTTGCTGCGATGATAGGAGATCCAGGAAGAAGTACAACAAGTACAAGTTCAATAACGAATTTGTACTTCTTCCTAAACCTCCTTATATAATTTTGGCAGCGTTGTGTGACCTCCTTGTTCCACTTCTATTGCATATTGGACATGGAGCAGCCTTGATGCTGGGTAACTTCTCCTATTAACTCTTTCCCCCTTCCCCCACACTCCCTTCCCAAAAAATTGACTTAAAGGGGTTGTCTCGCGAAAGCAAGTGGGGTTAAGCACTTCTGTATAGCCATATTAATGCACTTTGTAATATACATCGTGCATTAAATATGAGCCATACAGAAGTTATTCACTTACCTTCCCTGCGCTGGCGTCCCCGTCTCCATGGCTCCGTCTAACTTAAGTGTCTAATCGCCCGATTAGACGCGCTTGCACAGAAGGGTCTTCTGCCTTCGGGTCTGTCCGGCAGCAGCGGCGTTCTGGCTCCGCCCCTTCTGCGTGGCATCGTGTAGCTTTGCCCCGTCACGTGTGCCGATTCCAGCCTCCTGATTGGCTGGAATCGGCACATGTGACGGGGCGGAGCTACGCGATGACGCGTAGAAGGGGCGGAGCCAGAACGCCACTCGTGTCAGACCGAGCCGAAGGCAGAAGACCCTTCTGCGCAAGCGCGTCTAATCGGGCGATTAGACGCTGAAGTTAGACGGAGCCATGGAGACGGGGGACGCCAGCGCAGGGAAGGTAAGTGAATAACTTCTGTATGGCTCATATTTAATGCACGATGTATATTACAAAGTGCATTAATATGGCCATACAGAAGTGCTGAACCCCACTTGCTTTCGCGAGACAACCCCTTTAAACTTTTTGTTCTTTTAAACCTTGCCAAATTAAGTCTTTGTTCTACCGTGCATCTGGTGCAAATCCTGGACAAAACACAACTTGCTGTGACCTTTGCTCAGGAAAATGCAAGAATGCATGATGAAAACCTAACAGAACCATTCCTGCCTGCCATGTACCAGAACCAGCAGCCAGTTATTTTCGTTATCGACTCCCATGATGAAGCTGAACAATGGAAATGATGGCATAGCCAGCCTTAGGGAAATGCATATACTGATTATCAGGATTATATGGGATTGTTTTGATTATCAGTATTAATTGCCTTGCTTCACTTAGACAGCGGATTAGTCGACTTAGTTCTCGGTGGCCGCTGTGTGGGACCGTATCCTTGGGTTAACAATCAGGTATAACTTAATGGCACATTAACTGAAATGGACATATAGGCACTGGAACAGGGCTACCCCTCTTGTGGCTATAGCAAGGACTCATACATAGCTTTCGCGGTGTTCAATAAGCAGATAAGGGATAACCTTTTAAATTCATATAATTTTTACATCCTAATGATTACAATGCAAATCCATACCATAGTTCATACTGTGTGAATGCACATCGCAGAGGACAAGCAATTGACTTGCAGATTCCATGTTGGGAAATCTGCACTCAGTCGCTCCATTTAGTAGAGCCAATACACCTCATGCAAACCTGAAATCCATGGTAGCCAGTTTGATTTCTGAATGTGGATTTTCACTGACCCACACACACACCATTCTAATTCTGTGAATGGGAAAACACTGGGGGCTCCCAGGTGATTAGGATGCCTAGGGCTCCAGAGAAGACTTCTTCTGCTAGTAAGTGTGTCAGTCATCTTCTCAGAGACAGATGGGTGTGCAGTACTTGTCTTTGTTAGTCTATGACATGGTTATAATTTCTTGGAATACGATCACTTAATAAGGCGTTGTTCATTTCCATTCCCAAAAGACTTTATTATAGCCTTCCTCGTGTAAAGGGAAATATTGCACTTAACCCCTTAGTGACAGCCCTATCGTAAAACTACGTCCTGCAGCTGCAGGACATGTATGGAGGGAGGTAGCGGCGCTATCTCCCTCCATACAGCGCGGGCATCAGCTGTTTATTACAGCTGACACCCGCCGGCAATAGCTGCGCTCGGCCGTTCAGCCGATCGCGGCTATTAACCCTTTAAATGCCGCTGTCAATTCTGACAGCGGCATTTAAATCCCCCAAACGCTGTTCGGGGGTCCCGCACGGCCCCCCCCCTCGGTGAGATTGAGGGAGCCGTGCAGGTGTCATGGCAGCCGGGGGCCTAATGAATGGCCCCAGGGCTACCTTAGCAGACTGCCTATCAAGCCATCCACACAGGGTGGCTTGAAAGACTGCCTGTAAAAAAGCAGTATGACGTAATGCTATAGCATTACGCCATACTGCAGGAGCGATCAAAGCATCGCATGTTAAAGTCCCCCAGGGGGACTTCAAAGTAATGTAAAAAAAATAATCAATAAAGTTTTTTTTAATTGTTAAAAAAAAAAAAGTTATACAAGTTTAAATCACCCCCCTTTTGCCATACCCATTATTAAAAAATCAAAATCATAAAATAAAAATATGTATTTGATATCGCCGCGTCCGTAAAAGTCCGATCAATCAAAGTAGTGCATTATTTTTCCTGCACGGTGAACGTCGTCTGAAAAAAAACAAACGCCAGAAATACACTTTTAGGTTACCCTGTCTCCCAGAAAAACCGCAATAAAAAGCGATCAAAAAGTCGTATGTATTCCAAATTGATACTATCGGAAACTTCAGGACATCCCCCAAAAAATGAGCCCTTGCTCAACTACGTCGACGGAAAAATAAAAAAAGGTATTGCGTGCACACAATGACCGCAGAAAATAATTGAAAAAAATTAAATATCTTAAAAATAAAATAAAAGTACTACAGCAAAAAAAATAAAAAGAAGATAGATGGATAGCGCTCCAAGAAATGGATAAGACGTGGTTGTCAAAAAATACAGAGAATATACGTAAATAAATATGGGGCAATCGTGTGCAGAAGGTAACTCACCCCGTGACGCCGGGCCCGTCTGTGGGGTGCCCGTGCGTCAATATCCAAGATGGCGTGTCAATCCAGAAAGAAATTCCTCACACCGGTCTCATGAGACATCCTGAGGAGAGCGTCTTGGTTGCTCCCGGCGATGAAAAAACCACCACGGGATAGGGATAGATCAATGTGAAAAACAGAAAATTAACCAGCGCTCCGGTGCTTTGGAAAATGGCAGATGATGCAAGGTAGTGCAAACGAGGTGTATATGATGTGGATGTTTACTTACTTCGCAGGGGTGCTAGTGGTTAAGCACCCCTGAATCCAAGGTAGAAGGCAGAATTCAGAAGGTATATATAGTAATTCCTTTTTATTGCGACGCGTTTCGGCCGTTATATCGGCCTTTCTCAAGCAGATAAATAATAAATTACCTGAAAGCACTGCAGAATAAGTTGGCACTATACAAATAACAAGTCCCCTAATCCATAAAGTATTAAGGATGTGGCAGCATAAACGATGAAAATCAGATGACAAAACCTTTATTTCTCCATGCTCTAAGAACAAGTTACGTTTTGACCTCTGTCTTTTTTTTTTTTCTTGTGAAAAATCTTGCATTGCGTTGAGAGCACCAAGGAAGGCACCCCGAAGGGGTGTGAGAAGACACCTGAGAGCTGAGTGAGGAGACTTATGAGGTCATGCATGCTCCTCTGGGTACTTTTTGTAAATATGGGAGATGGAACAATACCTCTGCAGCGCCACCTCAATAGGTGGCACTGACTAGGTATTGTTCCATCTTCCTTATTTGTATTTTTCATCATCGCTGTGATGCTAGCTCTAGATAGATAGCTAGATAGATATAATATAGTATATGAACTACATGCTTCTGAGCAATTGAAGAAATTAAGAATGAACCGTCCTGGTGAACAGAACAGTGCTGCCATCCTCATTAACACATTATATTTACATAGTGAAGAACAGAAAGTGATCATTTATTTGTGACTTAACATCTGGACGCTTACACTTTTGGCAGCCACTAATCTCTTCTATAGCGTCCGATTAAATTACCTCACGTGGACACCCAATCTGACATGGTACAGTCTAATGCTGGACTTATCCATCTACTGACATACACAGTACATCTTCACAAAGCTAAAATCTGACACAGCCTTATGTGCTTCCTTCCTGCCTAGATAAAAGATGTGCTACATTAGCACTGTGTAATCTGCTGTGGTTTATATCTGTTTAGGCGAGTAGTTCTGCTTTCTTCATTGTGAGATTTCTTTCTGCTTCATAAAATATGCACTTGGATGAATTACTTATATTGATAAGCAGTTTATAAAAACATTCAAAGTAGTTCTTGTAAAGCTATTGCAGTAGTCACAATTAAGTAGAATACATGTAGTAGTTTTGTGAAAAAGGGTAAGTGTGTTTGTAGTCCATCGTAATATGGTTTGGGATGGCATTTGTATCTTTGCTATCAAGAACTGGTTCACATTGCTTCTGTATAAAGCAGAGACGCCTCTCCGGAACAAAACCTCTGAGAAAGGTTTGCCTGCTTTGTACGGATGGGATCTGATCCCATCTGTGGCACTAAATATTCTGCTCCTGTATAGAGCCATGTTGTGGCTGTCGGAGTGTGACCTTACAAGCATACAGTGATTTGCGTGAAAGAGAGCAGCTCTCTAAGGCCTCATGTCCACGGGGAAAATCAGGCTCTTCGCGGATTCTTCATGTAGAATCTGTAGCGGGTCCCTCCTGCCCCGCGGACATGAGGCCTAAAAAGAATAAACTCACCTGCTCCGGACGATGCGGTTCTTCCCTTCGCGGCCGGATCTTCTTTCTTCGGCCCGGTGGATTTGCTCTCCACGCTGGCAGCGTGCCGCGCGCATGCGCCGGACACATCCGCCAGGCCAAAGAAAGAAGATCCGGCCGTGAAGAAGGGAAGAAAGGCATCGTCCGGAGCAGGTGAGTTTTAATTCTAGTACGGGTCTCCCGCGGATCCGGACGGCTTCCATAGGCTTCAATAGCCTATGGTTTGTATATACACGTCCGCAGATGACTCTGTCGGTGAACTGCACATTGCCGGACGTTCTTTCCAGCCTATTGGGCATGTACAGTTACATCCAGGAGCTCAGCTACTGACACACGTGCGCATCGAGCTGTGACGTTTGCAATTTTTGACAGCGTGGCTGCATGAACATTTTGGAGATTGGGGGAATAGGACAGCTTTTCAACGGCAAGTATGTTAGAAAAATGTTATGGTCCCTGTATTACTTTAACAGCACATATGAGTTTCGGATAACTTCAAAGGACTTCTAAAAAGTGAGAAACTAAAACCTGTACTTCTCATAAAGGTAAGAAGCTTGTCAGTAACTAAAGATAATTGCCTTACCCAACTAGAGGGACGGCTGTATTAAACATATTAACCAACAGACCAGACAGAATAACTGCTGCAGGTTGAGGGGCACCTGGTAAACGGTGACCATAATATTAACACATTTCCACTTGACTTTCAAAAGGGAGTTTTATCGGTGATTTAGGAGAACAGGCAATAAATGGGAACTGTTTAAAACTATCTTGCTTACTGTGAGCAATTCATACCTTTTATAGGAATAAAGGGGTTAGGAGTAAACCAATGTGGCTCAATAAAGATGTAAAGGAGTAATAAACAGCAAAAAGTGTTTAAACTACTAAAATAAGAAGGCAAGCAGAGAAGCACTAAAGCTAGAAGGAAAAAAGCAAAAGCAGCAAAGGTGGGGACAGGCTTATTGCCAAAGAAAGTAAAACTAACTGTAAAATGTTCAACTACAGTATATAAATAGTAAAAAGATTAATACTGAAAGTGTGGGCCCTTTATAATCTATGAAAAAATTGTAGAGTGATAAGGAGAAGGGAAATCTATTAAATAGTGTTTTCTCCAGTGTATTCACAGAGGAAAATGAAATGTCAGATGAGATGCAAAGTGATGATGTAAACTCTCCACTTTAAAAGATGTGTGGGACAATAGATACGTGTTTGTATTTGTGAGGACAGCCTAGCTGAGATATGTTCCAACTTTCATCCCAGCCTTGGGCGACACAAACATTAAGGCCTCATGTCCACAGGTAAAATCAGGCCCGCCGCAGATTCTCCATGCAGAATCCCGCAGCGGGTCTCTCCTTTCCCTCGGACATGAGGCTAAAAAAAGGATTAAATTTACCTGTCCGGACGGACTCTGCGGATCTTCCCTCAGTCACGGCCGGATCTTCTTTCTTCGGCCCGGCGGATGTGCTCGGTACGCCGGCAGCGTGCCGCGCGCATGCGCCGGGCACTCAACTTTTTTTTGAACGCCTTCTCTTCCGCGCCAGAGAGCAGAAATTTAGGTACGGGTATGCCGCAGATCCGGACGGCTTCTATAGGCTTCAATAGAAGCCTGCGGGAGCTGTCCCCGCGGGAGACCCACACTAAAAATGGAGCATGCCGCGGGTGTTTTACCGCAGATGCAATCCGCGCCTCGGGAAAATGACATCGGCAGGTATTTAATTACCTGCGGGTGTCCAATGCATCCCTATGGGGCGCGGATCACGCTGCGGATTTTTAATGTTATTTTACCAGTGGACATGAGGCCTAAGGCTCAATGTGCACATGCGGATCCTAATAAAATCCTCTGCTCCAGAAGCCCATAGGGATGCAGGGCAAATAAATGCGTGTGTGTGTGTGTGTGTGTGTGTGTGTGTGTGGGGTGGGGGGGGGGTTGTGTGTGTGTGTGTGGGGGGGGGGGGGGTTGTGTGTGTTGGTCTAAAAACCTGATCAGTTTGGTCCTTGTAGCTCTGAACCCTCTGAACCTTTTAAGCCTTTGGTGGTGCTTTGAGCGTAGTGTGGGTGTGTATGCAGCTCCCTTGACCGGCTGTCAAAATGTTGGAAGGGTTTCTATGACATGCTATTCTGGAGTACCTCAAGCTGTTTGAGGGCTTTTTTTGCAGAACTTTTTATTTATTTATTTTTTTTTAATAGTATCATATAATGTATTGAAAAACTTAAAAATGCCCAAGTGGGGGTGAAATGGAAAACCCAATTGTGCCATTTTTTTTTTTCATGGGGGATTTGAACTTTGTATTACATTTTATTGTAACACTATTGGCAGCCTATTAAGCTACAGACAGGTCTTAAAAGCCCAAAATGCATAATATTGACTTTCTAGCTATTGGCTGCTGTGACTGGGGGGAGTCTTTGCTTCAGTTTTTGATACGTGAAAACGCAGCCTGAGAGGTTAAACTGGGTTGTAGTCAATGAAAGCCTAATTAGGCTCAGATAATTGCTTGGATGAGCAAGGCCAAAACTGTAGGGTCCTCCTAGCCCAAGCACCATTTGGGCGCAACTGCTTGCTGGTTAATGGCTGGTCTGTTCGGGGTAGTTACATAAACTACAGTTAGTCACTGAAGCGGAAAGGCCCCAGGAGGGGAATTAAGTTATTACTAAGTTTAGATGAGGTTAGCTGAAGTGGCTATCTATGATGCCAAAAATAACAAAGCAGCAACAGCACAGAGTCTCCTACCATCTGGGCAGGAGACTCTGTGCTGTTGCTGCTTTGCTATTTTGGGCCTTGGGCTTTTGGGGTATTTAGGGCAAGTAGTCTTTTGATGCACCACATGCATCATAGATAGCCACTTCAGCTAACCCCATCTAAACTTAGACAGCTAGCTACAGGTTAGGTTGGTAGCTAATTTAGCACCTGGGCCAACTATCAGAGATTAACCCCACCTATACCTAGATAGCTAGCCATAATACAGAGCAGTAGAGGTTCGCCCCGTGTGGGCATCTCATAGGCTATATTGAGCCATTTTTGGTGTCCTTTTCTTATGACCCCTGTCACAGCAGAGCAGCAGGGTCCTGGCAGATCCAGATTGGCTCTGTTAGTGACTACTATTACTACAGGGGGATGTTTTCCCTTGTAACTGGGGCTCCGCCGCTACAGTAAAAAAGTATGAAATTAAAAAAGAAAACATAAGCCATCCAATCATGAATGTTTAACAAAAAAAAAAGTTACAAAATTAAATACAAAATGACAAAATAAAATATATATTTAAAAAAAAATGGCCCAACGCCAACCTAAACAATCACCTTTTGTGCCCTATCATCCGAGACTATACACATTAAAATGTCCAAAATTAAAATGAGGAAGCGGTTCCTGTACTTTTATTTTTGTGTAAATATATTAATTTTAAAAAAAAGTTTGGGTTATTTTTTATTTCTGAAAATTGCTATGACTCTCCGCTCATGGACAGCAGGCTGCGCTTTCCATAGCAACGCCACGAGTAACAATACACAATCGCCCGTGGACAGGAACCCTAAGGGGTTAATCAATATATGCTCCAAAGTCTGAACTTTTTAAATCTGCTATTACAATTGGTTGAGGTTTGAGCTTCACTTTAGGTAAGGACACCCAGATCAGTGTGGCTTCTGGATTGGTCTCTCCTGACCTACATTGTGCCCGGTATAAGTAGTTGGGCAAGTAGATGAACTTCGCCCCCTTCCAGCTGTCACAAGCCTTTTGTACGGCTGCTTTGCTTGTTAAACATATGACATCCTGTTATTCTCATCAGCTTCCTGGGAAGAGTCTACTGTCTGTTTAATCTGCTGTACACATACATCGCTGAGCTGATGAAACCACATGATGCACGTGACAAGGGTTGTACCTGGCTGCGTACCGAAACCCAAACGTTACAAGTTATTGTACAGAAGTGAACTTTCACTTGTATTTCAGCGAGTTGTTTGACTCCTACTTAGATTTCCACATCTGTGTGCAGCTGCCGCTCCAGCTAGACCACAGAACGGACGGGTCATACAGGCACCTCTGTCTTCTCAAAACACAAATAACCTCTTCCCCTTAAGCCTCATGTCCACGGGCACGCATGGATTCAAGGGGGAGGGTCCCGTAGCCATGAGGCCAAAAATGACATTTTACTTACCTGTCCGGACGCTGCGGGACTCTCCTTCGTCGTGGCCGGATCTTCTTTCTTCTGCACAGCGGATGCGCTTGACATGCCGCGAGCATGCGCTGTGCTTACTTATTTACTTTTTTTAAACTCTTGCTTTTCCTCTACACAGCCACAGTGTCATCCACGGCTGTGTCACGGATCGGATAGCTTCCCTTGGCTTCAGTGGAGGTGTCCGTGTAGGAAAACCGCAGAAAATGGAGCATGCTGTGGTTGTTTTTTCAGGTTTGTGATCCACACGCTGGGGGAAAATGGCATCCGCAGGTATTTAATTACCTACAGATGCCCAATGATTCCCTAAGCGTGCGGTAGACCAGCGCAGGTTTTTTTCCCCCCATGGACATGAGGCTTTAGGCCTCATGTCCACGGGGAAAATCAGGCCCGCTACGGATTCTCCATGGAGAATCCGTAGCGGGTCCCTCCTGCCCCGCGGACATGAGCGCTGAAAATAAGAATAAATAAGAATAACTTACCCGCAGCGGACCGGGCAGGTCTTCTCCTCTTCGCGGCCGGATCTTTCTTCGGCCGGCGAAGCAAGAAGATCCGGCCGGGAAGAAGAGAAGATCTGCCCGGTCCGCTGCGGGTAAGTTATTCTTATTTTAGGTCTCCGGCGGATCCGGAGGGCTTCAATAGAAGCCTGCGGGAGCCGTCCACGCGGGAGATCCGCACGAAAATGGAGCATGTCACGTTTTTTTTTTTTGTTTTTTTTTCATGCTCCCTTTTTTTTTTAAATCCCTTTTATTGACCATCCGTGGGTGTTTATCTACCCGCGGGTGGTCAATGCATCCCTATGGGGTGCGGATCCGCGGGCAGGAGAAGAGTTAAAATCCACTGCGGATTTTAATTCTTCTTTTCCCCGTGGACATGAGGCCTTAAACTTGGGATCTTTTTACACATTACTCTGCCTGTAACCAGTGCAGATCACTTCTTACTGTCACTGGGATGTAGAGGTTGGGGTGAGCCATCATTCTTTACCCAACACCACTCATACTTTATATTATTGCAGCATATCCCATATTTACACAGGGAAATGTGCCACCAACCAGCGATCACTGTTTGGCCAACGTAAAAGATGTAATCGAACAAACAAGTGTGTTATCGTTCAGACTATGAATGCCAGAACATTAGCACTGGGGATTAGGAGAGCAAGTTCTTTTAAACGTGTGTGTGTTTTTTGTTTTTTTTAAAGAGTGCATATTTAGCAGTAACTTTTGTTTGTCCCTTCCCTTTCTTTGAAAATAGTGTATAAAACCACATTCCCAAGATCACTTTCTCATACAGATGCATGACAGGAAGTGTGGCTTTTTGTTATCATCCATAGATTCTGTGTATGTATATTTTACCATGCAAGAGCAGCCTACATACTGGGGATGATATAAGCTGTACTAGTGACTCTGGAGCAAGCATTGTTCTGGAATTTACCATGTGTAATTCTGTGCAAGAACACAACAATCAGCCTTTCTCCATTGTAAAATGGCTGATAACAGGGAGCAATAAACTTCTCTCAGTTGATAAATGAAGGTAAATAAACTGGACGGCACATTTTTTACAGCCTGACAGCCAGTCAAATGATTGCACGGGCGTTTAGTCATCGCTGGACCAAGGGATTGTCGTTGGCTTCTCGCTCAGCGCTTCACCTTCTACGTGAAGCTCTGCGGCGGGAGCATTTACATAGACCGACAAACCTGAGATCCAGCTATGGCTTTCAAGCTGTAAACGAGAAGCAAGCTTATTTTTTTTATTTTATTTCTTTGTGCATTTACGCTACATAATTATTGCTTAAATTTTGACTGATCTCGGGTAAATGGCCCATTAGTGTCCCTTTTCAGCTACCCTTCCGCAACCTGCATTATATAAGACTAGTAATTATTAGGAAATTATAGTGCCAGTGTTTCTGGTGGCGCAGTGCGCCACTTAGTGGTATAATATAGTGGAAGGGATTGGAGTCGTAAGCACACAGCTGCTGTTTTAGGACCTGCTGGTTCAGGACTTGTGATGACGTCACAGTCATTGCTTACATGCGCATGACGTCAGTCATTGCTTACATACATTATCGCCCTCTGCTGGTTTAGGTTCTGTGATGACGTCACCGTTATGTGGTCAGGGGCGGAGCTAAGATCTGGTGACTGATTATATGATTGTGACATCACAGGTCCTGTCAGCAGGCAGCTGCTGTCAGACTCTGCATGTTTTATGCTTTGATACCTGCGATGACATCACCGTCATGTGATTGGGACAGAGCATGTAACTCGCTCACGGACAAGTGGTTGTTAGCACTTTGACAGATGACTTGACTGTTGCTTATAAGTTTTATGTTGTGAATATTTTTGTTTTAACTACAGTTGTACTTCCCCAGAATAATGGGCGACGGGGGTTAAGAGGCCCATCACCCATGATAGGAGTAACACAATTGTCACCTAAAGTTGACCATGCTGGCTTTGATAGCAAGCAAGATGCAAACTGGACAAACTTCAAAAAGGAAAGCAGGTGGACATTTGATGGTTCAAATGCATCGTCCCCCGCCACTAGCTGGAAGGAGGAAGTATGGAAAGATTGACTAGTTTAGTTTTTCATTTCATTATTTTTCCCTTATTTCCTCACTGTCCAACGCAGGGGTTTGCCTAAATGAACTAATGGGCGAATCCACAAACTGGGCCAGGGACTGAGAACTTTAAAAGATGGGTGGGACAATAGAGATACATTTCGTATTTGTGAGGACAGCCTAGCTCAGATATGTTTCAATTTTCATCCCGGCCTTGAGGGACGCAAACATTTAAGTGTATGTTTCCTGTTTTCATTTTATTTTTAGAACGGTTTTGCTTTCATTGTAAGTAACGTAATTTTGTGTTTTTGTTTTTTGTGTTTTGTCAGTACTGCATTTTTTGTATTGGTCTAAAACGGTTATGGCGAACCTTTTAGAGACAGAGTGCCCAAACTGCAACCCAAAACCCACATTTATGGCAAAGTGCCAACACATCAGGGGGTGGGGCTTATCACGACGGCTGATTTTTACCCCCGTCGTTCTAAAAAGGACAGGGCTGCTTCAAAATGGACACCGTGCAGATTTTAGCTGCTTTTTGGATGTGGAAATACTGCAGAATGTCCTCAGTGGAAAATTTTGTGGAAATTTTTAGCAGCATTTCCGCATCCAAAAAACAAACAAAATCTACACCCTGTCTATTTTGAAACAGCCCTGCACATTTCTGCCACATGAAAACATACCCCCGGTACCATAATGGCGACACCCTCACCCCCCTTCCCCGAGACCCATATACTTACCCCCTCCTTGTGGAAGCTCCACTCCTCCTCTGCACGACGTTGCTGCTGACACTGATCCCGGCAGCATATTAACTTTTTCTTGCCCACTTCTGCCCTAATCAGCAATTCCAGCAACCTGATTGGTGCAAAAGTTGGGAAGAAAAAGTTAATATGTTAGTGTGCTGCCGGACACCACCTCCCCCTGCTCTCATGGAACCAAGTAGTAGGAGACGTCGGGTGAGGGGGGGGGGGGGGGGTAGGAGGATCCCGGCTGCACACTGACGGCGCAGTGTGCGCCGGGATGAGCGTAGCTAGCAGCGGCGCTGAGTGAATGCTGGCAGGGGAGCTGCGGCTTCTGCCAGTATTCACAAGTGGTGTGTGATCGATGGCGACGCATGCCAGCAGGGAGGCCCCTGAGTGCCGCCTCCGGCATGCGTGCCATAGATTTGCCACCACTGGTCTAAAAACTTATAAGTTTGGTCCTTGCTGCTCTGAACCTTTTAAGCCTTTGGTGGTGGTAAGCCTTTGATTGCTGGAGAGTAGTGTGGGTGTGTATGTAGGTCCCTTGGCCTTCTACAGGGGTGGTAACAGCAAGAGTTTGGGGTGTACAGCCCAGACTTTGCACATCTATGTTTTGGGTCTGATCTAAGCAGCCCGAGTGGCAGATGTTCTCAAGACAGACTAAAGTTACAAGGGCGCTATTCCCACTTGAGTTCTGTCTGAATGCGATATGGATTTAACTCGCACAGGAAGAGAAGCCATTGATTTCAATGGGTTTATATGCGTGGTGGATTTCTCTTTTCGACCAATAGTCTGAGCTAAAAAAAAATCACAGCATCTCCTATTTTTGGGTGATTCTTGTTAAAGAACTTGCATTATTTCCTATGGGAGTTTGAGAAAAAGGAATTGCACTTGCATAGCATGAGATTTTCTGTTTTAGTAGCTCACTGTTGGAACCACTTGAGTTTATTTATTTTTTTTCTCCCATGTGCATAAGAAAATACAAGTAAAAAAATCTGATACAAAAATGCAGGAAAATCGTTAGGAAAATGGTCAGATTTTAATTGATCAATATTAGGGCCCGTGTGAATACAGCCCAGGTAAGTGAGATAGATAAACCCTTGGTGGGTGCACCCATGTTACGTGACACCCATAATAAATCTGGAGGGTTTGTTTTTCACTTCTGCATTGTGCTGTTACAATAACTTCCAGCTGGGTGTTGTCCCTACGCTCTGACACTAGGTGCTGAGAATATAGACTGTATAGTGTAGTCAAGATAGACTATGAGGGGAATAACACTCAATTATCAACTTATCCATACACTTCTAGAAGGAATAAAAGTAAACAGCGCAGTGCAGATACTTGATAAAAAAATCCCAAAGTGTTGGGATATAATGGGAAACGCAAGTATTTACTAAAAGAGACTTGTCCTGAGATGACTTGTCCTATAATGCTTTATCTGTAAGTGGTTTTTTTTGTTTGTTTTTTTTCGGGCGGGGGGGGGGTTGTTTTTGGGGGGGGAGGGGGTTGTTTTGGGGGGGGTGCTCATCTCAGAAATGGTGGTATGTTTTTTATTTTTTGTGTGTTTATTTCAACACTCTTATGTCACCATTTGTCATGATCTTGCTTACAGTGAAGTATATTAACGTTTTCATGCCAGGTTGTTAAAGAGGAGTCTGTTTGAAGGACGAGTCCTGGGAATAATAAGTAGCGTGCCTCAGCTGTTTCACTGAAGGAGCTGAGTAAGCTTGGATGTTAGCTGGCATGAACCACTGCACTAACAATGATGGGAAATTCTGCATCACATCTGCACTTCTGGAGTAATGAGAATCTAGGAAAACTTGCCAAGAAAACTGGCTGTGCGCATCTTTGTTTAAATTTTACATTTGGGATTGTTAATTAGTATCAGGCAAGAAAACTGGTTCTCCTCACCGTGCATCGTAAGGCAGCTCAACAAGAGCCTCTGTGAACCTTGTAACCTACACCTTGGGGCTATGCTGGCATTTGCTATATTCAACAGTTAAAAGGGGTGTTTATCTAAAAGTATAGAAAGCTAATGCTTCATGTGCAGAGGGCAAATGCTGGTGCAGACATGGGTATCTAGAGCCGTGGTAGAGCCCCTGCCATGTTATGGAGCCCTCGAGTGCAGTCTAGGACACCACTGGACGGTTGCACATTACACCTAATGCCCTGTGTTTTCAGTGAAGCGATCTAGATGCAGATTCAACCTTTATTTAAATCCATGCAGATGCAGTCTTCATAAATGTGTCCAAACATAAAAAAGGCGTAGCTTGATCATATAAGTGTTTTATCATGAGATCTATGGGCGTTTAATCTCTTGCTATACAGGTAGTTATGCTGCACGGTACAGCATATCTGCAAATAATGACGTATTTTTGAGGCCTACAAGTAAGACTAGTTGCGTTCCCCCCTCTGTTGTTGTCCTCTTTAACCCCTTAATGACGCGGCCCTTTTTTTTTTTTTTTTCTATTTTGGTTCCACCCCGCCCCTTCCCTTTTAAAAAAAATCGGAGCTCCTTTATTTATCCATAGACATTGCTGTATTAAGGCTTGTTTTTTGTGGGCCGAGTTGTAGTTTTTAATGGTGCTATTTAAAGTACCATATAATGTACTGAAAAACTTTAAGTGGAGTAAAATGAAAAAAAACATTTCACCATCTTTCAGTGCGTTTTGTTGCTACGGCGCACAAACCGCAACAAAAATGACCTGATAACTTTATTCTATGGCTCAGTGTGATTGCTAAGATACCAAACTTGTACAGTCGTTTTTTTTTTTGTTGTTGTACTACTTTTATTTATTTATTTTTTTTTAAAGACGTTTTATTTTTTTCAATAATTTTCTGCGCACAATAACTTTAAAACATTTTTTTTCTGTCGCTGTAGTTGAGTGAGGGCTCGTTTTTTGCGGGATGTCCGGTAGTTTCTGTTAGTAACAATTCGAACTACACACACCTTTTTGATCGCTTTTTATTGTGTTTTTTTCCTGGGAGACAGGGTGACTGAATTTCTGGCGTTCTTTATTTTTATTTTTTCAGACATTCGCTTTGATGACGTAAAATCTGCAGTGAAAGTCCGCATCGTAAACTGACGAGCTGCAGACTGTAAAAGCCGCCCTGCAGTCAATCTACGTCGCAGGCTTTTTCTGCAGCGTGTAGATGAAATGTTTTTCAGATCCTCCTCCACAATTTCTGTACTGTAAAATGCTGCAGGTTTCTCACAGCTAATTCAACTGGGGCAGATCTTGAATTTTCTAACATGTGAACATAACTTTTCCCTGTGTGTGTTTTTTTGTTTTTTTTTGCATCAGAGCTGTGTTTTTCTGCAAAAACACTGCTGCCACTTGCGATTTTTCTTGCGGGATTTTGCTGTGATTAATTTTTTTTTTGTGCAAAAGACGATTGGACATTTCAATGTTAAAATCGCATCGCACAAAAATCGCAAGTTTGTGCTTTGCTATGCAATAAAAAGGAGGCTCTATAGGGTAACATTGTAGATGGGAAGGGGTGGGGGTGGGGGGACACCGCAAAATGCAGAAAGATGGGGCATGCCGGAATATTTTTTTTCTCGCAACATCGCATGAGTGAAGGAAACCATTGCTTTCAAAATTCTGCATTTTCACTCGCATCACTCAAAAAAAGCGCAATTTTCTCGCAAGTGTGGTTGCACCCTTAGACAGTTTAACTTCAGTTTTGAGGATGGAAAGTATCAGAGAGGACAAGTGGCTGGGAAACTCTACATAGCTGCTGAATTTTGGTCAAGTGTTTCTTATCTTTTCTTTTACGTACTTTATTTTTGCTGGATTTTTCTCTTACATATTTGTGTGACTTAACATCACTTCACTTGACTATCCCTATAGCTATTTCCTCGTAGACCTCTTCTTGATTCATGTTATAACATACAGAATATTGACTTGCATGAACAGAGTAATTCAGTCCAACCCCCTGAATCCTCTGTATACAGTACTTGTATGCACCTGATATGACTAAGTAAAGCTCCATAGCTTCTTAAATGGCCACTTAAGGCTTCGATTTAGTCTTCTAGCAGCTGAGGACCCCTCCATACAGTACTTGCTACAGTATCTACATTGCTGGCCATAATGTCTCCCACCCCGGCCACATCACTCTTCTCTTCCTCCGGCGCTGCAGTCCTCACCTTGTCATTTAATAACTCAGTCCACTTACTCTAAAACTTCCTCTTCCTGTGGCCAGCAGAGAAACTCCCTGCATGAGTGATCTGTAACAGATTGCATCTGTCGGGAGTAATTACAGTGGGAAACGATTTTTCTTCCTAATTTCCATTTGAGGTGTATTATATTCTTGAAATGCGCTCGCTGATGTAGCCAAGTCTTTGTTTCTGCAATAGGATCAGGCACAGTCGCAGTGCTTGCAGCTATTTTCTTGGAACTCTTCCCTTTTGCAGAGAGACAGAATATGCTCCAACGACCGCAATTATACATTGACCAATGTCTTACAAATTGAGAGATAGGGAGGGAGAAGTAAGGCTGTGCTTCTGATAGTTCTGTATTACAAAGCTGATTAAAATGTGACTGGAAGGACAGTGGATAATCTGTTGGGAAACTCATGTGTCCTCAAAATACCTCTGTGTCTTAGTAGACATGGGAATGCTCTGATATGTGAGGGGATTAAAATAACACCATGTGACTCTTTCAACATTTTCTGCCACTATTGCCCCTTAAAGAAAAAAAAAACATTGGGTAGGGCTGCCCTTGGCCCATTGGTCTTCGATAAATGGGCCCATTGAATGAAGCGGCTGAGCACATGCTTGACTGCCACTCCAGTCGCATTCCTCTGCGCGTCTTTGTGCATTGAGTAGTTATCGGGGCTCTGGATAGGTAATAAATGGCCATTGTGGAAAAGCCCCTTTTAACCCATTAATGACACAGGACATAGTTATATCCTGTGCATTCAGGGTCTGTATGGAGGGGGATCGGGAGCCAATAATGACCTGTCTATTGCAGAAATGCTGTAGATTTTGACACAGAATTTTCTGTTGCAGAATAGCCGCAGCATTTCCGCTACATGTAAATGATTTTGCTTTAATAAGCAGGACTTGGGCTCAGATATGGCTTTAAAGATTAAGACAATATGAAAGATTTAACAATTTATTCAAATTAAGTGCATACTGATTATTGTCCTTTTGCTAATCTTATATATTTTACACACACGTGTCTATACACTTACAACTTAGATCACATCATAAAGTATATAGATTACCACTTGTATCACATCGCTGGAAAGGTAGCAACATCTGACTTGTATATCAGCAGCCGGAGAAGACCACTTTTAAACGTCACCAAGACAGAAATTCAGCAGGAAACTGGATAGGTAGAGCTTCACCTTACTTGTCTGACTACTGTCTTGGGCAGGAAAGCAAAGCTTTTATACTAACTTAGCAAAAAAAAAAAATGCCTACATGTGGGTTTCCTAGTCTCCATGGGGCAGAAAAATAAACCTATTGTGTGCAATCTTTATCTAAAACCTACACAGCTGATCCTCCTCCCAGATGCATGATGGCATGACTTCGTGTGCTAACTGTTAAAACATACAGGTCTACATTTTATTGCACAGCCATAAATCCCTCCTTAAACATGGACTTTAGTTCTGTCTAGGACAGAAGAGCACTGTAGTTCATTCATGGCTAAAGGCTGGTTTAGACACAATGATTCTCGTTCAAAAAATCACACAAAGCTGTCTTTTGAGCGAGAGTCGTTGGGTCTAATTGCAATGACATCGTGCGTTTTTCGTTAACGAGTCGCTGATCTTTCCGCATGCTAATAGAGAACAATCAGCCTTATCAGGAGTTCACAGTGGGATACCGCTGATACTATTGTTTCAGCTGTATCCCGCTCCGTGAACACAGCCCGGGTATGAAGAACACAGAGCTCCATCTGTGTTCTGCACACCCTGCTTGAAGAGAGAAGAGCACCGCACAAGACAAGTAGCCCCGCTGGTCTTCTGCATAACCCGCTCGGTGAGTTCAGCTGTATAACAGCTGTGCGCTCCGTGAACACAGCAGGAGTATACAGAAGACAGTGCTCCAGTTGTGTTCTGTATACCCCGCTCAGAGTGCTAAGTGAGCGCTCAAAACTGTCAATCAAACTGCCGTTTGAGCGATCGCCTTGTCCTGGGAATGCACACAACGATTATCGCTCAAAAGATGTTTTTTGAGCGAGAATCGTTGTCTAAACCAGGCATAAGAGAAGCAAAATGTAGTCTAGATAATACATATATAATCAAACAATCGCAATATTATGTTGCAAGTAACGTGAAGTTGTACATGGTACAGTCTTCTAAGCCTCCCAATGTTGACCATTAATGCAGGTTTTATTGTATATGAAGTAAATGTAGGGTGCTGCAGGATAAGTGTGAGCTCTACATCACTGACTTATTTTCCCTTTTCTGTTCTCCCTCAGGAACCATGCGGTATGTACGAAAAAGCCTTTATTCACTAGACTCTGCACCAGCCAAAGGAATTTCCTGGGAATGGATGAATGATGATGGCTCTTGGACAGCTTATGAAACGCAAATTTGCATATTTATAGAGGAAAACTTTAGCAAGGGCCAACCAGCTATAGATCTTGGAATATTTGGACTATGTTACCACATTGACTTTCTTATACTTGTTCAGACAAATCAAGTCACTGGTTTTCGACGGCAAATCCATAGACTTATCGATATACCTTATCCATTAACTACCAAAGCGGGACCCGCGCATAAATCCTCTGCCTGTGCTTGCCACCAGTGTCTTGCAAGTAATGGTGCAGGGCCCATGCCCGTTCGGTATAGACACTCAATGATTAATCTGTCTGCTTCCTCAAACTACCCAAACGCCAGTCGGACATCTAACAGCAATGCTGGTTACTTACCTTATTCAAAACCAGCAATGACTAGTGCAAAATCGGCCCCAAAGCTTAACAGCTCTTGGTTGCCCCCATTAACCTCAATGCAGTTTCCTGTTCCTCCTTCTGCTAATGGAATGCAGTTTCTTGGACATCCTCCTCCTACTAACGGAATAAGGTAAATGATTGCTACACTGTTTATTTTTCTATTAGGTGTTTGTTATAATGTAGGTTTAAAGTGTTGTCTCTGGACTTAAAGGGGTTTTCCAGGACTCAAGCATAAAGTTAAAAGGACTTAAAATTGTTTAAAAACTGAATACTCTCCTCTCCGATTCGCTCTCTGTCTGGGGCTGCAGCACTGGATGGGGAGCGACCGTAAGAGGCGAGTATTCCCTTTTTATTTTAAGCCTTTTTTAAATGTAATTTTAAGTCCTGGAAAATACCTTTTTTAACTATTAATACGGTATATCCGTACTAGATCATACACAACATAGGTTTTCAACCTTAATCAGTAACTGTCTAAATATTGCTGCTATGTACTTGTTTTTGGCGTCCCCTGGTGTTCCCCGTGAAAGCCAGTGGAATCCGCATCTGAATTTTTCAAATCTCGTAACTTGCTGCGGAGTTGCATATTTTTGTAACAGAATTGCACTGCAGTGTACCACGAATCAACATGCAACCTGCATGCAGAAAAAAAAATGTACTGTATCTTCTTGACTGTGGTACGGATGCAGTGACCAAAATTGCCATGTGAACGTATCCAGATATATCCATTAAGTTTTCTATTACTGCTTATGATGCCCACAGGTGTTCATGGGATTTCCCTTTTACATCGTCTACTTATGTGGCGAATGTTGGTTGCGTGTCATGTGCAAGAGGTTCCAGGTGGTCTTGATTTAACTATTTGGGTATTTAAGACCACCAGCAGTAGCAACATTAAGGCCTCCCCCACACAGGCGTTCGCCATGCTGCGTTTACTGCAGATTCAGACAAGTTTCAGGACAGCTGAAAAAGCAGCCAAGGATGCTGGAAAAAAAATCACTACTCACCTGGAAGATGTCATTGGGGTCCCCGGACCTCCGTGCAGCCTTCCCTGCACCTGTCAAGCTGTCAGGAGATCTTTTGCTAACGACGGCGATGTGGAAATCCCCACCTCTAGCAAGAGCTTGCCCTGATTTGGCTGAGTCAGCTGATTGACAGCTGTGATGGTGCATTCAGCGCTGGCTATGATTGGCTGAGGGCTGTCACTCACATCTGACTCAGCCAATCAGAGCAATCTCTGGCTAGAGGCAGGGAATTCAATCTCTGTCTCTAGTAGAAGATGCTCTGTCGGTGTAACAAGTGGACGGGAGTCTGCATCGCAGCATCGGGGAACCCCGATGACACCTGCCAGGTGAGAATCACTTTATGGTTGTGCAGCTAGTGCTGGCGTTTAGCACTGCCCAAGACGCGGCACACTACGTTTTGACGCTGTACAAAAATGTGTGTGTGAGGGAGGCCTAAGAGCATCACGACCACCAGGGGTTGCGTTAACCAGTATCTTATCAGTAATATCTAGGCACAGGACCAAATTACTCTAATTGGTATTTTTTGCTAGTTCTATGGTAGTAGAGTAAATTAATATTTCTGAGGCCATTTCTTCGAGCCTAATGATTAAATACTAGAGTTCTAGATAACCAGCCAGACACATCTATTGGTCAGTTTTGGCTTTTGAAGGGTAATTCCTAGACCTCGAGGTACTTTGCACTAAGATGGAAGGGTATTTTCGCCCAGGTTTTTTAGCACGTGAATTTTGTCCTTTGTGAGATGCACAGATTTTACATGAAAAAGCAGCCCATCTCTTACAATGGGTCTACTAACATGAGCAATTGTTCTCACAGCTATGTGGCCAGATAGAAAGATTGCAGTATGTGGTGATTTTTGGGGGGATTTTTACTCCTTTCCTATGGTACCAAAAAAATGCATTGAACTTTCGAGTGCACTGCGATTTAAAGAAAAAAATGCTATTGAAATGGCATGCTATTTTCACGCATGTGTACAGTGATAGTTTTGCATTGCATTCGCATAGAAAATTGCACGTGTGAGTGTGACATCTCAGACCAATATTGTACTGGCCCGTGTGAATGCAGCCTTAGGCTAGGTTCACGTGGGGCAGATTTTCAGCAAAATTTCTGTGTGGACAGAAAATCTGCAGCATTTACAGCAGCAGCAAAATGGATGAGATTTTCCAAGGATGAAATCCGCACAAAACCCGTGCGTAAATTGACATGCCTTATGGATTTTAAATCCATGGCATGTATTTTTATAGCGCTAGATTCCACCTCTACACCAAAATTCGCATTAAAATCCGTGTCAAATCACACCAAAATGTGCTGTTTTTGATGTGGCTTTTCTGTGGACACAGAATAGAATAGAAACTGCAGGTGGCGCTATTCTAACATGAGTCAAGGAATGTCTTGGGCACAGAAACCGATTTCTAATTTATTTTTATCTTTTTAAATTTTTAAATACAAAAAGTGTGCATAATTATGGTCTGGATTAAAAGGGGTCGTACCAGAATTTTAAGTTATCAACTATCCATAGCGGTCAGACCCCCCCCACTGATCAGCAAGTTACCCCCCTTTCCTGTGTACAACAATTGATATTGCGGACGGGCTGCGGGAAAGCAGGATTCTCAAAAAAAATAAAATGCTGCGCATGTACGCCAGCCGCAGCTTCCGCACACATCCGCAGTACAGAAAAAAGACCCGGACTGGTAAGTAGAGCTCTCAGCCGCGGGCAGGGTCTATTTTTTAAGTTCCCGCATGCGAAATCCAACTTGCCCGTGGACACGAGGCCTTAAGTTGTAAAACATTTTTTTTTCTTTCTAAAGGAACTTTAGCTGCTCATTCTAGAATAAGGTCCAAAGCATGAGCAATCCAGGGGACATGAAGCATGTAAGCTTTAAGTATGAAATGTATGAATACCATACTGCAGCATCATAGGCTGGGGTGCTTGTTAAAGGGGTTGCCTAGAAATATTAAACATGGCTACTTTTTCCCAAAATCTGCACCACACCGGTCTACAGTTTGTCTGGTATTGCAGCTCGGCTGCATTGTAGTGATTGGGGCTGAGCTGCAATATGGCAAACAGCCTGTCACTAGGTATGGTGGAAGAAAGCAGCCATGGTTTTGTAGTCCTGGAGAACCCCTTTTTAATCTTCCTAAACATGAAAGTAGAGCCTGGATTTTAGTGTTTTGTCAATTCATGTTTGTTTCAATTTTGAATTTCTAGCATACCATCCCTTCCTGTCCAGAATCTGAAGAACAGTTCCACGAAACAGGCTATTGCAGGTAAAGTAATAGAATCGGTAAAAGCCTTAAATGGGTTTTCTGAGGATTTAATGTTACACAAAACCATGCTCCGCTTGCAGCACTAACATCACAACATACATGCTCACCCTTCTGCTGCCGGCTCCCTGGTTCCCACTACTGGCTGCAGGGAGCCGGCAATGATGTCCCCAACAAAAGGGCCATGTGATGGCAGCGATGGACGAGTGTGGGGGGCAGTATGTGTTCTGTGATTTTACTGCTGCAAGGTTTTGTTTAACACCTATGTCCCCGGATAACCCCTATACGTTTCTGAGCATGTAAATCTTTATTTTATGGGATGGGGCTCTGTATATTAGTGTTCACTATTTTCTTCCTTTCTATCTGGGTTCCGTTGCACTTTGCCGGGCAGAATAGTGTATTATGTCGTATAGCTCTGCCCGGCAAAAGACAGGAAAAAACGGATACAAATGGTTAGGTTTAGTTATGGACGCCACTCAGTGGTGTCCATAACTAAACGGATAATAGTGGATCCGTTATGGCTTCTACAACCAAAAACCGAAGCAATGGTAGCAGTGTGAGTGAACCTTTATGCTGGGTTCACACGGAGCGGAATTGCTGCTGAAGTTCCCCGAGGACCCTCCGCACGTAAATCCCGCTGCATTTACAGTAGCAGAAAAGTGGACAAGATTTTTAAAATCACAAGCTGTGAAAATAACCTGCACAAAATCCGTGCGGAAACTGACTTGTGGCGCAGAATTCACATCCACGACACGTCAATTGTGTCTCAATCTCCATTGCTGAATTCACCTCATTCGCAAACCCAACGCCAAATGGTGTGGTCTTGGAGGCAGGCATTTCGCGGTGGATCTGCAGCCCCGTGTGAACCCATGTTTACATTCTGTAAAACGTTAGTCTAGTTCAGCGCTTCAGTAGACTTCTGCTTGACTAATATTTGCATTTACTAACATGCACTGTCCTAGTCCTGCACAGTATACATGGGGTTTACTTGTGAGCTGATTATTGTATATACTCTGCTGACTTTAAAAGAGTCGTACCCAACTATGGACACCAATAACCCTTTCTGGACCTTGCACCTGGCATTTACACTTCTACTTTACTCTTTCGACTCTAGACTGAAGCTATCATTATGGCTGCATTGGCAGGATTCATGCAGCCTGACTATTATATCCACCTGCACATGGCAGAGACCGATTCCGCATGTGGGAGCCCGCAGCGGAATCCAACCCTGGCAGCAGCGGGTTCCACGCATACCTGTAATTTATCATCTTTTTCTAATTCCTCCCCCAACCCCCCCGCACCGTCGCTAGGTGATGACGCAGAATTCACAACCTGTCCACAATGTTAATTGCGGATGGTCTGCGAGTCGGACTGCTTCCATTGACTTCAATGAAAGCCATCCATGCGGAGCCCACACAAAAATGGAACATGCTGTGATTTTTCCTTTTTTTCCCTCTGCTTGTGGAACCGTGGATTCCGCAGCAAAAAATCTGTCTGTGTGCAAGCGGCCTATTGGAATGCATCTTCATCAAATTATTGGGTCCCAAACAGTCTCTCCTGCAGCATTGGTTTAGTCTCTTGGAGCGAAAAATAGCCTTGTCCATTAAAACCAATCCAGCTTTTATTTTCTAATCCGCTCTGGAAAATTGCAATGCGGGCTGCAGTTCCTATAGGCTACAAGGCTAATGTATCAGATGTCGCAGTGGAACATGAGGCTTTTGTATCTCCTGAACGCCCTCCAGTGTTTTCAGTTTCATTGCAGGTTCTGATGAATGGGACTGTAATGTTCAGACCTCGCTTCCTGTAAGATCAAGTGTTAGATGTTCTTCTGCAGTAAAGGCCTTCTGTGTTGCTATGGCATTCGTAGCTTGGATCTGCTCTAGACAGGAATGCAGACAATCCCCCTCCTGCCTGCAGCCTAGATCACGGCCATGTGAGGGGGATTGGAAGCTCGGCTATACCTTGTCACAGCCTAGATCAGGGGCATGGGACACGAGGAATACAGGACAAGAGCAGCTCTGTACAAATGTACCAACACGAAAGCCAATCAAAATAATCCTAATCCCATTCTATCATCACTCAATATGGGCCCTGCTTACGGGGACCGCTAAGAAAGGAGTATATGCTTCTAATAAATTAGATCTTTGTTACACAAAGTACCGAGGAGAAGCCTGTGCATGCTGCTACAAACGTAGCGTCCCTGAGAAACTATACAACTTGGGAGCAGTCGGAGTACTGTTTGGTATGCTTTTATTTCAATGAATAGGGCTCCTAAAAGATTGCAGAAAGGTCTGCTTTTTCTTTCTCAGGAGAAACCGCGCCACTTGTGTCTATAGGCTGTTTCTGCTATCACAGCTCTGCCCCATTAAAGTTACACAGTAGTTAACCCAAAACTTTCTTCATCTCATTTCAGCTGTTAGTTGGCTTGAACTAACTGTTGCTTATGCTTCAGAATGCTGTTACAATATTGCTAGTTTATTTTCATGCTTATATTGACACCATTTCCTGTGTGCATATAGTAAATAGTAGTAACACGCTGAGTCTGGTCCTCTTACTGCTTGCTATGTAGTCTAGGTTTACCATTTTCATGTCACAATGGCTCAAAAAATAGATTTTACGGTTTATAAATGAGCTTTTTAACAAGTACCTGTGTTTCTTTATATTTTTTTTTTTCTTATTACTGTTTTGTTCATGGTTGTCTTTTAGAGATGAGCGAGCATACTCGTTAAGGCGATTTACTCGAGAGCGCATCGCCTTTTTCGAGTACCTGCTGGCTCGTCCCTGAAGATTTGGGTGGGGGGGGGGGTTGTTGAGGGGATCGGGAGGGAGATGTCTCACACTCTCCACCCTGCTCCCTTCTGCAGCCCCCCTGAATCTTCAGGGACGAGCAGGCAGGTACTCCAAATAGGCGGTGCTTTCTCGAGTAAATCGCCTTAACGAGTATGCTCGCTCATCTCTATTGTCTTTTTATTTGGTTAACGGATGGCTTTACAAAGTTGGTAGTTTTTCGCTTTAAAAAGGAAAGAAATCCTTCCCTTTTGTTATGCAAAAAAAATTTATGTTGAGGGTTAAAAAGAATCTATTGGCATAAAACAATCCTCCTTTCATACAGTAAGTATAATAATTCTTGGGAATATTCCATTTAATTTTGTATTTCATGTTCTCAGCACACCTCATTTTTCATCCCAAGTTTGCATGAATAGCACTGACAATCATATTCGCTTTAGCATGTGTTAATGAAATTCTCCATTTTTACCAAAAAAATTATATTTTTTTTGATTTTGCATATTTTGTTCTATACGGCACTTCCTGCTTTTATTTCGAATTTGTTCGATTTTGTGTTTTATTTTTATTTATTACCCTCCCCATTGTTTCCTTTTGCATGTGGATTTTCATGTATACCTAGGCATGACGGCTATTCTGATGTCTGCGGCTGGGCTCCCCGTACGCCTTACCTCTTCGTCTGCACCCACCAACCCACAAGTGGCCAGTAAACGCGATAAAAACTCAGTTAGGAGATTGAGGAAAATGCCAAAGAAAGGTAGTTTATCAATCCTTTCACACCCCTTTTTAAATCTTTTTTGTATGCTTTCAATTTTTTTTTTCTTTAACTCTAAGTTGCCTTTATGTGAGTTCTGTATTACCTCAAATATTATTTTTTCTTTTTTTTTTTTTTTTTGTCGAGAGGATCCTGCAAAAAATGCTTCTTGCTTTATGCTGCTGTTACATAATACGGGTAGTAGAATAGCACTTTTAAATGCAATACTTATAGTTTGTGATTATATATAATGTATACTGTACTGTTCTTGAGTTACAGAATGCATTTATAACCCAGAGCTGCATTTGCGATTCTGTTGGTAGCTGCCAGAATTGGTGGTTCTGTAAACACAATCAACTGTTGAGTCTAGTGTAACTAGCCAGCCAATCTACTATACTACGTTGCTGGAGAGTCGTGGTGTTTTGTGGCTGTTTAAATAATACATTGACTGAATAGATGTTTGGTGTAAAGGCTACATATCCCATATACAGTATGCACTGACCTAGCAGCTTGCTGAGAAATGTTAGCTAAGAAGCCCACAGAATTGCCACTTATTGCATTCTTATCCAAAAAGTGGTCAATTTTGTCACCTTATATTCAGTAAACTAAAATAATTCTCCATAACGAGAAGGAAAAATGAAGCAATAATTTTGTCTTTATCTTGAATGGGGTCATATACATGAGCGATACTCCTCCCCCCCCCCCCCCCTCCTTACCCGTCCACCGCATCGTGGTGCGAGAATTCATGGCATGTCCTATTTTTGAGCGGTCCCTTCGGATGCATTGCACAGTTTGAGAGCTGCACGTAAGAAAACGATGGGGAAACACTTGCCGATCCTCCCGCTTGGTTGAAAGCCTCACATCCACGGGGAAATCGCGCGTTGGCAAGTGCAGTATTGGGCCACGTTTCATGGCCCGATCTCGCACGTGTGAATTAGTCCTAAGTAGGATGAAGACCAGGGAGCTTACTTAACAGCAGAGAAGGTATCAACTATATCAGACTGTTGGCCATGGTTACCAAATCTTTGATACATTACTTGCGCTAAAGGGCGCATACCATTAATGAGTTTAAGGTTATGGCATCATTAACCATAAATAAGGATTCCCTGGTAAAAACAAAACGGTAATGGAGCCAACCATCTCACTGTTCTCCAGGCAGCCAAATTAACAGAGGCTAGAATGAGAGAAGCACTCCAAGAATTACAGATAGTTGCTGCATAGTCGAGAAATATTATAATATTTGGAAGAATTTACCAAATATGCTAAAATTTTGCTCTGCCCAACATCTGTGGCAGCAAGAGGGATAAGATCACTCAAACATAATGCAGCGAAGAGGTAAGCTTGACGGGTGATGAAAAGTTGGGTCACTATTTTGGGGGCAGCGGTGGACATACCAATAAATTGTAAGCTAGCATAGCGTTCCCATCCTCTTTAGGCACTGAAGTGATAGAGGGGAGGAGTGAGCACTGCATTTGCAGTAGTCGTAAAGGCAAACTGTACATTTAAGAGGTGCTGGGGAGGTGTATATGGTTATTATGGAGCAGTCATTCTGGTGGAAACAGACTAGTCCTTGAAGGCTTGACTAGAAATATCAAAATTGCACTGCTGTAGGCCCCCAATATTTTCCGTGCATGTGTGCGTCCCTATTGATTCTATGGGGATCTTGGTTGCACAAATGCATAGGAAAATTAGGCAGGCTGCATTTTTTGTTTGTTTTTTATTTTGTGGGAGACTGAAATGTGCACGAAAAATATACACCTGTGAAATCAATGGGTTTTATTCTCTGCGTTATGTACGTTCAAATACACATGTAAATACACCCGTGTGAAGGAGGCCTTAATGCGATATAGAGGATACCCGTATACTAATATTCCCACCCTTCAATCTGTGCAAGTTCTATATGTAGGAGATTTTTATTTATTTTTTTAAAGCTATTCTCATTTGCCACAAAGCTGTCTGTTCTCCAGTGTTTGTGTTATTACTGTTCTGCCTCCGCTCCTACTGCTGTCGTCCCCAGGCTGTAAGGCAAATCCGTTCTGTCAGGTAGATGGCTTATCCCCTTCACAGCGCCTGTTCCCCACTGGATCCCATGCACTGTCAAGGTCTCCTACAACATTGTAGACCTGATGCACTAAGACCCTGATGGTGCATTGGGTCCAATAACGATCGCTGTAAGGAGAGAAGCCGTCTGCAGCACAGAACGGCTTCTCAATACGCAGCACCTTTGGACAGGAGCGGAGGGAGGACAGTAATAACGCAAGCACTGGAGTCTACATCTTGAGGACACAGGAGAATTGAAAATCACTAAAATACCAAGGAAACAATTCTTAATAAACACTGATATGGGAACAGCTGTGCCTGCATCAGGTAAAGATGATTTCTCAGCCCCATCTTCACCCAGTTGCATAGCTGAAGAGAGGTTTTGTAAAAAAAAAAAAAAAAAAGGACAGAATAGGCTGATAAAACCAATTGCTTATGATATACAATATTTAAAGAGTAACCACTTTTTAATGAAGAAATGTAAAAACTGAGAACTACATAAGTAGTATCACCCCATCCATAACAACCTGTACTATAAAATATTACACTATTTATGCAACACAGTAAATTATGTAAAGACAAAATAATGGCAAATAGCAGTTTTACATTCATTTTTATTCTCCAGAACAGAAATAAAAAATAATCAAAAAGCCGTATATACATTAAAATATCAATAAAAACTACTACCCATATATACTGGCGTATAAGACGACTTTTGAACCCCGAAAAATCTGCTCTGAAGTCGGGGGTCGTCTTATACGCCGGTAATACAAAAAAAAGAGTGTCAAAAAAAAAAAAATCATTACTCACCTCCCCCGGCGTTCTGTGGCGCTGCTGCAGGCTGTCGCTCCCTCCTGGTCCCTGGCAGAGCATTGCTTTCTGGACGCAGGGCTTGAAATCCCCGCCTCCAGAAAGCTAATACTGTGATTAGCTAACACACGCCGTCAGCCAATCACAGCCATTCAATGACATCATTGAATGGCTGTGATTGGCTGAAGGCACGTGTGTTTTGTGGAGGCGGGGATTTCAAGCCCTGCGTCCAGAAAGCAATGCTCTGCCGGGGACCAGGAGGGAGCGACATCCTGCAGCAGCGCCGCAGAACGCCAGGGGAGGTGAGTAATGATTTTTTATTTTTTTTGCTCCGCTGTATTCCCGGCGTATAAGGTGACAGTTGGGGGGTCGTCTTATACGCCCTGTCGCCTTATACGCCGGTATACACGGTAATTGTCCTGTAAAAAAAAACCTACAGCTCTGATGAGAAAATAAAAATCCTATGGTTCAAGAACATGGTGACACACACACAAAAAATCTTTCTTATAAAAAAAAAAAGTCCGACCCCCCCCCCCCCCCACACACACTGTCAGCGTAAAGATCGTTCTCCTCTGCCACAGCTGTAACAGCTGTGGCAGAGAAGAACGATGTTAGCCCATTGAATTCAATGGAGCCGGCAATACAGCCGGCTCTATTGAAAGCAATGGGTTGCCGGCGTACGCGGGATGAATTGTCGGGAAGGGCTTAAATATATAAGCCCTTCCCTACAATTCATCCAGAAATGTGTAAAAATAAAAAATATATATATATACTTACCTGGTCCCGGCAGAACGATGTTAGCCCATTGATTTCAATGGAGCCGGCAATACAGCCGGCTCTATTGAAAGCAATGGGTTGCCGGTGTACGCGGGATGAATTGTCGTGAGCCAATCAGAGGCAGCCCTCACTCACCCATTCATGAATGGGTGTGAGTGAGGGATGCCTCTGATTGGTCAGGCTGTGACCAATCAGAGGAATCTCATTCAGCAGGCGGGGATTTTAAATCCCCGACTGCTGAATACTACTCACAGCTGTTTAGAGCAGTTCAGGAGAACTGCAGCCTGCCCCGCTGAACTGAACTCCGTCTCCCGGGACCAGGTGAGTATGTATATATTTTTCATTTTTACACATTTCTGGATGAATTGCAGGGAAGGGCTTATATATTTAACCCCTTCCCGACAATTCATCCCGCGATCGCCGGCAGCCCATTGCTTTCAATGGAGTCGCTTCTAGATGAATTGCAGGGAAGGGCTTATATATTTAAGCTCTTCCCGACAATTCATCCCGCGTACGCCGGCAGCCCATTGCTTTCAATAGAGCCAGCTGTATTGCCGGCTCCATTGAATTCAATGGTCAGTGCTCGTTTAATCGAGACGAGTACCGCGTGGTGCTCGTCTCGAGTAACGAGCATCTCGAGCACCCTAATACTCGAACGAGCATCAAGCTCGGACGAGTATGCTCGCTCATCTCTAGATAGGACTCCTCTAAATGCTTTGTATATTCATTGGCCAACTTTGTTTTATGAATACTCTGCTGTTCTGGAATAAAAGTTCTGACTGAAAGAATCCCAAAAATCTTCTGTATCATGGTTGAAGACCCACCTGGATTTAGAGGAGTCCTATCTGGTACAGGACTCCTACGAAGTAAGTTCATTCATCATTCACGTATTACTTATTATCCAATCATCAGGTGTGCGGGGTTTTTACTATATTTTGCTATGGTGTTTTATGAGCGAGGTACTTTTTCCTGCGTGGTGTTTCCCCTGACGCTCTCCCTGTGCATTAGGGATCTGTCTATTGGATATAACATAAGGCCCCCTTGGACTGGCTGTGTGGACGCCTGTCATCTGATGGGCTTAACACACCGTGTGAGTCCCCTTCTTTTCCATACAAATTGATCTCTTGTCCATTGATTGGAACGTGTATCCATGTATTGATTTTTAAAGGTTCAAAAAAGCTTTTAGAAAACAAACTCCAAGTAAAAACGCAGCCTTTATTGGAGAGACAAAAATGTTAAACTGCAAAAACTATCTATTTAGCCAAGGTGCAAAGTAGGGGGTGGGGGGGGAAAGTATATATCATAGAATACCAGCAGACAATCCCTCCCCCTCCCCCACCCCCGCATTCCTGCATTATTAAAAAAATACAGCTGGTTCTGCAAAATAAGCTTCACCTTGCTATGTCAATGGAGAAATAAAAAAAGCTTATCCTCAAAATGGTTGCAATGAAAACGCAACGATGACGACGTCCCGAAGGACACAAATGGCTGCATAATTAAGGGGATTAATGCACTTGGCTATGTCAGCAATGGTATATAATTGACTTGATTTATTAATGTACCTCTTCTGCCATGTTTGTTGCTGCAGCTGCTTTTCTCTACCTCTGGAAGGGTCAGCTTGCCTCATGCACCCTGTACAGACCATAACATGAGCAGGATCTCAGGATTTATCTCTAATGGGTTATGAAGCTGTGTCTGGGAGATGCAGGAGGCAGGACCTTGGATCTCCTGCCAGAGAGTTCATATGGTTTCAGTAATGGTGGAAATTGGTGACAAATGTGCCGTAGAGGCTGAGAGCAACGCTGTACATGAAGGGGGGGTGGGGGTGGGGGATGGGGAGAAGCCTGTTCTGTGCAGTGCTTGGGGGACACACAATACAAGAGTTGTAAGAATAATCTAGTTCATGGAAAACATAATTGTTGCAACTGCCAAATCTAGAAAGGAGGTTTAATGGGTTTCATGGGCATTAATTGAGGGTTTTGTTGCTTTGCCTTGAACAAACTATTAAACACTCTTTGGACGAAACACAATCTAAGGCCCCCTGGACACGGGCAGAATTTCAGTGGCGGGATTTCTCCCAGAATTTCCGCCTGTGTCCGCCTGCATAGGATTGCTTTAGATAACGCAATCCTAGTCAGACAGCTGTGGTTTGTCTGTGTGAAAACACACGCGGAAAACAAATTGCTGCATGTTGTATTTCTGTGCGGGTCTCGCAGAGGCCCGCACAGAAATGGCACTGGTAATGGGCCGGCTCCTCTGCGCATGTGTGTCGGCTGGCGCATAGTGGAAGATGCAGACGCCTGGAGTGTGTGAGCCGCAGGCCTTTCGCAGCGGGATCCGACCCGGCCGTCTGCAGGTGGCCTTAAGTACAGTATTAAAAAAACAAAAATCCTCGCAATGCAAAATGCATTACATTATATAACAGTCCAAAAACAGAAAAACAAAAGTTAGCAAAAAAATGTATAGCAATTAGAAGAATCACTACCGTGTTTCTCCAAAAATAAGTTTTATGTTAATTTTCGCCGCAATGGAGGCACTAGGTCTTTTCAGGGGATGTCTTATTATACTTAAATTACAGCCATGGTCTGGGTCCCTCCTGGTCTTTGGCGTTCCGGCACACTTGCTTGCAGTTCTCAGCTGCCGACAGAAGATCGCTTCCTGGTAACAGGGTTTGTTAGCCCCGCCTCCAGGAAGTGATGTCTCTCATAGGCTGAGCTGAAGCACTTGAGAACAAATTAATGCAGCGCTTGAAGAACCAATCACAGCCATTGCGTTGGTTCATTGAGCGCTGCATTGATTAGCTCAGCTGTAGCCCTAACCCCTCCCCACCGACTATAGGGATAGGTCTTATTTTTGGGGAAACTGGGTAGGAATCTAGAGCTCCTCACTCACATTTATGCTAAGTCTCTACTGCAAATGCCTGTCCTCTAGGATAATTCAATTTCTCATGCCTGTGAAAAAGGTACATGAACATACAATTTTTATGTTCTTCATTTCTACTCAACTTTGTACCATTTAGCGGTGTCTAGAAAACAAGTTACTTGTAAATTGTAGAAGACTCAATGGAAAAGATTTGATATTGAAAATGCGCCAGAAAGTTTGCACCACATTTTTGTTAGGCAATTTTGGACACTACCCCTCCACCTCTTTGCCACCCCAAACATTTCAAGAGTTGTGGTTTCATGGAAAATGTGGCACTGAGCAAAATTGCACCAAAATTTTGGTGCAAGAACTGTCCCAAGCTAACTGAAAAGTAGTATAAAGTTAAGACATGTATAAAGATGTGCCAGATATGCACTTTGTCAAAAAAAATTCAAACCCCTAGAAGGAGTTGTCATTTTGCTGCAAAACTCAGCATACAGTTACATACCGGGCAGATATACAAATGATTAGAGTTGTGGGGTGATTAGATGAACTCTTGTGCCACCTGAGGCCCTAAAAGTGGTTCCACCCTTGGTCTATAAAAAGGCTCTCAGAGGCTCCTTGTGTGTAGTGGACCTCTTTCGGCTTGTGTAGGGCTTGTTGACCACTAGACACCTCTGCAATGCAATCATAGATATTTTGCCCAGTTAACAGTTTGACAGTGAAGCATTATTGGAATGTGAGAACCTGGATGATCGTGTCAACTAATTTGCCCGCTACCTGGGCCATTCTGACCAGACGTTTAGGTGTTGGCTCCAGTGGATGTTTGAGGGCACGCACACAAGGTGAAAGGGGTTGTGCTCTAGAGGCAAGTTACAGCAAATGTGGACTGATATGCCACAGGATACCATACAGAACCTGTATGCCTCCATGTCCACCTGTATCACATCTTATATCCAAGCCAGAGGCGGCCCAACAGGGCACTAGAGACTCCCTTCAAGGGGACCGTTTTTTCATAATATGCTTTTGCTCTGATATTGTAATCCCTTATATCAATGTTGCACTCAGACAGTTTTTCAGTCGATTCCAACTCCTTCCAGCTGCTTGATTCTTTTTGACAATGAGCCATGAGCCGTTGTGCTATATCTGGCACGTTTTAAGACTTTCTACTGTTTGCATTGTATATTAGATGGGATTAGTAAATCTATCTCAATGATTTGCCACATACTGTAGCTGTAGTGGAAAGGTTATATAGCTCACAGGTTAACAATTATTAAACTAATACTGGATTTCAGGTGCTTTCCATCAAAAATTAAAATATCAAGTTAGAGGAAAATTATAAAAAAAAACTATAAGGCCACCTGCACACGAGCATTCCGGATTCCGCTAGCGGATTTTCACGCGCGTATGGTACCTAAATGTGCTTGCGGATAGGTGCGGATGCGTGAAAAATCACGCGCGGATATACGCGGATGTGTTGCGGGAAAAAAATGCGCAGAAAAACCAGCAGCCGCCCCTTATTGTAAACCCATCCCCTAGAGAACTGCCCATTCCTTGGAAAACAGCTTAAAAACCAACACCCAGACTCCGTTTTGTCCCTCTTGCTTGTGCGAGCACCGTTAAATTATTCTGGCAACATGCTTTCACCCGGTGAGCAGATGTCTTTGTGGGCATGGTTGATCCATGTAACTTTTTTCGGGCGCTTCTCCAGCGTGACTTTATTTCAGTCACTGCAAAAAAATTCACAAGAGGAATTCATTACTACAGATTTTGCGTTCTTACATCCTGCATTGGCAAGAAATACTACCAATCTCCCTCTACACATTGCGGGTGTCTGCTGAACAAGGCTATTAACCCAATAAATGCCGCTTCAGTGGCACCAGTGGAAAATACAACTGTTCCCGCAAAAAACAAACAGGGAGGGCTTAGTAACTTGGGCGCATCCTGGCGGCTGATGCACCCGTCTTCCTGCACAAGACGGCCGCAATGCAGGATGGACGTCTTTCCACAGAGCTGGAGGAAAAAACACAAGTCTGGCAATGGAGCCGTCATGTGCTCTTTTCTGCCAGCGTTGCGGAGAGTCGTCCGTCCTGCAGTGTGACCGTTTTGGTATCGCTGCATCCGTAAAAGTCTGATCTATCAAAGTAATGTATGATTTACCCTGCACGGTGAATGTGGTAAAAAAAAATAAAGAATGTACGCCCGAAATGCACTTTTTCGGTCACCTTATTTCCGAGAAAAAATGTAATAAAAGGCGATCAAAAAGTCAACTGTATGCGAAAATGGTACCAACAGAAACGTCAGGACATACCGCACAAAATGAGCCCTCACACAACTATGTCGCCAAAGAAATAAAAAAGTTATTGCACGCAGAAAATGGACACAGAAAATAATTTAAAAAATTAAATATCTTAAATACAAGTACTACAGCAAAAAAAATACTATATAAGTGTGGTAACGTAGTAATCGTACTGACCCATAGAATAAAAATATCAGGTCGTTTTTGTTGCACTTTGCGCGCTGCAGAAACAGGACGACCGAAAGATGGTGGAAAGTCTTTTTTTTTTTTTTCTCTCCGATTACAATTTTTTAAAGGTTTTTCAGTAAATTATATGGTACAATAAATAGTGCCATTGCAAAATACAACTTGTCCCGCAAAAAAACAAGCCCTTATACAGCGACGTCGATGGATAAATAAAGGAACTACGATTTTTTAGGGAGTAGGGGGAAAAAAAGGAAAAAAGCAAAAAAGCTCCGTCACTAAGGGGTTAAAAGTGGGGATGGAAAAAAGCACAATAAAAACAAAAGTAAAACTGCTTGGCCACTAAGGGGTTAAAATGAAAAAAAAGGACATTTGACGCAATAGCGAATAATACGCAAGTTCTTCTTTTCCGCTTCTATTGCGTTCGTCCAGGCATCCCCATAAACCTAAGCGGAGAGTTGAAGCCAGGATTGTTCCTTTCGATTCTTGTTTAAGTACTCTGGGCAGTTACTGTCCCATATGCTAGGGAAGTCCTGCATCTTTGCGACAAGTTTACCCATGTCGATTATTATTCGTTGTGGCTGCAGGCTTGTGGCAGGCTGGTGGCTTGTGGCTGCTGTCTGGTGGATGAGGTGACTAAAAGGGCAATGCTGCTTCTGAAATTTGCCTGTGAAGCTCTGCTGTGTGTTGGGATGCCTCCTACCACGCCTACTTCCTGTAGTCATAGCAACCAGTGACTCCATCTGCAGCTGCACTGCGGATGTACTGTGTGAAAAAACGCACCCATTCACTTGTATTGGAGGCTTCACGCGCAGAATCCGACCCAAATTAGAACAGGTCGCAGATTTTTTTCAAGCGCGTGAAAAAACGCGATACAAATCCGTCCGTCTGGGGACAACTGCGGATCCTCATAGGAGTATATTGGCTGCGGTCTGGGGCGGACAATGTGTGTAAAATAACGCGCTAGAAATTCCGTTCGTGTGCAGGCACCCTAAGGCCGCCTGCACACGAGCGGAAATCCCACGGCGGTATTTCCCGCGGGATTTCCGCCACTGAAAGTTTGCATAGGAGTGCATTACAATACGCACTCGTATGCAGACGGCCGCGGTTTGGCCACGCGAAATCTCGCGCGGCAACAAACCGTGGCATGTCCTAATTTTGTGCGGGGCACGCACTCACCCGGCCGCCGACTCCGGTCTGCGCATGCGCCGGCTGCGCGGCAGCCGGCACATGAAAGAGCCGGGGCCGCCAGGCACGGGTGAGTAAGTGCTCGTCCCTGCAGGCTCTCGGGTCGGGTCCCGCGGCGAGAATTCTCGCTGCCGGATCCGACCCGCTCGTCTGCAGGCGGCCTAAGGCTGTATTCCATGCCATGGTTTAATGTTGAAATAGCAGCACCTGTATTGAGAAACGGTTTCTCCAATGTCCCCCAACAGACTTGTATGAATATTTTTTTTAGGAAATATGGGTTTCCTGTTGAATAAAGTGTGCAAACCTAAGGCCGCCTGCAGACGGGCGGAAATTCTGCGGCGGGATTCCCCGCAGAATTTCTGCCCGTACACGCCTGCATAGGATTGCATTGCAATCCTATGCAGACAGCCGCGGTTTGTCTGCGCGAAAACCCGCCAGAAAACAAACCGCGGCATGCTCTAATTCTGTGCAGGGCTCTGCGCATGCGCCGGCAGCCGGCACATGAAAGAGCCGGAGTTGTGGGAGCGGGTGAGTTCCGCACTGCTCTCTGTAGATGCTCGGGTCAGGTATGGCTGTGAGAATTCTCGCGGCTTAAAGCTCACTGGACCGTGCCCAAACTGCTTTCCGGTGGCTCTCTAGCAACTGACAATGATTCATCTGCATGTCCTCCTTTAGAAGATCTGGAGTTTTAAATGAGTTGTATCAATAAGACCGTAAGGCCGCATGCACACGGCAGGTCCGTAGCCGGTGACCTTGTGTATCTGTCTTTTTTTTCCCCCCTTAATCTGTACTACGGACATTCCGTAATGTCCGCTGGTCGGATGGCTTCTATTGACTTTTAAGCCATCCGATTGGGTCAAACACGAAAATGGAGCATGCTGCGATTTTTGTATTTATTTTTTTATTTTAGATTTTGTTTTCGCTCGTGTGCATTAAGAATCATTTTTCCATTACATGCTATGGGCGGTATTTGCTGCGGATGCCCGCTCCAGATTCCGCAATTTAAATCCGTCTGGGTGCATTCACCCAAAGTCCCTTTTATGGTGTATGGATTTAGTGAGCCGTAGACTGGTGTATGCACATGCATTTCAGCCACTGGATGCAAACTTCATGATGTGTTTTCTGGTGTAATAAAACTCATGTACTGTAGACACATAAATGTATGGATATTACATAATCATTTTGTGCACATCCACTTTTGTGTGTTTTTTTTTTCCCCTTCAATATTTTGGTTATTCCGATGGGTTTAAGAGACCTGTCTGATCCCTAGGTGCCTGGGCTACAGGCACTACAGTAGACTTACAGATATGCTCACATCAGTGATGTGTCAGTTACACTAAGCACTTAGAGTTTTTGAAAACACGCACTTCAAAGTTTGCAGTGAGCTACAGAGTCTGGTGAGACTTGTTAATATTTGCATTTACTGCTCACCCCGCCCCTTGGCCATTGATTGCCTGGTCCCTATAATAAGAGACCTGTCAATAAGCGGCTTGGGAGATGGCATGGCCAGTGAATACATCAATATAAATGGGCCAAAGCAGGCTCTTCTCGGCAGCTCACTGCAAACTTAAAGGGGTTGTCCCGCGAAAGCAAGTGGGGTTATACACTTCTGTATGGCCATATTAATGCACTTTGTAATGTACATCGTGCATTAATTATGAGCCATACAGAAGTTATTCACTTACCTGCTCCGTTGCTGGCGTCCCCGTCTCCATGGAGCCGTCTAATTTCAGCGTCTAATCGCCCGATTAGACGCGCTTGCGCAGTCCGGTCTTCTCCCTTCTGAATGGGGCCGCTCGTGCCGGAGAGCTGCTCCTCGTAGCTCCGCCCCGTCACGTGTGCCGATTCCAGCCAATCAGGAGGCTGGAATCGTCAATGGAACGCACAGAGCCCACGGTGCACCATGGGAGAAGACCTGCGGTCCACCGTGGGTGAAGATCCCGGCGGCCATCTTCACAAGGTAAGTAAGAAGTCACCGGAGCGCGGGGATTCGGGTAAGTACTACCCTTTTTTTTTTTTTTTTTTTTTTTTTAAACCCCTGCATCGGGTTTGTCTCGCGCCGAACGGGGGGGGCTATTGAAAAAAAACAAAAAAACGTTTCGGCGTGGGACAACCCCTTTAAGTGTGAGTTTTTGAAAATTCCTGAAGTGATCTGTATAAGTGACAATGGGTCATCGCAGCCTTTAAATATGAACACTTCTTTTTACAGCTTTTGCAAGTTTAACCTAAAATGGGTGAACTGTGTTGAGCAAAGCTGGGGCTCAACTGTCCGACAGCCGATTTTTTTTTTCCTTCAAAACTAGCTATTTAACCCCTTGCATGCTGCATGCAATAGCAAATGCAGCATCTAAGCAGTTGACAAGGGGCCCTCCCTTGTCACCTACCAGTAATGCTGCGAGTGCGAGGTGCCAATGGGTTCTAATGACAGCCGGAGGCCAGGCAAAGGCTTCTGTGTTTGCCTTGCAACCCAGCCCATTAGACCCTACTTTCGGCTGGGCCAAATAGGCTGCTGTCATAGCAATGCAGTATACTGTGCTAGCAAATGATCGCATCTACAAATCCTCTTTGAGGGGCTAAAAAGTCTTACAAAAAAGTTTTATGAATGTTAAAGGGGTTGTCCCGCGCCGAAACGGGTTTTTTTTTTTTTTTTTCAACCCCCCCCCCCCCCGGTCGGCGCGAGACAACCCCGATGCAGGGAGGTAAAGAAAGCTTACCGGAGCGCTTACCTTAATCCCCGCGCTCCGGTGACTTCAATACTTACCGCTGAAGATGGCCGCCGGGATCCTCTGTCTCCGTGGACCGCAGCTCTTCTGTGCGGTCCATTGCCGATTCCAGCCTCCTGATTGGCTGGAATCGGCACGTGACGGGGCGGAGCTACACGGAGCCTGCATTCTGCACGAGCGGCTCCATAGAAGACTGCAGAAGACCCGGACTGCGCAAGCGCGGCTAATTTGGCCATCGGAGGGCGAAAATTAGTCGGCACCATGGAGACGAGGACGCTAGCAACGGAGCAGGTAAGTATAAAACTTTTTATAACTTCTGTATGGCTCATAATTAATGCACAATGTACATTACAAAGTGCATTAATATGGCCATACAGAAGTGTATAGACCCACTTGCTGCCGCGGGACAACCCCTTTAAACTTTGACAAAACCTTTGTACGGGGAAACCTGCCAAAAAGTACACCTAATGGGCATCACCGTATCCATAATAAAATATTTTGGCCCCTACCGTGGATGGGGAACCGCATGTTACAATCTCTGTATTTAAATTATTTTTTAATTTATTTGCTTTTCATACGTCTCCCTATCAAAAACACACAATAGAAGCAATGCAGGAGTCACACGGACCCCAAAATACTATCAATAAACTACAATTCTTCTCACACAAGACATCTCATAGCTTCGTTAGTGGAAAAATAAAAACGTTTTAGGTCTTACTTTTTAAATAGTGGTAAAAGTGAAAATCTATAGAAACGTTGTTGCACTATAATTGTATTGACCTGCAGAATGAAGTTAACTTATTTTATACCACATGCTGAATGCTGTAAAAACTTTAAGAAAAAAAATGCAATGCGAGAATTGCTCTTTTTGGCCAATCCTGCCTCTCAAAAATTGGAATAAAATCTGTAACCCAAAATGGTACTAATGAAAACTACCTGTTTTCCCATTTACAAAAGAGCCCTCATACAACTGTTGATGAAAACATCTAAATATTATGCGTTTTGTAATGCAGCGATGGAGAAATGGTTTTTAGCATTCTAGAGTACTAAGGCCCAATGCACACGGGCGTATTTGCACTTTGGAAGTCGGAGGTCTGGATCCTGCAGCAAATATAGCCTGTCGGACATGCATTGAAAAATACATTTCCATGCCCATGAGCAGAAATCAACTGCGATATTCCGCTCGCAGGGTGGACATTGCAGCATGTCCTATTCTAGTGTGAGGCTTGCACTACCCACGTCTTTGCTGGCTTGACAGCTCTGCACTGCGCATGAGTGGCTGTGTGCCAGCCGAGACATCCGTAGAGCAGAGACGCCGTATAGGTAAGCCGTGGGTCACTGCAGGGGCAGAGGGTCACATCTCGCTGCATGAATCTTGCAGTCTGAATTTGACACGGCCATCTGCATTCGGCCTAACACTTATGGTAATATCAAGTTTATATAGTTTATAATCAAACGAATTCAGAAAATGGTTATCTTGTTTTTACTGCACATTGAACGCTGTAAATATAATTCTTAAAGGGGTTGTCTCACGCCGAAATGGGTTTTTTTTTTATTCAATAGGCCCCCCGTTCGGCGCGAGACAAACCCAAGGGATGGGTTAAAAAAAAAACAACAGTTTATTACTTACCCGAATCCCCGCGCTGCGGCGACTTCTTTCTTCCTTTACCAAGATGGCCGCCGGGATCTTCACCCACGATGCACCGCGGGTCTTCTCCCATGGTGCACCGTGGGCTCTGTGTGGTCCATTGCCGATTCCAGCCTCCTGATTGGCTGGAATCGGCACACGTGACGGGGTGGAGCTACAAGGACCAGCTCTCCGGCACGAGCGGCCCCATTCACCAGGGAGAAGCCAGGACTGCGCAAGCGCGTCTAAAAACGCCAGAAGACGGCGAATTTTGATGGATCCATGGCGACGGGGACGCTAGCAACGGAGCAGGTAAGTGTATAACTTCTGTATGGCTCATAATTAATGCACGATGTACATTACAAAGTGCATTAATATGGCCATACAGAAGTGCTGAACCCCACTGATTTCACGAGACAACCCCTTTAAGTTCTACAATACATATGTACCCCAAAGAGGTGCCATTTAAATACAAGCCATCCGACAAAAAACAAGCCCACATATGCAGCTATGTCGATGCAAGAAATTCTAGCTCTTGCAATGCAACAACAAAAACATAAAATTGCTTGGTCGTTAAGGTGCAAAACGGGACTATTGCTAAGGTCTTAAGATGGATTCTGGCTTCTCCAGTTGGAAGTCAATACAGTTTATGCAAAATGCATCAAATCTATGGGTGTACAGCGTTGAACAATGTACTTTGTGAATGAACAGGTTTTGTGTTACATGGTCAGCATGGTCATGAAACATAGAACACCAAACGGTTACATTGAAAAGTTCTTGGATCTGTTTCTTTAACTTTCTGTAAAGGTGTTTTTTTTTTTTTTTTGTTCAGATTTCCTTACAATTGGTTGGAGGAAAAACCTTTTGCAGGATTTTATAGGGTTAGGTGATTTAATCTAAATACATCATCCTTGTAGTGAAGCACAAATCTGATTTTCATCAGAATTGTGAAATTGGTTTTAGCCCTCCTGTGCTTGGATCTAGATCAGGCCTGAGGGGAAGCAGCAGAATGGGATACAAACGGTGGAAGGGGTTGCTTGAGCCAAGCAATGTGCTGCAAGCTGATGAGTCAGGAGCGATTTGAAGGAACCAAGCATGGCACTAGATGACCAGTCCTCAGCCAGTCAGCGCTAGGCTTGCACACTACACTTTCCTTGAACTGGTCGGAGCACAGTTGGCAATGCATTGGGGGAAGCTGGCTGTGTGTTGTTGCAGAAGGGTTGTTACATTGGGGGGCTGAGAGGCAGGGGACGACTGACTGAAGAGTGTACAATCTATGGGTAAGATCTGATGATTGCAAGAAGTATAGCACATGGAGGGGCTGTGACTGAAGCAAATGGATTATAGATAGGGGGGGAGGCTCTATTGTTTGAAATAAAGGGGGCATGATACATGGGGGGGCTGTGATGACTTGGAAGAAAGTACAACCCCATCTTTCATATGTATCTAATTACCAAAATGGAGTACGAACAATAAGGGAGTTTTGTGCACAGCGATGCCGTATTGTCCCGTACAGGTTTGATCAGTTTAAGGAATTGCTGTGCACACAATTCTCTTTATATTGAGAAAAAAATGTCTTTGTATTTTTAGCTTGCTGAAGCAAATCAAGAAAGATTTTAAGAAATCTAAACCTGTCCAACCATAATACTCACACTTCATTCTAAATTGAATTGTATTCATAACAGGCATATCTGACTTGGAGCAAGTCGTGAAGAAATACATGGAGAATCTCCAGAAACCACCAGAAGAGGTATAGTAACTCCGTTCATTAGATACAGTGATGGGGTTCTGCCATCAAAGACACTTGTGGCGCATCACCAGGAGGGCAATGCCAACTATCGTGACCCCTGCTGATATAGAATAAAGTGGCTTAACTTTTTTTAAGGTCCTCTTTTCACCTATCTCGAGCTCCATTTGGTCAATATGGTTAGAGGGTGTAAGGGGTTTTCTCCACCACATACACCTATGTATCTGGCCCCACCGATCTCTAGAACCTTTATTACCTATACTGTAGTGAAATGATAGTCAACCCACTTAATTTTCTTTTAAAGTTTTATGTATTTGTTCTATTTATTTCCAGGACTGTATTATCTGCATGGAAACCCTGACTTCTGCATCTGGGTACAGCGAGTCTTCAGTAAGCAAAAACATCAAGGATACTGCTGTAGGAAAACTGAAGAAGTGTGGCCACATTTTCCATCAGCTTTGTATGTTAGAAATGTATAACAGTGGGAACAAGGTAATCCTGTTTCAGTTGGCCCTTTATGTGCCATTTAACCTTTGTTTTATTTACTTTGTAATACTGATAAACTTGTATAAACTTGGCTTCCTTGAAAAACCGGTTTATGGAGTACATGCATTAGGGTCATGTGCACCACCCTGTTCCCACACAATTAAGCCATGTGTGTCTGTAGAATGTTCAGTAGTAAAGCTGCGGCACATGGATGCCAAAAATAATAATTTTTGAGTTTTCTAGAAGACAAATTGTTTACTCTCCATGTCGTGAGAACTGTGTGACTGAATTTGTTTGTGATGTATGATCTGTAGTATTAATGGCTTATTCTGTGGCTAGGGTTTCTTTGACTTGGCTGGAAGAATAACAGTAGTATAGTAGCTTGCCATCAGTCGCTGTCCCCAGTGGGGCTCACAATGAGATTTCCATAGCTCAGAACTACACACACCATAGATTAGATGGCTTCCTAAGAAAGCTTAGGATCCTTTTACACGTAGTGATCGTTCGCAGGCGTGAACAATAATAGAATTCGCTCATTCACGCGTGTGGCTTGTTGATACAGTCAGATAAATCGTTGGCAAGTTAATTTGGAATCTCATATCGTTCAGTCATTTACGGAACCGCATATTCAAATTCGAGTTTGTATTAAAAAAACGTAAAAGGGCCCTCAAATGAGAATGTATTTGTGAAGAAGGTAGGCTGCTGGCTCCTGGGGTTACTGGATATTTCTGTTCGGTGGATACCGCACATGCTGGAGTTGAATAGACGCTATTGACTAGAATGGGGTCCGATCAGCTTCCAGCATTCCGATCAGAATTTTACTGGACAAAATAGCGCTGTGTGCTGTACGTTGTCATTTGGGATTTTTTACAGGATCTGCACCAGAGTCTCCGAAGAACCTCTCGCTCATATGTGAATGGAATTTGACCTGTGCCTAATAGAAAGCAACAAAATAGGAAAATGCATCTTTCATTCACATGGGCTTGATTTCATTGCATATTATGCACATTATGCATGCCCATGTAGTAAGCTGTGAATGGAATCAATACAAGTACATTGTTTTTGATTAATCCCTTCACATTAGTGTGTATATATATAATGCGTGTAGATACATGCGAGAAAAAGGTTATACCATGCTCTCACGCACAAACAGCCCTATTGTTCTCTATTGGTAGTCTATTCAACGTTGTCCATATGCAATACAGCAGTGCACTATCGCTGCCATACGTTGCAATAGCTGGCTCCCAGGGCGATAAAACGCTGTGTGATCCTCGTAGCGTTTTATATGCACGCCTGTGGGCATAAGCCATTAATATTTCTTTCCTTCTATAAATATATGGTATATAATTTTTTTTCCTTTACGCGGCACACTATTACCCACTTCCCTGAAAATAAGACAGGGTCTTATATTAATTCTCGCTCCAAAAGATAACTTTTTTTTACATGTATAGCTGCCTGGACAGTATTTACATTGACTTGTTTATTAACTATATCTAGGGCTTAATTTTGGAGTAGGGTTTATAGTTCAAGCATCCTTAAAAATCCTGGAAAATCATTCTGCATCCTCAGCAATTCTGAAAAATCATACTAGGGCTTATTTTTGGGGAAGGTCTTATTTTCAAGGAAATAGGTTATATTCTCTAGGTTATGCAGTCTGCTGTTTGTTCCAGTAAAGAAACTTAAGCATTGTTTGTTTGACAACCCATTAAAGTCAATGGGGGGGGGGGGGGGAGAATAAACAACTTTTTTTTTCATTTCCATTTTAATTCTGTTGCTCTGCTCCAAAAACGGAACCGAGAGATGGAAAGGCTTAACACAGGCAAGACGCTTGTGTAAAGGGAGCTTTAACGGTATCTACAGTAGTAGTTACATGTTATAGGAATATTTGACCAGTTTCTGATTTAAATAAAGTGTTTTGTTCTTTAACCTTTTCGGTGCCAGGACAATTTCTACACTTTTGACAGCAAAAAGTTCAGTGTGTGTCATCAGTGAGTTCAGCCCAGATGAACCTTTGCATCCAGTCAACAAATAGTATGATAAGATGTAATCCACCCATTGCACATAATCACTCATTTAGTGGAAAAAAAGCTCATCTCCCCACTCAATCAGTGAGTGCATGTATCATTTGTTAAAAGGAGCATAACCTTTACAAAAGTTTCTTTACTCTGCCTGGTCTCACTAGAAGGCTGCCCGGTGGATCTCACTTCTTCCCAGCATTGCATGTTTGCATATTCCCTTTGGGTGCATATGTCATTCTATAGAACTTTTTTGTCTACTTTACTTGCAAAAATATGTAGAATACATTGCAAAGTTTTGTTCAGGGCGAGGTGTGGCCTGACCTCTGAGCGATCGAGGTGCACTTCTGCTGAGCTCCTTAGGTAATTGAGCCCATCTAAATACATCTGGTGTATTTAGCGCTTTACCTGCCTTGCTGCCACTCTGTGCGTTACAGAAAGCACGAGGATACCCTGCTTGTGGACTCATGATCTGGCTATGGTGCACTGACTTGGTGTGGACTGCTTCTCCACTGCATCCCTGGTCCCAGCTTGCAGTGACCATGGAACAGAAGTGCAGGGCCTGGGCTCTGTCTGTTCACCGGATCTTGAGTGCCATGATCTTGTGCTGTGGAGGACAATCTTTGCTGTCCCGCTGCAGCTCCAACTCTTCTGCCTCCTCCAGTACTGTGGCTGCTGCGGACATATCTGACCCCTGATGGGGTATCTTTAGAGGTGCGCCTGCATTTTGGCGACTGCATCTCCTGCAAGCAGAATATATTGCTGGCAGCAGATTATTAGGCCACAGAAAAGTTCAGCAGACTCTAATCAAAGGGTCCAAAAAAATAAGAGCACAGCCCTGACTCACTGCATGTAGATAGACCAGGCACCAGGAGTCATCCTCTGTGTAGAGGGGTCCCAATAGGACCAGAAGATAGAACGTAGGCAAGTAGGTAGGGACGCAGAGGTAGACTAGTGGTTCTGGGCAGCTCGAGTTGACCTAGGCTGTCTGTGACTACCACAGCTCAACCTCCCGTAAACAGGCCTCTACTCCTGGCTATCATGGCCTGCACGAGCCAGCGGCCGCAGGCAGGAGACTCAGACATTATAGAGAATGAAACCGCTATAGCACAAAATGTATAGCGGTTTCATTTAAAGATTGATGCTTTGCAGTCTGACCACTTCATGCACGCGTGCAGACCTACTACACAGCAGCGAACGCTGGAGGACTTCGAATATCCTGCACATATGTAACCGCAGGTTTATGGAATTACCGGAGGGGGTTGAAGGGAAAAAATCCTTGTGAATCTCTCCAAGTATGATTCATATCCTTTCACCACTTCTGTGTTGAGCATGCCCATCAGATTCCAGCTAGGGCCCCACATGATTGAGCCCCTCCACACACCTTTATTGCTAAGCTGTTGCATTACCGAGGTAGATTAGATCCTGGAGCCTTACCATAGGCTTGGACACTTTTGAAAGTTGTATTTTCAGACTTCTCCTTGGAAATACAAAGACTGCAAAAATTTGCGGAGGCTAAGAGATTGCTGTGTTCCAAGCAGCTCAGTTATGCCATTCGTTTACTCTGGCAAATTGGAAGTTTCTAAAGAAAATTGTTCACTGTCTTCTGGTTTATCAAAGAAATATGATGGCGACAACCCGTACCTTGTATAAACTTCTGTTTGGTTTTTTTTTGGGTGTGGGGGGGGGGGGGGGGTGCTAAAAAGGTTATTTTACTGAATTTGAAACACCTTAAGCCAACCAGGGCTGCTGGAATCTAGGTGGATAATGGTGGTGTACCCTTTGTAGCAGGGTGAGAGGACGGAAGGTATATATCGCGGAGGTTACTAGCATCCGTGATGTAGATCCGGTCCGTTCCTGACTCCGGTACGGAATTCCACCTGAGCAGGACAGGTGGTGGATACGGATCGATGCAGCTGACATGTTCAGAGGGAGATGACCAGTGTGAGCAGCAGAGGCTGAGAGTGAGAGCCCTGAGCTGGAGACGCCGCACCACGCTGCAGGGAAGGTTTGCTGAGACTATGCCCTATTGAAATCTAAAAGACTTTTAAATCAGCATTCCAGCAATAGTAAACACAAAAGGACTTTCCTTAAATTTTATGTTATGTTCATCAAGTCTGAATAAAGACAAGACATTTGGTCGTGGCCTGGTGTGTTTCCCCCTGCACTGCTACACCTTGTATAAATTAACATATCTGGCTCGGCATTGCCCTGCAAAGTTCAATAAAATTTGGGGTTGCAGATTGTTCTGCAACTGCAGTAGAAGTGTCCAGCTAATTGCTTTGAGCAATTATGTGCAGCATAAATGATGGACTATCAGGTGGTCACTCATCGTTCAGCTTAAATAGCAGCTGTTGAATACTGAACGTCCGCTATGTTAAGTCATTGGAGGGGGCTGGGGAGCTAGAGGAAAGAAATCTCCAGCTGCACTGCTGTGAGCCAGCGATACTACCTCCTGTGCAACAGCTCGGGGACGAGTGTCAGGCATCGCTTGCCCGACATTCGTCCCATCTAAATGGGCCTTTAGGCCTCCTTCCCACGAGCGTGACGGGCTCCGCAGCGTAATATTACGCTGTGAAGCCCGTCACGGCGCCCCCCAGAGCCCCTATACTTACCTGCGGGAGATAGCGTGAAATCGCTTCCCCGCCCACCGCCGCGCGTCACCGCCCACCGCCCTCGCGTCACCAGCCGTGTCACGTGCACGGCCGGCCGTGTCACGTGATGCGGCCGGACCGCGTCATTTGGCGTCATATGACGCTCGGCGGTGGGCGGGAAAGCGTTTTTTCACGCTATCTCCCGCTGGTTACAGCGGGAGATAGCGTGAATGGACGGCTTCCATTGACTGCAATGGAAGCCGTCAGTGCGTACAGCCCGTCCTCACCCGCAGAAAATAGAGCATGCTGCGGGTGAGGACGGGAGAAATCGCGGTGCGTAATTCCGCGGTGGAATTACGCATCGTGAGCATTGTGCTATTAGGTTCAATAGAACCTAATAGCTGCGGGCAACGCAGCGGATTTTCGCCGCGAATTACGCGGCGGAAATCCGTTCGTGGGAAGGAGGCCTAAGGGTCCCCACTTGATAACCTCCTGTCTTTTTGATCTTTTTTATTTGTTGCACTGTGAGGGTTTATTGTGTTTTGTCGCCTTGGTTAATCTCAGATTCTCCTGTTGGGAATCTTTACCCCTCCAGTTTTGTAACAAACGTTCCGATTTAAATTCCATGTATATTTTGAGTTCATCTCTGTAATCCTGCATACAATATTCTTGTGCTTGATATGTCTCTCTTCCATGTTTCGGCACTGTGCATTCTCTAATGCCTTGTTTGTTTTTTATTTCTTTTAAGAAGTTTCTTTTAAAAAGATTCTGTTCACTATTAATTGTTTTTTTTGTTTTACAGGATGGAAGTTTGCAATGTCCATCTTGCAAGACGATATATGGTGAAAAGACAGGAACCCAGCCAAAGGGAAAAATGGACATTTTTCTAATCCCTCAACCTTTGCCTGGCCATCAAGATTGTGGCACAATCCACATTGTGTATACCATCAATCCTGGAGTACAGGTACTGCTTGTTTAGTAGATTCGTATTCGCACCCACCTCTTGACTGTGTCTAATATAAATCTGGACGTGCACACAGCATATGTCAGAGGATTTAATATCCTACAAATGCATACATTAAACAGCACGTCAGACTTCACGGCCCGATATCACCCTCGCCAGTGTGAAGGAGCCCTGACTCTCCCTAGCGGTGCTGTTGGCTAGAGCAGAACAGCGCCGCTAGACTTAACATAGGAACTTTGACCTGGCCTGACGGGTCACTCAATGTATCAAACTCATATTTTATGATTTTACGGCGGTGGTGAGGATGTCACCAATCTAATGGCACCAAAATCATCCACCAAAGGTCACACGTAGGGGTCAAAGTGTGGGGCAAGAAAAAGCAACAAAAGGCTTTATTATATTAGATGTGCTAGTTTAAGAATGTTGCTTGTAACTGTTGACCTTTTATCTTGGACCACCATTGTGATGTAAATGCACATGGCACGACGCTCTTTCTCTATATCCTAACTCAAATTTTGTATCTGTGCTGGTACTCCAGACTCAATCTGTATAGATTTTTTATTTTTTTTTAAGAGATCTATTCACAATGTATTCTAGTTTTATGGGCTTTTGTTTGTGCAGGGACCTGAACATCCTAGCCCAGGAAAGCCATATACAGCAAGAGGCTTCCCTCGTCACTGCTATCTCCCTGATAATTCCAAAGGAAGATTGGTAAGCAAGCCCTACGCAATTTGAGTTGTGCTGATGCTTTTTTACTGTATACTTTCCTGAGAAATTCCCTTATTCCAGATAGTAGAAAGGTTTCCTGCTTGTTAGTTAGTTCACGTTTATGTGCCTCATGGCAAATCGGTGTCACAGCGCCATCTAATGGACAACTGGACAAGTATTGCCTAAAAGTTAACAGAGAAACAAGTAGTAACCTTTATACAGCATCAGTATATTCCACAATGCGTTGCAATTGAAAGTATAAATATTCTTTCTAAATAGAAGTTATCTGAAGATAAATCTGTCTACAGATGTGTTGTGTGCACGCCTGTCAGACATGTAAGTGAAGAAGCCATTGCAAAGTACAGCTGTGATGTGATCTCAGATGCTCCTCTAGAGGAATGAAAAACCATAGGCTGGGCTCACCAGACGGGTTTGTCTACATGCGGGAGCCCGCAGCGGAGTCTGGCCATGACCCCAGCCGGAGACCCCGTGTACCTGTCGTATTTCAATTTCTTCTGTATTGCCGATGGCCACAGCGCTTCGCCATCGGACATGTGCAATACAGATTATTTTTTCCAAACCTGTTTTTCCCGCAAGGCGATTAACCGCGTACCCGCGACCTATCTGCAATGTCAAGTGTGGATAGACCGCAGGTCAGATGGCTTCCATTGACTTCAGCAGCCGTCTGTGCGGAATGCGTGCTAAAAAAGAGCATTATGCGATTTTTATTTCCACGAGTGGAAATCTCAATTGCTGTCCGCTCATGTGAGCGGACATGTGAATGTTCTATATATTTTTTTCAATGGATGCGGAATACCGTGGATCATCCGTTCGGTTAACTATCGTGGATTCCGCAGTTCAAACCCAGTCGTGTGTGACACAGCCTTAGCATAAGTATTAATGCAAATGTCCACTTTAGATGAGCTGTAATTAAAGGGGTTATCTATTGTCTATAAAGTTCTAAAACCACTGCAAATGTTGCAAAACAAGAAAGGAAGCATTACAGAAGTCCTCCTGCTCCTTGTATACAGGCGGCCATCATATGACCACAGCAGTAGTTACGAGCCGTACTGGAGGCCTGGAGCAGAATTGAGCTGATGGACTATAGGGGTTACATGCTGGAGCACCGCTGCAGTGTCAGTGCTGGGAAAAAGAAGAGTACATTTTTGCTTTTGTTGTATAACCCATTTGCAGCAATGTTACTTTTTTTTTTTTTTTTTTTTTTTTTTTTTTTTTTACTTTGACATTGGATAGATAAAATAAAATTGTCTGTGCAGCGAGGACGGCATCTGCCAATTTGTTTAATGTGTTTTGGGTTTTTTTTTCTATTAGGCACTGGAGCTTTTAAAATTGGCCTGGGCCAGGCGCCTGATTTTCACTATTGGCATTTCCAGCACGACGGGTGAATCGGACACTGTAGTGTGGAATGAAATCCATCACAAGACAGAAAGAAGTTCTAACGTAACGGGACACGGTTACCCTGACCCAAACTACCTAGATAATGTCATTACAGAGCTAGCTGCTCAAGGGGTCTCGGAAGAGTGCTTAAATATGTAACTGATTCACTGACTGCCTTCTAATGAGTCCTCTTTTCATGGATATGATGCCTTAAATATTTGGGTTAAGTTAGCATTATATTTTTGGTAAAGCAATACATATCTAAAAAGTTTACAAAAATGTTGACATCGTGGCTCGCTTTGTACAAGACTAGCATGTGAAGTCATAGTGCCAACCCTGCTGGACAGGGACCAACCATCATAAACGTTCCAACTTTTTTTCCCTGCATACATGCAACATTATACAAATCATTACATATATAAAACAGAGTGAGTTTTTTTTTTTTTTTTGTGTTAGAGCCAAAATCAGAAGCAATTCAGATGCAATATTAGCATGGTTTTCTTTTGATGTTTTTTAATGGTACTTGGCAAATTTTGATAGAATTCAGTCTGGGTAAGTGACAGCTGGCTTTTAAAGCCACCCTCTGTTCCTGGGAAACAACGATGACCGCACCAATGGTTTGACTCCTGTGCATTAGTATGCATGATTAGCCTATATTACTATAAGCTGCTTTGATTGACCATGTGAGCAGAGCCAGCCAATCGGAGCGGCATGTAGTGTCTTAGACTACCAATGCATACTACTGCAGTGTGAATCAGGTACTGTAGTTCAAGAACTAACACAGGCATCTTTGTCCAGGACCAGAGTTACTTTCAGCCCTCCTCAGAGCCCAAACTAAAGTGAAGACTTGTTTTGGCACGTGTGCCAATGGCTTGCTATCCTTTTTTGATTCACTGAATGGAGAATATTTAGTTCTTTTATATTGAAAGTCTCTGTAAATCTAACTGAAATGTATGTTTTATTGTTTAAAGTGAATTCTTAGTTTGACAACGGCACATAACAAGCAAGTTGTTTCTTTATCAACAGCATTTTATAACGAAATATATACTTATGTATTAATAAAAAAAAATATGTAAAACACAATCTGCTACTCTCATTAACAAATGATTTAATACATTGTTGTGGTTTCTCTTTTTGAGTCATGCCTTAAATCCATAAATTGGGCCTTTTTATCAATATTGATCTACCCTAAATACTGTTTTGTTTTTTTAAAGGGACACTGACTTTTCAAACAACTTGTCCTCGTCTAACAGCCTTATGTCTGTCTCTTCAATCTTGTAAAACAATTTTGTATGGAAAGTATATTCCAGCTTTACTCCTCGTGACATTCTGATGGTTTCTGTAATGGGATATGCCTATGTGAAAGTCTCCTTTTAATTCCTAGTGCTCACACATCCGATTTTTATAACCCCTTCGCCTGACAGCACAGGATTGGTTGGTGTCACAATACTTTTGTCAACATAGTGTATGTCTTAGAAGGCCTGGATCTGTAGTATAATCTGCTGACTGGACATTCTAAGAAGTGTTTGCTCCCTCCTGAATATGGTTATATTTTTATGCGTGTTTGGTGGTGGCCAAAAGTGCAGTGATATATATTTACCTCCAGCCTTTTTAAGCTAAGACAGATTCCATATTTCATAATAAATATTTGTATTTAAACATAAAAAATAATTTCAGTCTGCCCCGCTTCACGACAGCATCCAATGGAGGTTGTTCCCCCGCCTTTTATAGAGACAGGAGCACAAATCGGTTAGATAATGCCTCCCCGGTGTTTTCCTGTCCCTACAGAGGGAAGATCTCAGAGGGCTGCTGTATGTGGCACTTTGTCAAAAGGAGCATGATTGTGGATCTGTCTGGGTCTGTAGCTCCCTCCCTTCCTGAAGGTCACTCTGCCAAGACTCCTCTGAGCAAGAGACCCCCGGTGTTACACTAAAGTCTCTATTCCACGTAATGAGTGTCGGGCAAAGTATGCTCTATACTCGTCCCTGTTTGTTCTTGTTCCCATGCTGTTACACAGGGTCAGCGCAGCCTACAGAGGCGTGGTATCTGGAGGGAAAGTTCTCTTCCCACTCTCCCCCCTCGCCTCTCCATTCACTGTAATCAGCGGCCGTCTGGAACTAAACGGCTGCTGTTTACAATGAACAATGTGTAGTTCGGATTTTAAGCATGCTTAAAACTGAACATTTGACTCTCGTCCAGTCATTCTGTTTCTGCATGCTTTTACACGGGACAATTCTAGTTCAAAACCCTGCTGGAGCGCAGGGTTTTTAACAACCAGAACGATAATCATCCTGTGTAGAAGGGCCTTTAGTTTGGGTTTCAACACTAATCAGGATGACAAAATTTTTTTTTACTTTGACTCTGAAGATATTGATATTTTATTGATAGCATTTTGCAGTACCATGGATATTGAGGTTTAGAAACCCAGATCTATCAAAGAGGAAATGCTTGGGGGGCTTAGAGCTCTAGTAGTGTAGAACTGATTTCAGATGAATGGAAAATTGCAGAAAAACTGTTTTTAGAAAATTTAAACAGGCTTCCAAAATAGACATTCAGGATGTAAAACTCATAACTCTCTTCCATTTGAAGATCTCTCTGTTTTGAGGTCCTATGGATCGGAAAGCTGATCTCCTCCTCAAAAAAGCATGGGAAGCAGCTGCTACCGTAGTACTATTCAAGCTAATGTTGTGGCTGCTTCTTTGGCTTAATCAATTAGAAAAACATTTGGAGATGCAAAACTCCTGAGGATATTGAATCTATTCCTTTATTGAAATTGGCTACTGATTTTCTTTTAGACGCATCTGCAGAATCTCTACGATTTTAGTGCAAAGATGAGTGCCCTTACTAACTCTACTTGTAGAGCCTTATGGTTAAAGTTTTATAGTCGGGTGACACAATTTCTAAATTTAAATGTGCCATAGGTTTTCATGGTAAATGTGTTTGGACCAGAGCTGGATAACCTATTGAAAAAGGCAGCAGACAAAGCTGTATTTACTGAAGACAAAACTCCTAAAAAAGGCACTTTTTTCAAAGACCCCCTACTTTCCCAAAGGAGTACAAAGGAAAGGACAAAATGGGGCTATTGTAGCTACCTCAAATGTAGTGAAGGGTGAGACAAAGGTTTCCTTCGCAACCCAAACTCTAATCCAGGAATTTCTTCAAAGCAATGATGCCAGTCTTGTGGTGGAAAGATTTACATTATGTAGCTCAATAGAAAGAAATAACTCAGAATCCCGAAGTGCTACACATAATGGAGCTGGGTTACAAAGGAGAATTCTCTTCTTTTCCACCCCCTCCCTTTCAAGAGAATCTTGGATTATGCACCAAAAGTCATATTCCCTTCAAAAAACAAATGCATTCTAGACCTAATTGTGCTAGGTGTTGTAGTTCCAGTAGCTCTGGATCAACAAGGAAACAGATTCTAGTCAAGCCTTTCTCTTTAAAAAAAAATGTCTTTGGGATTTCTAAGGACAATCTAAAACAAGTTGTACTGTAGTGTAATAAGCATATGAAGAAGAGACTGCCGATGACGGACCTCTCCTGCATAGTGTTGGGAGCTATGCAGGGAAATCTCAATGCCAAGTGAGGCCCGATACCAGGTTTGAAAGGGTTAATGCCTTTTTTTTTTTTTTGTCCCTAGGGAGGACTTTAACCTGCTTTTGACAGGCAATCTATCAGGCCACACCACAATCCATTTATAGGCAATCGGTTAGGCAACTGATAAAAACCTTTGCATAAATACAGAAGCAAGCTCTGTATGTAAATACAGCACCACAACCAAACCCATGCTATAAATACTGCACCAAAACGAGTAACTAGATCCTTTCCCTATATGGCTAGTTTCAAACAAGCATATTTAGGTGGTTTTTCCAGATAAGTAACCCAGCCTGACCCCACCTTCCCCCGTTAAATATTTAAATAGTATAAGGCCTCCTTTACACAGACTGTTTTTTAGAGTTTAGCACTGCCTTTTCAGCGCTGCGCTAAACGCTGTACAACACTCCCATTCATTTCAATGGGGCTGTTCACACAAGTGTCAAAACATAGCGCCTTCAACGCTGAGCTTTGACAGCGATGCATGTTCTATCCTCTGTTTTTTTTCAGCCCTGCGTCGCCCATTAAAATGAATGGGCAGCACAACAAAGTTTGGCACAACTTGGTACTGCATTTTGGGCAGCGCTAAACGCGGCTCTAGCTGCACTACTAAAAAAAAAAAAAGTTATACTTGCTGGCGCTGTCCGGAGCCCTGACACTGCTTTCTGGGGCTCTGGGCACTTGTCAGAGGATCTTTTTGCTAAGGACAGGCTCAGCCTCTAGCAAGAGATTGCTCTGATTGGCTAATTCAGCGCCAATCACAGCAATTCAATGAATGGCTCGCGTCTCAGCCAATCAGAGCAATCTCTTGCTGGAGGCATGGTCTTAAAACTCTTATTACCAGCAAGAGATGCTCTGCAGGTACAGAAAAGTGCCTGGAAGCTTCTAGGGACAGCGGACGGCGCCTACTAGGTGAGTATTCTTTCCAGCTTCCTTGGCTGCGTTATCAGCTGTGCTGAAAACAGCCAAGACGCTGACATAACGCTTGCCAGCCCTGCTGAAATCGCAGTAAACTCAGTGTTAAACACTTCGCTTACTGCAAACTTCTGTGTGAGGGGGGGGCCTAAGAGCGACAACTTTTATAATGCGGCCTGTACAGACGCAGCGGTTATGTTCTAGTATACCTCTAAACAACAAAATGCGTAGCATGTTCTCTTCATCTGGTTACTAGGTTGTACCACGGCTTAGCTTGAAGATTTTCAAGTGCTCAGGTTGGCTGTGAGTCAAACTGCTTAAATAGTAACAACAAAGGAGAAAATCATGTCTAAAAAAAAGCTTTTTTTTCTTGTCTTTGTTCCAAAAAATCCATAAAATTGAAGTGGTCGGTACCATGTAGATACCGATTTTTTTTTTTTAATCTTTTTCAAACACTACTGGATTTGGAAAAATTCATACGTGCTTTGACGGTTAAAAGACATTGAGTATAAAGACATTTCACATTCTTCTTTATAGAACTCTGAATCTCCACATTACGGTCTTCAAACAAGTACTTTGGGGAACAAATGACACTATTGGACTTGCAAGCATTGCATCGGGAAAGCTGTGTGAAGTAGATGATGTCTAATCCATCCTTTACCCCATCAGCTCTCAAGTTCAAGCTTTGGATGATTTTCAGTATGCAATGGAACAGCAATTAAAAGAATATGATAAAACACTAATTGAGGAATACAAGTGTAAAACTGAGTAATTTAACCAAAAATTAGTATATAAAGCTTGATGTATTGAAAAAGAACAAACTTAGTGATTGAAAAAATCTGATAAGGGGGGATGATAGTGGTGTTAGATTTTGCCCTTTACTGTAACCAAATTGGGTGCTGAATGATATCCAAATTTAAGGCCCATTTGCACCAGCCGATGATCGCTAAGAAATCGCTAATTGGCAATCGGTTTAGCGATAATCCATGCGTGTAAATGTGCGCCCATTGTCCGCTTTTCGGGTACTGTTAGCTGATCGTTAAATTCAAGCTAACTTAAAAATCGTCCTTCATTTTTATCAGAAGTTCTCCACAAGGAGAACAAAGGATCTGAGAGCAGATAAAAGTTTTCAGGCTATTAACTGAGTTCAGTGAAGGCTTTATTTGCATACATAATTGGTATTTAAGTAGCTGAGTAGCTACTTTAATAGTTTATCACTCAAAGCAGTCACTCAAACTGTCCTTGTCCTTGGCCCGTGTAAACCAGCCTTTATCGTAAGTTCGCATTTAGAACCTACTAATTAATGTCAGGTCAATTAAGAAAACTGTTGTTGGAGGGCAGAAGTATGGGTATTATAACTGAAAAAGAATCAAATTATGTTTCCTGAATATCTTGCGCCCCATTGTGGCTGGTATGGGGTCTCTAAATGAAAGATTAAGTACATAGGTGGATGAAGCCCTGCAAGTGCTAGTTCAGTGCGTTCCTGGATATTTGAGATAGTAAGAATGAGGTAAAACATTTCTGAGATTTTTCATGGAAGGATCTGTATGTGTGGTTAAAATGCGATGTACAAAGTTTATTCCACATTATTTGCCTATGCTTGCTGTTACATACCATCTTCAAAAACACAGCATGTACAGTGAGAAGCTACAAGAGTTTATCATAATGAGCGCAGAGTATTTATTAAAACACTTTTTTTTTTTTTGCTTTTGGCTAACTCAGGCACCATCAGCCAATGAAAGCTGGCGCTGCGTTAGCCAATCGCAGCCATTCAATGGCCTGAGTTAGCCAATCACAGCATTAGCTTTCTTGAGGCGGGGATTTCAAGCCCCGCATCCAGAAAGCAATGCTCTGTCGGTGATGAGGAGGGAGCGACAGCCTGCATCAGCGCCGCAGAACGCCGTGGAAGGTGAGTACTGCTTTTTTTTTTTTGGACACTATATCCGGCGTATAAGACGGCCCCCGACTGCAGAGCAGATTTTTCGGGGTTAAAAGGTCGTCATACGCCGGAATATACGGTATTTACACATTTTTAACCCATATAAAACTCAGTTTGCATGCATGCTTCCTAAATGATACCATTATTATATGGGATACTAGTGAAGCTTCCACATGGCAGTTCGTATATTATCTCAATGCTAATCAATATAACTTAAAGTTCACCAGCTAGTCAAATGATGTTACTATATCCTTTTTTGATTTCTCTCTATATGAATAAAACACTTCAAGTTGTTACTCGTCTCAGACCGTTAAAGCGATGCCCACAGGAAAATTACTTAGAGCCAAGCGTATGTGTTCCCTAAAATATTCGACTAAAAGATTGAAGATTAGAAGTTGAATAGAGCTACAAAAAGTGTTGATAACTTAGATAGGAATGTCTTAGGATAAGGTAGTCGAAACTTATTGGGTGTGAGTGAGAGCTGCCTCTGATTGGTCAGGCTGTGACCAATCAGAGGCAGCTCATTCAGCAGGTGGGGATTTTAAATCCCCGGCTGCTGAATACTACAGAGAGCAGTTCAGAGAACTGCCGCCGGCCGGGCTGAACTCCGTCTGCCGGGACCGGGTGAGTATATATATTTATTTTTTATTTTTACACATTTCTGGATGAATTGCAGGGAAGGGCTTATATATTTAAGCCCTTCCCGAAAATTCATCCCGCGCTTGCCCGCAGCGCATTGCTTTCAATGGAGCCGGCTGTATTGCCGGCTCCATTGAATTCAATGGGCTAACATCGTTCTTCTTTGCCACAGCTGTTACAGCTGTGGCAGAGGAGAACGATCTTTATGCTGACAGTGCGGGGGGGGGGGGGGCCCACTCTTGCCGCTATTGTGGCTTAATAGTGGGACCTGGGAACTTGAGATGCAGCCCAACATATGTAGCCCCTCGCCTGCCCTATCCGTTTCTGTGTCGTTCCCATCACTTTCGTGAATTTTCCAGATTTTCACAAATGAAAATCTTAGCGAGCATCGGCGATATACAAAAATGCTCGAGTCGCCCATTGACTTTAATGGGGTTCGTTACTCGAAACGAACCCTCGAGCATCGCGGGAAGTTCGACTCGAGTAACGAGCACTTGAGCATTTTGGTGCTCGCTCATCTCTAGTCAGGTCCTATTTTTTTTATGTAGCACGGACCTTACTGCTCCTGCTCACTGGCGATCGCGATGTTGCTGCATTTTTATTTTTACGCAAATGTCAATAGAACTTCCTAATGTAAAAAACGCATTGCACAAAAATTGCAACTTTGTGCTTTGCGATTTTTGTGCGATGTGTTTCTAACATTAGAAAGTCCTATTGACTTTCTGCTGGTGTAAATGGGCCTTAAGTAACATTTTCTACTTCTACAGTGCTGGTTTATTATGTCTTTGTTCTACAACTAAGGTCCCCTGTCCACAGGCCAGGCGGAATATTGCTAGCGATATTCCGCCATTGCGGAGCAGAGAAGAGAACTTTCAGTTCTCTGTGGTAAGCCTATCCAATAGATAGGCTTGTTGCGGAGAATCATGGCAAATCGCAGCATGCCGCGATTTGAGTACCGCAAGCAGACAATCGATATGATTCTCTGCTCGTGGACAGAGAGTTTCCATAGCAAGAGAGTTGAGTGACAGCTTTGAGCGATCATTTTGTGTAAAGTATTAAAGGGGTTGTCTCGCGAAAGCAAGTGGGGTTAAGCACTTCTGTATGGCCATATTAATGCACTTTGTAATATACATCGTGCATTAAATATGAGCCATACAGAAGTTATTCACTTACCTGCTCCGTTGCCGGCGTCCCCGTTGCCATGGCTCCGTCTAACTTCGGTGTCTTCTTGCTTTTTTAGACGCGCTTGCGCAGATCTATCTTCTCCATTCGGCTCATCTCGGCATCACCGGCATTTTGGCTCCGCTTCCTTGTACGCGTCATCACGAAGCTCCGCCCCCGTCACATGTGCCGATTCCAGCCTCTGATTGGCTGGAATCGGCACATGTGACGGGGGCGGAGCTTCGCGATGACGCGTACAAGGGGGCGGAGCCAAAATGCCGGTGATGCCGAGACGAGCCGAATGGAGAAGATAGATCTGCGCAAGCGCGTCTAAAAAAGCAAGAAGACACCGAAGTTAGATGGAGCCATGGCAAGTGAATAACTTCTGTATGGCTCATATTTAATGCACGATGTATATTACAAAGTGCATTAATATGGCCATAAAGAAGTGCTTAACCCCACTTGCTTTCGCGAGACAACCCCTTTAAGTAGCTACTCAGCTACTTAAGTACCAATTAAGTGTGCAAATGAAGCCTTTGCTGAACTCGGTTAATAGCCAGAGGGCTATTATCTGCACTCAGATCCTTTGTTCTCCATGGGGAAATAATACTATCAGCACTCCCTGTGGAGAACTGCTGATAAGAGTGAAAGACTATTTTTAGGTTAGTTTGAATTTAATGATCAGCTAACAGTGACCGAAAAGCGGACGATGGGCGCACATTTACACGCACCAATTATCACTAAAACGATCACTGATTAGCGATTTTATTAGCAATCATCGGCTGGTGTAAATGGGCCTTTCATTCACTGAACAATGCTTTCATGCACTGACTGCAAACAAATATCTTGATAATGATCTCAAGCACAGAGAAAGCTCTTTAATAGCTGTAAAAACTGAGTACAACGCTTAGGGTGAAGTCACACGAACGTATATCGGCTCGGTTTTCACGCCGAGCCGATATACGTTGTCCTCGTGTGCAGGGGGGGGGGGAGATGGAAGAGCCAAGTGCAGAAACTGAGCTCCCGCCCCCCTCTCTGCCTCCTCTCCGCCCCTCTGCACTATTTGCAATGGGGAGAGGTGGGGCGTGGGTGGGGCTAATTCTCGGAATTTAGCCACGCCCCCGCCCTGCCTCTTTCCATTACAAATAATGCAGAGGGGCGAAGAGGAGGCAGAGAGGGGGGCGGGAGCTCAGTTTCTGCACTTGGCTCTTCCATCCCCCCCCCCCCTGCACACGAGGACAACGTATATCGGCTCGGCGTGAAAACCGAGCCGATATACGTTCATGTGACTTCACCCTCAGTTGTAGAACAAGGACATAATAGACAAGCACTGTAGAAGTAGAAAATGTTACTTAGTCAACGTTAGATTAAGGGAAACTGCAATAAACCTAGTGATTGTACAATCTGGTAGTCTGGGTGTAACAACCATTCCCTGCTAATTTACATACTGTTGCTGTGTGATGACAGATTAAGTAGGTTTCATGTAAAACAGGTTTATCAACCTACTTAAATACTTGCCAAGACGAAAAGCACCTCAACTGTACCTAATGGCCCTTTTAAATAGACCGAATATTGGGCCCTAGCAATCCTCCGAACACTCTTTTGCCTGACAAGCCGGCCATGCAAAGGGATGAAAGATCAGCTGATGAACAAGCAAATGCTCATTTCACTCGTTTGCCTGACAAGCCGCCATGCAAAGGGATGAAAGATCAGGTGATGAACAAGCAAATGCTCATTTTTCGGCTGATCGGCCTATTTACAAACATAAGAGTGCTCGCTGAACAGTGATACATTGCCCCATGTAAACAGAGAGATGCACCACTAGCCTACTGGGATGAAGTGTTTAAAAAAATAATGAAATGAGCGCCGATGGACGCGTCTGTGAGTGCTTGATCCATCAGGCTAAAAATTCAGTACATGTAAACATAGCATTAGGCTACATTGACATGGGTGAGCACGGTATTAGGGCTTATTTAGACGACCATATATCGGCTCGGTTTTGACGCCGAGCCAATATACGGTGTCCTTGTCTGCAGGGGGGGGGGGTGTGGATGGAAGAGCCAGGAGCAGGAACTGAGCTCCCGCCCCTTCCCCACCCCTCGCCACTATTTGCAATGGGAGGGGTGGGGCTAATCGCCAGTATTTAGCTCTGCCCCGTCTCACGCCCTCCAATTGCAAATAGTGGAGAGGGGGCAGGAGCTCAGTTCCTGCTGCTGGCTCTTCCATCCTTCCCCCCTGCAGACAAGGACACTGTATATCGGCTCGGCGTGAAAACCGAGCCAATACACGGTCGTCTAAATAAGCCCTTAGGCTGAGAAACTTGGCCCTAAATTTTTCCAGCAATGCAAAGTGTTTTTGATTTTAAAAAATGCATCACTTCTGTGAAATTGCAATCTCACATGTAGTATCACGGTGTTTCCCATTGATTTCAATGGGAAACATTACATCGCTTTGAAAACAATGGGCGAGGCAATCCAAGCATAGAACATGCTGCGAGGAACAAAATCATTAGTGTGAATTAATTTATTCAAAAGAGTATATTTCATATTCTTGCAAGTTTTGTGCACGTCGCACAAAAGTCACGTAAGAATATCCCTTGTGTAAACTAGCCCTTAACCAGTGTTTTTTTTTAGATTTTCTATAAAGTGTTGGGATTCACAGAGAGGATCTAACTTATATTCGTGTGTCTAATTTTAAACAAGAACAGATATATAATCAAACAGAACTATGGATGGCACCAACTACCGTAGGGAATAAGCAACAAAATCCCCATCAGGAGGACCTTCCTGTTCAGCAGCATTTATGACAGAGCAACTGGATGTCATTCTCTCCAATGCTCCTCCATTGGACCTAAAGAATGCTCATGCTAAATTTCATGTTTGTACAACACCAGGAAGTTAGAAAATTAGATTAGGTACATTACATAGGGGTGCCAAAACTTTTGTATTTAGCATTGAATAATCATGTTGTGGTCCTTTTTCTTTTCCTATTTAGGACCTTAAGAATGCTCCTGTCAAATGTCATGTTTGTACGATACTGGGAAGTTAGAAAATTTGATTGGGGGGCGTGGCTTAGGCATGACAGAGTGAGGATGCATGGGCCGGAGTTCCGTTGCTGCTGACATAGAAACCACTGAGGACACAGCAGACCACAGCAGCAAAGAAGGATGATAGGCGAGGAAACAGGAGAGGAGACCTGCCACCAGCGAATGGGACCCCAATGATCAGGTTCCTGCATGGATCGGGTGCCGCGGACGCCAGGAGGCCACACTCCAATATGGCGCTGAGCCACCACATGGAGTCGGCGCTACAACATGTCGGGGACGCAGGTGCTCCGCTTCCCCGCCGGAACCCATGGCAGCTGTCAGAACTGGTCAGTGAGGTGAATGGAGCAGGAAGAACGGACACACCATAAGGCTCACCGGCCCCCCTAGACTCCATCACAGCCAGGCATGTAACCAGCAGTGCCACCAAGGGGAAGGCCAGCAATGAACCCCACACAGCAACCCCAATAGACAGGAAGATCTGTCAGCCCACAATCATGAGTTCACCAGAGGCACTACTACTCCCATCCTCCACCCTGCAGCTGTAGGGAAGGGAGGAATGCAGGGCCTATTACTTCAGCCAGGCATGTAACCAGTAAGGCCCCGAGACTGGAGCAGAGCCCCAAAGGGCAGGCCAGCAGCGAACCCCACATATCACCCCCAGCCAGGAGACAGGAGGACCTCACAGTCCACAACCACGAGTCCTCCAGAGGTACTACTACTCCCATCCTCCACTTTGCAGCTGCATCGCGGGGAAATGCAGGGCCCATTACCCACACATCAGGCCTTAGAGCCCCACTGCCTCCGGACATGGGATTAGCGGAGAATCCGCAGGAGCCGCCGCCAAACGATTCCCAAACCCTGCAAGCGCTCTGACTTATTGTCCGTGCACTGCCCACTAAGATGGACTTAGAAATGCAACTGCAGCGTATAGAGGAGAAACACGAAACAGACATTGCTGCAGTTAGTCACTCAGTACAGTCCTTGACAGAAAGGGTTACGGCTCCTGAAGAGAACGCCAGCGCTCCGTCTACAGACTTTCAACAATTAATCCTAATAGTGGAAAAGCAACAGAAGCAGCTCAGAGACTTGACTTTCCCTTTGGATGAAATTGAAAACAAGTCGCCGCAATAACCTTAAAGGGGTTGTCCCGCGCCGAAACGTTTTGTTTTTTTTTCAATAGCCCCCCCGTTCGGCGCGAGACAAACCCGATGCAGGGATAAAAAAAAAAAACGGGTAGTACTTACCCGAATCCCCGCGCTCCGGTGACTTCTTACTTACCTTGTGAAGATGGCCGCCGGGATCTTCACCCTCGGTGGACCGCAGGTCTTCTGTGCGGTCCATTGCCGATTCCAGCCTCCTGATTGGCTGGAATCGGCACACGTGACGGGGCGGAGCTACAAGGAGCCGCTCTCCGGCACGAGCGGCCCCATTCAGAAGGGAGAAGACCGGACTGCGCAAGCGCGTCTAATCGGGCGATTAGACGCTGAAGATTAGACGGCACCATGGAGATGAGGACGCTAGCAACAGAACAGGTAAGTGAATAACTTCTGTATGGCTCATAATTAATGCACAATGTACATTACAAAGTGCATTAATATGGCCATACAGAAGTGTATACCCCCACTTTGTTTCGCGGGACAACCCCTTTAAATTAAGAGGCATCCCAGAGGACATACCACTGGACGCTCTACACGAGTATGTGACGGCCATTTTTAACAAGCTACTACACCCACCAGAGGACAGGGCAAAAGAGCTGGAGAGAGTCCACCATGTGCTAGGTGGGAGAACATGGAACCAAAACTTTCTGAGATGTCATTTGCCATATCTTTATAGGCAGAAAAAAGATATTCAACGGTTGGCGTGGGAGCGAGGCTCTGTTAGTTTTAATGGCGCGGATATTATAATTCTACCTGATGTCTCTAAGGATACCCTTGATAGCTGGAGGCTGATTTGCCCACTGCTGAATGCAGCGCGCAGAGCCGAAGCAACATACAAATGGGGGCATCTATTCCATCTGATTCTCCACAGACGGGGTCATTTCTTTATGGTCAGAACACCAGCGGATCTAGAGAGGGTGTTCTCATTTCTGGATGTTCCTATGGTCCCGCTCCCAGACTAGACTGTACCGATGGACGTTGCTACAGTAAATATGTGAAATATGCGGGACAATACCGGGGCAGTAACAACGCCCCGGACTGATCTTTAGTTCCCCCGGACTGCTTCTGGATCCCGGGACTGGTTCTAGTTCCTCACTATTTGGGTCTTATCTCCACCTTGCAAATGGGAGGGCGAGTAGAAGTATTTTTGTCCTTTTTTCTTGTTTCTTCCCTTCTCTTTTTCCGTAAAAGGACTGTCTCCTTCTATTCAGAACATTCCAGATGCGGCTTTGTGGTTCTCAGGATCAATGCAGCGGTGTCTTGAAAATAATAGCATTTTTGGGCACATTTCCTCATTTCCACAAGTAGGGTATCAGGGGCCCTGGTTTCATCCTCTTGTGGTACGGGATCAGACTAATAGTGGCGATAGTTGCTAACACTTAGGTTAGCTTAGTTTGGTGTGTTCCTTGTCTGACTTCCTTAGTGTATCTGTAGTCTTGTGAGTGTTTTTTTTTTTCCTTTCCTTTTCCCTCTCTTTCTCCCTCCCTCACAACTTGGCGACTCTCGGAGGGGGCTCTAATAGCATAATCTGATTTATTCTACCAGGATTGGATACACTGTTGACCATGCCGCCAGTTTCTGCTAATCTAACGGTTGTCTCCATTAATGCACAGGGTTTGAATATTCCCAAAAAAAAGGCCTCCATTCTCCGTCTTTTCTGGAAAAGAAGAGCGCAGGTGTCCTTCATACAGGAGACCCAATCCCGCACGAACCCTCTTCCCAGGTTCTCCGATGCTAGGTTTTCACGCGTCTACCACAGCACGAACACGGAATCTAAGTCTAAAGGTGTCTCAATACTTATCGCCAATTCCATTCCTTGGGAGCACGGGGAGACCCGCAGTGATTCGGGAGGTAGATGTCTTTTTTTGAAAGGTAAGCTTGCCAGCACACCAGTTACACTCGCAGCGGTTTACCTCCCCAACTCCAATCAGGTGTCTTTTCTAGAAATGATCCTGGAGGACTTCGAGGAATTCAAGGAGGGCACCCTGATACTAGGCAGAAACTTTAATATAACGTTATACTGACACATGGACACTTCCAAAGGAAGTGACAGCCTTCCGCTATCTGCACACCGCAGGATCAGGAAAACACTCCATAATCACCAGCTAGTAGATAGCTGGAGGGTCTTAAACCCCACCACCAGGGTTTACACATTTTTTTCCCCCACATAACACATATTCCAGAACTGACTACTTTTTACTTCAACACTCATCTCTGTTGACCCTAGCCACAGCAAAAATAGATATTACTTTTTCGGATCATGCCCTGATCACACCCTGATCTAGCCTCCATAAACAAAAGGGAGTGGAACTGGCGGCTCAAAAAAACCCTCCTCCACGACCCAGTAACCTCAGATGAGATACAGAAGGCGTTAAAAGAATACTTTGAGCATAACAACACCCCAGACGTTGACCCGCTGACAATATGGGAAGCACATAAATGTGTCATTAGGGGCTTCTGCGTTAGTCTCGGATCCCGCATTAAGAAAGAGTGCAGTGCACGCCTTTGGGGGCTACTAGAAAAAATACAGGCCTTGGAACTAGTCAATAAGTCTACCCAGGACAGTCCGTGGGGGGGGGGCAGAGCTGAATCTACTTATAGAAAAGGTCGGCTCGGTCAGCTTAGATCAGGCAAAAGCGAACTTAGCAAAATGTAGACACCACTCTTTTGAATTCGGCAACAAACCTAGCTGCGCGTTAGCTCGGGCACTTCGAACTGCTAGAACCAGAACAAATGTCTCACACATAAACACTCCCAACGGCCATTCTCCACACACCGCTCAACAGATATCCGAAGCATTTCGGGAATATTATCAGGCATTATATAATTCGTCACCTTCCCAATCAGAGCGGGACAGAGAGCACCGAAGGGCTGCAATCCAGGACTATCTACCACAATCAAACTTGGGCAGATTCCCCAGGAGGCGATCAATGCAATGAAGGCCCCAATCACACAGAATGAGCTGGCAGAAACTCTCTCGATGGGCTCACACTTGCATACTACAAAAAATTTGCAGAAACACTATCTCCCTATTTCACGTGGGCTTTTAACTCCCTCACGTCTAGAAATAAATTACCTAGAGACATGCTAAAGGCCCATATCATGGTTATCCCAAAGGATGGAAAGGGCCTGGCACAGTGTCAGAGTTATTGCCCTATTTTTTTGTTGAATGTGGACCTGAAACTGTTCTCCAAAATTCTGGCAGACAGGATGTCCCCCTTCTTACAATATACGATCCATAAGGATCAAGTGGGCTTTGTCGCACTCAGAGAGGCTAGGGACCATACGACTAAAGCCATAAACTTGATACACTCCGTGCAAAAACTATCCTTGCCGGTCTGCTTACTGGCTACAGACGTGGACAAAGCATTTGACAGAGTGGAGTGGGACTTCCTGTTTGCCACTATGGCCCAAATGGGGGTGGGTCCCAACATGCTACAAAGGCTCGCGGGCCTATATTCGTGCCCTATGGCATCGGTCAGAGTTAACGGACAGCTTTTAGCCCCCTTCGCTATAACAAACGATACGAGGCAAGATTGTCCACTTTCGCCTCTGATTTTTATATTGTGTATAGAGACCCTACTAGTACATATTCGCTCAAATCTGAAAGTACAAGGGATCACACGTGCGGACACGGAACATAAGATCGCGGCTTACGCGGATGTTTCATTATTTTTCGTCTACAACCCGAGAATCACCTTACCAAACTTACTAATCGAAATTAAACTATATTCTACCCTATCCAACTTCTGGATTAACTATCACAAATCTGTGGTGCTCAATGTTTCCCTCCCTCAATTTACGGTAGATGAACTTAAGGACGCCTTCTCATTTTCATGAGCAAGAGATCACATTCATTACCTAGGCATTAACCTTACACCAGATGTGGAGAACTTATAGTCTGCTAATTTCCCCACACTTCTAAATAAGGTTAGGCAGGACCAAAACACTTGGACCAAAGGCACTTTTTCATGGTTCGGTAGAGGAGCCATCATGAAAATGTATATACTCCCTAGAGTGTTATACCTATCTGAGGCCTTGCGCGTCCATGTTCCGAGACAATTCTTCCAACACTTACACTCTTTCATGTCCAAATTTATTTGGGCAGACAAGTCATCTCGTATAGCGAGGAATACCTTGTCCAAACCAAAAAGGGAGGGGGGCATGGGGCTTCTGAACTTTCTGAGATTTTATCAGGCGGCGCACTTAGTACACATAGTAGACTGGCATAGGTACTCGGTTCTCAAGTTATGGGTCGGCATGAAACAAACATTTGCACCAATGCCATTGGCAGCACTCCCGTGGACACAGGGACAAGCATCAGTGGAGTTAACGAAACACCCCACAATCGGCCAGACGCTGCAAACGGTTAACAAAGTATATGCCAAGGCAGATATTTTCCCTAAGCCATCTCCTATGATCCCAGTCCTGAGCAACAGAGTTTTCCGTAGTTGGGTTTCAGGAGGAAGATTTTTAGCGGAACACTCTCTTCAGGAGAGTCAATGGCTATCAGTGGACATGTTAATAGGAGTAACTGACCCAAATCTGCTTTCACTTCAGCAAACGATCCAACTAAGGGACTTTCTTTTGTCATTTCAACGCAGTTTGAATCCATTTGTAGTGAAGATGGTCCCTTTAGGCACACTTTATCTAGAGTATATAACATACTCAACACACAACCCGAAAACTCACCACCAGGGTACATACAGAGATGGGAAGATCTCAGGATCACACTTACTTACGAAGAAAGAGAAAGAATATTTACCATCACACATTTCTCTTCCATTTCTAGCAAAATACAGGAATCTGGATATAAGGTCCTCTCTAGGTGGTACAGGGTGCCCTCTCACTTACTCTCACATCCATTCTCCATGCACTACGGAATGTCGTTCTTCCTCTTCTATCTTCACCAACATGGAAGCTGATGGTGCTTCCATGTGGCTCTGTGTTAGCACTCAGATGAAGATAGAAGACCTCTCCCCGCTCTCAGACACTGACTTTTATAACCTCACTTGTACCGCATGACAAAGTAAGAATAGATACATTCAGCATTCAGACAGAGCTGACAGGCAATGATTTTATGGGAGTTAACCCCTCAGACGCTGCAGCTGTGCAACACACATACTGAAAATTGACATGACAGTTTTGCACAGTGCATGTATGACAATTATGGAGGGGAACAGGATGTTGTTCTGGGTCACTACAATACCCCTTACAAATACTGTGTAACTCTGTCCCCTTAGGTGGCACACAACTCATGCCGCTGGTAGAGCTGAGAGGACCTGACATCTACCGTATATACCGGCGTATAAGACGACTTTTGAACCCCGAAAAATCTGCTCTGCAGTCGGGGGTCGTCTTATGCGCCGGTAATACAAAAAAAAAAAAGGGTAAAAAAAAAAAATTTTATTACTCACCTCCCCCGGCGTTCTGTCGCGCTCCGGCAGGATGTCGCTCGCTCCGGCAGGCTGTCGCTCGCTCCCCGTCCCCGCCGCAGCATAGCTTTCTGAATGCGGGGCTTGAAATCCCCGCTTCCAGAAAGCTAATACACACGCCGGCAGCCATGACAGCATTGAATGGCTGTGATTGGCTAAAGCACACGTGGCTTCAGCCAATCACACTATTCAATGACATCATTGAATGGCTGCGATTGGCTGAAGGCGCACGTGTTAGCAATCACACCCATTCAATGATGTCATTGAATAGTGTGATTGGCTGAAGCCACGTGTGCTTTAGCCAATCACAGCCATTCAATGATGTCATGGCTGCCGGCGTGTGTATTAGCTTTCTGGAAGCGGGGATTTCAAGCCCCACATTCAGAAAGCTATGCTGCGGCGGGGACGAGGAGCGAGCGACAGCCTGCCTGAGCGAGCGACATCCTGCCGGAGCGCGACAGGACGCCGGGGGAGGTGAGTAATAAAATTTTTTTTTTTTTCTCCACTGAATACCGGCGTATAAGGTGACAGTTGGGGGGTCGTCTTATACGCCCCGTCGCCTTATACGCCGGTATATACGGTAATCTAACTTCGCTTCTCCCCCTGACTCCACTTCACTGTATTCTGAGTAAAAAAGCCAGGGGGAAGAGCGAGGTTAGGCTGTGCAGCGTCCGATGTCAGGTCCTGCATGTATGCCTTGGTAGGGTAGATACTTTCTGCAGTACCAGCAGCTCGACAAGGGACAGGGTTGTGCATAGTCGGACATTCAGGTATGCAGGCCAGGCCAGCCTAAACACTTACTTGGGCCAGCCCGCCCCTGCAAGGTAGTTTGTAAACATCTGAGCCAAATTAAATCATGTGACTAGCATTATAGAATGTTTTACCTGCCCCAACACATAACTTCTTTAAGGCAGGAATAGCATTAGGGTTCCTCAAAAATAGAAACATTTTTTCCCCATTGGTAATAAGATTGAGAATCACTAGCCTAGACTGATAAAATGATACCCACTTCTTAACTTACAGCGAAAGTAGGAATACAGGGGTTTTGTACCCCTGAATGTAAACAATGCTCTCATTCACTGACAGCAAACAAATATCTTGATAATGATCTCAAGCACAGAGAAAGCTCTTTAATAGGTGTAAAAACCGAGTACAACGCTTAGTTGTAGAACAAGGACATAATAGACCAGCACTGTAGAAGTAGAAAATGTTACTTAGTCAACCTTAGATTAGGGGAAACTGCAATAAACCTAGTGATTGTACAATCTGGTAGTCTGGGTGTGACAACCATTCCCTGCTAATTTACATACTGTTGCTGTGTGATGACAGATTAAGTAGGTTTCATGTAAAACAGGTTTATCAACCTACTTAAATACTTGCCAAGACGAAAAGCACCTCAACTGTACCTAATGGCCATTTTTAAATGGGCCGAATATTGGGCCCTAGCAATCCTCTGAACACGCGTTTACCTGACAAGCCGCCATGTAAAAGGATCAAAGATCATCTGAAGAACAAGCAAATGCTCATTTTTCGAATGATTGGCCTATTTACAAGCATAAGAATGCTCGCTGAACAGTGGTACATCCCCCATATAAACAGGCAGATGTACCGCTAGCCTACTGGGATGAAGTGTTTAAAAAAAAGAAAAAAATAATGAAATGAACGCCGATGGACGTGTCTTTGAGTGCTTGTTCCATCAGGCACAAAATTCAGCACATGTAAACATAACATTAGGCTACATTCACACGGATGAGCATGGTATTGGGCTGAGAAACTTGGCCCAATATTGCACTTGCCAACGTGCATTTTTCCCAGCAATGCAAAGTGTTTTCGATTTTAAAAAATGCATCACTTCTGTGAAATTGCGATCTCACATGCGTGAAAGTATCACAGTGTTTCCCATTGATTTTAATGGGAAATATTACATCGCATAGCATGCGGGTGCCATGTGATGACCTTTAGGTCCCATTGAAAGCAATGGGCGAGGCATTCCAAGGGAACACCCAAAGACAGAATACGCTGCCAGGAAAAAAATCATTAGTGTGAATTAATCCATTGAAAAGAATATATTTCACATCGCACAAAAGTCATGTAAGAATAACACTTGAGTGAACTAGCCCTTAACCAATGCTTTTTTAAGATTTTCTATAAAGTGTTGGGATTCACAGAGAGGATCTAAAACTTAACTTTTATTTGTGTGTCTAATTTTAAACAAGAACAGATATATAATCAAACAGAACTATGGATGGCACCAACTAATGTGATGGTATGCCACCTCAAGGGACTCAACGGCCTGGATCCTAAAAACTGTGAGGCGCCCTTAGGTTACTACGGTACCAAACACTAGTGTCGGTGGGTGTGTCTTAAAAAATGGGGATCAGTGGGAGTTGCACCGTTGCTGTCACCTCTTTCACTGAATACGGATCCCAAAAATATGGGTTAGTTACCTCAGTGCTACCAGCCTAAACCCCAATTAAAATGCCACTTGGCCACCTCAGGGCATCGTGGCTTTTTTACAACACATGAGGAGACCAACATTCTACTAATGCTGTGTGGCGGGGAGGAAGAGACACTCACTGCCATTATTGTGTACCTCCCGCATGTCTACTGATCCCCCAACGATGCCAGGGGGGACACTGCAGCTATCTATTTGCACAGTGTGAGTTCAAGGACCAATTTAATCATCGCAGATTTAAATGCTGGGTAAGGGGAACAGTGCTATCTTGAAAAATGGATGGATATTCAGTGAGACAGGCGACAGCGATGGTGCACCTCCCACTGATCCCCATGTTTTCAGACACACCCACCGACACTGCTTTTTGGTACCATAGGAACCTAAGGCTGCCTCCTAGATTTTAGGATCCAGGCCATTGAATCCCTTGAGGTGGCATACATCACATTAGTTGGTGCCATCCTTAGTTCTGTTTCATTATATATCTGCTCTTGTTTTATATTAGACACACGAATAAAAGTTAAGTTTTAGAACCTCTCTGTGAATCCCAGTCTTTTAGGATCTGTAAGCCCACTGTGATTTCTATAAAGTGTTGAATAATTGAAGCAGCAAATAGCTGTATTACTACAAAAAACTATAAATGCAAGGTGTTAGTTAATATTTTGGCCAAAATATGTAACCTCGCAAGCCCATGACGACGGTCCTCTTTATCTTGCAAGTCCCTATGCTAACATTTACAAACATATCACTGAAAAAGGAGAAATAAACTCAAATATCACTACCATCGACCATATTTACCAATTGTTCATCTGTGCTCCCTTAGTCCTAACAGTGGCTCAAGTATGGGAGTATTCCTGTCCCTGTCTACTGGTAGGACAGATGCAATTTTTAATGAAAAGCAATAACCGTAATTTGCTTGATTTTTTTCCCCCACCCCTCGTTATGTTTTGCAACCCAGAACATACCTGCTCCGTGTAATTTATCATGTACTTACATTAAAGGGAGGAGAGATTGTTGCACTATTGGGAATAAGGGAAAGCAGATTAACAATCGTAAATCAACGCCTGCCTTACATCCTATCAGCGGTACAACCGTGGGGAATAAGCAATAAAATCCCCATCAGTAGGACCTTCCTGCTCTGCGGCATTTAGGACAGAGCGACTGAATGTCATTCTTTCTAATAACTAAGATTGTAGCCTGTAATGGCTTATGAATATATTTTGGGTCGCTCCATGAAACTGCTTAACAAATCTACTCTAATAGTATGGATCTTCATATATGACATCACTATTGCTGTAGTAGAATGTGCTCTTACAAACTCCAATGGATCCCTAACTTGGAATATATAAGATATTCTTATTGCATCTCTTATCCACCTGTTCCAGGTGGGCTTGGATACCTTACTTCTAGAGATGAGCGAACACCAAAATGCTCGGGTGCTCGTTACTCGGGACGAAATTATCGCGATGCTCGAGGGTTCGTTTCGATTAACGAACCCCATTGAAGTCAATGGGCGACCCGAGCATTTTTGTATATCGCCGATGCTCGCTAAGGTTTCCATTTGTGAAAATCTGGGCAATTCAAGAAAGTGATGGGAATGACACAGCAACAGATAGGGCAGGCGAGGGGCTACATGTTGGGCTGCATCTCAAGTTCCCAGGTCCCACTATTAAGCCACAATAGCGGCAAGTGTGGGCCCCCCCCTCCCAACAATTTTTACTTCTGAAAAGCCCTCATTAGCAATGCATACCTTAGCTAAGCACCACACTACCTTCAACAAAACACAATCACTGCCTGCATGACACTCCGCTGCCACTTCTCCTGGGTTACATGCTGCCCAACCCCCCCCCCCCTGCACGACCCAGTGTCCACAGTGCACACCAAATTCTCCCTGCGCAGCCTTCAGCTGCCCTCATGCCACGCCACACTCATGTCTATTTATAAGTGCGTCTGCCATGAGGAGGAACCGTAGGCACACACTGCAGAGGGTTGGCACGGCTAGGCAGTGACCCTCTTTAAAAGGGGCGGGGCGATAGCCCACAATGCTGTACAGAAGCAATGAGAAATATAATCCTGTGCCACCGCCTTCAGGAGCTGCACACGTGGGCATAGCAATGGGAAACCTATGTGCCACACACTATTCATTCTGTCAAGGTGTCTGCATGCCCCAGTCAGACCGCGGTTTTTTATAAATAGTCACAGGCAGGTACAACTGGGAATCCCCAACTCCGCAATGGGAATTCCGTGTGCCCCCACAGCATGGGTGGCTCCCTGGAACCCACCGGATGTACATAAATGTATCCCATTGCAGTGCCCTGGACAGCAGAGCTAACGTCAGATTAAATGCAGGTGGGCTTCGGCCCACACTGCATGCCCCAACCTGACCGGGCTTTTTAATTCATAGACACAGGCAGGTACTACTCCCTATTGTGAAGTCCCTGTGGACCGACAGCATGGGTGGGTGCCAGGAAGCCACCGGCGGTACATAAATATATCCCATTGCATTGCCCATCACAGCTGAGGTAATGTCATGTTTAATGCAGGTGGGCTTCGGCCCACAATGCATGCCCCAGTCAGACTGGGGTTCTTTAGAAGTGGACACATGTAGTTACAACTCCGTGTGGACCGACAGCATGGGTGGCTCCCTGGAACCCACCGGCGGCACATAAATATATCCCATTGCAGTCCCCAGCACAGCTGATGTAACGTCAGCTGCAATGCAGGTGGGCAAAAAATTAATTGGATTACACTGTAGGCGAGGGCCCCAAAAAATTGGTGTACCAACAGTACTAATGTACCTCAGAAAAATTGCCCATGCCCAACCAAAAGGGCAGGTGAAACCCATTAATCGCTTTGGTTAATGTGGCTTAATTGGTAACTAGGCCTGGAGGCAGCCCAGTTAAAATAAAAATTGGTTCAGGTGCAAGTTTCAACGCTTTAATGAGCATTGAAACGTATAAAAATTGTTTAGAAAAATTATATGACTGAGCCTTGTGGGCCTAAGAAAAATTGCCCGTTTGGCGTGAATACGTGAGGTTTCAGGAGGAGGAGCAGGAGGAGGAGGAGGAATATTATACACAGATTGATGAAACAAAAATGTCCCCGTTTTTGATGGGGATAGAGAACGATGCTTCCATCCGCGGGTGCAGCCTACGTATTGCTTAGGTATCGCTGCTGTCCGCTGGTGAAGAAGAGAAGTCTGGGGAAATCCAGGCTTTGTTCATCTTGATGAGTGTAAGCCTGTCAGCACTGTCGGTTGACAGGCGGGTACGCTTATCCGTGATGATTCCCCCAGCCGCACTAAACACCCTCTCTGACAAGACGCTAGCCGCAGGACAAGCAAGCACCTCCAGGGCATACAGCGTGAGTTCAGGCCACGTGTCCAGCTTCGACACCCAGTAGTTGTAGGGGGCAGAGGCGTCACCGAGGACAGTCGTGCGATCGGCTACGTACTCCCTCACCATCCTTTTACAGTGCTCCCGCCAACTCAGCCTTGACTGGGGAGCGGTGACACAGTCTTGCTGGGGAGCCATAAAGCTGACAAAGGCCTTGGAGAATGTTCCCCTGCCTGCGCTGTACATGCTGCCTGATCTCTGCGCCACCCCTGCTACCTGGCCCTCGGAACTGCGCCTTCTGCCACTAGCGCTGTCGGATGGGAAGTTTACCATCAGTTTGTCCACCAGCGCCCTGTGGTATAGCATCATTCCCGAACCCCTTTCCTCGTTGGGAATGAGAGTGGAAAGGTTCTCCTTATACCGTGGGTCGAGCAGTGTGTACACCCAGTAATCCGTAGTGGCCAGAATGTGTGTAACGTGAGGGTCACGAGAAAGGCATCCTAACATGAAGTCAGCCATGTGTGCTAGGGTACCTGTACGCAACACATGGCTGTCCTCACTAGGAAGATCACTTTCAGGATCCTCCTCCTCCTCCGGCCATACACGCTGAAAGGATGACAGGCAAGCAGCATGGGTACCCTCAGCAGTGGGCCAAGCTGTCTCTTCCCCCTCCTCCTCATGCTCCTCCCCCTCCTCCTCAACGCGCTGAGATATAGACAGGAGGGTTCTCTGACTATCCAGCGACATACTGTCTTCCCCCGCCTCCGTTTCCAAGCGCAAAGCATCTGCCTTTATGCTTTGCAGGGAACTTCTCAAGAGGCATAGCAGAGGAATGGTGACGCTAATGATTGCAGCATCCCCGCTCACCATCTGGGTAGACTCCTCAAAGTTTCCAAGGACCTGGCAGATGTCTGCCAACCAGGCCCACTCTTCTGTAAAGAATTGAGGAGGATGACTCCCACTACGCCGCCCATGTTGGAGTTGGTATTCCACTATAGCTCTACGCTGCTCATAGAGTCTGGCCAACATGTGGAGCGTAGAGTTCCACTGTGTGGGCACGTCGCACAGCAGTCAGTGCACTGGCAGATTAAACCGATGTTGCAGGGTCCGCAGGGTGGCAGCGTCCGTCTTGGAGTTGCGGAAATGTGCGCTGACTCGGCGCACCTTTCCGAGCAGGTATGACAAATGTGGACAGCTTTTCAGAAAGCGCTGAACCACCAAATTAAAGACAGGGGCCAGGCATGGCACATGCGTGAGGCTGCCGAGCTGCAGAGCCGCCACCAGGTTACAGCCGTTGTCACACACGACCATGCCCGGTTGGAGGCTCAGCGGCGAAAGCCAGTGGTCGGTCTGCTCTGTCAGACCCTGCAGCAGTTCGTGGGCCTTGGGCCTCTTCTCTCCTAAGTTGAGTAGTTTCAGCACGGCTTGCTGACGCTTGCCCACCGCTGTGCTGCCACGCCGCGCGACAGCGACTGCTGGCGACATGCTGCTGCTGACGCATCTTGATTGCGAGACAGAGGTTGCGTTGGAGGAGGAGGAGGAGGGTGGTTTAGTGGAGGAAGCATACACCGCCGCAGATACCAGCACCGAGCTGGGGCCCGCAATTCTGGGGGTGGGTAGGATGTGAGCGGTCCCAGGCTCTGACTCGGTCCCAGCCTCCTCTAAATTCACCCAATGTGCCGTCAGGGAGATATAGTGGCCCTGCCCGCCTGTGCTTGTCCACGTGTCCGTTGTTAAGTGGACCTTGGCAGTAACCGCGTTGCTGAGGGCGCGTACAATGTTGCGGGAGACGTGGTCGTGCAGGGCTGGGACGGCCCATCGGGAAAAGTAGTGGCAACTGGGAACCGAGTAGCGCGGGGCCGCCGCCGCCATCATGCTTTTGAAAGCCTCCGTTTCCACAAGCCTATACGGCAGCATCTCCAGGCTGATCAATTTGGCAATGTGCACGTTTAACGCTTGAGCGTGTGGGTGCGTGGCGGCGTACATGCGCTTGCGCTCAAACAGTGGAGCTAGCGACGTCTGGACGCTGCGCTGAGAGACATTGGTGGATGGAGCCGAGGACAGCGGAGGTGAGGGTGTGGGTGCAGGCCAGGAGACGGTAGTGCCTGTGTCCTCAGAGGGGGGTTGGATCTCAGTGGCAGGTTGGGGCACAGGGGGAGAGGCAGTGGTGCAAACCAGAGGCGGTGAACGGCCTTCATCCCACCTTGTGGGGTGCTTGGCCATCATATGCCTGCGCATGCTGGTGGTGGTGGCTCCCCAGCTGATCTTGGCGCGACAAAGGTTGCACACCACTGTTCGTCGGTCGTCAGGCGTCTCTGTGAAAAACTGCCACACCGTAGAGCACCTTGACCTCTGCAGGGTGGCATGGCGCGAGGGGGCTCTTTGGGAAACAGTTGGTGGATTATTCGGTCTGGCCCTGCCTCTACCCCTGGCCACCGCAGTGGCTCGGCCTGTGCCCACACCCTGACTTGGGCCTCTGCGTCCAAGCCCACGTCCACGTCCTCTAGGCCTACCCCTACCCCTCAGCATGCTGTATTACCAGTAGTGCAGAAACAGAACGCTGTAATTAAATGTGCCACTTATTGGCCTGTGGTTGGAGGCTGACTTCGCTTACGGAACGCACAGCAGAGCCAGGAAATAATTTTGCGCAAGCCTGCTATAACACTTAGCTGGCTGCGTATGAATTAGGACAACTACCCCCAGCACAGACCCAGTACACTGAGGACAGTCACAGGCAGCCCAAATAGATTTTTTTTCCCAAATGTTTTTGGAAAGGCCCACTGCCTATATTCAATAAATATGTCTTCTGTCCCTGTGTCACCACTACTGGCCCTGGAGTATGTAAAATAACTGCAGACTGTTGCACTGTGGACTGGAATACAGCGGTGATGTAACAGCCAACACAGAGCCAGGAAATAATTTTCGGCAAGCCTGCTGTAACACTTAGCTGGCTGCGTATGAATTAGGACAACTACCCCCAGCACAGACCCAGTACACTGAGGACAGTCACAGGCAGCCCAAAGATTTTTTTCCCCAAATGTTTTTGGAAAGGCCCACTGCCTATATTCAATAAATATGTCTTCTGTCCCTGCCTCACCACCACTGCTGGCCCTGGACTATGTATAATTACTGCAGGGCGCAATGCTCTGCACGGCCGATATACAAAAAAAAAAAAATGTGCAACACTGCAAAAAGCAGCCTCCACACTACTGCACACGGTTAGATGTGGCCCTAAGAAGGACCGTTTTGGTTCTTGAAGCCTAAAATAACTCCTAACGCTCTCCCTATAGCAGTTCCGGCACCAGCAGCACTGTCCCTGAACTATGTCAGAATGCATCTGTGGCGAGCCGCGGGAGGGGCCGATTTATATACTCGGGTGACACCTGATCTCGCCAGCCACTCACTGCAGGGGGGTGGTATAGGGCTTGAACGTCGCAGGGGGAAGTTGTAATGCCTTCCCTGTCTTTCTATTGGCCAGAAAAGCGCGCTAACGTCTCAGAGATGAAAGTGAAAGTAACTCGAACATCGCGTGGTACTCGTCTCGAGTAACGAGCATCTCGAACACGCTAATACTCGAACGAGTATCAAGCTCGGACGAGTACGTTCGCTCATCTCTACTTACTTCCTTTCTTACTTGTTGAAAAAAGGATAAATAGATTTTCTGACCTTGTAATATCTGCTGTTCTGTCTACATAGATGTTAAGACATCTAGCAATGTCTAGTGTATTCAACCTGACATCATCTGAGGAGGAAGAGGTGGTAGTGAAATCACATGGTTCATGTTTTGAAATGTAGGAACATTAGGCATAAAACTTGGGAGATATCTTAGCAAAACTGTGTTAGGACAGAAGGAAGGTGATATATGATTTAACTGTCACCAAGATCTTTCTCAGGACCTCTCAAAATCCTGGTCTACCTTTCTTTGCTAAGGGAGATTTCCATGGTTTCCGAATCCACAACAAATCCTAGAAATTTTATTTCTGGTAGTAGGTTCTATTTTGGGCTTTGCCCAATTTATTATCCAACCTAGGTCTTCTAGAAAGATGGAAGTGGTCTGAAGCTGGGCTCTGAGTATCTCTGGAGCACTGACGTGCAGTAACCAGTCGTCCAGATATGGCACTATTGCAATCCCCTGTATTCTGAGCACAGCTGCCACAAATGACCTTTGTAAATACCAAGGGAGCAGAGTAGACCGGAAGAACTGTAAACTGGAAATGTTGCACTCTTGGACACTGCCACTGAGGTATTGACGGTGGCGACCTATTATAGGAATGTGTAGATATGCACCTTTTAAGTCCAACAAGACCTTATCAATTCCATTCGGAACCTTCCTTATTCTTATGTGGAGGTTTAAAAACCTCAGATCTTTTATTACCCTGCAATCTCCTGAGGGTTTTAGTATTAAAAATAGGGGTGAATACACCCCTTTCTCTCTTCCCTTTGAGAGAACTGGTTCTAGAGCTCCTTTTTCTACATACTCTGTAATGAAGCGTTAAATTGATTTCTTGCTTTCCATCTAGGAAGGGACTGGTGCAGACAAATCTGTTTTTTTTAAATTTGTATGAATTCTGTTATGTACTCCTATTGTGTAATATTTAGGACCTACTGGTCCTGAATTTTTTCTTTAAAGTCTGGAAAAAAGGCATAAGGCATTTCCATATTGGTCACCCTGGTACTGGCATCAAAAGTCATGCTTTTTGTCCTTATTCTGGTACTGAGAACATTTTGGGCTTTTCCTCTGTCCTTTGAAATATTCTGACAGAGATTGTTGAGATCTTCAAGGAAATCTTCCCCTCCCTGAACCTCTGCCACGTCCTCCATATGAATATGACTTCCCATTCTTATCAGAGAGGCTTTTCTCTTGTCAACGTTATAGTCAACAGGCTTGATTAACTTTTTCTGTTCACTGGAATGGAGCAGGAAAAGTAACCCCTAACACCGATGTGAAAGCAGCCTCAGATATTCAACCTCAGTGTACAGGAAGGAAGGATATAAACACTCAAATTTCATACTTCTGTGCCTGCGTACATACTTCTGACTCCACTCATTGGCCACCATATATTTATATTCTGTAATTTATAATAATCTAATTCATTCTAGTCAACAATTTAGTTATATGGTAGAACTGCAATAAGTGAATGCTGGCTTAAAGATAGAGAGGAGTTGGACATGGTTTTTACTCCAGAAGACAAAACCAAAAGTTTTCCAATAGAGATGTTTCAGATAACTGGACAGGTTTGGTGACATTTCAGTGGCAACAAGAGAAGCCCCTTCTGAACAGAACACTGATACAATAGCTCAGAGAGTGAAAAACAAGTAGAACATGTTTGCTATTTGTATGAATGTGAAGAATGAAGATATTTGAGGAATCTTACTGGATATGTTGGGGTTTTTTTTTACACTGAAGGGTGTTGCTATGTTTTCCTGAAGGTATTCACAGTTATTTTAGTGGCTCAGTTCACCAGCATTTCAGGCTCTGAAGAGAGAACACCATTACAATGTCTTTCCACATTCATTTGTGGCTGCTTCTCACATTATCTGCTGTTGCTGCAGGTAAGTCTATTAATTATATATTCTTACTAGGCTGCTTGATGTATGATGTGCAATACACTTGTTTCACTATTATAAGCAAAAACAGCATAGTCTACAATCATGTTACATTGGAGGAGGGCACCAATAGTTAGTTGAGGGCACACTCCCCATCAACTCATGGATACGTTGGAGGAAAGCTGTTGGTGTATATTCCTGGTCAATTGCCTCTTTGCCAAGTCCTGATTGACAGCTTTAATGCCACTTACCACAATGGCCTTTTAAGAAACAATTTTTTCAGTTTTTTTGAATGCAAAAATCACTTAAATGAGCCAAAATAAACAATAATTGTTCAGTGTAAACACAGCCAACGATCGAAGGACGAATGATAAATCATATGCTTTTTGTTCATTGTTCATTTTAAGTAGGCATAAAAACCATTGTTAGCTCGTTCACTAATCGTTTTGTTTAAACATTGATCATTCAGTTGTTCTCATTCACCTATACAGTGAATGTGAATGACTGAACTATTTCTGTTTTGAAGGAGTCAATGATATATCAACTTGTAAAAACAATCTGTATAACATCGTTTGCTCGTTAAAACAATAAATCATTTGGTGTAAATGGACCTTATGTCATGCATTGCCGATTGTGTTAACTACTGTATATAGCCTGGTTATTTATATGTGCAAGAAAATTAATTGCAGTTGAACTTGTATGTCAACATGGAAGCCATAGCAGCCACTAATGGGGCCCAGAGGCCCATAATGCCTTCCACATCCACATTGTAGGATAATAGGCTGCACTAAATGGACGTTCGTCTTTTTTTCAGCCTTACAAACTATGTAACTACGGAAAAGAAAGCAGCTCACAATACTATGAATAAAAGAAATGTTGAGCAGGATGGCTTTCATAATCATCCAACTGATAGAAAATAGATGGAAAAGTAAGCTTTAATTGTACCTTCTATCTGCAACTGGCCATGATTAAGGTAGAGATGATTAGAAGGAGGGAATGAAAAGCTTGAGAAATGCACCTCCCTTATTCAGACCCAGCCACACACATAGGCCTCATATCACAGTTGCATTATACTCACCATTGTGTGGACCTTTATTAAGGCTCTCGTACATATGCATTACTCTGCAACACCCCTGTATGCCTTCAGTTTTATGCTAAAGCATATAAAGGATCTATATGGACTCAAACAGGTAAATGATCATGTTATGCTCCATTGGATGCTGTATGTATAGACGTATTCTTCACTACAATATGCAGCACCTGTATGGCAGCAGATTGAGGCCTTGTGGCGCTGTATTAGAAAACCGTTCAGCCTTAATACACTGCCGTAAAGCTTTGGATGTGTATAAAGTCTAATTGGTGTAGCTTATATTTAAAAAATCCATGAATACAGCCTATTCATCTGATCTAATATTACAAAAGTGTGACTGTATAGTAGAAAGCAATTTGTTTATCTGTGTGTTGCTCTTTTCTAGATTATTCCTCTTATATCCCACAACTGATCATCAAACCTTTTCAAGGAAGAGTGACAGCTACAACATTTATTCTGGACAAACCACAGTGCCTCTTTGACCGGACCTCAACTAATAATGTGTGGTTATTTGTAGCCAACAAGACAGGTAAAGAACTCCTGCGAGCCTTGAAAAGAACTAGAATGCAGTCATTTAAAAAATTGAAGTGTTCGATTACTTTCATTATTTTCTTCCATTTAGTACAATTGGATAACAATCAGTTATCAAAAAGTGCTCCTTATTCTTCATTTTCATCCTTGGGTTATTACCGCACTCTTCGTACTGTTGAGAAAACATTCCCCTGTAATGATGTAGCCAATTACATTCGGGTTGGTAGTGAAACTTCCTGCTCTGACTCTGACAACTGCAATGGACCTTTAATTTCTCCAGGTCCATACCGGTAAGTGAAGACTGTTGAATGAAAATCTGTGGAATATTTGCCCAAAGTATGATACTTAAAGTGAATGTGCCATCGGAAATAGACCAAGTGTTAAAATCAGGTTTTATAAGATTATTTTTATTAACATTTTAAAAACAGTTTCGGATTATAGTTCTAATCCCTCAGCTACATTTCCTCCAGTAGCTGAGACCAGAATGCTTTTAACATCCTTAAGCACATGTTTCAAACTCAAGACTCGCTGGCTAAGTCTGGCCTGCCATGTCAAGTTTCCCAGAGAACGCAGCCAGTGATTGATAAATGGATCAAAGCAAGCACAGGAAGAGTGTGATTGGCTAACGCAGTGCCAGCTTTCATTGGCTGACGCTGCCTGAGTTAGCCAATCACAGCCATTCAATGATGTCGTTGAATGGCTGTGATTGGCTAATGCAGCACTAGCTTTCATTGGCTGACGCCGCCTGAGTAAGCCAATCAGAGCATTAGCTTTCTGGAGGTGGGGATTTCAAGCCCCATTTGCAGAAAGCAATGCTCTGCCAGCGTGCACAGGGAGAGACAGCCTGCAGCAGCGCCACGGGAGGTGAGTATTTTTTTTTCTTTTTTCGGACAGCTGTATACCCGACTGCAGAGCAAATTGTTCAGGGTTAAAAGGTCACCTTATACGCCGGAATATACGGTACATTTAGGACTCACTTAGAGATCAGCAAGCACCAAAATGCTTGGGTGCTCGTTACTCGAGCCAAGCTTTTTGTTATGCTTGAGAGCTCAGCTCGAGTAACGAACCCTATTAAAGTCAATGGGAAACTCGAGCATTTTTCAAGGTGCCCCATGCTCTGCATTGTTTTCAATGGAGCCGCGGCTGCTGACGGCGGCTCCATTGAAAACAATGATCTGCCGGCACCCCTGCATTCTTTTTCATGAAAGGGCTTTACATATAAGCCCTTCCCTGAAAAACAATAACTTCAGTGTAAAAAAAAAAACTCCGCCGCTGCCGTGTCCCCCACGGGAATGAAGAACACATCAGCCGCATGCAGCAGATGTTTCCTTCATCCCAGCTAGTAAAAAGAATTCCCTGCTGCTACATCTGTCACATCTGTGACAGATGCAGCAGAGGAATTCTTCAATTCCCTACCACAGCTATCACACATGACAGCTGCAGTAGAGGATCCTGCTGCCGTCCCCCCAGTAGTTGGATTTCAGGGAAGGGCTTTAAATATAACCCATTCCCTGAAAAACCATGAAAAATTGTGTAAAAAAAAAACAAAAAAACGATACTCACCTCTCTTCAGCTGCCAGGGCTCAGCCAAGTCTTCTCTGCGCTGTCCCCGGCTCTGTAGTCCTGATCTATCAGCAGGTGGGGATTTTAAATCCCTGCCTGCTGATAGATCAGCAGTGCAGAGTCGGGGACAGCGCGGAGAAGTCGCGGCTGAGCCCCGGCAGCTGAAGGAATCTCAGGGTAGGGCTTTAAATATAAGCCCTTCCCTGAAAAACCATGAAAAATAGTGTAAAAAAAAAACGATACTCACCTCAGTTCAGCTCCTGTGGCTCAGCCGCGTCTTCTCCGCGCTGTCCCCAGTTCTGTAGTCCTGATCTATCAGCAGGCGGGGATTTAAATGAATGAATTACAGGCGAGAGCTGCCTGTGATTGGCTGAGCGCCTCAGCCAATTACAATCAGCTCTTTCAGCAGGCGGTGATTTTACATCCCTGCCTGCTGATAGATCAGGACTACAGACATGCGGCAGATGTGTTCTTCAACCCCGCGGGAGGCACGGCAGCGGCGGAGGATAGGTTTTTGGGTTTTTTTTACACTAAAAGTATTGTTATTTAGGGAAGGGCTTATATGTAAAGCCCTTCCATGAAAAACAATTAGGGGTGCCAGCAAAACAGGTGGGGAGGACAGACTCAAAATTTTCTCGAGCACCGTGTGGTGCTCGGCTCGAGTAATGAGCACTTCGAGTATGCTAATGCTCGAACGAGCATCAAGCTCAGACGAGCATGCCCGCTCATCTCTAGGCTCACTCAAAGGCGAGTGAAGGTCCGGTCCTTTTCTTGCATTTTTTGTTTTCTGTGCATGCATTCACTGCATTTTTCACAAGCGCAAAAAAAACATAAGAAGGTCCCATAGATTTCTCCCGCCTTCATACATAAATATGCAGTCAATACACATGGATAGTGAGTTTTCACTGCCCACTTACACAATCCCATTAACTTTAAGAAGCAAATTTGGTTCGTAATATGGACCAAAATAGGACGTGCTGCCATTATTTTCACACTTGTGAAAATCGCATGTATGAATACCACAATGATGTTTAGACCACCCGGATTATGTGAGTATTACAGAGAGGAAATACACCCAAGTGAGTCAGCCCTTATAACTGGCCCTTTGAAGGCAACCATAATCCTGATGTTGCCCTCGGTGTAAATCAGTTTGACAACCCGGTCCTAAAGGAACCAGAATGTAAACAAAACTGCTTTATCAATCCGCACAGGCATAATTATAGGGGGTGCCGTGCTTGTAGACTGACCCAGGCCCTTGAGTATAACGGGACCCAAAAGGTCCCTCTGCTCATTAGGAGGAGACCAAAACTATGATTTGGTTCCCTGTTACAGATTTTGCAGGGGAGCTTCACATTGCACCTCTGTTCACCAGCCTTCCTCTACTAGTAAATAAAACACTTGGGGTGTTAGAAGATCACCACATACTCAAAATTACATTTTCAGTTTCAAAGGTGTGTTGACAGTGTAGATTTTTGTTGTGGATTATTTCTGGTACACGGATTTCAAACCCATGTGTGAAAAAAAAAAAAGTGACATGTCACTGCTAGACTGAAATCCTGTGCAAAGTTCGAAATCAGCTTGCAGATTTTGCCCATTGACTGAGCTAAATCTACATGTGGATCCATGGCTCAAACACATGAAAATCCACATCAGAAATCTGCTGCAATTTTCTTTGAAATCCACATTAAAAAATGTGATGTGGATACGGCGCTTGTGAACTTAAGCCTAAGAGTACAATAGAAATTTATTTTCCTGTTAAATTGAACATATATTATATATTTGGTCTACTTTGCAAAAAAAAAGAAAAATACAACTTACAATCGATAACAATGTTTTTTGTATTTTTTCCTTTTCAGGGTTAAATTTGTTGTTTTAGATTCTAATGGTGCACTGGTGGATCAAACTGGCTGGTCTGGCCCGATCACACTCCACCAAGGTAATACAATATTAGAAATGAATGTTATATTCCCTGTAAGGCTCTGTTCACATCATCTAAGAGTCCTAAGTAGGGATGAGCGAGTATACTCGCAAAGGCACTGCTCGCTCGAGTAATGTGCCTTAGCCGAGTATCTCCCTGCTCGTCCCGAAAGATTCGGGGGCCGCCGCAGCTGACAGGTGAATTGCGGGAGGAGCGGGGCAGAGCGGGCGGGAGAGAGGGAGAGAGAGATCTCCCCTCCGTTCCTCCCCGCTCTCCCCCGCAGCTCCCCGCCCCGCGGTGGCACCCGAATCTTTCGGGACGAGCAGGGAGATACTCGGCTAAGGCACATTACTCGAGCGAGTAGTGCCTTAGCGAGTATATTCGCTCATCCCTAGTCCTAAGTTTATCGTTTGTAACACAAAAGCTTTTTTAACATGAGAACCTGTGGGCAACATTCGCCCCTGTATGTTTATATAGTGGTATAGGATGGAGCCTTCTGCTTCCAAACACTGTGAACACCAAGTGAATGCTTATTACATGTAGCACAGAGGTTATTCCATATAGATAGCAGCACTACACAGCACTCAGTACAGAAGTATTGCAATATATTCTAAAAGTGATCAAAGGGTTACCTGTTTAACTCTTTTACTAGAAAGAAAAAACAATCAAGAAAATGTTTTGTGCAAACAAACATGGTAACAAAAACATAGAAAAAAAATTATTTTCCCCTTCCGTTGTCTTTATTTGGGAAAAAAGTAACAATTAAAAAAAACATAATTGGAATAGCTGCAACCATAATTATCCAAACTATAAAATGATCACATTAATTATTTACACCCTACGGTGAACACAGTAAACAAATACTGTAAAACTAAATAATGCAACAATAACTGTTTTTTCTTCATCCAGGTTCTCAAAAAATAGATAAAAAAAGATCAAAAACTTGGATGTACAGCATATGTGATAGCAATGAAAATAAGTCATCCTTTAAAAAAAACAAACAAATGTCCTGGCCTCTTCTGTCTCTCCCTGCCCGCTGCATCAAGACTGACAGCTCTCTCCCTATACAGAAAAGGGGAAGAGATCTGTCATTCTTATTGTCATATTTATTCTGTAAGGCCGCCTGTAGACGGCCGGGTCAGATCCTGCTGCGAGAGTTCTCAACCCGAGTCCCTGCAGGGACCAGTGCGGCGCTCACCTCTCCTGTGGCTCCGGCTTTTTGATGTGCCGGCTGCCGGCCAGCCGGCACATGCGAAAAGCGGAGCCGGCGGCCCGGGAGTGACATTTCTGTGTGGGCCTCTGCGAGATCCACACAGCAATAGACAATGCCGCGATTTGTTTTCCGCGTGCGATTTCACGCGGACAAATGGCGGCCGTCTGCGTAGGATTGCGTATTGTAATGCAATCTTATGCAGGCGTGTATGGACGAAATTCTGCATTAAATCCTGCTGCTAAATTTCCGCCCGTGCGCAGGGGACCTAACACTGTAGCGTTTCAGAATAAAACTCTCTAGAGAACAAGAGGCACCTCTGTCCTAGGTTCAATCTACCCATCGTTCAGGCAGCATGAAGCTGATGACAGAATCTTTTCTAAGTGCTTTTATTGTACAAAATAGTAAAACATAAAAAAAGAAACTATATAAATCTCATATTGTTTTAATTATACCGACCCAGAAAATAACGTTTTCAGGTTCTTTATACAGCACAGTGACTGTCATAAAAACAAAAGACACAAAGCAATGCTGGAAATTTCAGTTTCCTTCCTCCCCCATAAAAGAATTAATGAAAATTAAAGAATACCTTTAAATAGTGAGTGTCTAATTGTCTGCCCTCCCACCCCATGATGTCATATGCAGCCAAATTAACTAAGTGGGGTTAACACACAGGTCATGAAAAGTGGATGGTGAGTGTAAACAAGCATGATTATAACAAACTGATTATAGTACTCATAAATTATAGAATAGTACCAAAGGAGCAGTACCACTTATCTCCATCCCTGCATTGAACAGAAACTGTTATCAATAAAGGTCAGCACTCTGACCGACAAGCACTGAGCATATTTAGGGAGAATTCATTAAACCATTGACACTAGTAGAAAAGTCACTGTTTTAATGCAAAAATTATGTGACTTTTTTCTTGTCTTGACACTTTTCAAAAGTAGGATGTCGGCGCAAAGAGGCAGGACCACACTTAGTCCCACAGATTTACTATAATTTATTATAAAGTGGGCATAATTTGTAGCGCAAATCTACTTCTGCTCTGGGAAAAGATTAAACATTTTCCTTTATTTGATGCATCTTACTCCACTAGATGTCAGTTTAGTAATGGTGTGTGAAATATGAGCCAGAGTACATGTTTTTCTTAGTTCTCTCTAAAATGAACAACTGGCCCAATACCATATGTATGAATCTGCAGGCGCTTCTTTATATGGGCTGTGTGTAAATCCTAGGGACTGGTTCAGGTAGATGTTTAAAAGGTAAAATGTAAGATGTGTTTGACTAACATTCCGTTTGCCTAAAACTTACTTCTTGTGATTTTTAATTAAGACAGATATTCAATCACACACATAATCTTGTATCAATTTTATTTTTCTTTTCTCCACGGAACAGGAAAGAGAGCATCATCAATTGATACATGGCCTGGCGGGCGTAGCGGTGGTATGATTGTCATCACCTCCATCCTTTCAATCCTACTGGCTACCTTTCTGGTTTGTCTCATTGGGACATTTATTGTGGGAAGGTAACTAAAGTCTCCATACTAAAAAAATGCAACACGTAGTGAAATCATAAGCCTAATAAGGTCTTACAATGTACTAGCTAACAACAGGAACTAGAACGTATGGATTTAGTATGGGGCTTGCCCATTGAAATATTAAATCCACTTCTAATTAAGACAGTTACATACACTAATGTTAACAAGAGCAAAAATGACTAAATATTGTAGGTCGAAAAATTGCAAGATTAACGGAAATTATATAGGTTGTCAACAATAGTTGTTGGTACAAATCCATGATTGCAGCTTCTTTAAATAATAAGAGAATAGAACTAAAAGCTGGCAGTGGAGAAGGCGCAACACTCCAGGTTAAAGTAAGTAGGAAGTGACCAAAGGTTTGGGAAACTTCTCCTTTTATTTAAGAAAACGCGTGATCAGCTTATGAAAACGCGTTTCGGGGATAACCCCTTCACCAGTTCAGCTGGTGTTTAAAACATACAAGCAATTGGTGGGTCCCAAAAAGGGTTAATAATGAGATCCTGTTTGCCTGTGGGGTGCGGGTCAGCCAGGGTAGGAGCAGGAGAAGTTCCCATTCATTTATTTTAATTTTTTACTTAAACCCATCCCCTAGCCGTAGAATCTTTTTGTTCTATTGGAAAACCCTTTTAAACTATTTATTTATAGTGTGGGAGAAACTAGTAGCTATTGAAATCCCCACGTACATATATACTGTATGTATACACGTCAGTTTTATACTCATCAGCAGGAGATAACTTGCAATTCTTTATGCTGTAGGCGACAAATGTATCCATATCTTTCATACCTTATAGAACGGCCAGGACATTATCTGGCAGCACAAAAGACATAGCTTCTTGCTGGACAGATATTGCTTTATTCTTATGTCACATTCACTTCTGCGCTAGAAGCTCTATTCAGAGCCATCACAAAATCCCAGATAAACTAGCACAGCATATATAATGGAGCCAAAGAGCAAAAAACAACTGCTATTTAGTTTGCATTGTTTTGGTGAGCATAGTCTTTTATACTATTCTTCCCAGCACAAAATGAAGGGCGGGTGGTATCAATGGGACCTGGTAGGATCCAGTAAAGTAATATTTTGAATCTGTAAAAACAGCTCTATCAGAAATGGAAGCCTTGACTCCAATGTGAACTGTGCATTAATTACCTGTTGATTAAAATAAATAAATTGGATTATTTATCTTGTACTGCTCTGTTATGCCATGTATTATTATTCAGAGCTGGAGCTGAATTCACAATTCTGCCTGTTTCATATTTGAAATCTCCCAGGATTCCTTGTTGGCTCAATATCCTTACATAGCATACTTGATGATCAGTACAATAAAAGTAACGCAGTGAATTTATATGGATCTTCCATAAGTAGAAACTAAAATAGTGTTCAAAGGAAAGAAATACATGTGTAGTAGTTTAATTGCTGTTGTCCATTAATATAACACATACCCACACGTTCAGGTGATTTTTCAGAATAAGCTGCCATCTGTGTGCACATGAGCAGTAACAGTACTTCTGGCCATTATTTGACATGTATTCTACATTTTCACCAGTTTTCTCCTCTGCGGGCTGTATATGTAATTCTCAATTTTCTCTGAGCTAGTAGGTGTAGACTAGTTTCTATGATGTTTCCCATACACTGCACATATAAGAGAGCAGGATATATTTCTATTAATCTATCTCTCTGTAGCACACTTTAAAGGCCCATTTACATGCAAAAATAATCTTTCAAATGATTGAAAGATTGAAAGTTTTAGCAACCTTTTTGCATAAGGTGTTAATGGACACTAATGTCCATTAACACTTTATCCTCTTCATTAGCATGTAAAATGACCTCCAGAAGCTGTTTGCAGAGCCCAGTGTGTGATTAAACACATGCTGGGCTCTGCACACAGCTGCATTGTTCTCGTCGGGGCTGCTGGCAGAATAGAATGTAAACTCTGGCTCCCGTGGAGACCACAGCATGCGGTCTGTTGAGAGGTACTTATTTTATAATGTTAAAGTCGCATCGCATCACACGAAAAGGCTCCATAGGGTAACATGCACGACAAAAAAAATTTGCAAATCGCGGCAATATAGGGCATGCCGCAATTTTTTATCTCGCAAGATAGCATGAGAGAAAATAAAGCTAATGTGAAGGAACCCATTGGAAAGCATGGGCTTCACATACATGCATTTACTCGCGCTATCACATCGTGACAAAATTGAGTGGTTTTGTCGCCTGTGTGAAAGTGGCCTTTGGGAGCTGAACATCATCCATGTACTGACATAGAGGCTATTATGCATACGACTCTGTCCTAGGCATGAGGCTTTAAACACAGCAGGCAAATGAACCCTTACGTCTGGCATAAGTCATTTTGAAAGTTGTTTGGATTTTCCCAGATTAATCAAAATTTTGATTTTATTTGAATAATATGCATGAATAAAATTAGAAATGTAGTACGATTCTGTTTTACATTATAAATGTATTGATTTGTTTTGTTTTATTTTTAAGGAAAAACATAATTTGTTGCAAAAGGACTGAAGAAATAGAAAACACCGTACCTCAAGTAGTGAATATGAAAAATTATAAAACACACCATGCCCCTGAAAATACTGATCTATGCTCTCAGCCAGTGGCCTAATTGGCAGCTATACTGATGTTCCCTTTATCTATACAATAGGTTTCTTATAGTAGTAATAGAGTTACACAATTTCACAGCCCTTGGTCAGGTCAAGAGCAAAATGCTCCCATCATACATTACTGCATCTGATGCTGACATGCCAGCACAGAAGCCTGCTTTATAACACCGATTGTCAAGTTTTGGGAAGACTAAAATGTTCTTTGAATCAAAGTATGGAATAACTTGAAATATGAATATTGAAATATGACAATAGATTCCATTTGTATTTGAGCTGACTGAGTGCTGTGGATTTATCTCTGCATTATACTGATTGTGATATTCAATCTACCTCTGCCACTATGATACTGCTGTGGTGCCGAAATTACCATGTCTACTGCTTTCTACTAGTGACCTGTTGTATAATCTAATTTCTTATTACTCTCTATGATTCTACAAGTCATACAATGATAAGGATTGGTGCTAAAGGATTTGCAAAATAAAGTCTTTTTTCATATTTTTCACAGCTTTTTTTAAACTCTACGTTATATTGAATAAGCCATATGCAGTACTACATAACAGAAATCTATATACACATTGTGGAAATGACAGTTGTGATGTCATATTCTTGTCACTTTGGGAAGTTAAACTGATAACAGAGGAGGCTGGTGGAGGGCTGTTCTACTCAAGTACGAACCCAATACAGGCAGTCTAACCATGTGTTGTTCTATATAGTAGTATGCAGACACACCGTTTAGTTCAATGTCATTCATATGGAATATATGATGGCTCAATTAGGCTTGGCACTATGAGCTAAATAATAATATTGCCAAATAATTTTGGCTTCAAGACAGTTTTAATAGCAGGGACATGTATATATGAATTTGTCAATATTTTAGCTTAAAAACACATTTTCTCAGTGCTAGCAATACGTTTTGACAATAAAGTTGCTCTGCTGTCTTTTTTCACAAGAATCCATCTCCTGTCAGTAAAGTTAAGAACACAGTCTGAATCATGGAGACCTGTTAAAAATCTATGGGTATATGAGTATTAATGTCTTATACAGATAGTGCAGAGCTGAGTTTGCTGCCATAATAGAGCTTTGTTATTACGCACAGTTCACCATGATATTCCAATATAAGAATTTCCAATAGCCTATGGATAAGGCTGCTTAAAATTGCGCCACTGCAGGTGATTAATATATATTCATAATCAAGGGTGTACATATTATAGAAGAAGACTATGCAACTGCTTTGGGGCTCTGATTGCACCATTCCATTTTGCTACTGAGCAGTGGGCACAAATAAAGGACGAGGTCCTACCTCCAATGAGGAACTGCATTGTTAGCAAGCAAGGGGGTAGAGAAATGGCTCAATGGTCATTAGTAGAGATGAGCGAGCACTAAAATGCTCGGGTGCTCGTTACTCGGGACGAAATTTTCGCAATGCTCGAGGGTTCGTTTCGAGTAACGAACCCCATTGAAGTCAATGGGCGACCCGAGCATTTTTGTATATCGCCGATGCTTGCTAAGGTTTTCATTTGTGAAAATCTGGGCAATTCAAGAAAGTGATGGGAACGACACAGCAACGGATAGGGCAGGCGAGGGGCTACATGTTGGGCTGCATCTCAAGTTCCCAGGTCCCACTATTAAGCCACAATAGCGGCAAGAGTGGGCCCCCCCCTCCCAACAACTTTTACTTCTGAAAAGCCCTCATTAGCAATGCATACCTTAGCTAAGCACCACACTACCTCCAACAAAGCACAATCACTGCCTGCATGACACTCCGCTGCCACTTCTCCTGGGTTACATACTGCCCAACCCCCCCCCCCTGCACGACCCAATGTCCACAGCGCACACCAAATTGTCCCTGCGCAGCCTTCAGCTGCCCTCATGGCACGCCACACTCATGTCTATTTATAAGTGCGTCTGCCATGAGGAGGAACCGCAGGCACACACTGCAGAGGGTTGGCATGGCTAGGCAGCGACCCTCTTTAAAAGGGGCGGGGCGATAGCCCACAATGCTGTACAGAAGCAATGAGAAATATAATCCTGTGCCACCGCCATCAGGAGCTGCACACGTGGGCATAGCAATGGGGAACCTATGTGCCACACACTATTCATTCTGTCAAGGTGTCTGCATGCCCCAGTCAGACCGCGTTTTTTTATAAATAGTCACAGGCAGGTACAACTCCGCAATGGGAATTCCGTGTGCACCCACAGCATGGGTGGCTCCCTGGAACCCACCGGCTGTACATAAATGTATCCCATTGCAGTGCCCATCACAGCTGAGGTAACGTCCGATTAAATGCAGGTGGGCTTCGGCCCACACTGCATGCCCCAACCTGACCAGGCTTTTTAATTCATAGACACAGGCAGGTACAACTCCCTATTGTGAAGTCCCTGTGGACCGACAGCATGGGTGGGTGCCAGGAAGCCACCGGCGGCACATAAATATATCCCATAGCATTGCCCATGACAGCTGAGGTAATGTCATGTTTAATGCAGGTGGGCTTTGGCCCACACTGCATGCCCCAGTCAGACTGGGGTTCTTTAGAAGTGGACACATGTAGTTACAACTCCATGTGGACCGACAGCATGGGTGGCTCCCTGGAACCCACCGGCGGTACATAAATATATCCCATTGCAGTGCCCAGCAGAGCTGATTGGATTACACTGTAGACGAGGGCACAAAAATATTGGTGTACCAACAGTATTAATGTACCTCAGAAAAATTGCCCATGCCCAACCAAGAGGGCAGGTGAAACCCATTAATCGCTTTGGTTAATGTGGCTTAATTGGTAACTAGGCCTAAAGGCAGCCCAGTTAAAATAAAAATTGGTTCAGGTGCAAGTTTCAACGCTTTAATGAGCATTGAAACGTATAAAAATTGTTTAGAAAAATTATATGACTGAGCCTTGTGGGCCTAAGAAAAATTGCCCGTTCGGCGTTATTACGTGAGGTTTCAGGAGGAGGAGCAGGAGGAGGAGGAGGAATATTATACACAGATTGATGAAGCAAAAATGTCCCTGTTTCTGATGGTGATAGAGAACGATGCTTCCATCCGCGGGTGCAGCCTACGTATTGCTTAGGTATCGCTGCTGTCCGCTGGTGAAGAAGAGAAGTCTGAGGAAATCCAGGCTTTGTTCATCTTGATGAGTGTAAGCCTGTCGGCACTGTCGGTTGACAGGCGGGTACGCTTATCCGTGATGATTTCCCCAGCCGCACTAAACACCCTCTCTGACAAGACGCTAGCCGCAGGACAAGCAAGCACCTCCAGGGCATACAGCGCGAGTTCAGGCCACGTGTCCAGCTTCGACACCCAGTAGTTGTAGGGGGCAGAGGCGTCACCGAGGACGGTCGTGCGATCGGCTACGTACTCCCTCACCATCCTTTTACAGTGCTCCCGCCAACTCAGCCTTGACTGGGGAGCGGTGACACAGTCTTGCTGGGGAGCCATAAAGCTGGCAAAGGCCTTGGAGAATGTTCCCCTGCCTGCGCTGTACATTTTGCCTGATCTCTGCGCCTCCCCTGCTACCTGGCCCTCGGAACTGCGCCTTCTGCCACTAGCGCTGTCGGATGGGAAGTTTACCATCAGTTTGTCCACCAGCGCCCTGTGGTATAGCATCATTCTCGAACCCCTTTCCTCTTCGGGAATGAGAGTGGAAAGGTTCTCCTTATACCGTGGGTCGAGCAGTGTGTACACCCAGTAATCCGTAGTGGCCAGAATGCGTGTAACGCAAGGGTCACGAGAAAGGCATCCTAACATGAAGTCAGCCATGTGTGCCAGGGTACCTGTACGCAACACATGGCTGTCCTCACTAGGAAGATCACTTTCAGGATCCTCCTCCTCCGGCCATACACGCTGAAAGGATGGCAGGCAAGCAGCATGGGTACCCTCAGCAGTGGGCCAAGCTGTCTCTTCCCCCTCCTCCTCATGCTCCTCCCCTCCTCCTCCTCCTCAACGCGCTGAGATATAGACATGAGGGTGCTCTGACTATCCAGCGACATACTGTCTTCCCCTGCCTCCGTTTCCGAGTGCAAAGGTCCTGCCTTTATGCTTTGCAGGGAACTTCTCAAGAGGCATAGCAGAGGAATGGTGACGCTAATGATTGCAGCATCCCCGCTCACCATCTGGGTAGACTCCTCAAAGTTTCCAAGGACCTGGCAGATGTCTGCCAACCTGGCCCATTCTTCTGTAAAGAATTGAGGAGGCTGACTCCCACTACACCGCCCATGTTGGAGTTGGTATTTCACTATAGCTCTATGCTGCTCATAGAGCCTGGCCAACATGTGGAGCGTAGAGTTCCACCGTGTGGGCACGTCGCACAGCAGTCGGTGCACTCGCAGATTAAACCGATGTTGCAGGGTCCGCAGGGTAGCAGCGTTCGTCTTGGAGTTGCGGAAATGTGCGCTGACCCGGCGCACCTTTCCGAGCAGGTATGACAAGTGTGGGTAGCTTTTCAGAAAGCACTGAACCACCAAATTAAAGACATGGGCCAGGCATGGCACGTGCGTGAGGCTGCCGAGCTGCAGAGCCGCCACCAGGTTACTTGGGTTGTCACACACGACCGTGCCCGGTTGGAGGCTCAGCGGCGCAAGCCAGCGGTCGGTCTGCTCTGTCAGACCCTGCAGCAGTTCGTGGGCCGTGTGCCTCTTCTCTCCTAAGCTGAGTAGTTTCAGCACGGCCTGCTGACGCTTGCCCACTGCTGTGCTGCCACGCCGCGCGACACTGACTGCTGGCGACGTGCTGCTGCTGACACATCTTGATTGCGAGACAGAGGTTGCGTTGGAGGAGGAGGAGGGTGGTTTAGTGGAGGAAGCATACACCGCCGCAGATACCAGCACCGAGCTGGGGCCCGCAATTCTGGGGGTGGGTAGGATGTGAGCGGTCCCAGGCTCTGACTCTATCCCAGCCTCCACTAAATTCACCCAATGTGCCGTCAGGGAGATATAGTGGCCCTGCCCGCCTGTGCTTGTCCACGTGTCCGTTGTTAAGTGGACCTTGGCAGTAACCGCGTTGGTGAGGGCGCGTACAATGTTGCGCGAGACGTGGTCGTGCAGGGCTGGGACGGCACATCGGGAAAAGTAGTGGCAACTGGGAACCGAGTAGCGCGGGGCCGCCGCCGCCATCATGCTTTTGAAAGCCTCCATTTCCACAAGCCTATACGGCAGCATCTCCAGGCTGATCAATTTGGCAATGTGCACGTTTAACACTTGAGCGTGCCGATGCGTGGCGGTGTACTTGCGCTTGCGCTCAAACAGTGGCGCTAGCGACGTCTGGACGCTGCGCTGAGAGACATTGCTGGATGGGGCCGAGGACAGTGGAGGTGAGGGTATGGGTGCAGGCCAGGAGACGGTAATGCCTGTGTCCTCAGAGGGGGGTTGGATCTCAGTGGCAGGTTGGGGCACAGGGTGAGAGGCAGTGGTGCAAACCGAGGCGGTGAACGGCCTTCGTCCGACCTTGTGGGGTGCTTGGCCATCATATGCCTGCGCATGCCGGTGGTGGTGGCTCCCCAGCTGATCTTGGCGCGACAAAGGTTGCACACCACTGTTCTCGGTCGTCAGGCGTCTCTGTGAAAAACTGCCACACCGTAGAGCACCTTGACCTCTGCAGGGTGGCATGGCGCGAGGCGGCGCTTTGGGAAACAGTTGGTGGATTATTCGGTCTGGCCCTGCCTCTACCCCTGGCCACCGCACTGGCTCGGCCTGTGCCCACACCCTGACTTGGGCCTCCGCGTCCTCGCCCGCGTCCACGTCCTCTAGGCCTACCCCTACCCCTCAGCATGCTGTATTACCAGTAGTGCAGAAACGGAACGCTGTAATTAAATGTGCCACTTATTGGCCTGTGGATGGAGGCTCACTTCGCTTACGGAACGCACAGCAGAGCCAGGAAATAATTTTGCGCAAGCCTGCTGTAACACTTAGCTGGCTGCGTATGAATTAGGAGGACAACTACCCCCAGCACAGACCCAGTACACTGAGGACAGTCACAGGCAGCCCAAATAGATTTTTTTCCCCAAATGTTTTTGGAAAGGCCCACTGCCTATATTCAATAAATATGTCTTCTGTCCCTGCCTCACCACTACTGGCCCTGGAGTATGTAAAATAACTGCAGACTGTTGCACTGTGGACTGGAATACAGCGGTGATGTAACAGCCAACACAGAGCCAGGAAATAATTTTGCGCAAGCCTACTGTAACACTTAGCTGGCTGCGTATGAATTAGGAGGACAACTACCCCCAGCACAGACCCAGTACACTGAGGACAGTCACAGGCAGCCCAAATAGATTTTTTTCCCCAAATGTTTTTGGAAAGGCCCACTGCCTATATTCAATAAATATGTCTTCTGTCCCTGCCTCACCACTACTGGCCCTGGAGTATGTAAAATAACTGCAGACTGTTGCACTGTGGACTGGAATACAGCGGTGATGTAACAGCCAACACAGAGCCAGGAAATAATTTTGCGCAAGCCTGCTGTAACACTTAGCTAGCTGCGTATGAATTAGGAGGACAACTACCCCCAGCACAGACCCAGTACACTGAGGACAGTCACAGGCAGCCCAAATAGATTTTTTTTCCCAAATGTTTTTGGAAAGGCCCACTGCCTATATTCAATAAATATGTCTTCTGTCCCTGCCTCACCACTACTCGCCCTGGAGTATGTAAAATAACTGCAGACTGTTGCACTGTGGACTGGAATACAGCGGTGATGTAACAGCCAACACAGAGCCAGGAAATAATTTTGCGCAAGCCTGCTGTAACACTTAGCTGGCTGCGTATGAATTAGGAGGACAACTACCCCCAGCACAGACCCAGTACACTGAGGACAGTCACAGGCAGCCCAAATAGATTTTTTCTCTGAAATGTTTTTGGAAAGGCCCACTGCCTATATTCAATAAATATGTCTTCTGTCCCTGCCTCACCACTACTACTGGCCCTGGACTATGTATAATTACTGCAGGGCGCAATGCTCTGCACGACCGATATACAAAAAAAAAAAAAAGTGCAACACTGCAAAAAGCAGCCTCCACACTACTGCACACGGTTAGATGTGGCCCTAAGAAGGACCGTTGGGGTTCTTGAAGCCTAAAATACTCCTAACGCTCTCCCTATAGCAGCTCCGGCACCAGCAGCACTGTCCCTGATCTCTGTCAGAACGCATCTGTGGCGAGCCGCGGGAGGGGCCGATTTATATACTCGGGTGACACCTGATCTCGCCAGCCACTCACTGCAGGGGGGTGGTATAGGGCTTGAACGTCGCAGGGGGAAGTTGTAATGCCTTCCCTATCTTTCTATTGGCCAGAAAAGCACGCTAACGTCTCAGAGATGAAAGTGAAAGTAACTCGAACATCGCGTGGTACTCATCACGAGTAACGAGCATCTCGAACACGCTAATACTCGAACGAGTATCAAGCTCGGACGAGTACGTTCGCTCATCTCTAGTCATTATAAAAGGCATGGAATGGGAAATATATACCAGGCCCTCCTGCCCTGGGTGGGGTGGCACATCTGGGCACAATAATGGGGGGGCACATTTAAGATTTGGGGCCTGTGGCAGGGGGTGCTTACTCACCTTCGGATCACTGACCTCAACGTAAGGAAAATGGGCCCCGCATGTGTATAAAAGGCTCCAGGAAAAGGAATTTCTTATTAACCTGTCGCCTGCCAGCATTCATTTTAGCACAGCAATCATGTGTACAGCATACAACAGTCCCGGTTTCACAATCCACTGGGTGCCCATCAGTAACCCTGCCTGGGGCATCTGGAAGGCATCCTCCTTCATCAGACTGGGTGACGGGTGCCAAACAGGTCTACACAGGACCGCAAGCTAGCAACTCTCCAGCTCCACTGAGCTATCACTTTTTTTCCCCTAAGTCTGGAAGGAATTGGCTTTTTTGTATTGCTTCCTGCCACACTCACAGCAGCCGGAATGCATTGCTAACACCCTTTGCAGACTATTCTGATACTGCACTCCCACAGGTCCTAAATCTTTTATGTACACACACACACACACACACATTATATATATATAAAAGTAATTATTAGGACATTATAGTCCCAGTGTTTCTGGTGGCACATCACACACACAGTAGATTGATTACAACACAAGACAACCACAGCTTGGCTCCTCCCACAGGAGTGACATCACCACAGGTCCTTCAGCCCACCAGATCTCTGTGGTGGTGGTAGGTCAGTGTGTTCTGTCAGGACTGCTGAGTTGTAGGAAATGATAGTACCAGTGTTTCTGGTGGCCAATGACACCAGCGCTTTCAGGGGGTGGGGATTTTTCAATCTCCAGCCTCCGAACACAAAAGAACACTGTCGTGTCGGAGAGAAGAGCCAGATGGCTCTTCTAGGTGAGTATAATTTTTTTACAGCTAGGGGTGATTTTCAGGGAGGGGCTTATATTTCAAGCCCTTCCCCCCAAATTATCGCTGCAGGGGTTGCTTGCAACCCACTGCTTTCAATGGGGCCGCAGCAGTGCCAACCCCATTGAAAGCAATGGGATAGCATCACAGACTTGTGCCACAGATGTGACAGCTGTGGCAGAGGATTCCTTCACCTCCATGGGCGCCGTTGCACTCACTATGCTTTGAATAGGGCTGGCGCTGCTGACGCCGGACACATTGAAAACAGTGTGCGATATTGCAGAGTTTTTTCTCCGCTGTGAGGCACTCGCTCTTGTAGTGCAAAGAAAAATATCGCTAGTGGGTAGGTACTAGAGATGAGCGAACGTACTCGTTTCGAGTAATTACTCGATCGAGCACCGCGATTTTCAAGTACTTCAGTACTCGGGTGAAAAGATTCAGGGGGCGCCGGGGGAAGGCGTGGCGGCGCGGGGGGTAGCAGCGGGGAACAGGGGGGAGCCCTCTCTCTCTCCCTCTCCCCCCCACTCCCCACTGCAACCCCCCACTCACCCACGGCGCCCCCCGAATCTTTTCGCCGGAGTACGGAAGTACTCGAAAATCGCGGTACTCGGGCGAAAAAGGTGCGTGGCCGAGTACGCTCACTCATCTCCAGTAGGTACCCTTACAATTATTTTTTAAAAGGTCAATTTAAATAGTGTCCAAGCAGCTATATGCTTAAAAAAAGTAAAATCTTTGGGAGCAAAAATTAATAATTGTGAAATTCAATTTACTTGCATCTTAAAAAACGTTCCCTGCACTACCCGACTAAAAGCTGTCTCTTTGCATCTGAAGACTGCTGTCCTCTCCCCAGTAGTGTTATGGCATTACTTCTGCTACACACTAGTGTGTAAAGTTAGTAAATGTCAAATGTCTCTGGCAGCCGGCTGCTTAGCTGTACTCAGCAGCCTCCATTGAGTTCCTGCTACCTGTGCCCGCACTGTGACATCACCACAGAATCTGCCTGGATTCCACCCTTCTCAGTAGCTTGATGTCTTCCTTGTCCGTGGTCTCCTTCTCTCCGCTGGTCCAGTGCTCTCTGTGTAGTCTGGGGACTCCTTAGTTGAAAATTACTCATCAAGGTACAGGTATGCTGCCAAAAATTTATATTATGGGGGTCAGCATAAGGTGACAAAAAGTAATAAAACATAAAAAAACTATTCAACTTTGCCATAGTCATATTTATATTGACCCACAGAATAAAGTTAACATGTCACTGCTAGGATTTCCCCATGTCAGCCACTACAATTATTTGTCAATGGTAGGTCCAATAAAGGGGCTTATCTTGCCATGATGCTTTTTCCTTTTGTTCTTCCTTCCATGTCTGCTGCTGCAGCATCAGGCAAGATAAGAAACATATAACAAAGTATTGATTTTCAGGGGTTAAATACTTAGACACATTTAAGTGACCCTCCAGTTTTGGGAACAAATTCTGAGAGGAACTGGGGGATAGAGGGGATGCATTAGCTATACTTGACTGAGTCGTCTGTCGTTTCATCTCCATTTTTGGGTGGCCACCAACATTTTCTAATTACTTTATGCACTCCTTTGCGATTGGCCAGCACTGCTCAAATAATCAACGCTGGCCAATCACAGAGCTGGTATAGTGTATTGGTAGTTCTAATACTACCAATGCACTAAGAATCATTTTGTTCTAAAACTGGAAGGTCACTTTAAATTTATTTGTATTTTTGTCTTAATTATTGTTTGTGGCACAGTAAAAAATATTTTGCACCTTTAATGTGGTCAGCATGTTTTACAAATCAAATAGTTTAACCCCTTCAAAAATCCATTTTAATTTTAGGTTATAATACAACAAAACAGGGAGAACGACCTCGATCTTGCATCGGCTGTGTGGAAGGGTGCCCAGACAGGCTGGGTCGGTGTCCCGAACTGACAAAGAGAGTGGGACTTCAGCTCCTCCCTCGAAGCATCAAGGATTCAGAGGGGCGGACTGGAGTATGGTGACAAAGAGTGGCCCCTCTCATCCCCACACATTTAAGAAAATTGTCAAAGACCAGCTCCACCACAGCAATCTTACCCATATATCCACCACGGCGTTTTCATATTACATGTTAAAGGCCTATTTCACATGAGCAGCAAAAGCAACCACCTCAGGTTGACTTGCTGGAACCGCAATACGGCCTGACCTCCCAAGTTCATCTTCATCCCAGTTTTCCGCAATTCCCATTTCACTTCGCCTCGTGGCCTGGGACGCTCCATCAACCTCAGCCTTAATCTGAGATCAATGCCTCCCCTGGGCCTGGAGGGTCCCGTTCCCATGGGGGTGTCTGTGTCAGACTTAGCACTCCAACTAGCCAACCACATGGAACTCCAACCTGGCCACTTGGGCGGCATGATTTGTTCCCTACCAAGAACTGAGCAGGACTTACCACTGGGTTTAACCGATCTCATGGAACTCCAACCTAGCCACGTGGCCAGGCATGACCCCATCCCAACCATTCAATCTATCTGACCTCCTGGAATTTTATCCTGGCCACTTGGGCAGCATGACCTGGTCCCCACAAGAACCAAGTGAGATTTACCATTCAACCTAGCTAACCTCCTGGAACTCCCACCTGGCCACTTGGGTGGCATGACCTATTCCCTCCTGCAAACTGAGTTGGAGTGACTATGATCTCCTGGAACTCTAATCCAGCCACTTTCATGGTCATCTCTCACTCCTGGAGAAGCCAAGAGGGACTTAGCCAGGTATTCAAATCCTTGCTCAAAACAGCCCCAGCAGTGCCTCCAAAACTGCACATGCCACATGATGGTGTTTTTTTCCTGCCATGAGTTTGTGTGTGTGTGCCTTCCATTTTCCCCATGTCATTGCCCCTCAGTGCAGGGCCAGTGGGAGTAACCACCAGGCCTATCCAACATCAGGGAACTGTCCCTCGGACACGTCTGCGGTCATCTCCCACCGTGGTGGGACTTTGTCATTTTTTTAGCAGTTCTTAATATGGCGGGACTTGCCACTTGCTCTGACCACGCTCATGGAACTCTCCTTCGGACACTGTCGAAGTCAACATCCCAATGCAGGAGAAGCTTGTGAGACCTACCACTCGCCCTGCTCGGGCTCCTGGAACTCTCACTTGGACATCGTTGAGGTCAACGTCCAGCTGCAGGAGAAGCTAGCGGCACCTACCACTTGCCCTGTCCGGGCTTCTGGAATTCTCCCTTGGACACCATTGAGGTCAATGCTCCACTGTAGGAGAATCGCTGGGACTTTGTCCTTTCACCAGAACTGCCTCACTGATGGTCTGTATTCATACTGAAAATCTAGATCAATCGAGCTTTTGCCCTTCTGCAGCCATGGTGCACGCCCAGCCTCACTTTGTGACGCAACTCGACTGATGCAACCTTTAGAGCCAATCCTTATCTCAAAGTTACGGATCTGACTTATTGACTTCCCTTATCTACATTGCTCTAACATGCCAGAGGCTGTTCAACTTGGAGACCTGCTGCAGATATGGGTATGGCCCAATACAAGATAGACACCATCTCACCTGCATTTTCAAGTGCCAGTGAGAGCTCACCAGACTCCGCCAAAACTGAGATGCTTTCCAAGGTGGAGGGCCTTTTCTCGGGTCGAACCCATTCCAGGGCACCCTGCTCTTAACAAAGAAAAGAGAACTCTCCCCGGGGCTCCCACCAGCTTCTCAGGGATCAGTCGCGACACCGCCCTGGATGCCCTGTGAAGGGTACCCGTTTCCGCCACTCCAGGTACGGGGATCTGAACCCAAGTCCCTTTTGATCGGCTGAGAGGGACAGAGGCCATTGTCTGTCCCTTCCAAATGGGGTTTGCCTGTCTCTTAGGACCGACTGACCAATGTTCAACTGCTGTTCACATGGAACCCTTCTCCATTTCAGCCTTTAACGTTCTTATTTGAATATTTGCTACTACCACCAAGTTCTGCACCTGCGGCTCAACCCAGGCCCTCGCCCTGGGCTTCCGCACCTGCCGTGGTGGTCCTCCTACTTGTCACGGCTTAGATCACTGAATGGGGGGGGGGGGGGGGGCGAGGCAAAGAGCCCAAAAAGCTTTGTTCCTCCCGGTGCCAAAGCAGTGCCGGTGATGGCCCGATGCTCTAGCGCCATCTATTTTCAGGGGTAGCGAATTCCAACGTCCATGGCCACCGTCCTGCTGTCTATATCAGCCAACACCTTTACTGGGGTCTGAGGAGCATTGCCATCGAGCGTTTTAACCCGGCGTTCAATTCATCCTGCAATGTCCGTTCTGCTTACCAAAAGTGGCTCACTGGGTGCTTGCATTGCAAATAGCCTGTTAGCGCCATACCCATTTAAAGTTTGAGAATAGGTTTAAATCGTTTTGGCCCCCAAGACCTCTAAATATTCGCTTTACCAGATAAAACTGCTTGGAAGCAGCCCCGAGTGCACTTCTGGCTACTTTCCAGACCCTCGAGGCCTTCCCAGCTGGCCCAGATTTCCAGCCGATTGCAGCAGAGGAAATGCACCCTGAGGGGCCAGAGCCGTCCGAAGCTGCCCGGCCCACTAAGGGGAAAGGAGCACTGGGTGGACGTCCATAGGTAGAATCCACATGCGTGCTTGGCACAGCTGGCTCCCTGCCAGATTGAATCCTCCAGATGGATGGCATGGGCCCCACCCATTTACCTCTTAGCAGTTTCACACCCTTTTGAACTCTCTCTTCAAAGTTCTATTCAACTTTCCCTTATGATACTTGTCTGCTATCAGTTTCACACTGGTATTCAGCCTTAGATGGAGTTTACCACCCATTTTTGGCTGCATTCCAAAATAATCCGACTTCGGGGAGAACCATGTCCCACCGCGCCAGGAGCTGCTACTGGCCAAACACCATCCATGGGCAGGGCCTTGATCAGAAGGACTCAGGCTCCCAAGCAATGTTGGGATGGTTCAGTCTCTCGTTCACCACATTTCCTGTGCCCGCTCAGTGGGCGGGTATTTGGCGCTGGGCTCTTCCCTCTTCACTTGCCATTACTGAGGGAATCCTGGTTAGTTTCTTTCCCTCCGTTTAGTAATATGCTTAAATTCATATTACTAAACGCCCCTTCATATTACGTTTGGGGGGCAAACACATTGGTCTGTGTTTCTTAGGAGCCCCGTGGGCCCTGTTGTCCCTGCCCTCCTCCACCTCCCATCCCCCACCTTTGCCAAGGGTCAGGTGATGGCGGGCATGGTGACAAGCCTTTAAACCTGCCACCCGGACATCTCTCTCCTCTCACCGGGCCCACCGCAACAGCAGAGGGGCTGGCCTTAGGATGAGGGCACGGTCCGTGCATGTTGGTGCGTGTTCATTGAATGGCTATGATTAATACATCAAGCGCTTTGATTGACTGAGATGTGGTGCTCGAGAACCAATCAAAAAGTGTGGTTTTCAATCCCTTTACTAGCAAGACATGTTCTGTCAGGACTGACAACGGCACGGAAGCCTGCAGGAACTCTAGAGAGCAGCAGGAGGGACCCAGATGCTGCCTGCTAGGTAAGTATTGTGTTTTTTTTTCATCTAGTGTAGCTAGGTCTTATTTTTGGAGTAGGGATTATATTTCAACCCCCCATCCCCCTTCCCAGAAGCAAGGGTAGCAACCTGCATTTAACGCTGTCAAACATGCTGAAAAGCTGCCCATTCATTTCAAAGGGTGACGCACAGTACGTTTCTTTCTGTGTTTACCCTGTTTTTGCTTTTCCTTTGCCACTCCCTCTCTTCCTCATCCATACTGTCCCCTGGATGGGAACTTGGGGAAATGCACCTCTCCTCCTCTCTTTCTAGTTCTGCAGTCTCTTCCTTTAAGTTGCTCTCTCTTGGGCCCTCAGCCTTAGGATGCCCGTCAGGGACAAGGGCGAGGGACATCCTTCCAGACTCCCTCTCTCCCACATTATCCCTTTCTTGCCTGCGGGCCTCCCAATGTCTCAGCTGACTAGTTGGCTTACTCTTTCTTGCCATCACTGGGCCCTCAACCCTCCAATGCCCTTGCCAGCCACTTTCCCCTCCAGGACCTTGCTGTCCCAAGGATCCTCAGTGTGTTCAGCGAATTGACTGGCATGGGAGAGAGGAAAATGACTAAAGGGGTGCACAAGGGCACCACAACACAGGTGGCAGCGAATTTTGCCACAATCCAGGGGAGGATGGCCCTCCCCAGTGCACAGTAGGCAGACCTTCTTAGTACATGTCACATTAAAATGCATGGGGTTGCTGCACTTGTGGCAGACCTTCAGCTACACCCAGTAGAATACCACAATCTGATCCCTCCCCAGAAAGGGCCAAGGAGGGAATGTGGGTAACAGAGTTTCGAGACTTTTTCAACTTTACCATGAAAGTCCAGGCCCCAGACCAAATGCCATATTCGTCCCGTTTTTTAAACTGTCCAAGCCAAGTCATTAAATTGATGGTGGACAGTGACTCATTATGGGTAAGCACGGTCACTACCTTCACATTCCTCTGGTGGGAGATTGGGGAGACTGGATGGCCCGCGTTCACGCCAGTTCAAAATTCGTCTAAAACTATTCCATGCCCTCTGGCTGAGCGAAACTGATGTCGAACTCAAGGCTTCCGAAGTGATGGACCAGGGCATTGTCACTACCTTGTTTCTCAGGCTTCCTCTCTGGAATTGAACCATGATTCCCTGTTATTCGTGGTCACCATGGTAGGCACGAAAAGTAGCATTGAAAGTTGATAGGGCAGACATCCGAATAGATTGTCGCCATCACAGGGACGTGCGATTGGGGTGTTCTGGAGTGGCCAAGAAGGCCCGGGCCGAGCCCCCCTTGTCGTGGGTCCCCAATTGTTGGCCACCCATGGACCACCGCGGGCCACACCTGGATTGGTTTTTGTCTGATAGTTGCACGCATCCCTGGCGTTCAGCACTCATCGGCATGTATAAGCTCTAAAATTACCATAGTTATCCATGTAACTGATTTAGAGCGATCAGGAGCTATAACTGATTAGGAGCTATAACTGATTTAATGGATGGGAGTGCGGCAGTAGGGTAGACTCATCATGTGCGCATGGCATGTCCCAGAGGTGCAGCTGATGGACTAAAAAGGGTGGGACCAAGGGCCAATGGCTTCCAAGGGGACCACACCCAAGGATCCTCGCACTTTGCCTGCCCCTTTGGGACCTCGGGTTGGCGGCGGGCGCTCGTGGGGATCCAGAAGACCATCCTAGAGGGACTTCTTTCAGCTATGGGCCGCTGCTCTGCTTGACTGGGAGGATGCGAGGAGTAGCCTTAGGGAAATGGCCCCACGCTTCGCTACCGCCATGAATGGCATTGGGTTGAGCTTCATACGGCAAAGGCGTTGCCCAAACTACGAGTGACAGACACGGCTAAGTGGCCTATCGCCACTGGCTCTTTAGCATCATACATCGCGGACCCGATATCCCCGGCTAAGTGACCTATCGCCACTGGCTCCTTTAGCATCATACATTGCGGACCAGATATCTCCATCTGAGCCTTGGAAAGGGTCGAACGGAGCCATGGGCCCTTGGCTTTGGGAGGGCTTTGCCACCGTACCAGGGCTCCTGGTCGCCCCCCAGACACCTAAAGGATCAGGACAGTCAGGCAAAAGGTCGTTGGCAGCCAGAATGAACTGCACATGACGTCACCAAGCTCTCATCAGCTGAGGGAATGATGCAGCTCATACCCTGCAGTCTCTTATAACAAAGAGCAATGGGCCTCACCAGCCCTTTGCAGAGCAGGCTCGGGGCGTTGGTCCTCAGGAGCCAGGAGAGTTGACATACAGTGTCGCCAAGTTCCCATCGGCTGAGGGGACATACAGTACACGGCCCACCCTGAATGCGGAGCGATTCTCCTTCTTGTTCATCTCTTTCCAGAACTTGAAGAGGGGTGAGAGTGGTTTTGTCAGATATCCCGCAGGTTTTCGAAGCGCTCTTAGCCCCTGGAACAATACACCCGGTCACCTGCCCAAACTGGCCCCCATGGAGTGTGGGTCAGACGTTGTTCGTCGGGAGCCAGAAGGACAGGTATGCAATGTTTCTTTGGGCCCAGGAGCCTTTGTAGCTGCCGCACAGTGGCCTTGTTTAAGGGGACAGGCGGTCACCTTTTCCCAGTCTCACCCTTTTGACTTCCAGGACCTCTGGTCACCACAGATGCCCACTGTCCTTCCCCTTGAGCGGGGCGGTGCAGGCCAGGGGTGCAGCGATCGTCGGGAGCTGAGAAGAACTACCCTCGAGTCTCCATCGGGGCCTGTGAAGAGCTCCCGTCACCGGATCTAGGACCCCCAATCATCGTAGACAACCTGTCGTCCACCTCTAGAGCAGGGCAGGTCATCGGGAACTGGGAAGAACCGGCTTTGGGCGGGAGTGAGAGGGAGCGTTTCCCACCACGCACGCTGCGCCGTTGCCTTCTCGCTGCCTCACCACTGCCTGGTGGAAGCACACAGGACTCCCCGTTGCCGGATCCAGGACCTCTGTTCGGCGCGGAGACCCGCCGTCCACTCCTTTGAGCGGGCGTGCAGTGGTCATCAGGAGCCGTGAAGGACTGGATTTGGTCGGTAGCCTCCGAACGCCGCCAGGTACATGCCTAGCTACACAGCTGGGGCCTGCCGCACACCACCAATGGGATACCATCCCCTTCTTTGCTCGAGATCCCACCCTGGTTGTGCCTGAGAACAGGTGGAGTCCCTGTGTCTGGGAAAGAGCTGCGCCCCTCTCGGCCTTCTGCTCGGGAGAGATTCTTATGCACCTGTTACCCTCACGCTGTGCCTGGGAAATGGCTGTGCCCCTACACAACGCATCCTCTGGAGTAGCTCTCTCCCCATGAAGGGGTTGCTCTCCACGAGGCAACCAGATGCAGTGTTGCATGCCTCTTTTCACTTCGGTCCAATTTGAGTGAAGCCAACTCTACGTCACCTTCCGTAGTGATAGGTGCCCGTCTGCACTCGTGGCAGGGCCAGATGGGACTTTGGACGGATCCCCGAGACACGGTCGTGGGAGCTTAGCAAACGGGAGGGACGCCTGGGCACCCAGCTAGGGTACATCTGCAGGTAGAGACTGGCTCGCTAGAGGCGTAGGAAATCTCAGCTCTTGAGGCCTAATTCTGCGTGCGAATCAAGGTTCCCCAGACACCACTTCCACAGTTCACCACCTCGATCTAGTTGAAGCTTTGACAGACCACCCAGCCATGGCCTTGCCACGGCTGCTGGAGACGCTTCCGAGCCTGCCAGGGTTGTGCCTGGCTTCGCCTAGGCTGGGGGTGGCCGCTTTGACCTCGCACTGCTGCGTGGTAGAGGAGCCCAGGGTGGTGAGTGGGTCAGCATCCCAAACTTCAGGGAGATTGGGGCCTCGGCTCTGCCGCATGACAAAGAGCGGCGCCTCTTGTTCTAGCACTTTTGAGAAAATTGTCAAGGACAATGCCGCTTTCTTGCCCCATGTTAAAGGCATAACCAACATGAACGGCAAAAGCAGCCACCTCAGGCTGGCTTTCTGGAACTGCCGCACGGACTGGCCACCCAGGTTTGTCCTCATCGCAGTATTCGGCCACCCCCATTTCACCTCGCCTCGTGGCTAGTGACACTCCGTCGGCCTTAGCCTCAACTGCATTGTGACCATCCATACGTGTTTTCACGTTCTGGGTGTCTGGGCTTTAATCTACAGGGCTGTTAAAATACGCTGGCCCTGTAGGCTAAAGCCTGGGGTCTGTACGCATGGCTCCCTGCAATCAGCTGTTGGAGGTAGCCAACAGCCTGGAGCTGTCATGGGGGCCGCGGTGTGTGACCCCCGATCACACAATCGTCATTATCCAATGGATAACAGCAGTTGCATAAAAGTTTTTAAAAAAGTTAAATAAAGTTGAAGTTTCATCTCCCTCACAGATTGTATCTGTGATGGGACATAAAACTACTTATTTCCGGGCTCTGTGAGGTCCCGCATTGTTCTGGTCCTGACGCAACCTTCTGCGCATGACATTAAATGTCAGTCACATGCGCAGAAGTCTGGAGAGCCCGGAAAATTTAAAATCTCCTTACTCCCGACTTGCAAAGGTAGCCAAGAGCAGGGAGATGTCACCGGGGGACGGTGTAAAGTACAAAAAAAGGTTAAAAAGTTAAAGTTTCATCTCCCTACTAATAAATACCTTCATAAATGTGGCGTGAATAAGAATGTATTAGTGATTCTATAGTGATTACTTAAAATGTAATATTTAGTCCTGGTGACTCATCCGTTACTATTAGAGATGAGCGAACGCGTTCGTCCGAGCTTGATATTCGTGCGAATATTAGGGTGTTCGGGATGTTCGTTATTCGTAACGAACACCATGCGGTGTTCTGGTTACTTTCACTTCCTTCCCTGAGACGTTAGCGCGCTTTTCTGGCCAATTGAAAGACAGGGAAGGCATTACAACTTCCCCCTGCAACGTTTAAGCCCTATACCACCCCCCTGCTGTGAGTGGCTGGCGAGATCAGGTGTTCGCCTAATATAAAAGTCGGCCCCTCCCGCGGCTCGCCTCAGATGCGGTGTGAGTTAGATGAGGGACAGTGCTGTTTATACCGGAGCTGCTGTAGGGAAAGAATTGGTAGTTAGTGTAGGCTTCAAGACCCCCCAAAGGTCCTTATTAGGGCCACTGATAGCTGTGTGTTGGCTGCTGTTAGCAGTGGGATTTTTTTTTTTCTCAAAATCGCCTCTGCAGACCGTTGCACCTGGCATTAGGGACAGAAGTGCTGCATAGGCAGGGAGAGTGTTAGGAGTGAGTGTAGCCTTCAAGAACCTCAACGGTCCTTTCTAGGGCCATATTTATCCGTGTGCAGTACTGTCCAGGCTGCTGTTAGCTGTGCTGCATTTTTTTTGGGCTTCTCAAAATCGCCTCTGCAGAGCATTCCACCCTCCATTGATACTGCAGGGAAAGAATTGTATAGGCAGGGCCACAACACAGTTATTATTCATAGAATATACGCAGTGCTGCCTGTTGGTGGGAAAAAACTGAAAACAAATCTATTTGTCCAGCCTCTGTCCGTCCTAACGCCTGTGGACACGTGTGAGCTGCGTGAAAAACATTGCTAAATCATACGCACCCAGCTACGCTTTACTGCTGGCTTCGCCATTTGCTTTCCTTAATTGGGAAAAAAATACCTGCTCTGCCAGAGTTATAATAACTCTGCTACCCTCACGTTCTGTGACACATAAGCAGGGACACAGCACAGTTATTAAACTTCTCATGTTCATTGAATATACGCAGTGCTGCCTGTTGGTGGGAAAAAACTGAAAACAAATCTATTTGTCCAGCCTCTGTCCGTCCTTACGCCTGTGGAGACGTGTGAGCTGCGTGAAAAACATTGCTAAATCATACGCACCCAGCTACGCTTTACTGCTGGCTTCGCCATTTGCTTTCCTTAATTGGGAAAAAAATACCTGCTCTGCCAGAGTTATAATAACTCTGCTACCCTCACGTTCTGTGACACATAAGCAGGGACACAGCACAGTTATTAAACTTCTCATGTTCATTGAATATACGCAGTGCTGCCTGTTGGTGGGAAAAAACTGAAAACAAATCTATTTGTCCAGCCTCTGTCCGTCCTTACGCCTGTGTAGACGTGTGAGCTGCGTGAAAAACATTGCTAAATCATACGCAGCCAGCTACGCTTTACTGCTGGGTTCGCCATTTGCTTTCCTTAATTGGGAAAAAAAATACCTGCTCTGCCAGAGTTATAATAACTCTGCTACCCTCACGTTCTGTGACACATAAGCAGGGACACAGCACAGTTATTAAACTTCTCATGTTCATTGAATATACGCAGTGCTGCCTGTTGGTGGGAAAAAACTGAAAACAAATCTATTTGTCCAGCCTCTGTCCGTCCTTACGCCTGTGGAGACGTGTGAGCTGCGTGAAAAACATTGCTAAATCATACGCACCCAGCTACGCTTTACTGCTGGCTTCGCCATTTGCTTTCCTTAATTGGGAAAAAAAATACCTGCTCTGCCAGAGTTATAATAACTCTGCTACCCTCACGTTCTGTGACACATAAGCAGGGACACAGCACAGTTATTAAACTTCTCATGTTCATTGAATATACGCAGTGCTGCCTGTTGGTGGGAAAAAACTGAAAACAAATCTATTTGTCCAGCCTCTGTCCGTCCTTACGGGCGGTGGAGACGTGTGAGCTGCGTGAAGAACAGTGCTAAATCATACGCACCCAGCTACGCTTTACTGCTGGCTTCGCCATTTGCTTTCCTTAATTGGGAAAAAAATACCTGCTCTCCAAGAGTTATAATAACTCTGCTACCCTCACGTTCTGTGACACATAAGCAGGGACACAGCACAGTTATTAAACTTAGATAATTCATTCACTAGAGGCAGTGGGGCCTTTCGTTTTCCAAAAAGGGCAAAAATTATATTTGGCCTGCAGTCTTGCGCCAATTTATTTCCTGCCTGTGAAATCAAATCACTGGTAATACAGCATGCTGAGGGGTAGGGGTAGGCCTAGAGGACGTGGACGCGGCCGAGGACGCGGAGGGCCAAGTCAGGGTGTGGGCACAGGCCAAGCTCCTGATCCAGGTGTGTCGCAGCCGACTACTGCGCGATTAGGAGAGAGGCACGTTTCTGGCGTCCCCACATTCATCGCCCAATTAATGGGTCCACGCGGGAGACGGTTATTAGAAAATGAGCAGTGTGAGCAGGTCCTGTCCTGGATGGCAGAAAGTGCTTCGAGCAACCTATCGTCTACCCGCAGTTCTGCGCCGTCCACTGCTGCCAATCCGAATCCTCTGTCTGCTGCTCCTCCTTCCTCCCAGCCTCCTCACTCCACTACAATAACACCTGCTCAGGAGCGGGAGCACTCCCAGGAACTGTTCTCGGGCCCCTGCTTAGATTGGGCAGCAGCGGTTCCTCTGCCACCAGAGGAGTTTATCGTCACTGATGCCCAACCATTCGAAAGTTCCCGGGGTCCGGGGGAAGAGGCTGGGGACTTCCGCCAACTGTCTCAACAACTTTCTGTGGGTCAGGAGGACGATGACGATCAGACACAGTTGTCTTGCAGTGAGGTAGTAGTAAGGGCAGTAAGTCCCAGGGAGCAGCGCACAGAGGATTCGGAGGAAGAGCAGCAGGACGATGAGGTGACTGACCCCACCTGGTGTGCAACGCTTACTCAGGAGGACAGGTCTTCAGAGGGGGAGTCAAGGGCATCAGCAGGGCAGGTTGCAAGAGGCAGTGCAGTGGCCAGGGGTAGAGGCAGGGCCAGACCGAATAATCCACCAAGTGTTTCCCAAAGCGCCCCCTCGCGCCATGCCACCCTGCGGAGGCCGAGGTGCTCTAAGGTCTGGCAGTTTTTCACAGAGACGCCTGACGAACGACGAACAGTGGTGTGCAACCTTTGTCGCGCAAAGCTCAGCCGGGGAGCCAACACCAACAGCCTCACCACCACCACCATGCGCAGACATATGATGGCCAAGCACCCCGCAAGGTGGGACAAAGGCCGTTCACCGCCTCCGGTTTGCACCCCTGCCTCTCCCCCTGTGCCCCAACCTGCCACTGAGATGCAACCCCCCTCTCAGGACACAGGCACTACCGCCTCATGGCCTGCACCCACACCCTCATCTCCGCTGTCCTCGGCCCCATCCAGCAGTGTAGTTCAGCGCACCGTTCAGCCGTCGCTTGCGCAAGTGTTCGAGCGCAAGCGCAAGTACGCCGCCACGCACCCGCACGCTCAAACGTTAACCGTCCGCATCGCAAAATTCATCAGCCTTGAGATGCTGCCGTATAGGGTTGTGGAAACGGAGTCCTTCAAAAGTATCATGGAGGCGGCGGCCCCGCGCTACTCAGTTCCCAGTCGCCACTACTTTTCCCGATGTGCCGTCCCAGCCCTGCACGACCACGTCTCCCGCAACATTGTGCGCGCCCTCACCAACGCGGTTACTGCCACGGTCCACTTAACTACGGACACGTGGACAAGCACAGGCGGGCAGGGCCACTACATCTCCCTGACGGCACATTGGGTGAATTTAGTGGAGGCTGGGACAGAGTCAGAGCCTGGGACCGCTCACGTCCTACCCACCCCCAGAATTGCGGGCCCCAGCTCGGTGCTGGTATCTGCGGAGGTGTATGCTTCCTCCACTAAAGCACCCTCCTCCTCCTCCTCCTCCTCCTCCTCTGTCTCACAATCAAGATGTGTTAGCAGCAGCATGTCGCCAGCAGTCGGTGTCGCGCGGTGTGGCAGCACAGCGGTGGGCAAGCGTCAGCAGGCCGTGCTGAAACTACTCAGCTTAGGCGATAAGAGGCACACGGCCCACGAACTGCTGCAGGGTCTGACACAGCAGACCGACCGCTGGCTTGCGCCGCTGAGCCTCCAACCGGGCATGGTCGTGTGTGACAACGGGCGTAACCTGGTGGCGGCTCTGCAGCTCGGCAGCCTCACGCACGTGCCATGCCTGGCCCACGTCTTTAATTTGGTGGTTCAGCGCTTTCTGAAAAGCTACCCACGCTTGTCAGACCTGCTCGTAAAGGCGCGCCGGCTCTGCGCACATTTTCGCAAGTCCCACACGGACGCTGCCACCCTGCGCACCCTGCAACATCACTTTAAGCTGCCAGTGCACCGACTGCTGTGCGACGTGCCCACACGGTGGAACTCTACGCTCCACATGTTGGCCAGGCTCTATGAACAGCGTAGAGCTATAGTCGAATACCAACTCCAACATGGGCGGCGCAGTGGGAGTCAGCCTCCTCAATTCCTTTCAGAAGAGTGGGCCTGGTTGGCAGACATCTGCCATGTCCTTGGTAATTTTGAGGAGTCTACCCAGGTGGTGAGCGGCGATGCTACAATCATTAGCGTCACCATTCCTCTGCTATGCATCTTGAGAAATTCCCTGCAAACCATAAAGGCAGCTGCTTTGCGCTCGGAAACGGGGGCGGGGGAAGACAGTATGCCGCTGGATAGTCAGGGCACCCTCCTGTCTATTTCTCAGCGCGTACAGGAGGAGGAGGAGGAGCATGAGGAGGATGAGGAGGAGGGGGAAGAGACAGCTTGGGCCGCTGCTGACGGTACACCGGCTGATTGCCTGTCATCCTTTCAGCGTGTATGGCCTGAGGAGGAGGAGGAGGAGGAGGAGGAGGAGGATCCTGAAAGTGATCTTCCTAGTGAAGACAGCCATGTGTTGCGTACAGGTACCCTGGCACACATGGCTGACTTCATGTTAGGATGCCTTTCTCGTGACCCTCGCGTTGCACGCATTCTGGCCACTACGGATTACTGGGTGTACACACTGCTCGATCCACGGTATAAGGAGAACCTGCCCACTCTGATTCCCGAAGAGGAAAGGGGTTCGAGAGTGTTGCTATACCACAGGACCCTTGCGGACAAGCTGATGGTAAAATTCCCAGCCGACAGCGCTAGTGGCAGAAGGCGCAGTTCCGAGGGCCATGTTGCAGGGGATGTGCGTAGATCGAGCAGCATGTACATCCCAGGCAGTGCAACAGTCTTTAAGGGCCTGGCCAGCTTTATGGCTCCCCACCAAGACTGTGTCACCGCTCCCCAGTCACGGCTGAGTCGGCGGGAGCACTGCAAAAGGATGGTGAGGGAGTACGTAGCGGATCGCACGACCATCCTTGGTGACGCCTCTGCCCCCTACAACTACTGGGTGTCGAAGCTGGACACGTGGCCTGAAATAGCCCTGTATGCCCTTGAGGTGCTTGCTTGTCCTGCGGCTAGCGTCTTGTCGGAGAGGGTGTTTAGTGCGGCTGGGGGAATCATCACAGATAAGCGTAGCCGCTTGTCAACCGACAGTGCCGACAGGCTAACACTCATCAAGATGAACAAAGGCTGGATTTCCCCAGACTTCTGTTCTCCACCAGCGGACAGCAGCGATACGTAAGCAATACGTAGGCTGCACCCGCGGATGGAAGCTACGTTCTCTCTCACCATCCAAAACGGGGACATTTCTGCTTCATCAATCTGTGTCTAATATTCCTCCTCCTCCTCCTCCTGCTCCTCCTCCTGAAACCTCACGTAATCACGCTGAACGGGCAATTTTTCTTAGGGCCACAAGGCTCACTCAAATAATTTTTCAGAACAATTTTTATAAGTTTCAATGCGCTTAAAAGCATTGGAACTTTAACTTGAACCAATTTTTCGTTACACTGGGCTGCCTCCAGGCCTAGTTACCACTTAAGCCACATTAACCAAAGCGATTAATGGGTTTCACCTGCCCTCTTGGCTGGCCATGGCCAATTTTTGGGATGTACATTAGTACTGTTGATACAGCAATTTTTGTGGGCCCTCGCCTACAGTGTAATCAAATTAATTTTTAGCCCACCTGCATTACAGCTGACGTTACCTCAGCTGTGTTGGGCAATGCAATGGGATATTTCTATGTACCGCCGGTGGCTTCCTGGCACCCACCCATGCTGTAGGTGCACACAGAGTTTTTACTACATCTGTACACTTATAAAGAACCCCAGTCAGACTGGGGCATGCAGTGTGGGCCGAAGCCCACCTGCATTAAGCACGACATTACTACCTCAGCTGTGTTGGGCAATGCAATGGGATATTTCTGTGTACCGCCGGTGGGTTCCAGGGAGCCACCCATGCTGTGGGTCGACAGGGACTTCACAATAGGGAGTTGTACCTGCCTGTGTCTATGAATTAAAAAGCCCGGTCTGACTGGGGCATGCAGACACCTTGACAGAATGAATAGTGTGTGGCACATAGGTTCCCCATTGCTATGCCCACGTGTGCAGCTCCTGATGGCGGTGGCACAGGATTCTATTTCTCATTGCTTCTGTACAGCATTGTGGGCTATCGCTCCGCCACTTTTAAAGAGGGTCGCTGCCTAGCCGTGCCAACCTCTGCAGTGTGTGCCTGCGGTCCCTCGTCATGGCAGACGCAATTCTAAATAGACATGAGCGAGGTGTGGCATGAGGGCAGCTGAAGGCTGCGCAGGGACACTTTGGTGTGCGCTGTGGGGGGGAGGGGGGGCGGTTGGGCAGCATGTAACCCAGGAGAAGTGTCAGTGAAGTGTCATGCAGGCAGTGATTGTGCTTTGTTGGAGGTAGTGTGGTGCTTAGCAAAGGTATGCCATGCTAATGAGGGCTTTTCAGAAGTAAAAGTTGTTGGGAGGGGGGGGGGGCCACTCTTGCCGGTATTGTGGCTTAATAGTGGGACCTGGGAACTTGAGATGCAGCCCAACATGTAGCCCCTCGCCTGCCCTATCCGTCACTGTGTCATTCCCATCACTTTCCTGAATTGCCCAGATTTTCACACATGAAAACCTTAGCGAGCATCGGCGAAATACAAAAATGTTCTGGTCGCCCATTGACTTCAATGGGGTTCGTTGTTCGAAACGAACCCTCGAGCATCACGGGAAGTTCGTTACGAATAACGAACACCCGAACATTTTGGTGTTCGCTCATCTCTAGTTACTATGTCAGTATATAGCAGTGCACTCAATATTTCTTTATAATCAATTTCATTCCACTCTAAATTATTTGATGTCATTATTATTATCTTGCTATCTTTGTAATATCCAGCTGTTGTCACAGTTTTTCACAATTGCAAACATAGTTTTAAATATAAAAGGTTCTGTGTCTGCTTAAAACTAAACCACAATTGTGGGAATAATGCAGCAAAAAAACTAAACAGAAAAAAAGGTTTTTGACACAGTTTTTCCATTATGGTGATGGTGCAGTAAATTTAATGTGTGTGAATACACCCATTAGTGCTTTTCACTAAATCGTTGCATTCCTTAAATCACATTTCTTACAAGTTCCTGATTATGGGTGATCAGAATAAAAAAAATAGAGCATTTTAGGGCAAAGCCATGCATACAGATGCCGTACAGCAGTCAATGGAGAACATACAAGGCCTTATCATAAAGCTGCATGGTATCTGATGTTGATGTACAGGTTCTGTCAATTGTCAAGATATAGTTGTAGGAGAGAATATCACAGTGCACATAGACTCCTTTGGAACCATACCATGATATGCTTATGGGATATATACAGACTCCAACATTATATGAAATCTGAGGCATATGTAGGTACAGTGGAGGATATGAACACCTCTATGGAAGCCCTCACAGCATGTGCAGGAGCTGTTACTGATCAATGTTGTTGAGTTCCTCACACTTTGCAGAATAGAGTGAGGTCAACAAATCTTTAGAGATAACTCATCTCTACTGAAGTGTGTAGTGAAAACTAATTAGTAGATTAAGGAGAGGACATCCGTCTTGACCCACATCACAGGCCTCTCATCAGCCAAGCCAGAAACCTACTGCGCACTGATTAGGGGCAAATACCCCGAAACAGCTGCCGGTGTATGGTTTTCTGGTTTGGTTTTGCTATTCCCAATCATTATTTTACATACTTGTTAACCCATTTACGACCAGCCACTGTATATATACAGCGGCTGGTGCTGGGCTTAAAGGACCACCGATCGTAAAAATACGGCGGTGCTCTAAGCCTCCTGCCTCTGCTGTTAGTGACAGCTGATAACCTGGAGCAGAAGGCAGGAGGGGTTTTGCCTTCTGCTTCCCCGATATACAGTGCTCAATGAACACTGTCGGGGCAAAGTGAAAGTAAGAAGTTCTTTCACTGCAAGAGCCTCGGGGGGTCATGTGACCTCCCGGGATTCCCTGCTACTGCAGAGCTGGAGGATCAGACTTAGACCCTGGCAGCTCTGCAGGTGACTAATGTCACCACAGGGGTTGCTATTCCCTGCAACTGGGGATCCTATGGACGCCCCAGCTACAGTGGGAAAATGTCAAATAAAGTAAAAAAAAAAAAAAAGTGAGTGTCCCCCAGAGGTCTTATATGACGTCATGGGGGACATAGATAGTAAAAAACACAATTACATACATAAGTAAAACAAAACAACAGAATAAAACAACAATACATAAAAAAGAGAATAACACAAAGCAGACACCAACAAAAAACGTCACCGTATGCGCCCTATAAACCAAAACCATACATACTATATATCAAAACGTCCGAAATAAATAGAGGAACCCATTTCCATACTTTATTTTAGTGTAAATATAAAAATAATTTTTTTAAAAACTATAAATGTTAAAAAAATCTTTTTTTTTTTAGCATTTTACCCCCAATAAAACTAAAAAACGGAAAACAAAGTCAGTGAAAAAGATATTAAAAAAATAGTCCTATATGTCACGGGAAAAAAAACGCAGCAAAAATAATTTTGGTAGCTAAAGGAAAAAAAAATAGAGCAGTAAAACCGCCACATGGGTAAAATCCCTAAAAAGTGTCTGGTCCTTAAGGTACAAAACAACCTGGTCCTTAAGGGGTTAAAGGGGTTTTCCAGTAAAATACTGACCTATATGCGCCTGCTTAGCTGATCGATCGGGGTCCCGAGAGGCAGACCTTGGCTGACGAACTATTGATGACCCATCCTTAAAATAGGTCATCAATAATATTTTACTGGAAGACCACTTTAAAGAGTCGTACATTGATTTGAAGGCATGCTGCCATCCACTGTTTTGTCTTCCTTTTTGTATAGATTACTGTGAGTCACACAGGTACAACTGGTTCAAACACATTCCCTGATTTACTTTTATGATGTAATTTTAATTACCCCGTGATTCCCTGAGGGAAGAGAATTGACCTGAATCTCAAACAATTAATATTTTATTTGTTTTTGGGAGTTTATATCAACTGAGAATTGCAACAATATTTCATTCAACTGAGGAAAAGTTACAAGCAACGGACCGGAGCATTTCTGAACAAGAAAGAAGTAATCTTGTAGAGCAGCAATGTGGTACCTTGCGATACTTGTAGCTTTAGGTGTCTCCACTGTAAATAGCCAGCGTAAGTTCATTTTAGATATCTTTTTGCCTGGTTTTACCTACATTTATTATTTAAGTTGATACACAAGAGATGTTGTAATATAAATGCAAAGTAGAAGAGTAGAGGAGGTAATATATATGTTCTGCAGTCTTTTGCAGATTGTATGAAGTACAGAAAAGCGCTAGCATACACAATTTTGAAGTTTAGACCTACAACCTCCTTCTCCACCAGTTACCAAAAACAATATGTAATTATTGTGTTCTATGTTAGGTATATTGTGGTTTTTAGCTCCAAAATCTAATATGGCAGAGTACAGTTTATCTGAGAAATGTATTCATAGATAATAATTCTTAATGTTTTAGGCCTTCCATATATATATATAAATAATGCAAGAATCATATGTCAAAAATAACTTCAGTCATTCACTAAGGAAAATATTTTTCTTTGGGCATACAACAATGAGGACATTAATATAATTAGAATGCTTGCAAGAAAATTTTGGGACAGTGGTGTTTCACAAAGCATGTTTTAGCACTTCTCAATTGAGATTGGGTAATATAACTTTTTATTCTATGATAATTGTGTTTACATAATTATTATTTGATAAACTGCTGCCTTAACCCTTTAGTGACCACCCATATGTGTTTTCAGGTCCTGGGTTTAATCTACAGGGCCTTAAAAACTTGCCAGACCTGTAGGCTAAAGCCCCGGGGTCTGTGCGTGTGACAGCTCCATACTATCTAGCTGCTGGAGGAAGCCGATAACCTGGAGCTGTCATGGAGGGCCACGGTGTGTGGCGATTGCATAAAAGTAAAAAAAAAAATTTAGATAAAGTTGAAGTTTCATCTCCCCTCATGAATCAGATGCATGAAGGATCTGGAGGGCCTGGGAAATTTTAAATCTCCCTGCTCCCATCTCGCAAAGGTAGCTGAGAGCAGTAAGATGTCACCAGGGGCCGCGGTATACAGCAATCATGTAAAGTAAAAAAAGATAAAGTTTCATCTTCCCTTACAGATCGTATCCATGAGGGGAGATGAAATTACATACCTAAGGCCCCTGAATTTGTTCCCTGATGGGATCTTTATCCGCGGACCTTACTCTGGCTTCTGCGCATGCGTCTGCCATTTTGCAAAAGCCAAGTATTGCCCGGGAGATTTAAAATCTCCCTGCTCTTGGCTACCAAAGTTAAAGTTTTACCTCCTGTCAGGGATCAAATCCGTGAAGAGAGCTGAAATTACTTATCTAAAGCCTCCAGTGATGTCCCCTGATGAGATCTTTATCTGCTGACTTTTTCCAAGTTTCTGTGCATGTGCCCATCAGCAAAATGGCGGACACAAGTGCAAAAGCTGAGGAGGGTGCGGGAAATTCTAAATTTCCTTGCTCCTGGTTACTAGAGGCAGCCCAGAGCCTGGCGCAGTGACCGAGGGCCGCAGTGATTGGTCTCCAGTCACGTGACTGTGGTGATCCAATGGATAATGATGATCATTAAAAGTTAAAAAAAAAAGTTGACATTTAATCTCCCCTCACCGATGCGATCAGTGAGGGGAGATGAAACTTCTTGCCAGAGAACTCCACATTTGAACCTCGACACGATCATCCTCCATTGATCTATCCCAGCTTCTGCGCATGCGCCCGCCAGCAAAATCACAGAAACATGCGCAGAAGCCAGGGAGGGCCCGGAAAATATCCTTGCTCCTGAATCCATCGATAGCCGAGAGCCTGGAGCAATGACCGAAGGCCTCAATAAACGGTCCCTGGTTATGTGATAAAAAGATAGGGATCTACCTTAGGCCGGTTTCACACAACCAGATAGGAATTACGGATTTCGCATGTGTTTGATAAGCGGTAATACACAGATCAATCAAATGCATTGAATTACACAATTCTGCTCACATTAGCGGGTTGGAATTACGTAATCCACTCGCAAAAAACAAAACGCAGCATGTTCTATTTTACCATGGATATCTGTGACATTGTTCTCTGTAGTCGCGGGTATATCCGTAAACCATATGCAAATACATTGTGTACGAGCTGTGGGTACCTGCGTCATCACTAAGCAAAGACGTGGGAAATATAAAAAAACAAACAAAAAAAGGTGTACTGTGCATGACGGTCAGTGTGAGCACGCAGTCATGCACACTACATTACGCAGCCGTACACAGGGCTATGGCCGGGCTCAAGCGGATTCCACATGCTGCTGTGTGAGCCCAGCATTATTCAGACCGCTAACTGTAATACATAAATTACAAGAAACCGTAGAGAACGTTCACCTTCTTGCAGTTCCTGGAGCAGCTTGTTGAGCGCATTCTGTTTGAAACCGCCACACCTCAGCAATTTTATGAAGCCTCAGAGAACGCCACTTTTTACATCCCATCCCTGGCACTGAGCTCAAGAAATACTCCCTAAGAAAAGTGTTGGATTGTGTTTTTATTGCCCCATGTGCTCATCCCAACCAGGCCTCCCTAATTACCCCTCTTTTGAGACATAACACGCAGTTTTACATTATTAGTTTTATCTAGGATTTAGGTATCGCTATAAAGGGTGGAGGGGGGAGGCGGGATTTCTTAGGGAGTCAATTTTTTTTCTGCACAAGTGTGAAGTGGGGCCTAGAATTTATTCAGTTGTACTCTGATATCCAATTGGTGTTCCCTCCATTATAGGCCTAGCCATGTGTCCTATAAGTAGATTGGGGCTACAATGGGGGTATTGCTGAACATAGAAGAACTAGTACTATAGAATTTTGGGGTGTTTCTCTCCAGTTTTCCCTGCTTGAAACAAAGGAAACTGTCATGAAAGTGACATTTTTGAAAAAAAATTATTTTATCTATTCACATACTTTATAATAATTTTTGCAAATAACTGTGGAATCAGAATGCTCAGTACACACCTAGATAAAGTGGCTAAGGGGTCTAGATTTCTAAATGGGGTCACGTGTGGGGGGCGTTGTATTGTTTTGGCAGCTTGATGGATCAACAAGTGAGCGATGTGGCCTGGAATTTACTCATTTGTGCGCTGAAAGCCAAAGAGTGTTCCCTCTATTGCAGGCGTAGCCATGTGTCTAATAAGCAGATTGGGGTTACAATGGGTTTGTTTCTGAAAACAGGACAAGCAAGGGTATCCATGTTCATGTGCACTATATTGAATACATTAAGGGGTTTATTTTTTAACCCCTTAGTGACCAAGCCTGTTTGCGCCTTAGTGACAGAGCCAAATTTTGGAAATCTGACATGTGTCGTTCAACATAGCATAACTCCGTAAAGGTTTTGCATATCCAAGTGATTCTGACATTGTTTTTTCGCCACATGTTGTACTTCATTTAGGTTGTAAAAATAGACCGATATAATTTGTGTATATTTATTAAAAGTACCAATATTGGGAAAGTGTTGAAAAAATTGTCATTTTTTCACATTTTCAACTGTAATATCTCAAATATGTGCAAACATACTGTACACATTTTTGATAAGATATATATTTCCATCTATTTACTTTATTCTGAATGCACATTTGAAAAAGTTTTGTGTTTTTTTTAACCATTTGGATGACGTACAAATTTAACATTACTTTTCAGCATTTTGAGGAACACTTTGTTTTCCTGCACCAAGCCAAGTTTGCAAAGGCTCATCAGTGTCAGAATGAAAGATAACCCCCCCAAATGACCCCATTTTAAAAACTACACTCCATAATCTATTCAATGAGAAGGGTCATGAGTATTTTGACCCCACAGTTTTTTTTCAGGAATTAATTCAATTTAGAGGAGAAAAAATAAAATTTCATATTTTTGCAAATATGTAATTTTAAAGACATATTTTTTCCTATAGTGCACATGAAAATGAGCATTGACACGCCAAAATGGATACCCCTGTTTCTCCCGTGTTCAGAAATATACCCATTGTGGCTCTAATCTTATGTCTGGATGCAAAACAGGGCCCAAAACGAAAGGAATAGTCAGTGTCTTTCAGAACATAAATTTAGCTTGAAGGCGTTTTAGGCCCCATAGCACTTTTGTAGAGCTCTTGAGCCGCCAAAACCATAGAGAAGACCCACAAATGACCACATTTTGAAAACTAGACCCCGAAACGAATTTATCTAGGGGTGTACTGACCATTTTGACCCCACAGTTTTTGAATGAATTTAAGCAAAGCCAAAGGAAAAAATTGTGATTTTCATTTTTTTGGCAATTCTGTCATTTTAAAAACAGCTTTTTTTGTACAGCACACACATGAATGAAGACTTGCACCCTAAAATGGATACCCCTGTTTGTCCCGTGCTCAGACACATACCCATTGTGGCCCCAATCTTATGTCTGGATGCAAAACGGGGTCCAAAATGTAAGGAGTAGTCGGTGGCTTTCATAACAGAAATTTAGCATGAAGATGATTTAGGTCCCATTGCACACTTGTAGAGCCCTTGAGCGGCCAAAACGACAGAGAACCCCAACAAATGATCCCATTTTGAAAACTAGACCCCTTATCAAATTCATCTAGTGGTGTACTGCGTATTTTTACCCTACAATTTTTGAATAAATCTAAGCAAAGCAGTAGGAAAACATTACAATTTTCATTTTTTTTGGCAGTTGTATCAATTTAAAAACAGTTTTTTTTAACAGCACACAAATGAATGAAGACTTTCACCCCAAAATGGATACCCCTGTTTGTCCCGTGTTCAGAACCATACCCCTTGTGGCCCTAATCTACTTAAAGGACACATGGCTAGGCCTATAATAGAAGGAGCACCCGTGGGATTTCAGGGTACAACGGAATAAATTCCAGGCCCCATTGCCCACTTGTAGAGCCATTGAGCGTCCAAAACGATAAAGAACCCCCACAAATGACCCCATTTGGAAAACTAGACCCCTTAACGAATTCATCTAGGGGTGTACTGTGTATTTTGACCCCACAGTATTCGAATGAATCTAAGCAAAGCAGAAGGAAAAAATGACGATTTTCATTTTTTTGGCAATTTTGTCAATTTAAAAACAGTTTTTTTTGTACATTGTACATAGGAATGAAGACCTTCACCCCAAAATGAATACCCCCATTTGTTCAGTGTTTTCAAAAACATTCCCGTTGTGGCCCTAATCTACTCATAGGACACATGGCAAGGCCTATAATGGAGGGAACACCCGCTCACTTGTACGAAATAAAAATTGACACGCTAAAAAAATTCCTACCCCCCCACGCACCCTTTAGGGCGTTCCCCAAATTTTAGATAAAAGTAATAATGTGAACCGTGTGGTATTTCCAAAGACAGGGGTAATTACAGAGGCTGGTTGGGATGGGTACATGGGGCAATAAAACCGGGTATTCCCCCTCCTCTCATGCTTTTTGGGGGGTATTTTGTGACCTCAGCGGCTGGTATGGGGTGTAAAAAGTGGCGCTCCGTGAGTCTTTGTAAGCTTGATGAGGTGGGGTGGTCTCACACAGAAGGCACTCAACAAGCTGCTCCTAGAACTGCATGAAGGCGAGCTTTCCCGGGGCTTCTTGTAAATTACGTATTACAGGTAGCGGTCTGAATAACGCCGGGCTCATGCGGCCAGATGTGGTATCCGCTTGCGGAGGCCTACAGCGGATCCCAGCTGTGAGCCCGGCTGTGACCCTGTGTACGGCCGCGTAATGTACTGCGCATAACTGGGTACTCACACAGGCGGTCATGCGCAGTACACTTTTTTTTGTTTGTATTTCCTGCACCATCGCTTAGCAATGACGCGGGTAACCGCACCCCGTACACAATGTAGTTGTGTATTGGTTGCGGGTATATCTGCGACCATGGAGCAAAATGGGCTCTATGTTGCGGATATCCGCAGTAAAATAGAACATGCTGCGTTCTCTTTTCTGCGAGTGGATTACACAATTCCGACCCACTAATGTGAGCAGAATTGTGTAATCCAAAGCGATTGATCTGCGTATTACCGCGGATCAGACGCACGCGGAATCCGTAATTCCTATCCGGTCATGTGAGACCGGCCTACGGTAGATTGCTACCTTTTTATCACATGACCGGCGACCGCTCAACAAGGTCGCTGCTCCAGGCTCTCGGCGACCATTGGTCGCTGGGAGCATGGAGGTTTAAAATTTTCTGGGCTCCCCGTCTCCGGGAAAGTTCACGGAGGAAGATCGCGTCAGGGTGCAAATGCGGAGGCCTCCAGTAAAACGTTTCATCTCCTCTCAACGATCACATTGGTGAGGGGAGATGAAGCTTCACCTTTTTTTTACTTTTACGTGATCGCCATTTTCCATTGGATAACGGCGAACACGTGATCAGGAACCGCTCACCGCAGCCCCCTGAGAAATCTCCAGGCTCTTGGCTAAGTTTTGTAGCCAGGAGCAGGGAGATTGTAAATTATCCTGGCAATCCACGGCTTTTGCGCATGCTTCTGCCATTTTGACGACAAGCGCATGCGCAGAGGCTGTGGTAAGGTCCGCGGATAAATCCGGGGGCCTTATGTATGTACTTTCATCCTCCCTTTTTTTTACTTTTTAACTCTTTTTTTTACTGTTTACACTCTTTTTTTTTTACTTTAAATGATCACTGTAATCCATTGGATAACAGTAATCACATCCTAGGTGACATCTCTCTGCTCCTGGCTACACATGGCAGCCAGGAGCAGAGGGATTTTGAATTTTCTGGGGCTCGAGCCCCTCTGTGCACGCGCCCGATGATTGACATCGGGCGCGCATGCACAGAAGGGGACTTTGGGTCGCGGGAGACCAGGACATCGTGGAGGACCCGAGGTGAATATTTTCACCTCCCCTCATGGATTGGATCCATGAGGGGAGGCGAAACTGACACTTTTTAAAAACTTTTAAAAACTTTTTCGCGATCGCCGCTAGCTGTCGGCTACATGCAGGCATGTTTTTACGTCCTCCAGGATTAAAGCCCACTTAGTGAGGAAGTAAAAAGGCAATGGGGCCATCACTAAGGGGTTAAAATGGGGTTATTTGTGGGGGTATCCATCATTCTGACAACTATGAGCCTTTGCAATCTTGGCTTGGTGAAGGAAAACAAAATGTTCCTCAAAATCTTAATAATGTTAAATTTGTACGTATCCTAAATGGTTAAAACAAAAACTAAACTTTTTCAAATGTGCTTCCAGAATAAAGTAAACAGATGGAAATATATATCTTATCAAACATTTTTACAGTATGTTTGCACATATTTGACATTTTGCAGTTAAAAATGTGAAAAAAATGATAATTTTTTAACCTAGATTCTCATTGAAATTAATTGGATGTGGATTTTGGCATGGAATCTGCATCAAAATCTGCTGTGTGAACATACCCTTAGATTGAGTCACTAACAGGGCATAAGCACTAAAACTGGCTAGGACAGTATGAACCCTAAATACCACCCTGGTGCACAGCATGTATGCCAGTTTTCTTTTATTTTTCTTTTTTTTACACAAGTTACGCCAGAATTCTGGTGCAGTCCACTTTGGGTCCTTTTACATGGAGGTTGTATTTAATGTGTATAATGTTTATATATAACATAAAGTGAAATCATTTGTGCACTCACTAACATCTCTCTATCATTTAGTTGATAGGTTAGATTGTCGTCTGGTGCGCTATTCATCATCTCGGTGTCCTGGAGCTGTCACTTCTACTACGGTCATGCTCTCACAAGAAGCTATCTGTCGTTGTTTTGATAACAGTCTTATCTATCGTCCAACTGATCGTTTTTTGATACAAGCAGTTAACAGTAGTAAGTGAAGTGAATAAACATTTATACGGAATCAGTATTGAGATGCTTGTAAAATTACACTCAAAAGATAAAATTGGGCATTTATTTGTAAATCAAAATTTAATGTATAATATTATCATCTAGCCTTTGGTAGCTGATCAAGTATTACTTGTTTTTCTACTGTTTGTATTATTCCTGACTTTGTTAGGGCTAATGCCCACAGACGAATTTCTGCCGCGTTTTACACGGGGGAAATCCGCTGCGTTGTCCCGCAGCTATTAGATTCTATTAAACCTAATAGCTCAATGTTCACGCTGCGGAATTCCATGGTGGAATTCCGCAGTGTGAAAGAAAACGCGGCGTCCTCTATTTGCCACGGGAATACGTGAGGCCGGCTTCCATTGTAGTCAATGGAAGCTGGCTGTCTCACTATGCTGTAGCACAGCGGAAGTATCGCATGAATATGCTGCCCCGCTCACCGCCGGCCGCCTCATCCTGCACTGCCAGCGCGTCATGGCCCACCAGGAGGGACGCGTACAGCGGATCCGGAGTGGTGAGTATGGGGGTTTTGGGGGGCGTCGTGGCGGACTCTGCTGCGATATTCCGCTGGCGGAGTTCGTCACAGCGTTGGGCATGAGGCCTTATTGGGGTCTCATAAATTCTTGTTATGTCCCTGTCTAATCTAATGAAACACTCCAAATAAATGCGCACAAATACAAAAAACAGGTAACACGTGCTATGATTTATCCAATATATTATCATGCTTTACACCCATTTAGGCCTTAGTCAGACGGGCGTTTTTAGCCGCGATTTGCGCATGTGCATGTGTCCGGCGATTTTATAAAACCATTGCTTTGCAATGGTATCGGACACATGAGCGCTTTTTATGCGATCTGCGATTCCTGTTCTCTTCTCTATATGCGCTCAATGGGGCCGGCGGCAGCAGCGCCGACCCCATTGAGAACATATAGAAGACAAATCATTCTTGAACGATGTTTGCCCATTGAATTCAATGGAGCCGGCAATACAGCCGCTCCATTGAAAGCAATGGGCTGCCGGCGTGCGCGGGGTGAATTGTTGGGAAGGGCTTAAATATATAAGCCCTTCCCTGCAATTCATCCTAAAATGTGTTAAAATAAAAAAAAATTATATACTCACCTTTCCGCTGCAGCTGGAGTCCAGCCGCGGCCGCTGTCAGTTCTCCTGAACTGCTTCTCGGCACTATTCAGCCAGCGGGGATTTAAAATCCCCGCCTGCTGAATGATCTGCCTCTGATTGGTCACAGCCCTGACCAATCAGAGGCAGGTTTCACTCACACACCCATTCATGAATTCATGAATGGGTGAGTGACTGCTGCCTCTCAGCGCTGAGCCAATCAGGGGCAGGTCTGACTCACATCCATTCATGAATTCATGAATGGGTGTGAGTGAGACATGCCTCTGATTGGCTCAGCGCTGAGCCAATCAGGGGGCAGGTCTGACTCACACCCCCTTCACACCCACTGCAGGACGGCCACGCGGAGCTCCGGCTGCCGGGAGAAGGTGAGTATATATATATTTTTTATTTTTACACATTTTAGGATGAATTGCAGGGAAGGGCTTATATATTTAAGCCTTTCCCGACAATTCATCCCGGGCTCGCCCGCAGCGCATTGCTTTAAATGGAGCCGGCTCTATTGCCGTCTCCATTGAATGCAATGCGCTGGACAGCTCCGGCCTGTTTCTAATGAAACGCGGCTAGGAGCAGATTTTCGGGCGATTTGCGGGCGACTTGCGCGCACCGGTCAAGCGATTTGCGGATGCGCATCCGTCATGCGATCCGCAAATCGCGTGAAAAAACGCCCGTGTGACTAAGGCCTAATAGTGCAATACCGACAGATTTTTTTCCAAGCCAACTGTTTAGATTCAGCTGCAACACTTGGGCACCATGAGTGCAGGAGTTTTTTCACTTAGTCTTTATTTCCTCCTGGGGTATTCTATATCACCGGGATTTCTTCTTGCTTCAGCTCTCTTTGGATGTCCCTTGGGACAGGGTATCATCCACACAGAGCACCTTCTCCATGTGCACCTTTTAGGCAGGTATTCCTCACCCTATCTGGGGTTTATCCTTGCATTTTACATATAGTTCTGGCAAGAATATGGACATACTTTGGGCTGCCTTCTTCCCACCTAACTAAAGTTGTGCAGCAGGACGTCACATTTAAAAATGATAGTGACATCCCACAGAAGCCCTAGCAATAATAATGACCTCCACAAAAGTCCCAGCAATAGTAGTACCCCCCCCTTACACAGAAACCCCAGCAATAATAGTGACCCCCACAGAAGCCCTAGCAATAGTAGTGATATCCCACAGAAGTCCTAGCAATAATAGTGCCCCCCACAGTAGCCCCATCAATATTAGTGACACCCCAGAGAAGCCCCAGGAATAGTAGTGACACCCCACAGAAGCCCCATAGTATTAGCCCTAAGACCCATATACTTACCCTCCTACCGGTCTTCACAGCGTTGACAGTCCCCTCAGCGATGCTGTCGGCGGGCGGAAGTGTGTGCGCCCGCAGCACTGCCTCCTCCCTTCTCCTTTCCTCTTGTGGAACCAAAGAGGAGAGGTGAGGGGCAGGAAGATCCTGGATGCATACACTGCTCTTTCTTGCACTTAGAAAAACTATGGGCGAAAAAGATAGGGCAAGTCCTATCTTTTCTTGCATGTCGTAATTATGGCTGAGAATCCCAATAGTGAAAACGGAACCATTGAAATCAATAGTTTCGTATCATACCGTTATGCGGCCATGCTTTTTACAGCCGCATAATGGGACTAAAACACTCCCATGTGTTTAAGCCTTAAAGTCTATGAATTACATATATGTACAGGTTGCGCCAAACAATGTATACACATTCAATAGTGGTTATCTAAGCCTTCTTTTAAAAATCTAAATTGTATTATGGTAGAAATATGTTGGTGCCCGTCAGTCATCTTGCTTCATGGCAGCCATCTTGGATTCAGACCAGAAGCTTCAATAGAAAGGGGGTCATGGAAAACCTGATTTAACAGTAAAAATGTCATCAGAAATTGATTGGTGCAGCCAGTTTTCTGTGCTCAGGAGTTAGGGCAAGTTACTGTGGTCTGGAGTTACGGAAACACCGTAGCTCACTGTACTATACTGGCTGTGGACCTCCTGTCGACTACTAATCTAGGTGTTCATGAGCCCTGTTTTAGGGAATGTTCACACATCTCGGAAAAATCAACACCTTTTAGGTAGAAAGTAACCATAACCAAAATGGCTTTCATGCTTTATTGTTTAATAAACTGGCATTTACTTCTTATTACAGGTGTTTCCGACCATTTAACCCCTTACTGATATACTTCAAGGGGTTAAATACAATGGGAGCATACAATAGAAGCTATACCTACTATTTCACTTCCTACTCCAACCCCAATATGGACGGAGCTGCCAACACCCAGCCCACTGCAGCGAGTGCAGGGGCTGAGATCAGCTGATTGCTAGGGGTCCCGAGCGGCAGACCCCCGATGATCAACTACTAATGACATATCCTGAGAATAGGTTGTCAGTGCTGCAAAAGATTAAAATGGCGGGAAAACTCCTTATTGTATAACAGGTCTAGATTTCTTTCTATTTTTCAGATAGTGGAAATTTTTTTTATAATGTTTCTATTGCGGAGCTCTGTTGTCCTGAATTTCAACAGCAAGGATTACGACTTATATTCCCGAGTGGATCAACTGATTACAGGTAGATAGTAATAAATAGTCGTTGTACATTTTAAACATATTTTTTTTAGTATTTTTCCCATGTAATATTGAGAATACACGTGTACAATGGATGTTGTATAATATCATTTAAAGACATTCATGGCATTTAAATCAATGCCTTCCTCTGAAATACTGTAAATCATCTTAATACAAGCATTCATGTTCCTGGCACAAAAAAGGGTGCAGGAAACATCATTTCCTGACTTAAAATGGAATGCACAAAAGGCTACACTAAAGGCTCAGTCACACGGGTGTATATACGCGCGTAAAAAAATGCGTGACCATGTACATTGCCACCCATATGTTCTATCTTTTGTAGGCGCGATTTTTTTTTTTGACGAACGCAGTACGAATGGAGTATGAACGTTTTTACGCGCGTATATACGTGCGTGAAAACACCCGTGTAACTGAGCCCTAAGGCCAGTTTCACATAAGCGCTAATCTCGTACGAGTTTTGTGTGTTGTGAGACTTACAAGACCCATGCGAGTATGAACTCTATTCTTTTGGATGGAGTCATGCACATGAGCCACGGTTTCCCTCACAGCGACGCTGCAAGGAAAAAATCATGACAAGTCCTATTTTTACGCATTCCTCAAAGCACATTTTCCATTGATTTCAGTGGGACCTTAAATGCATCTCACGGCACTCACATGTCGTACGATGTGCATGTGAGTACGATGCAAGGTTTCCCACTGAAATCAATGGGAAACCCTTCCGATACTCTATCGCCAGTGAAACTCACATGAGAGGATCAGAATTTCACAGAAGTGATGTGGGGTGCTTTTGCCTGAAAATCGCCTTGCATCCATGGGTAAAACACATGATGCATGACACATGAAAATGGCCGTGTTTGCCAGTGTAAAAACAGCCTGTCATGTCTCCACAGCGCTCTAGGATGCTGTGGCGACACGTCAGGGACCCAGGAATGTGATTGTTGTACTTACCGGGGTTCACGCTGACAGTTGGTCCTCCTTCGAAGCTGGCGGCAACTCGCTTTAGTGAGCTGTCAGCGTGGACCCTGTGAGTAAATTCACATCCTCTAGTCCCTGTCATGTCCCCACAGCACCTTAACTTAAAGTTCTGTGGGGACATGACAGAGTAACATACTCTGTGTTTTGCCATTGGTATCAGAAAAATTATTTTTTCTACTGGTCAGCCGACTCCCAGGCCGCAGGTAGGGTTTGTCCCCATGTAGGAGCCATGATCTTGGACCCCCAACCCTGAACAGCTATTTGCTAAGGTGGTAAAGTCATGCCTGAAGCCGATTTCTGCAGGAAGCAGACTGCTCCGTTCACACTGCAGTGGCCCAGCTTGATATTACCGGTAATGTTCCTATTCACTTCAATGGAAACTTTGCCTCCTGTACACATCAGTTCTGTGAACGAATACAAGGGCTCGGCCAACAGTTGATCATTGGGGGTCCCAGATGGCAAACTCCTGCAGATCTACTATTGATGACCTATTCTGAGGATAGACCATCAATAATTTTAAGCTGGACAACCCCTTTAATTCTGGTCTTTCTTTTTTTTATCTTCTGTAGGTTAAAAGGATTCGTTGTTCGTGATGGCATAATTATAGCAGACACCGCAGAATCAGACGTTATCTCCCTTAGGACCTGTGAGTTAATACACATATAGTAGACATTTTTTTTAAAGTTGTATACAGTATATAAAAATACCAGTAGTATTTTATAGGTGAAATACTGTCTGCAATTCTGTGCTGATCCTCACATGAACAAAGAATAAAAATGAAGCAGCTCTAAATCTTTATTAAAAGTCTCTTATCATTTTGTGCCTGGAGCTTCTACGTGGACCTATGTGTCATCATGGTCACAGACTTCATGCAAACCCTAGCATGAGCCATTAATCTCTTACTGCGCACCAGTGTCGTTTAATCATAGGGAAAAAAATCTTCACCAGTATCCCACATCTGGAATAAAAAGTCTATGACAATTCATGACATCCTAAAAGCCCCCCAAATCACCAAATTAGAGCAAATTGAACCCCTTCCTCTTTGCTATAAGCCCAGCTTCTTAGAAGCCTTAAATCTATACAAAGCACTCTCAAGACTGATATTGTGCTTGAAAAATTGCAATTTTCTGTGCGAGTGCGATTTGTGAGAACATCTAAACCGCTGCACACGTGTTTTTCATGTGTGAAAATTGCATGTATTGTCAATAGGGCATTTTTTTTTAATTGCATGAAACTCGCATGTACATGCATGTGTAATGTCAAATGCAATTTAATTTTTTTCTCACCTGTTGCAAAGAGGACTTACAGAAAAATAGAACATTCTGCAATCACCTATAAAAATACACCCATTGCAAATAATAGATTGTATTTGCGTGTGAGTTGTGTGTATCGCAACGCACAAAACTCACATGATTTCTTACCCATGTAAATATGTCCTAGCTGTAACAAGCCATGCACTTATGTGTCATCACAGAACCAAGAAGTAAGCAGTAAGAAGTCCTACTGAATTGTAGTGACTGCAAGCAAGTATAGTAAGCTGTAGGAGTCATATGTGAATTCTTCAAAGAATGCACTGTGCACTTTCTGGATTTCCCTTCCTCTCCTCTACTGAGTTAGGGTTCATTCTCATTAGAGGTGGAGGCTCTCTTTCGAACCTCCATTGCTGACTTACACTAGAACACGGCAAGAAATAGTACTATGAACAGCGCTATTTCGTCCTGTAAATTCTGCCAAAATGCTGGATTGCTTGTCAGAAATCAACTGGACCCCTTTATAGTCATTGGGGCGCTGTTCAGCGACGCCTGGTTCCATCATAAGTAAGAGCCATTTGGCCAGGGGTGCCATTTTCCTGCTCCCCAAATAGAGCAGGAAAACTGAATCCCCTCACACTGATTTGAACGAGCTCTTATACTTTTTGCACAGCTTTTATTTTGCTCTTTATAACAAACCCCATAGTGTATTGATACATTATATCATTTTATATTTTTAATAGTGACCACTTGTGTCTTGCAGCTCGAGATTATCGTACAATTGACAATACCATTACACACAGCGGCAGTGTTATCGATCACTCTATTGATTAGTATCCTCTTTGCACAGTTCCAAATTAGAATCTTTAAAAGGTAAGTGTATGAGCTTGGGAGAAATACACGGAGGCTCCAATCAGTTATGGTATCAGAGTAAGGCTGCCTGTCCACGGGCGATTGTTCACTGCGTTACCTGCGGCTATAATCCGGCCGTGGGTAATGCAGTGAACGCTTTCCATAGCGCAGCCCGCAGAAAGCGCAGCCCGCTGTCTACGAGCGGAGAATCATAGCGATTCACCACTCCCGGGATTCAAATCGCGGCATGCCAGGATTTGCCGCGATTCTCTGTGGTGAGCCTGACAGGTCTCCCCACTCATCTCTCGTGGCGGAATATCGCTAGCAATATTCCACCTCGGCCATGGACAAGGGGCCTAAGTCTCAATTTATTAGTACAAAAACAACAGTTTGTATAGCAAAAATGATGTAATGAAATTATGGGGCAGTTAGACTTTACAAAAAGAGAAAGTTACTTTTTGTAGACACATTTGTTTAGCAGAGAGGAAGTTCTGCCTGATAAGCATAGAATAAAATATTTAATAAATCACTCTGTTAGATATGATTTATGATAAAATAGAGCAATAGCAGTCAGTACAATTTATCTATATCTTGAAGGCTGGCTTCAACTTCCTTTATCTCAGGCTGTGTAGCAGATAGTTAAATTTCAAGGCTAAGATTTTTGCCTTTAAAAAAAGACCAACATGGATATCCTAGGTATAATGTATCCTGAGAGAGAGGCCTCGGTCACACGGGCGTTTTTTCCCGCGATTTGCGTATCGCATAACGGATGCGCATCCGCAAATCGCGTGACCGAGGCCGACTATTCGCTGAAAAAGCTGCACCTAGCAGCGTTTTCAGTGAAACCGCCCCGCACTGCCCGCTATCCTCTGCCACAGCTGCGGCAGAGGAGAACGATGTTCGCCCATTGAATTCAATGGAGCCGGCAATACAGCCGGCTCCATTGAAAGCAATGGGCTGCCGGCGAGCGCGGGATGAATTTTCAGGAAGGGCTTAAAAATATATGCCCTTCCCTGAAAACCATCCTAAAATGTGTAAAAATAAAAAAAAAAGCATACTCACCTTTTCCCTGCAGACAGAGTTCAGCCGCGTCCAGCCGGCAGTTCTCCTGAACTGCTCTGTGTAGTATTCAGCAGGCGGGGATTTAAAATCCCCGCCTGCTGAATGGGCTGCCTCTGATTGGTCACAGCCCTCACCAATCAGAGGCAGCTCTCACTCACACATTCATGAATGTGTGAGTGAGTGCTGCCTCTGATTGGCTGAGCGCAGGGACCAATCAGAGGCAGCTCTCAGCTGTTATTCAATAGCTGAGAGCTACCCCGCCTGCTGAATACTACATAGAGCAGTTCAGGAGAACTGCCGGCCGGACGCGGCTGAACTCCGTCTGCAGGGAAAAGGTGAGTATACTTTTTTTTTTCTTTTACACATTTTAGGATGGTTTTCAGGGAAGGGCTTATATTTTTAAGCCCTTCCTGAAAATTCATCCCGCGCTCGCCGGCTCCATTGAATTCAATGGGCGAACATCGTTCTTCTCTGCCACAGCTGTTACAGCTGTGGCAGAGGAGAACAATCTTTATAGTATATGTTCTCAATGGGGTCGGCGCTGCTGCCGCCGGCCCCATTGAGCGCATATATAGAACATAAGGAATCGCAGAACGCAGATAGGCGCGTTCTGCGAATCGTTGTGTCCTATAATTTATCGCACATCCGCATAAAAAGCGGACATGTGACCGATCCCATTGCGAAGCATTGGGTCTATATATGCGCGGATCGCATGCGCAAATCGCGTGAAAAAACGCCCGTCTGACCGAGGCCAGAGCCTGTAGTAACACAGGAATGAGGGTTGCAGGAGTAGTATGTGTAGCATTCAATTAATCTCCCACTGTAACCTCCTCTATCTCAGGCTGTACTGTGGCTAGAACCACAATTCCAGTCTTGTTTTAAAACCAAGAATCTTGGCAAAATGCTTTACCTACCCTAAAACTTCACATATAGCCATTGGTAGCAAGGACGTATCTCTTATGCTCTTGGTTACTGAACTGCCTCCTTGCAGGGATGTAGCAGATATGTGGTGGGCAGGGAAAGGGTCGTTGGAGGGCAAAGAAAGTGGATTATTACTTCATGTGAGCATAGAGTGGAAACAAAGATACCACAAACTATTGCAGCATTGAGGGGTCAGGGATATTACTTTTCAGGGGCGCGTGGACTGCTATAGACTTTTATGGAAGAGCGCATGCACAACGGTCTCAAAAGAGTCACATTTTCAGATAGTGCACTAACATCACCAGAGGACACTGCAGGATGGGGTAACGGGTAAGTATAAAAAAATATATCCCAGGATCCCCATCATCTTCCCAAACAGCACCATAACTTAGTTTATGGTCTTCTTTTGTGGTGAAAGTGTCCCTTTAATGGCATTAGAAAAAAATGCACCTGATTGTATTATATTAATTACAATATAACTTTCCATACTTTCAATGATTTTAAAGCGAAGATGAATTTCTATATAAAATTTTTTTTTCTTCTCTTCTAGTTGCTGTTTCCAGGTTTTCACACTAATAAAACCTCATCAGAAGTCATAAATAAGAATAAAAATTCTGGAGCAGCCAGCGGATCTGTTAATTTTGTCTTTTATCTATAAGTAACTGATATCCTTATATGTAAAGCCAAGTTCACTGATACCCAAAAATCTACATTTTAGCTCAACCAAATTGCACAACAAACACATATTTCTTTATTCCTAACTTTAGCTGAGGTCCCCAATCTTCCATAGGCCGTAAGCCACTTTCAAAGTGATTGCCCAATACCCAGACTAGACTTTTGGGATCCTATTTTGATATTGGTAGGTGTTCAAAAGAAAAATCAAATGCTTTCCTAACTTCCTAGGCTTCATTTCCTTGCTGCACTTCACAATGGATCACACAATTTTGCGCTGCCCCAACAATGATACCCTAACAAAGGGACATGTAACCGCTCCAGGCAATCAATGGCTGCAGCCGACACATGTCCCTCATGTCGATGATGTCATTGCTGGAAGTAAGGACCAGTGGAGATCAATGAAACAAGAGCAGCAGGGGAATGGGAGTGGCAAGTATGGCTTTTTATGTTATTTGACCACTTTTTTTCCTCCCTGGATAACCCCTTCAATTAGTCTTTGACTACCACTTCCCCAATATTGCCACTGGGTAGAAACAGTCCGAAAGTCATGGCTAGTGCAATCCTAAAAGAGAAATGATGTCATGGCTAAATACAGCCATTCGGCCCTGACATCATATCAACAGTGACTGCCATACTGGAGTTACTGTAAGAAGGGAAAACCCACTGGTTGTGAAACAATAATCCACTGATTTGAGAATTATTTTAAAAAAAGTTAACAGTCAGGTATCAAAGACACCTGACTTTTCCCGAAATTGTGTACATTTGTAGCATTAACCTACTTTAATCTGAATCATCAATGGGCTGTTTGAGATATTTTTTTTATTCCTGCTCTCCATATGTAAAAATAATAAAACACCTCCCCGACTCCCCTGCAGCTCCATCGCCACAGCTCCGATTTACCCTGTATTGTGTTTACAGACTACAGTGTATCTTTACAGGACGTCACATGCTGCTACAGCCAATCACAGGGCTCGGCACTTGAGGCCTGAGATTTGCTGCAGCAGCCTGTAACCAGACTGACTGCAACCTTTCAACATAGAACAGGGAATAAAGCTGTGAGGAGCCTGGAGAGGTCAGTAAAGGATGTTATATTATTTTAACATGTAGGGAGCACAAATGAAAATAAAATACAACTCAACAACCCCTTTAAGCTATGTCTTGTTGATCTTTTTTTTCTGTGCATTCGTTTCATGAAAGTGTGGCATTTTGAATCACTGTAATAATATACATAATGGTGTAACTGTATCGAAAAACTTCATGGGACAACGGCTTGTTTTTTTTGCTTATTTTGCATAGATTAAAATGCCTGTAAGGCCGCCTGCACATGGGCGGAAATCCCGCCGCGGGATTTCCCGCGGGATTTCCGCCACTGAAAGTTTGCATAGGAGTGCATTACAATACGCACTCCTATGCAGACGGCCGCGGTTTGGCCGCGCAAAATCTCGCGCGGCAAACAAACCGCGGCATGTCCTATTTTTGTGCGGGGCACGCACTCACCCGGCCGCCGGCTCCGGTCTGCGCATGCGCTGGCTGCTCCGCAGCCGGCACATGAAAGAGCCGGGGCCGCCAGGCGCAGGTGAGTACGCGCTCGTCCCTCAGGCTCTCGGGTCGGGTCCCGCGGCGAGAATTCTCGCTGCCGGATCCGACCCGCTCGTCTGTAGGCGGCCTAAGAACGTTGTGCTTTGACTTCATAAATCATGTTTATCTAACTTTGTTGAATATTTTGTTAAAATTACCCCTGCTATCAGCCAAATAAACTCTACAACATGATATTTTGACATTTAATTTTTTATTATTAATTCTCATATTTCTCTTAATCATATCACAGATGAATAGAAGAAAGTTGATGCTGACAATTTCCAGCTATATATTAGGGTGGACAGGAGGTGTATCTACAATGTACAGATGTGTCCACCGTTAACCTAGCTTATTGATAGGCTACACAACTTGTCATGATATCATTTCAATACAATCTTGTGCCATCTACGGTAGTTAAAAACAGTTTGCTTTACTGTATCATGGGAACAATATGAATAACAAATGTCTAGCAGATGGCATCTATGAGACGCATTCATTAAAAAATGGTATACGGTAAATGGATATATTTTTTTTAACATGGGTGTCTATTAGAGATGAGCGAACGTACTCGTCCGAGCTTGATATTCGTGCGAATATTAGGGTATTTGGGATGCTCGTTACTCGTAACGAGTACCACGCGGTGTTCCGGTTACTTTCAGTTTCCTCTCTGAGACGTTAGCGCTAGAGATGAGCGAATGTACTCGGATAGGCACTACTCGTCCGAGTAATGTGCCTTATCCGAGTACCTCCCCGCTCGTGCTGAAAGATTCGGGACGCGCTGCGGAGCGGGGAGCTGCAGGGGAGAGCGGGGAGGAACGGAGGGGAGATCTTTCTCTCCTTCTCTCCCGCCCGCTCTGCCCCGCTCCCCGCCGCAACTCACCTGTCAGCAGCGGAGCGCCCCGAATCTTTCAGCACGAGTAGAGCGGTACTCGGATAAGGCACATTACTCGGACGAGTAGTGCCTATCCGAGTACGTTCGCTCATCTCTAGTTAGCGCGCTTTTCTGGCTAATTGAAAGACAGGGAAGGCATTACAACTTCCCCCTGTGACGTTCAAACCCTATACCACCCCCCTGCTGTGAGTGGCTGGGGCGATCAGATGTCACCCGAGTATAAAAATCGGCCCCTCCCGCGGCTCGGCTCAGATGCCTTGTGAGTTAGCTGAGGGACAGTGGTATCGTGCTGGAGCTGCTGTAGGGAGAGCGTTAGGAGTGAGTGTAGGCTTCAAGAACCCCAACAGGCCTTCTCAGGGCCACATCTAATAGTGTGCAGTACTGTGTTAGCACTGTATTTTATTTTTTTTTTTCAAAATTGGATCTGCAGAGCATTGCGCCCTGCAATAGAGACAGAAGTGGTGGTTAGGCAGGGAGAGTGTTAGCAGTGAGTGTAGGCTTCAAGAACCCCAACGGTCCTTTCTAGGGCCACATCTATCCGTGTGCAGTACTGTCCAGGCTGCTGTTAGCAGTGTTGCATATTTTTTTTTCTTTCTCAAAACCGGCTGTGCAGACCATTGCACCCGGCATTAATACTACAGGGATAGAATTGTGTAGGCAGGGCCAGAAGACATACATTATTCATTGAATAGACGCAGTGTGGCTTTTCCTTTGAAAAACAAGGGAAAAAATTCTATTTCGCCTGCCTCTGACAGTCCTCAGGGCTCTGGGTACGTGTGTGCTGCATGCAGAACGTTAAAAAAAATCAGACGCAGCCAGCTACGTTTTACTGCAGGCTTGCGCCAATTTTTTTCCTGCATGGGAAATCCCTGATCTGCTGGAGCCAATAACTTTGCATCACTGCAGTTCTGTGACACATTTGCAGGGCCACAACACAGTTATTAAACTTAGTACTATTCATTGAATACAAGCAGTGTGGCTTGTCCTTTGAAAAACAAGGGAAAAAATTCTATTTCGCCTGCCTCTGACAGTCCTCAGGGCTCTGGGTACGTGTGTGCTGCGTGCAGAACGTTAAAAAAAATCAGACGCAGCCAGCTACGTTTTACTGCAGGCTTGCGCCAATTTTTTTCCTGCATGGGAAATCCCTGATCTGCTGGAGCCAATAACTTTGCATCACTGCAGTTCTCTGACACATTTGCAGGGCCACAACACAGTTATTAAACTTAGTAGTATTCATTGAATACACGCAGTGTGGCTTGTCCTTTGAAAAACAAGGGAAAAAATTCTATTTCGCCTGCCTCTGACAGTCCTCAGGGCTCTGGGTATGTGTGTGCTGCGTGCAGAACGTTAAAAAAAATCAGACGCAGCCAGCTACGTTTTACTGCAGGCTTGCGCCAATTTTTTTCCTGCATAGGAAATCCCTGATCTGCTGGAGCCAATAACTTTGCATCACTGCAGTTCTCTGACACATTTGCAGGGCCACAACACAGTTATTAAACTTAGTAGTATTCATTGAATACACGCAGTGTGGCTTGTCCTTTGAAAAACAAGGGAAAAAATTCTATTTCGCCTGCCTCTGACAGTCCTCAGGGCTCTGGGTACGTGTGTGCTGCGTGCAGAACGTTAAAAAAAAATCAGACGCAGCCAGCTACGTTTTACTGCAGGCTTGCGCCAATTTTTTTCCTGCATGGGAAATCCCTGATCTGCTGGAGCCAATAACTTTGCATCACTGCAGTTCTCTGACACATTTGCAGGGCCACAACACAGTTATTAAACTTAGTAGTATTCATTGAATACACGCAGTGTGGCTTGTCCTTTGAAAAACAAGGGAAAAAATTCTATTTTGGCTGCAGGCTTGCGCCACTTTCTTTCCTGCCTGGGAAATCAAATCACTGGTAATACACCATGCTGAGGGGTAGGGGTAGGCCTATAGGACGTGGACGCGGGCGAGGACGCGGAGGCCCAAGTCAGGGTGTGGGCACAGGCCGAGCCAGTGTGGTGGCCAGGGGTAGAGGCAGGGCCAGACCGAATAATCCACCAACTGTTTCCCAAAGCGCCCCCTCGCGCCATGCCACCCTGCACAGGTCAAGGTGCTCTACGGTGTGGCAGTTTTTCACAGAGACGCCTGACAACCGACGAACAGTGGTGTGCAACCTTTGTCGCGCCAAGATCAGCTGGGGAGGCACCACCAACAGCATGCGCAGGCATATGATGGCCAAGCACCCCACAAGGTGGGACGATGCCCGTTCACCGCCTCCGGTTTGCACCACTGCCTCTCCCCCTGTGCCCCAACCTGCCACTGAGATCCAACCCCCCTCTGAGGACACAGGCACTACCGTCTCCTGGCCTGCACCCACACCCTCACCTCCGCTGTCCTCGGCCCCATCCAGCAATGTCTCTCAGCGTAGCGTCCAGACGTCGCTAGCGCCACAGTTTGAGCGCAAGCGCAAGTACGACGCCACGCACCCGCACGCTCAAGCGTTAAACGTGCACATTGCAAAATTGATTAGCCTAGAGATGCTGCCGTATAGGCTTGTGGAAACGGAGGCTTTCAAAAGCATGATGGCGGCGGCGGCCCCGCGCTACTCAGTTCCCAGTCGCCACTACTTTTCCCGATGTGCCGTCCCAGCCCTGCACGACCACGTCTCCCGCAACATTGTACGCGCCCTCACCAACGCGGTTACTGCCAAGGTCCACTTAACAACAGACACGTGGACAAGCACAGGCGGGCAGGGCCACTATATCTCCCTGACGGCACATTGGGTGAATTTAGTGGAGGCTGGGACAGAGTCAGAGCCTGGGACCGCTCACGTCCTACCCACCCCCAGAATTGCGGGCCCCAGCTCGGTGGTGGTATCTGCGGCGGTGTATGCTTCCTCCACTAAAGCACCTTCCTCCTCCTCCTCCTCCAACGCAACCTCTGTCTCGCAATCAAGATGTGTCAGCAGCACGTCGCCAGCAGTCGGTGTAAAGCGGCGTGGCAGCACAGCGATGGGCAAGCGTCAGCAGGCCGTGCTGAAACTACTCAGCTTAGAAGAGAAGAGGCACACGGCCCACGAACTGCTGCAGGGTCTGACAGAGCAGACCGACCGCTGGCTTGCGCCGCTGAGCCTCCAACCGTGTGTGACAACGGCCGTAAGCTGGTGGCGGCTCTGCAGCTCGGCAGCCTCACACACGTGCCATGCCTGGCCCATGTCTTTAATTTGGTGGTTCAGCGCTTTCTGAAAAGCTACCCCCACTTGTCATACCTGCTCGGAAAGGTGCGCCAGCTCTGCCAGTGCACCGACTGCTGTGCGACGTGCCCACACAGTGGAACTCTACGCTCCACATGTTGGCCAGACTCTATGAGCAGCATAGAGCTATAGTGGAATACCAACTCCAACTTGCGCGGCGCAGTGTGAGTCAGCCTCCTCAATTATTTACAGAAGAGTGGCCCTGGTTGGCAGCCATCTGCCAGGTCCTTGGAAAATTTGAGGAGTCTACCCAGGTGGTGAGCGGCGATGCTGCAATCATTAGCGTCACCATTCCTCTGCTATGCATCTTGAGAAGTTCCCTGCAAACCATAAAGGCAGACGCTTTGCGCTCGGAAACAGAGCCGGGGGAAGACAGTATGTCGCTGGATAGTCAGAGCACCCTCCTGTCTATATCTCAGCGCGTTCAGGAGGAGGAGGAGCATGAGGAGGATGAGGAGGAGGGGGAAGAGACAGCTTGGCCCACTGCTGACGGTACCCATGCTGCTTGCCTGTCATCCTTTCAGCGTGTATGGCCTGAGGAGGAGGAAGAGGAGGAGGAGGAGGATCCTGAAAGTGATCTTCCTAGTGAAGACAGCCATGTGTTGCGTACAGGTACCCTGGCACACATGGCTGACTTCATGTTAGGATGCCTTTCTCGTGACCCTCGCGTTACACGCATTCTGGCCACTACGGATTACTGGGTGTACACACTGCTCGACCCACGGTATAAGGAGAGCCTTTGCACTCTCATTCCCGAAGAGGAAAGGGGTTCGAGAATGATGCAATACCACAGGGCGCTGGTGGACAAACTCATGGTAAACTTCCCATCCGACAGCGCTAGTGGCAGAAGGCGCAGTTCCGAGGGCCAGGTAGCAGGGGAGGCGCAGAGATCATGCAGCATGTACAGCACAGGCAGGGGAACATTCTCCAAGGCCTTTGCCAGCTTTATGGCTTCCCAGCAAGACTGTGTCACCGCTCCCCAGTCACGGCTGAGTCGGCGGGAGCACTGTAAAAGAATGGTGAGGGAGTACGTAGCCGATTGCACGACCGTCCTCCGTGACGCCTCTGCCCCCTACAACTACTGGGTGTCGAAGCTGGACACGTGGCCTGAACTCGCGCTGTATGCCCTGGAGGTGCTTGCTTGTCCTGCGGCTAGCGTCTTGTCAGAGAGTGTGTTTAGTGTGGCTGGGGGAATCATCACGGATAAGCGTACCCACCTGTCAACCGACAGTGCCGACAGGCTTACACTCCTCAAGATGAACAAAGCCTGGATTTCCCCAGACTTCTCTTTTGCACCAGCGGACAGCAGCGATACCTAAGCAATACGTATTATGCACCCGCGGATGGAAGCATCGTTCTCTCTCACCATCCAAAACGGGGACATTTCTGCTTCATCAATCTGTGTCTAATATTCCTCCTCCTCCTCCTGCTCCTCCTCCTGAAACCTCACGTAATCATGCTGAACGGGCAATTTTTCTTAGGGCCACAAGGCTCACTCATATAATTTTTCTAAACAATTTTTATACGTTTCAATGCTCTTAAAAGCGTTGAAACTTTAACTTGAACCAATTTTTCGTTAAACTGGGCTGCCTTCAGGCCTAGTTACCACTTAAGCCACATTAACCAAAGCGATTAATAGGTTTCACCTGCCCTCTTGGTTGGCCATGGCCAATTTTTTGGATGTACATTAGTACTGTTGATACAGCAATTTTTGTGGCCCCTCGCCTACAGTGTAATCATAGCAATTTCTATGTTCTTCGCCTGCACTCATGGTACAGAAAGGTGTGTGGGGTTGGCCTACACCTTAGCTACATAAATGTAACTTGTGCCTTGTCTATACTGCAGCTACTGAAATGGAACGAAGACTGCGCTCCCACTATACTGCTGCTTCGGAATTGTTACTGGGGCCTGTCTTGAGTGCTACTATTACCGAAATGGAACGCATACTGTGCTCCCCCTATAATGCTGCTAGTGATATGTTAGTGGGGCCTGTCCTAATGCTACGGCTGAAATGTTACTAATTATGGGCTCTGCCTATACCGCTGCTAATGGTATGTCTCTGGGGTGTGGAAACAGAGGCTTCCCAAAGACATGATGGCGGCGAGGCCATTTCCCACCAACGCTGTTACTGTTAAGGTGCATATAACCACGGACACGTGGAGAGGACACGTAGTGCCTCCAAAACATCCCCCGCCACGGCCCACTTAATCCTGGCCACATTCCGAAAACCAACAAAATAAAACCGCGCTACTAGGTCCGCAGTCACCACCACATTACCACCAACGCGGTTACTGTTAAGGTACATATTACCAGTCTGAGTGGGGCATGCAGTGTTGGCCGGAGCCCACCTGCATTAAGCACGACATTACTACCTCAGCTGTGTTGGGCAATGCAATGGGATATTTTTGTGTATCGCCGGTGGGTTCCAGGGAGCCACCCATGCTGTCGGTCCACAGGGACTTCACAATAGGGAGTTGTACCTGCCTGTGTCTATGAATTAAAAAGCCCGGTCTGACTGGGGCATGCAGACACCTTGACAGAATGAATCGTGTGTGGCACATAGGTTCCCCATTGCTATGCCCACGTGTGCAGCTCCTGATGGCGGTGGCACAGGATTCTATTTCTCATTGCTTCTGTACAGCATTGTGGGCTATCGCCCCGCCCCTTTTAAAGAGGGTCGCTGCCTAGCCGTGCCAACCCTCTGCAGTGTGTGCCTGCGGTTCCTCCTCATGGCAGACGCACTTCTAAATAGACATGAGGGTGGTGTGGCATGAGGGCAGCTGAAGGCTGCGCAGGGACACTTTGGTGTGCGCTGTGGGGGGGAGGGGGGGCGGTTGGGCAGCATGTAACCCAGGAGAAGTGGCAGTGGAGTGTCATGCAGGCAGTGATTGTGCTTTGTTGGAGGTAGTGTGGTGCTTAGCTAAGGTATGCATTGCTAATGAGGGCTTTTCAGAAGTAAAAGTTTTTGGGAGGGGGGGGGGGCCACTCTTGCCGCTATTGTGGCTTAATAGTGGGACCTGTGAACTTGAGATGCAGCCCAACATGTAGCCCCTCGCCTGCCCTATCCGTTGCTGTGTCGTTCCCATCACTTTCTTGAATTGCCCAGATTTTCACACAAGGAAACCTTAGCGAGCATCGTCGAAATACAAAAATGCTCGGGTCGCCCATTGACTTCAATGGGGTTCGTTACTCGAAACGAACCCTCGAGCATCGCGAAAAGTTCGTCCCGAGTAACGAGCACCCGAGCATTCTGGTGCTCGCTCATCTGTAGTGTCTATGGTTGATGGCTAGCATCTGTTGAGGTTTCCGGTTTTTATGTGTTTTATATTTCCTGCCATACATTTCTGGATATGTCAGATTTAGGGCTAATTCACACGATCGTATTTATGCAGGTATTTCGTTAACAGTTTATCTTAGTGTTGGATAGATTTCTTACATTTTTAGCATTTAATACAGTACACATGTTAAGCAAACTGTCTACTGTACAACCTGGAAAGGAGGGAAAATTTGTCAAGTCAGGAATGTCCATTAATGCTGATGATGAGGTAACTGGTAAGAGATAATTAGTTAAGGCAATGAGCAAACAAAATAAATAATAATCATCAACAATTTAATTGAAAAAGTTCTCCAAGTAGTCTCTTGGCATGCAAACTTTATGACATTATCACCAAGTAGTCTCTTGGGGTGCGAACTTTATGTTATAGTCTATGAGTAGTCTCTCGAGATAAAAGCCTCGGTAGTTATAAGCCCATGGAGGAAACAAATTGTAATCCAAAGGAAGAAATGGAAAAACACACACAAAAATCAAGAACAAAAACAAGAAAATGAAGAAATAAACACTTACTTGCGATAACGAGCTGGGAGCTGTCCTCTGGTGATTCTAGTGGACCATCTAGGGACCAGCATTGGAATTGCTGAGAGTCTTCTCCTGGACGTAGGATTATCAGGAATGGGTTGTGAACTTGGCTGGGGCATAGGACGAACTGAAATTGGTTGTGAACTTTGCTGGTGGGTAGAACGAGCAGGAATGGGTTGTGAACTTGGCTGGTCAAGTGATACCATAAAACCAGGTATCAGATACAAGGTCCTCAGATCACCATGGTCAAAGACTGCAGGGACTGGATTGTCTGTATCCGAAGTAAGGACCAGTTTGGAAACATGGGGTTCACTGCCAAGAGTCTTCTGAAGGTGGAGGTTGTAAAGAACACAGTTTAAGTCTGTTCCGATGTACGATCTTTGATGGCTGATTCTTCTTTCTAATATAATACAGTTCTTTATCCGCGTAGGATTTAGACAAAACTGTGTAAGGCTGTTGCTTTCATATAGAGTCCAATTTTCCAGTCCGTGGAAGTTTTTTTTTAGCCATACTTGATCACAAATGTTGAATAGGGTAGCTTTAGCATTTTTGTTAAAGACACTTCACTGCTTTTGATGAACATCCTTCATGCATTAACAATTTCCTGTGATTCTTGAAGTCCCCTTTGATGCTCTTGTACTTAATCAGTGGTTGGCAAAGGGTTGACCTTATCTGTGGGTTGTATTCCAAGGGCTAGATCTGCGGGTAACTTGCCTTTCCAGCCAAACATTAAGTAGTATGGAGTGTACCCAGTAGAACAGTGGCATGTTGTTGTAAGTATATATCAGTTCTGGTAGGAGCATTGGCCAGTCGGCTCTTTCATCGGCAGGAATTGTTCTTAGCAATCCAAGAATAGTTTGATTGGCTTTCTCACAAAGGCCATTTCCTTGAGGATGGTCGGCGGAGGTTCTTAGTTTCTTAAAACCATATAGTTGGCATAACTCGTAGAAAAGTTCGGATTCAAAAGTGGCACCTCTGTCAGTCAAGACAGACATAGGCAATTAAGAAATTTTTTTCCGAACCAGATGGGCAGTGATTTTTGCAGTCAAGTCTTTCGCGGGGACGGCAATGGTGTATTTTGTGTAGCCATTGATCATGGTGAGAACATAGCTGTAACCAATTCTGCTGGGCTCAATCTTTAGATCGATGGCAAGAATCTCAACGGGTCATGTGGGTTTGATGGGATATAGAGGAGCTCTTTGGTCTGCTTTGACTCATCTTCTGGTTTCGCACACTGTAAAATCTGGTCACTATTTTTCGATGGCAGCTCTCATGTCAATCTAATAGAAACATCTACAAATAGTGGCTTCAGTCTTTTGTACACCAAAGTGTCCTCATTGGGCATGGTAAGCAGACAGAATCATACTTGCATCTCACCAGGGAATCAATATTTGTGGCACACTGTTACTGGTAACAGGATCAATAGAATTTCGACATAACAGATTTTTTCTGTCTCTTTCTTTGTCACCATAGACACTGTAATTCTGGACCTGGATAGCCTTGTCTAATTCTTATGGGTGTCCTTGGCTTGAACAGCGTTCAGATGAGCAGTTTTTGGAAATAAGGACACTGGCCCTTTAAATATTTAAAAATGCTCAAAAAGGTCACAGAAGTGGCTATCCTGTTCGTGACACCAAAACCCTGCAGCATGCAGCAAGAAGAAAGAGGCCTGCACTCTCTCAGCGGTTTCTAAGATGTGGCTAAGGAGCCATGTGTCGGTGGTGATGAGTGCAGCACGGTCTTTGTAATCTTGCACACTGGTGAAGATATACAATAGGATCTAGACGACTAATGGTATTGGGTAATCATGATGCTAGTGCCTGGATTAAAAGCTTTTGGTAGTGAAATAAGACTAACAGACGTTTGTAAGTAACAGGCACCATTTACTTTCAGGAACGCGGCTGTCTGCAATAATACTAAAAACACCAGAAATTGCATATACAACTTGCATATACACAGTATAACACTTTATACATAGATAAGCCAGCCTTCGGGAGGCAACATCTGAGATAAGGGGCACTGTAGGGAGAGAGACTGACGATAACCGAAAACCACTTTCATCCCCACTAACAGCTTTGCCAACCTGAAACACTAGCTAAGATTTCTCCAGTACTCACAAAATTCCTTTGAAGATTCTCTTGATTTGTCTGAAGCTTGTGTCTGTGTTGCTCTCCAGTAGAAAGCAGAGCTGAAGACTGGCTTAAAGGGGTTGTCCAGCGGCAGCAAGTGGGGTTATACACTTCTGTATGGCCATAATAATGCACTTTGTAATATACACCGTGCATTAAATATGAGCCATACAGAAGTTATACACTAACCCCCTCCAGTGCTGGCGTCCTCGTCTCTGAATTCATGAATGGGTGAGTAAGTGCTGTCTCAGGAACCAATCAAAGGCAGCTCTCAGCTATTGAATGGCAGCTGAGAGCTGCCTCTTATTGGCTGAGGGCTGTGACCAATCAGAGGCAGCCCATTCAGCATGCAGGGATTTTAAATCCCCGTCTGCTGAATACTACAGAGAGCAGTTCAGGAGAACTGCCGGCCGGACGCGGCTGAACTCCGGCTGCAGGAAAAAGGTGAGTATACTTTTTTTTTAATTTTTACACATTTTCAGGATGGTTTTCTGGGAAGGGCTTATATTTTAAGCCCTTCCCCGAAAATTCATCCAGCGCTTGCCGGCAGCCCATTGCTTTCAATGGAGCTGGCTGTATTGCCGGCTCCATTGAATTCAATGGGCGAACATCGTTCTCCTCTGCCACAGCTGTGGTAGACGATAGCGGGCAGCACTGGGCCGTTTCGCTGAAAACGCTGCTAGGTGCAGATTTTTCTGCAAATCGTCGGCCCCGGTCACGCGATTTGCGGATGCGCATCCGTTATGCGATCCGCAAATCGTGCGTAAAAACGCCCGTGTGACCGAGGCCTCAGGCTGAGACTGGCATTCACTGCCAGTTATTGGTTTCCCTCAGTGTGCTAGCTAGTCTGTCTTGGTTGGCCTCCTGCTTCTGTCATCTTGTCTGCTATACTTTGCTATTATCCGCCAGGTTTTTCCATCTGCCTCAGTTCTGCTTAGCATTGCTTGTGTTGGTTATTTACATCTGTATTTTCTGTCAGTATTCTACCCTTTCCATCCAAGTACGCAAGGGTCCCTTTTTCGGTCCCTAGTGAGAGTAGGGATCAATGCCCAGTTGCCCTCCTGGGGTTAGCCAGGAGTAGAGGCAAGTAGGCAGGGACAGGGGTTGTGCGCGAGATCTAGGGCACCCGGGCTGGCGTATCAAGGGTAGTATACCGTAACATAATAACTGGCCCTTAAAATTGCTCTCCAATGGAGGCCATGAGTACCCTCGCAAGTCAGTTGCAGGATTTAGTGGTCATGATCCAAGACCTGTCCGGTTGTATGGTGGCCCAGGAGCAGCGGGAGTTAGTGCATGTTTCTACCGCCCCTTCTATTTCTGAGCCCAAGTATCTGCTTCCTGAGGTATTTTCAGGGAAGAGGAGCAAGTTTTTTGTTTATCAGCAGGCATGTAGATTGTATTTTCGGATGCTCCTCCTGCTCAGAATCCCAGAAAGTTGGATTGATTATGTCCTTACTTCGGGGTCCCCCCCAGACATGGGCCTAATCCTTACCCGATAGTTCGACTTGCCTGCAGTCAGTTGATTAGTTTTTTTCGGGAACTTGGAGGTATTTTTGATAAGCCGGACCGTGCGAGGTTGGCGGTAACCCATCTCATGTCTCTACGTCAGGGGACAGCAGGAGAAGACGCGGCTGTGCCCTGGCAGCTGAAGGGAGGTGAGTATCTATTTTTTAAATTTTTTTTTACTATTTTAAAAGGATTTTCAGGGAAGGGCTTATGAAGCCCTTCCCTGCAAAGCCACTAACAGCTGCCGGGGCTCAGCGGGGACTTCTGCCGCTGTCCCCGGCTCTGTAGCGCTGCTGAGCTATCAGCAGCTGGGGATTTAAAATCCCCTCCTGCTGGTAGCTCTGATTATGATTGGCTGAAGCAATTCAGCCAACCACAATCAGAGCTACCAGCAGGTGGGGATTTTAAATCCCCAGCTGCTGATAGCTCAGAACTACAGAGCCTGGGACAGCGCTAGAAGTCGCGGCTGAGCCCCGGCAGCTGAAAGGAGGTGAGAATTATTTTTTTTTATTTTTTGCACTATTTTAAATGGCTTTTCAGGGAAGGGCTTATGAAGCCCTTCCCTGAAAAGCCATTGACAGGATGCCGGCAGCAGGATTCTCTACCGCAGCTGTCATGTGTGACAGCTGTGGTTGAGAATTGAAGAATTCCTTTTGCTGCATCTGCCATAGATGTGGCAGATGTAGCAGCAGGAAATTCTTTTAACTAGCGGGGGTGAAGGATACATCTGCCGCATGCAGCAGATGTGTTCTTCATGCCCGCGGGGGTCACAGAAGCGGCGGAGAGGTAAGTTTTTTTAAATTCTTTTTTTGTTTTGCACTAAAATGTTTCTTTTTCAGGGAAGGGCTTATATGTAAAGCCTTCCCTGGAAAAGAATGCAGGGGACGGGTAGAGCATTGTTTTCAAGGGAGCTGCCGGCAGCAGCCGCGGATCCATTGACAACAAGCACGCAGTGCGAGGGGGGGGGGTCTCACTCCCGCGCTCGCCGGCAGCCCATTGCTTTCAATGGAGCCGGCTGTATTGCCGGCTCCATTGAATTCAATAGGCTAACATCGTTCTTCTCTGCCACAGCTGTTATAGCTATGGCAGAGGAGAACGATCTTTATGCTGACAGTTTTTTATTTTTACACATTTTAGAATGATTTTCAGGTAAGGACTTATATTTTTAAGCCCTTCCCGAAAATTCATCCTGAGATCGCCGGCAGCCCATTGCTTTCAATGGAGCCGGCTGTATTGCCGGCTCCATTGAATTCAATGATCAGTGCTCGTTTAATCGAGATGAGTACCGCGTGGTGCTCGTCTCGAGTAACGAGCATCTCGAGCACCCTAATACTCGAACGAGCATCAAGCTCGGACGAGTATGCTCGCTCATCTCTAGTAATTACAGAAGCCTGGTTGTGATGGGCACATGGGGCAATAAAACCGGATATGCCTCCACCTCCCACGCTTGCTGCAAACCCAACACTTTTTTGGGGGGTATTTCTTGACCTCAGTGGCAGGGATGGGGTGTAGAAAGTGGCGCTCTGTGAAGCTTCACACTTCCTCAGACTCGTAAGCTTGCTTATGTGCGGTGGTCTCAAACAGAAGGTGCTCAACAAGCTGCTCCTTGCAGCAGGAAAGTAAATGTTCCCTGGGACTTTTTGTAAATTTTGTAGGCATTACAGGTAGCGATCTGAATAAGGTCTGGCTCACACAGCTGTATGTGGTTTGCGCTTGCGGAGACCTGCAGCGGATTCAAGTTGTGAGCCGGCTGCATAATGCACTGCGCATAACTGCGTACTCACACAGACAGCCATGCGCAGCACACCGTTTTTTGTTTGTATATATTGTGCGCGCCATCGCTTAGCGATGACACGGGTACCCACAGCCCATACGCTTTGTAATTGCATATGGGATCAGGCATGTCCACAACCATAGAGTACAATGGGCTCTATATTGCGAATATCCACGATAAAATAGAACATGCAGTGTTCTAGTTTCTGCGAGTGGATTACATAATACCGACCCGCTAATGTGAGCGGAACTGCGTATTACCGTGGATCAAATGCTTGCAAAATCCGCAATTCCTATCCGGTCTTGCGAGACCATGGTAAGATAGATCCCCACCTTTTTATACCATGGAATAATGGCGATCACGTGACCGGGGACCGCTCAACAAGGTCACTGCTCTAGGCTCTCGGCTATCTTTGGTAGCAAAGAGCAAGAAGATTTTAATTTTCCCAGGCCCTACCCGCTTCTGCACATGTGTCCACCATTTTGCCGCAGGTGTATGCACAAAAGCCAGGGAGGACGTGGAGGATGATCACGTCGGGGTTTAAATGCAGACGTTTTATTTTCCCTCCCCGATGGAGGGGAGATGTGAGGGGAGATAAAACTTTTACATTTTTATTTTTACTTTTACGTGATTGGCTTTATCCAATGGCTATATTTTAAATTTCCTGGGCCCTCCCCAGCTTCTGCGCTTGCATCTGCCATTTTGCCGACAGGCACATGAGCAGAAGGCAAAGAAAGGTACGTGCATAAAGATCCCATTGGGGCAATTAGGCAAGTAATTTCAATGGTTGTATTCTATTTACTTATTTTTAGCAAAATACTTTTTTTTGTTTTAAACATGTTTTTTTAACAAATTGCTGGGGTTGCCTGGATGTGTCCACATAAATAAAGAAGAAAAAAGAAAACGGTCGAGGTAAGGAAGAGTATACCAGTTTTGAACGGAATTAATCATTGCATAATGCGTATACTATGTTCAAACTTCAAGGCATTTGAGGGTCACACAACAGTTGTCCAATTGAGCTAAAGTTTTGGACAGCCCATTTTTTTGTTGATTGGAACAGGACTAAGTGGTGGGAGCAGCAAAAGTATAACTTTCAGAAAATTACCTATAGCTAAGGCCCATCCTAATATATATATATATATATATATATATATATATATATATATATATATATATATATATATATATATATATATATATATATATATATATATATATATATATATATATCTAAAATTGAATGTATGTCTGTCTGCGTGTCTGTCTGTTTGTCCTTTATGCGCTACTACACCATTCATCCGATCGCCATGAAACTTTGGGAAGTTGTTGAGTACACTCCTGGGAAGATTATAGGCATAGTACAAATATTCTATGATAAATGGCGCGTACGTCATCGACGGTTACGACCCCCGACGTAGATCGTTCGATTTCCATCATTGCCACTAATTCTCTCACTTCCCGATGTCGTAGAAACATGAAATTTGGCACGAGCATTGATTATGTCATAAATAGGAAAAGCTAATGGGTCCAAACTCCATTATTCAATTCTATGCGCCAAAGAATTAGCGTCCAAATTTTACGTACGGAATCTAATTTTCTTGCTTCCCAATGTCATAGAAACTTAAAATTTGGCACGGGCATTGAATATGTCATAAATAGGAAACGCTAATCGGTCCCAACTCGATTATTCAATTCTATGCGCCAAAGAATTAGCGTCCAAATTTTACGTACGGAATCGAATTCTCTCGCTTCCCAATGTAATAGAAACTTAAAATTTGGCACGAGCATTGATTATGTCATAAATAGGAAAAGCTAATGGGTCCCAACTCGATTATTCAATTCTATGTGCAAAAGAATTAGCGTCCAAATTTTACGTACGGAATCTAATTTTCTCACTTTCCGGTGTCATAGAAACGTGAAATTTGGCACAAGCATTGATTATGTCATAAATAGGAAAAGTTAATGGGTCCCAACTCGATTATTCAATTCTATGCGCCAAAGAATTAGCGTCCAAATTTTACGTACGGAATCTAATTTTCTCGCTTCCCAATGTCATAGAAACTTGAAATTTGGCACGAGCATTGATTATGTCATAAATAGGAAAAGCTAATGGGTCCCAACTCGATTATTCAATTCTATGTGCAAAAGAATTAGCGTCCAAATTTTACATATGGAATGTAATTTTCTCACTTTCCGGTGTCATAGAAACGTGAAATTTGGCACGAGCATTGATTATGTCATAAATAAGAAAAGCTAATGGGTCCCAACTTGATTATTCAATTCTATGCGCAAAAGAGTTAGCGTCCAAATTTTGCGTACGGAATGTAATTTTCTCACATAGAAACTTGAAATTTGGCACGGGCATTGAATATGTCACAAATAGGAAATGCTAGTGGGTCCCAACTCCATTATTCAATTCTATGCGCAAAAGAATTAGCGTCCAAATTTTACGTATGGAATCTAATTTTCTCGCTTCCCAATGTAATAGAAACTCGAAATTTGGCACGAGCATTGAATATGTCATAAATAGGAAAAGCTAATCGGTCCCAACTCGATTATTCAATTCTATGCGCCAAAGAATTAGCATCCAAATTTTACGTACGGAATCGAATTTTCTCGCTTCCCAATGTAATAGAAACGTGAAATTTGGCACGAGCATTGATTATGTCAAAAATAGGAAAAGTTAATGGGTCCCAACTCCATTATTCAATTGTAAGCGCCAAAGAATTAGCGTCCAAATTTTACGTACGGAATCTAATTTTCTCGCTTCCCAATGTCATAGAAACTTAAAATTTGGCACGAGCATTGATTATGTCATAAATAGGAAAAGTTAATGGGTCCCAACTCGATTATTCAATTCTAAGCGCCAAAGAATTAGCGTCCAAATTTTACGTACGGAATCTAATTTTCTCGCTTCCCAATGTCATAGAAACGTGAAATTTGGCACAGGCATTGAATATGTCATAAATAGGAAACACTAATCGGTCCCAACTCGATTATTCAATTCTATGCGCCAAAGAATTAGCATCCAAATTTTACGTACGAAATGTAATTTTCTCACATGTCTTCGCAGCAACGCGCGACGGGTAAGCTAGTATATATATATATATATATATATATATATATAGGTCAATACGCAAAGCTTCTAGAAAACAACTTTTCTATATGTAATTGAGTACAATTAGAGATGAGCGAGCACACTCGTCCGAGCTTGATGCTCGTTGAAGTATTAGGGTGCTTGAGATGCTCGTTACTCGAGACGAACACCACACGGTACTCAAGTCAATTGCATTTCCTTCCCCGTATGTTTAGTGCCATTTTCTAGCCAATAGACATGCGGTGAAAGGCATTACCACTTCCTGCGGTGACGTGCCAGCCCTCTCCCCCCCACAGTAGTGAGTGGCTGGGCCGATCAGGTGACTGCTGAGTACTTAAACTGGTCCCGCCCTCGGCTCGCCTCAGACGCATGCTGGCAGAGGTAGAGAAAGTGCTGCTGCTTTTAGAGAGATAGTGTTAGCGTAGGATCCTGTCTTCAGGAACGCCAACAGTCCTTCTTAGGGCTACTCCTCATCGTGTACATTACTGTTGTGGCTGGCTGGGAGCAGTAGTGCACCAATTTTTTTTTGTGCATTTCGAGCCATTTCAGCTATAGCGTTCTCAGTCTGCAGTGTATTACGCAGAGTTTAGGGACAGAGCTGCATATATAGGGAAAGTTTTACAGGACTCCTGATCCTCTGTGCAAGAACCCTAATGGTGCTTCTTAGGGCTACATCTCACCGTGTGCATTATAGTTATGGCTGGCTGGGAGCAGTAGTGCACCAACTTTTGTATTACGCAGCTAGGCCAGTTCCCAGACTTGCAGTTATGGCATTTTCAGCCTGCAGTGCCGTACAACCAGCTCTCACCATGAAACTGCACTCTAAAATTTCGTAGCCTACTGCAAAGTAGTTTAGTTTTACCGTTCTGTGTCTGCAGCGCATTAGACAGAGGTCTCACCGCTAAACAGTACTGTAATATTTCCTGGGCCACTGCAAACTATTTCAATTATACCGTTCTATCTCTGCAGTGCATTAGAAAGAGGTCTCACTGCGAAACAGTACTCTAATATTACCTGGGCCACTGCAAACGTTTTCAGTTATATCGTTCTATGTCTGCAGTGCATTAGACAGAGGTCTCACCACTAAACAGTACTCTAATATTACCTGGGCCATTGCAAAGTATTTCAGTTATACCGTTCTATGTCTGCAGTGCATTAGAAAGAGGTGTCACAGTGAAACAGTACTCTAATTAGAGATGAGCGAGCATACGCGCTAAGGGAAATTACTCTATCAAGCCCTTAGCGAGTACCTGCCCGCTCGAGAGAAAAGGTTCGGCTGCCGGCGGTGGGCAGGGAGCGTCGGGGGAGAGCGGGGAGGAGTAGGGGGAAGAGACAACCTGCCACACTGTATGGACTGAAGTGGAGGAGGATCCTGAAAGTGATATTCCTAGTGAGGACAGCAATGTGTTGCGTACTGGGACCCTGGCACACATGGCTGACTTCATGTTAGGCTGCCTTTCCCATGATCCTCATGGCCAACACGGATTACTGGGTGTACACCCTTCTAGACCCACGGTATAAGGAGAACCTTTCCACTCTCATTCCCGTAGAGGAAAGGGGTACAAGAGTGATGCAATACCACAGGTCCCTGGTGAAAAAAGTGATGCTAAAGTTCCCAGCACTACTGGCAGAAGATGCAGTTCGGAGGGTCAAGTAGCAGGGGAGGCGGGAGGATCAGGCAGCATGTCCAGTGCAGGCAGGGGAACACTCCCCAAGGCCTTTGCCAGCTTTATGGCTCTCCAGCAAGACTGTGTCACCACTCCCCAGTCAAGGCTGAGTCGGAGGGAGCACTGTAAAAAGAGGGTCGCTGCCTGGTCCTGCCAAACCTCTGCAGTGTGTGCCTCCGGTTCCTCCTCATCCATTACGCACATGAGGGTGGTGTGGCTATGAAGTGAGCGTGTGGCATGAGGCCAGCTGAACACTGTGCAGGGAAAATTTTCCGTGCGCTGTGGACGCAGGGTCGTGCGAGGGGGTTGGACAGCAATGCCAGCATGTAACCCAGGAGAAGAGGCAGCGATGTCACCTGCAGGCAGTGATTGTCCTTGGTTGCAGGTAGTGTGGTGCTTAGATGTGCCAGCGCGTGTGCCTTGCTAATGAGGGTTTGTCTTAAGTAAATTGTTAGGGGGGTGACCGCCAGGCTCTTGCCCCCATTTTGGCTTAATAGTGGGACCTGGGAACCTCAGATGCAGCCATATCAAGTTCATAGAATTATATATATGCTCTAAATGCATGTATGCAAAAATACATATCAACAATAATGCAATTGCATAAAATGACACATCAAGCATTGCAAGAACTGCATCTTATCATATACACAGCAGTTACATAGTATATAGAGCCCACCTTACCACCTGCACCCTGACACGTGTTTTGCCCCAAGCTTTCTTAGGGGGTACAATTCATAAATGAAATGGTTGTTCTTAAATAGCAGCTGATTAGCTCACATGATTATATGGACACTCCCTTACGAACACATGATCAGAACAGGAAACCCTCCCCTGTTGATCAGTTCTTATTGTGTATCAAATTTAAAAACGCACAACCAAGATGGAGTTATAAGAACCACATGATTGTATAGATATTGGCCCCGATTGATCTTCACATTAAAGACAGTTACTCCTCTCGGTCTTAATGAGCATATCAGTTTTGTTCCATTTCTGTAGGCTTTCCATGTCTCCCTGTTTTCATCAAGTGGCGATATTTCATATGGTTTTAGTTGTTTTTAATATTTTTCCCTGTGTTATGAGGTTAATTATTTTCACTCACTACCGGGTTGCCGCCTGTTATCACGTCCGCTCCCGTTCTTCACTTTTCATTCCATCCTGATGAAGCAGTTTAATCATTGTTAAACTACAGAAATGCGTTGATAGGGATGCAGAACTTAGTGAGCTAGTACTTTTAATCTCAGGCAGTCAGCAGTAGTGTTAGCCGGCTACCCGGTACCATCTGCCGGGCAGCTACACCGATGCCGATATAGCTTTCTATATATCACAGCGGTCAGCGCTGTTTGAGGCAGCTGGGACTTTCATACCTACTGGGCCAGTATATTCACCTAGGGGAGATTTACTAGGCACTAGTGTTATCAGGAACAGCCTCCATTAGCACGCTGTTCTTTTCAGGGTGCGTTCACACGAGCGTAGGCGTATTTACGTTCGCACATGCGCAGCGTATAATTGCCGGAAAGAACGTTTTTCGGCGATCATGACCAGAGCTAGAAAGCGTATTATCGTTTGTTCCTACTTTGCAAACTATCTTTTCGGCCATCGAATATGCGTTGGCGCGTATTTCGGTCGCATATGTTCCGTTTTTTTTTCGGGTTGCCGTTTTTACACGCCGTAAAATCGCCCGTGCGAACGAATACATTGGAAACCAATGCCTCAGATGGTCACGTTTATACGATTGGGCGCAAAAACGCGCCGTTTATGCGCTCGTGTGAACGCACCCTCAGGCACACGGGGAGTATTAACCCTTGGTTTACTGTATCTCAGAAGTGTGGTTAGCACAAGGATGATCCCAGGGCCATGGTGATTTAATACACAGAGCCTCAGTGGGATCGTTTGTGTGTTGCAGACACTGGTCCACCCATACATAATTAACCCCTTCTGTGCTTGGTTTATATATCACCTTTGTAAAAAAAAGAAGGGAATTGGGATCTGATCTTATGCGAGGCAGTGTTCTTAATAACTTCACTAACCTCAACCCTATCCGCAATGCATGGGGAATATTAACCCTTCGCGGTTTGAATATTACAAGTTATAATTACACCATTTCTGGGTACACAGCGTGATTGGTTCTTAACAACAGTACAAAGTGCCAATCTCTATACCTACATTAGGGACATTGATCCCGGTTTGGTCCTATCACCTGTATTACATCTTAACCATTGGGATCTGTCTCAGAAAGAAGAAAGGCAAAACACTAGACACTCACCTTTTTATCTCCCAATGTCGAATATCTCAGACTGGGGATTTAGATTACAATAAGGGGGTGCATTTCTGGGCGCTTAAGCACATGAAATACACTATCTTTCTGACTCTTTGAAACTAAATACAATCTGAGGGTCCCTACCTTAGAGCGGACCACATAAAAGATTGTAATAAAAAGGATTTACCTTCCCGACCAGATAACCATACTTGATCACTCGTTGGAGGTCATTAATTCACACACTGTCCAAAGACATTATATGTGATTTAGTGTTCGGTATCCGTGATACTGTATGGTCTCTGGGATACGGGTTTTCTATGTAGAAGTAAGGGACATTTAAACTTAATTTCCAAGGGTTCCCATTTGGGTTATATATGTTTTGTTCTGTCCATTTTAGAGTTTAATTTTTTTCTAATAAAGTTAGTTAGTTTTAATTCTATATTCTTCTTTGGTGATTGTTTTCATATATGAGGCTCAATATATTTAGTATATTGAATATGGGTTGTAGAGATATATAGCAGTTGGTTATCATGTGTGTTATTAATGAACAGGCCACTACACACACATATATATATATACAGTGTGTATGTATGTGTTTATTTATGGTATATATGTGTGTGTGCATATATATATATATATATATATATATATATATACTGTATATATATATATATATATATATATATATATATATATATATATATATATATATATATATATATATATATATATATATATATATATATATATAATTGTTATTACCCCTATGGGTTGTATGTGTCTTCCTCAACCTCAGGTTCTCTACTAGAGGCCTGAATGTTTGAGGGTTCTGCGCAGAATATTAGCTGTTCCTAGTATTACACTGCTCTGGGTAGCATGCTTAAGATGTTCCTGGGATGAGTTGGAGCCATTCCCCCAATTTAGGAGCCACAGACTGAAGTATTCCTAACACAACTGGCACCATCTAGTTCTTCTTTCAAGTCCTGGTATCTTTCCAATTTCTCATATTCCTAATTCCTGATATTGCTGTCGCTTGGTACTGCTACAATTATCATCAATGCTGTCTTATGGTCTATTATTCTCTGCAACTTTTTGTGGAGTTTTCCCTCTGGATTTGAGAGGGTTTAGCCTATACACACAATGCTCGTTACTTGATTGTGCTGTTCAGTGTATGCTGTGCCTGCTTTACATCTTGAATCCTATGACTATGTGTTGGACTGTCTGAGGCCTCTCTGCATAGTCTGCAACCTTAATCAAGTCTAGCGTGGTAGACCTCTGCTTCTATGTATCTGGTGCTTAGTGCCTGCTTTTTGTTGCTATGATCAGAGCCTCAGTGCCATCTTTGAGTCCAGTCTTCTTCAGCCACTGCTAGGATCTCCCAGTGTCTGCTAATCCAATTATCTGTCGATGGTACGTCTTGCCACAATGTTTTTTCAAGCCTCAGGTAAGACAAGAAACTCGGAACTAACTATATATATATATACACACACTCCAAGAGAGTCCAGAAAAAAACATTGTGACTGACAGCTGGACTTCCGCTGCCACAGTGGGGATTGGTGAGAATACCAATCCCCAATGTTAACCCTTTACATGTTGTGATCAATGTAGCTTGCAGCATGTAAAGGGTTCACAGAGAGAGCGCATTCTCCCTGTGATGTCATCGGCCCTCCACTGTGTAATCGCTGAGGCACGATGGGTTGTCATGGCAACCAGACTCCAGACAATTGCATCCGGGCCTGTGATTGCTACTGTAAGCACAATAGGTACACAGTAAGTACAATAGCAGAGTAAGCTATTGTAAGTATTGCAATGTCTTTACAAATATAAAATGTGTAAAAATAGTTTAAAGAATGGTAACAAAAAAAACCATTCTGTACACTTTCTTCTCTTTATATTAAAAAAACAAAACATTAAAAAAACACATATTTAATATCATCATATCCATAATGACTCATATAATAAATTAAACACACTATTTATCCTTCACAGCAAAAATCCCAGAAACCCAACTAAAAATGTAGCCAAAATGTTTATTTTGCTCATTTCATCTCCCAAAAAATGCAATATAAGTGATCGAAAAAGCCGCATGTACCCTATATAGCGGTATATATTGTATCAGTAAAAACTACAGCCCGTCACGCACAAAGCAGACCCTCGCAGAGCTCTGTCAATGGAAAAATAAAAAGTTATGGGATGTTGAATGCAGTGATACAAGATAAAGGTTTTCATTGTGCAACAGTTTAAAAACCTAAAAATATATATACTTTTGGTATTGCCGTAATCATAGAAACCTACATAAAAAAATTATTGTGTCGTTTCGGCTGCATGATTAACGCTGTTAAATACTCCCATAAAACAATGGCAGAATTGATGTACATTTTCTGTGACCTCCTAAAAAACATTAATAAAAAGTTTTACAATACATTATATGCAACCAAAAAAATGGTACCATAAAAACTACAATTCAGCACACAAAAAACAAGCCCTCATATTGTCATGTCAAAGGAAAACTAAAACAGTTATGATGTTTGAAAAATGGAGATGAAAATCCAAAAATAATTGTCGAGTCATAAGGAGTTAAAGAAAAACATTAAAAAAACATGTTTGGCGTTCGATAAGAAGCATGGTGGCAGAAAGGAGGCCCCACAAAGTATTGACTTTTAGGCTATAGTTGATTGAGTCATCCGTCGTTTGATCCCGCTGGTTTCCATTTTTGTGTGGCCAATATGACCACCAGCATTTTCTGATTACTCTATGTGCAGCAACAGGGAACCAGGCCTTCAACTGAGGGGACGGTGGGGTATAATTTGGCAACAGTTCACGGTTTCCCTTTCCAAAATGGCCGAAGGGTAACATAGCTCAGTCACCAGCAGGGTATATAAGAGTGTGAGTACCTTGGTTACCATGGAGAGGTTCCTGATTGTTGTCGTGATGCAAGTACCCCTGCACAAGTGACGAACAACCCACCTTGAATAAAGATCAGTCCCAAACAAATTGCTTTTCAACACCGAGGACATGCGGTTTTCTTTTAGTCACAATTAATTTGGTTATTTTCAATTACAAACAATTCACTTGAGCTTTGCAAAGTTATCTGTCCAACTGTAAAAGCCTGGGTTTTACCCATGTGCAACAGCTTTGGACAGTCCAGGGCTTCATCTCTTTTCCTGAGCTCATAAACACGCTCAATTTACTTAGAAAAGACCTATTCAAATACTTTCAAATATGCCACTTATTACAAAAAACTCCAAATCTCACCAGAATTAACATCACTACGAATTTGGAAACCTGGCTGAACTTCACTCAAGAAGCTAATAAAGGCATCTCGGTATGCTACCAAATTCTACTTTCTCGTACTCCTCAGCCACTGGCATCTATAAAAGAGAAATGGGAATCACACCTACAAATGTCAATAACAGAAGACCAATGAATTAATAGTTATTTATTAGAGATGAGCGAGCACCAAAATGCTCGGGTGCTCATTACTCGAGACGAACTTTTCGAGATGCTCGAGGGTTCGTTTCGAATAACGAACCCCATTGAAGTCAATGGGCGACCCGAGTATTTTTGTATATCGCCGATGCTCGCTAAGGTTTTCGTTTGTGAAAATCTGGGCAATTCAAGAAAGTGATGGGAACGACACAGCAACGGATAGGGCAGACGAGGGGCTACATGTTGGGCTGCATCTCAAGTTCACAGGTCCCACTATTAAGCCACAATAGCGGCAAGAGTGGGCCCCCCCCCCCCCCCAACAACTTTTACTTCTGAAAAGCCCTCATTAGCAATGCATACCTTAGCTAAGCACCACACTACCTCCAACAAAGCACAATCACTGCCTGCATGACACTCCGCTGCCACTTCTCCTGGGTTACATGCTGCCCAACCCCCCCCCCCCACGACCCAGTGTCCACAGCGCACACCAAACTGTCCCTGCCCAGCCTTCAGCTGTCCTCATGCCATGCCACCCTCATGTCTATTTATAAGTGCGTCTGCCAGAGGAACCGCAGGCACACACTGCAGAGGGTTGGCACGGCTAGGCAGCGACCCTCTTTAAAACGGGCGGGGCGATAGTCCACAATGCTGTACAGAAGCAATGAGAAATCCAATCCTGTGCCACCTCCATCTGGAGCTGCACACGTGGGCATAGCAATGGGGAACCTATGTGCCACACACTATTCATTCTGTCAAGGTGTCTGCATGCCCCAGTCAGACCGCGTTTTTTTATAAATAGTCACAGCCAGATACAACTCCGCAATGGGAATTCCGTGTGCACCCACAGCATGGGTGGCTCCCTGGAACCCACCGGCTGTACATAAATGTATCCCATTGCAGTGCCCTGGACAGCAGAGCTAATGTCCGATTAAATGCAGGTGGGCTTCGGCCCACACTGCATGCCCCAACCTGACCGGGGTTTTTAATTCATAGACACAGGCAGGTACAACTCCCTATTGTGAAGTCCCTGTGGACCCACAGCATGGGTGGGTGCCAGGAACCCACCGGCGGTACATAAAAATATCCCATTGCATTGCCCAACACAGCTGAGGTAGTAATGTCGTGCTTAATGCAGGTGGGCTTCGGCCCACACTGCATGCCCCAGTCTGACTGGGGTTCTTTAGATGTGGTTTCAGATGCATTTATAATTCCCTGTGGACCCACAGCATGGGTGGCTCCCTGGAACCCACCGGCGGTACATAAAAATATCCCATTGCATTGCCCAACACAGCTGAGGTAGTAATGTCGTGCTTAATGCAGGTGGGCTTCGGCCCACACTGCATGCCCCAGTCTGATTGGGGTTCTTTAGAAGTGGACACATGCAGTTACAACTCCCTGTGGACCCACAGCATGGGTGGCTCCCTGGAACCCACCGGCAGTACATAAATATATCCCATTGCAGTGCCCAACACAGCTGATGTAATGTCAGCTGTAATGCAGGTGGGCTAAAAATTAATTGGATTACACTGTAGGCGAGGGCCCCCACAAATTGGTGTACCAACAGTACTAATGTGCCTGAGAAAAATTGCCCATGCCCAACCAAGAGGGCAGGTGAAACCCATTAATCGCTTTGGTTAATGTGGCTTAATTGGTAACTGGGCCTGGAGGCAGCCCAGTTAAAATAAAAATTGGTTGAGGTGAAAGTTTCAACGCTTTAATGAGCATTGAAACGTATAAAAATTGTTTAGAAAAATTATATGACTGAGCCTTGTGGGCCTAAGAAAAATTGCCCGTTCGGCATGATTATGTGAGGTTTCAGGAGGAGGAGCAGGAGGAGGAGGAGGAATATTATACACAGATTGATGAAGCAAAAAGGTCCCCGTTTTTGATGGGGATAGAGAACGATGCTTCCATCCGCGGGTGCAGCCTACGTATTGCTTAGGTATCGCTGCTGTCCGCTGGTGAAGAAGAGCAGTCTGGGGAAATCCAGGCTTTGTTCATCCTGATGAGTTTAAGCCTGTCGGCAATGTCGGTTGACAGGCGGGTACGCTTATCTGTGATGATTCCCCCAGCCGCACTAAACACCCTCTCTGACAAGACGCTAGCCGCAGGACAAGCAAGCACCTCCAGGGCATACAGCGCGAGTTCAGGCCACGTGTCCAGCTTCGACATCCAGTAGTTGTAGGGGGCAGAGGCGTCACCGAGGACAGTCGTGCGATCGGATACGTACTCCCTCACCATCCTTTTACAGTGCTCCTGCCGACTCAGCCTTGACTGGGGAGCGGTGACACAGTCTTGCTGGGGAGCCATAAAGCTGTCAAGGGCCTTAGAGAGTGTTCCCCTGCCTGTGCTGTACATGCTGCCTGATCTCCGCGCCTCCCCTGCTACCTGGCCCTCGGAACTGCGCCTTCGGCCACTAGCGCTGTCGGATGGGAATTTTACCATCAGTTTGTCCGCCAGGGTCCTGTGGTATAGCATCACTCTCAAACCCCTTTCCTCTTCGGGTATGAGAGTGGAAAGGTTCTCCTTATACCGTGGGTCAAGCAGTGTGTACACCCAGTAATCCATAGTGGCCAGAATGCGTGTAACGCGAGGGTCACGAGAAAGGCATCCTAACATGAAGTCAGCCATGTGTGCCAGGGTACCTGTACGCAACACATGGCTGTCCTCACTAGGAAGATCACTTTCAGGATCCTCCTCCTCCTCCTCCTCCTCAGGCCATACACGCTGAAAGGATGACAGGCAAGCAGCATGTGTACCCTCAGCAGTGGGCCAAGCTGTCTCTTCCCCCTCATCCTCATCTTCCTCCTCCTCCTCCTCCTCACCGCGCTGAGATATAGACAGGAGGGTGCTCTGACTATCCAGCGACATACTGTCTTCCCCCGGCTCTGTTTCCGAGCGCAAAGCATCTGCCTTTATGCTTTGCAGGGAACTTCTCAAGAGGCATAGCAGAGGAATGCTGACGCTAATGATTGCAGCATCGCCGCTCACCACCTGGGTAGACTCCTCAAACTTTCCAAGGACCTGGCAGATGTCTGCCAACCAGGCCCACTCTTTTGAAAAGAATTGAGGAGGCTGACTCCCACTGCGCCGCCCATGTTGGAGTTGGTATTCCACTATAGCTCTACGCTGCTCATAGAGCCTAGCCAACATGTGGAGCATAGAGTTCCACCGTGTGGGCACGTCGCACAGCAGTCGGTGCACTGGCAGATTAAACCGATGTTGCAGGGTGCGCAGGGTGGCAGCGTCCGTGTGAGACTTGAGGAAATGTGCACATAGCCGGCGCACCTTTCCGAGCAGGTCTGACAAGCGTGGGTAGCTTTTCAGAAAGCGCCGAACCACCAAATTAAAGACGTGGGCCAGGCATGGCACGTGCGTGAGGCTGCCGAGCTGCAGAGCCACCACCAGGTTACGGCCGTTGTCACACACGACCATGCCCGGTTGGAGGCTCAGCGGCGCAAGCCAGCGGTCGGTCTGCTCTGTCAGACCCTGCAGCAGTTCGTGGGCCGTGTGCCTCTTATCTCCTAAGCTGAGTAGTTTCAGCACGGCCTGCTGACGCTTGCCCACCGCTGTGCTGCCACGCCGCGCAACACCGACTGCTGCCGACGTGCTGCTGCTGACACATCTTGATTGCGAGACAGAGGTTACGTAGGAGGAGGAGGAGGGTGGTTTAGTGGAGGAAGCATACACCGCCGCAGATACCACCACCGAGCTGGGGCCCGCAATTCTGAGGGTGGGTAGGACGTGAGCGGTCCCAGGCTCTGACTCGGTCCCAGCCTCCACTAAATTCACCCAATGTGCCGTCAGGGAGATATAGTGGCCCTGCCCGCCTGTGCTTGTCCACGTGTCCGTTGTTAAGTGGACCTTGCCAGTAACCGCGTTGGTGAGGGTGTGTACAATGTTGCGGGAGACGTGGTCGTGCAGGGCTGGGACGGCACATCGGGAAAAGTAGTGGCGACTGGGAACTGAGTAGTGCGGGGCCACCGCCGCCATCTTACTTTTGAAGGACTCCGTTTCCACAACCCTATACGGCAGCATCTCCAGGCTGATAAATTTGGCTATGTGCACGTTTAACGCTTGAGCGTGCGGGTGGCGGCGGCGTACTTGCGCTTGCGCTCAAACACTTGCGCTAGCGACGGCTGGACGGTGCGCTGACAGACATTGCTGGATGGGGCCGAATACAGCGGAGGTGAGGGTGTGGGTGCAGGCCAGGAGACGGTAGTGCCTGTGTCCTCAGAGGGGGGTTGGATCTCAGTGGCAGGTTGGGGCACAGGGGAAGAGGCAGCAGTGCAAACCGGAGGCGGTGAACGGCCTTCGTCCCACCTTGTGGGGTGCTTGGCCATCATATGTCTGCGCATGCTGGTGGTGGTGAGGCTGGTGGTGGTGGCTCCCCGGCTGATCTTGGCTCGACAAAGGTTGCACACCACTGTTCGTCGGTCGTCTGCACTCTCAGTGAAAAACTGCCAGACCTTTGAGCACCTCGGCCTCTGCAGGGTGGCATGGAGCGAGGGGGGGCTTTGGGAAACAGTTGGTGGATTATTCGGTCTGGCCCTGCCTCTACCCCTGGACACCGCACTGCCTCTTGCAACCTGCCCTGCTACTGCCCTTGCCTCCCCCTCTGAAGACCTGTCCTCAGTAGGCGTAGCAAACCAGGTGGGGTCAGTCACCTCATTGTCCTGCTGCTCTTCCTCCGAATCCTCTGTGCGCTCCTCCCTCGGACTTACTGCCCTTACTACTACCTCACTGATAGACAACTGTGTCTCAACGTCATCGTCCTCCTCACCCACTGAAAGGTCTTGAGACAGTTGCCGGAAGTCCCCAGCCTCATCCCCCGGACCCCGGGAACTTTCCAATGGTTGGGCATCAGTCACGATAAACTCCTCTGGTGGGAGAGGAACCACTGCTGCCCAATCTGAGCAGGGGCCCGAGAACAGTTCCTGGGAGTCTGCCCGCTCCTCAGAATGTCTCATTGTAATGGAGTGAGGAGGCTGGGAGGAAGGAGGAGCAGTAGCCAGAGGATTCTGAGTTGCAGCAGTAGTCGGCGCAGAACTGTGGGTGGACGATAGATTGCTGGATGCACTTTCTGCCATCCACGACAGGACCTGCTCACACTGCTCATTTTCTAATAAAGGTCTACCGCGTGGACCCATTAATTGTGCGATGAATGTGGGGACGCCAGAAACATGCCTCTCTCCTAATCAGTCGGCTGCGATACACCTGGATCAGGAGCTCGGCCTGTGCCCACACCCTGACTTGGGCCTCCACGTCCTCGGCCGCATCCACGTCCTCTAGGCCTACCCCTACCCCTCAGCATACTGTATTACCAGTAATGCAGAAACAGAACGCTGTAATTAAATGTGCCGCTTATTGGCCTGTGGTTGGAGGCTGACTTCGCTTATGGAACGCCAGGAAATAATTTTGCGCAAGCCTGCTGTAACACTTAGCTGGCTGCGTATGAATTTGGAGAACTACTACACCCAGCACAGACCCAGAACACTGAGCACAGTCACAGGCAGCCCAAATAGATTTTTTTCCCCAAATTTTTTTGCAAAGGCCCACTGCCTATATTCAATCAATATATCTCTTCTCTCTCTGCGTCACCACTTCTGGCCCTGGAGTATGTCAAAGAACTGCAGTGTTGCACTGTGAACTGCAATACAGCGGTGATTTCACAGCCCAGACAGAGCCAGGAAATAATTTTGCGCAAGCCTGCTGTAACACTTAGCTGGCTGCGTATGAATGAGGAGGACTACTACACCCAGCACAGACCCAGAACACTGAGGACAGTCACAGCCAGCCCAAATAGATTTTTTTCCCCAATTGTTTTTGCAAAGACCCACTGCCTATATTCAATCAATATGTCTTCTGTCCCTGCCTCACAATATATGTGTTCTGTCCCTGCCTCACAATATATGTCTTCTGTCCCTGCCTCACCACTACTGGCCCTGCACTATATGTAATTACTGCAGGGCGCAATGCTCTGCACGGCCGATATACCAAAAAAAAAAAATGTGCAACACTGCAAAAAGCAGCCTCCACAGTACTGCACATGGTTAGATGTGGCCCTAAGAAGGACCGTTGGGGTTCGTGAAGCCTAAAATACTCCTAACACTCTCCCTATAGCAGCTCCACCAAGATACCACTTTCCCTCCTCTATGTCAGAACGCATCTGTGGCGAGCCGCGGGAGCGGCCGATTTTTATACTCGGGGGACACCTGATCTCGCCAGCCACTCACTGCAGGGGGGTGGTATAGGGCTTGAACGTCGCAGGGGGAAGTTGTAATGCCTTCCCTGTCTTTCAATTGGCCAGAAAAGCGCGCTAACGTCTCAGAGATGAAAGTGAAAGTAACCCGAACATCACGTGGTACTCGTTACGAGTAACGAGCATCTCGAACACGCTAATACTCGAACGAGTATCAAGCTCGGACGAGTACGTTCGCTCATCTCTATTCTTTATCCATTTCAATGGTTTCTAGATGCACTAATCATCTAGAAAACCTACGTAAATTGATATACCGTTGGTATCTCAAGCTCAAGCAACTTTCCCCACTTGGAGTGTGGTAGTACAAGGTTAGTAAAAAGTCGCCTAACATTCATGGTCACACTCTTGCCCTGCATGAATCCCGATTGACCAGCGTGTATGATATGGTGAAAGGCCCTATTAATGCGTATTGACAGTACTTTTGCTAGGATTTTAATATCGTTGTTAAGGAGGGAGATAGGTCAGTATGAGCCACAGTCCCCTGGGTCCTTTCCAGGTTTGGGTATTAAAACTATTAGGGCCTCACGCCATGCCCCAGCAACCTAATAAAATCTTACCCCGCTACTCTAACTGTTGGAGATGTGGCTCAACAGATGGAACTCTAATTGACTTATGATGGTCCTCCCTTTCATTACAGGCTTATGGACCCAGATTTTCCAACTAATGTTCACTATAAGTGATATACAAATACCCTCTAATCTCACACTGGGTCTTCTAAATATGGACTCTAATCAATTACCTTATAACATACGTATCCCAATGCTACACATTTTGATAGCTACCAGGATATCTATCGCCAGATTTTGGAACGATGAATCTACACCATCTATTACTAAGATTATTAAGTATGTTAATAGCTAGTTCGAGTATATGTATTCCTGCGGTTCCAATAAAAAGGTGAAATATATGAAGGATTGGGAAATGTGGATTCAAAGCAATTTCAGTTATATGCCAATTTCTTACTTACTTTAACCATTCTAAGTATGCAATTTTGTGTTTTGGTTTGATGACCTGATCCACAAATTCCTTTTTTATATTTTTTCTTTTTACCTATGTTATATTCAAGTTATACAATATATATATTTTGTATACAATTTTCTGTTATATACCACATCAATGATAAGCGAATGTCTGTATATTTTTACATTTTGTAAACATTTAAAAACACTTTTTCAATAAAAACCGAATGTTCGAAAAAAAAAGCCTCAGAGATAAAATACACACCAATGTAATCTTATCCGTACAAGATAACCCTTTTTGTATTCCCCTCATAATTGTCAAACTCTGACTGTCTGTATATAAGCTACACGCTACATTATGAGGGCGTACTGCATATTATTCTTGTCTTGTGTTTGTTACAGCCACATTCTACAGGAGATAATCGGTCATACCTGTCATGTTTAATAGTCACAGTCACTTGTGAGTCATAGTATATAAATGCAGAATCAATTATTAGTCATAGTTTTAGTTTTATAAACTACAATAATAAATTTATTGATCTAATTAACAAAATAGCATTAACGATGTTAATTACTGTGACAATGTTTCTTATTACTGTATAATTATTGATTGGGGTTCACTTGTAAGGAATGCACTTCATACAAAGATATGCGTTAACTCTTATTTATCACGTAAAGCTTAAGAGGAGACAATGGATTGCCATGGGGCCTTTAGAAAAGCCACCTTTTTGATAAAACAGTAACTAAGGGCAGTGCTGTCTTGACAGCATTATGGGCCCCTGGGCAAATCAGTGTACTGGGGCCCCTACCACAACTATTTACAGGAATAAAAATGTAAATTGTCAATAAAATTAAACCTATATTTTTTCATTCCAACAAAATCAGTGTTGAAACATTAAAAACATGGGGTGGAAATATATATTATATGAGGATGCGGCAGGTTGGGATGATGTTGAGAAAACTCGGGAGGACCAGCCAGTTAGTAATCGGCAAGCTAGACCGGTGAACCAGAAGTCTAAATCTCTAGGGTCCATTTTCCTCTTGCACTGTAGGCGTCTCTTTGTTCATAGTGCCAGGCTACTTTACACTAGAAAGTAACAAAATGATGTACTACGCTTCACAAGATGATCCATACATCCATTTGGCAGAAAATTTATTTTTATTATAGAAATTATGGATAATTTGCAATAGGAATTATGGGTAATTTACAAAAAGAATTATGGGTAATTTGAAAGCAAAACATAAAGTGACAAAATTAAAGTCTTCACTAGTGATGAGCGAGCATATTCGTCCGAGCTTGTTGCTCGTTCGAGTATTAGGGTACTCGAGATGCTCGTTATTCGAGATGAGCACCACGCGGTATTCGGGTCAATTCCATTTCCTTCCCTGCGTGTTTAGCGCCATTTTCTGGCCAATAGACATGCAGGGAAGGCATTACAACTTCCTCCTGTGACGTTCCAGCCCTATCCCGCCCCCCTGTAGTGAGTGGCTGGCGAGATCAAGTGACCGCCGAGTATTTAAAGCGGTCCCGCCCGCGGCTCGGCTCAGACACACACTGGGAGAGATCAGGGAGAGTGCTGCTGCTTATTCAGGGATATTGTTAGTGTAGGATCCTGTCTACAAGAACCCCAACGGTCCTTCTTAGGGCCACATCTGACCGTGTGCATTACTGTTGTGGCTGCTAGTAGCAGTTTTGCACATTTTTTTTATATCGGGCTGTGCAGGCCATTACAGCTATAGCGTTCTCAGGCTGCAGTCTGTACTACATAGTATAGGGAAAGTGCTGCTGAGATAGGGACAGTGGTAGTGTAGGATCCTGTCTACAAGAACCCCAACAGTCCTTTTTTAGGGCTACCTCTGACCCAGTGCATTTTACTGGGTGGCTGCTTGGAGTTGGAGTCCATGACTATTGCACAGTTAGGCCTGTGTGCAGCCTTCCGTATAATTTTTTTCTGGCTGCAGTTTGCATTACAAATTACAATACCGCTCTAAGTGAGAAAGTCTACGCAAACCATTCCATAATTATTTACACCGGTCTGTGTCCGCAGTGAATTTGAGATGCACAGCGTATGGGCCACGCAGCCACTTATAGAGTGAAAATGATATACACACTATACAGCCTGTATTGTTTTACAAAAAAAAATTAAGAAGCTCCTTCGTAGGGCTACCTCTGACCGTCTGAATTTTACAGGGTGTCTGGTGGGAGTTGTAGTCCATCACTATTGCACAGCTAGCCCTGTGTGCAGCCTTTCGTATGATTTTTTTCTGCCTGCTCTCAGCGTGAAAGTGTACGCACATAATTCCATAATTATTTAAAGCGGTCTGTGTCTGCTCTATTCGTAATCCACCATGCTGCGGGGTAGGGGTTGGGGTCGAGGACGTGGATGCGGACGCGGGCGAGGACGCGGAGTTCCAAGTATGGGTGTGGGTACAGGTCAAGTTCCTGGTCCAGGTGAATCCCAGCCGGCTGCTGCGGGATTAGGAGAGAGGCAAGTTTCTGGGGTCCCCAGCTTCATATCACAATTTATGGGTCCACGTGGTAGACCTTTATTACACACAGAGCAGTGTGAGCAGGTCCTGTCGTGGATGGCAAAAAATGCATCCAGCAATGTATCAGGCACCCAGTCTTCTACGCAGTCCACTGCTGAAACTCTGAATCCTCTGGCTGCTGCTCCTCCTTCCTCACAGCCACCTCACTCCATGAAAGAGACATCATCTGAGCAGGCACACTGCCAGGAACTGTTCTTGGGTCCCTGCCACGAGTGGGCAAACCTGGTTCCTCTCTCACCTGAGGAATTTGTCGTGACCGATGCCCAACCTTTGGAAAGTTCCTGGGGTCCGGCTGAGGAGGCTGGGGACTTCCGCCAAGTGTCTCCAGAGCTTTCAGTGGGTGAGGAGGATGATGATGATGAGACACAGTTGTCTATTAGTGCGGTAGTAGTAAGGGCAGTCAGTCCGAGGGAGGAGCGCACAGAGAATTCGGAGGAAGAGCCGCTGGACGATGAGGTGACTGACCCCACCTGGTTTGCTAAGCCTACTGACGACAGGTCTTCAGAGGGGGAGGCAAGTGCAGCAGCAGGACAGGTTGGAAGAGGCAGTGGTGTGGCCAGGGGTAGAGGCAGGGCCAGAGCAAATAATCCCCTAACTGTTTCCCAAAGCACCCCCTCGCACCAAGCCACCATGCAGAGGGCTAGGTGTTCAAAGGTGTGGATGTTTTTCAGTGAGAACGCGGACGACCGCCGAACAGTGGTGTGCAACCTGTGTCACACCAAGATCAGCCGAGGAGCCACCACTACCTGCCTCACCACCACCAGCATGCGCTGGAATATAATAGCCAAGCACCCCACAAGGTGGGACGAAGGCCGTTCACTACCTGCGGGTCACACCACTGCCTCTTCTCCTGTGTCCCAACCTGCCACTCAGATCCAACCCCCCTCTCAGGACACAGGCACGAGCGCCTCCCGGCCTGCACCCACACCCTCACCTCCGCTGTCCTCGACCCCATCCAGCAATGTCTCTCAGCACAGCGCTCAGCTGTTGCTAACAGAAGCGCCACGCACCCGCACGCTCAAACTTTAAACGTGCACATTGCCAAATTAATCAGCCTGGAGATGCTGCCATACAAGCTTGTGGAAACGGAGGCTTTCAAAAACATAATGGCGGCAGCGGTCCCGCACTACTCGGTCCCCAGTCGCCACTATTTTTCCCGGTGTGCCGTTCCAGCCCTGCACGACCACGTCTCCCGCAACATTATACGTGCCCTCACCAACGCGGTTACTGGGAAGGTCCACTTAACAACGGACACGTGGACAAGTACAGGCGGGCAGGGCCACTATATCTCCCTGACGGCACATTGGGTGAATTTAGTGGAGGCTGGGACCGAGTCAGAGCCTGGGACCGCTCACGTCCTACCCACCCCCAGAATAGCGGGTCCCAGCTCGGTGCTGGTATCTGCGGCGGTTTATGCCACCTCCACTAAACCCTCCCCCTCCTCCAACGCAACCTCTACCTCGCAATTAAGATGTGTCAGCAGCATGTCACCAGCAGTCGGTGTTGCGCAGCGCGGCAGCACAGCGGTGGGCAAGCGTCAGCAGGCCGTGCTGAAACTAATCAGCTTAGGAGATAAGAGGCACATGGCCTACGAGCTGTTGCATGGTCTGACAGAGCAGACCGACCGCTGGCTTTCACCGCTGAGCCTCCAACCGGGCATGGTCGTGTGTGACAACGGCTGTAACCTGGTGGCGGCTCTGCAGCTCGGCAGCCTCACACACGTGCCATGCCTGGCCCACGTCTTTAACTTGGTTGTTCAGAGGTTTCTGAAAAACTACCCACACTTGTCAGACCTCCTCGGCAAGGTGCGCCGGGTCTGCGCACATTTCCGCAAGTCCACCACGGACGCTGCCACCCTGCGGACCCTGCAACATCAGTTTAATCTGCCAGTGCACCCACTGGTGTGCGACGTGCCCACACGGTGGAATTCTACGCTGCTCATGTTGGCCAGGCTGTATGAGCAGCGTAGAGCAATAGTGGAATACCAACTCCAACCTGGGCGGCGTAGTGGGAGTCAGCCTCCTCAATTCTTTACCGAGGAGTGGGCCTGGATGGCAGATATCTGCCAGGTCCTGGGAAACTTTGAGGAGTCTTCCCACATGGTGAGCAGCGATGCTGCAATCATTAGCGTCACCATTCCTCTGCTATGCCTGTTTAAGAAATTCCCTGCAAAGCAGAATGGCTAACGGTTTGCGGTCGGAACAGGAGATGGGGGAAGAGAGTATGTCGCTTGATAGTCTGAGCACCCTCATGTCTATATCTCAGCGCGTTTTGGAGGAGGAGGAGGGGGAGGAGCCTGAGGAGGAAGAGGGGGAAGAGACAGCTGGACCCACTGCAGATGGTACCCATGCTGCTTGCCTCTCATCTGTTCAGCATGTATGGGCTGTGTAGAAGGAGGAGGAGGATCCTGAAAGTGATCTTCCTAGTGAGGACAGCGATGTGTTGCGTACTGGTACCCTGGCACACATGGCTGACTTCATGTTAGGTTGCCTTTCTCGTGACCCTTGTGTACACCCTGCTCGACCTACGATATAAGGTGAATCTTTCCACTCTCATTCCCGAAGAGGAAAGGGGTTCGAGAGTTATGCAATACCACAGGGCCTTGGTGGACAAACTGATTGTAAGCTTCCCACCTGACAGCGCTAGCGGCAGAAGGCGCAGTTCCGAGGGCCAAGTAGCAGGGGAGGTGCGGAGATCAGGCAGCATGTTCAGCGCAGGCAGGGGAACACTCTCCAAGGCCTCTGCCAGCTTTATGGCTCCCCAGCCAGACAGTGTCACCACTCCCCAGTCAAGGCTGAGTCGGAGGCAGCACCGTAAAAAGATGGTGAGGGAGTACATAGCCGATCGTATCACCATCCTCCGTGATGCCTCTGCTCCATACAACTACTGGGTGTCAAAGCTGGACACGTGGCACGAACTTGTGCTGCATGCCCTGGAGGTGCTTGCTTGCCCTGCCGCTAGCTTCTTGTCAGAGAAGGTGTTTAGTTCAGCTGGGGGAATCATCACGGATAAGCGTACCCGCCTGTCAACTGCCGGTGTTGACATGCTTACACTCATAAAGATGAACAAAGCCTGGATTTCCCCAGACTTCCCTTCTCCACCAGCGGAGAGCAGCGGAACCTAAAGATTCTTTTCGGTGCAACCGCAGATGCAAGCATTCTTCTCTATCACCGGAAAAAAAGGGACATTTACCTTTGTCAATCTGTGTATAATATTAGTCCTCCTCCTGCAACATCATGTCATCACGCTGAACTGCCAATTTTTCTGCCACAATCACAGAAAATGGCCGTTACTTACTGACTGAGGAGTGCATATAGATGCATCCTCCTCTCACCATGCAGGTAGCTGACTAGCAAATGGAGGAGCTAATAACACCTGTGAGGGCACCGATAAAACACCCACTCACACTGCCTCCTGATAATGAGGGGGGTGGATGCTTGGTGTACACTCCCACACATAGTGGATACAGGGTGCCAGACCATTCTGATATATGTAGTTCACCATGCAGACCAGCAACCTATTAATGATGCCATGATAATTCGGCGGGTTGCCCTGCATATCCATCAATGAACCACATTGGTACTGCCACCCTGGGCTCCCCCTGGAGTCTTAATGCCACACTGCATGTGAATGATAGATAATAAATGCAAGGCATTGGTTGGATGTTGGCCAAGATACATGAGCCCACTAACCACTTCACGGTTTTTCTGCGGCCCAAAAGGCTGTGCTAACAATTTTTTAACAATTTTTCAAAGTTTCAAAAGCATTGATACTTTAGCATGAACCAATTTTTTTTAACAGGGCTGCCTCCAGGCTCTGTTACAAATTAAGCAACAGCGAGCTGTATCTTTCAATAAATATTTATGGGTTTCATCTGCCCTCTCGGTTGAGCGATGTTTCAGGGGTACATATGTACTCTTGCAACACTAATTTTTCAGGCCCTCATGTATATTCTTATCTAACTAATTTTCCCAGCCTTCACCTACACTCATGGTACCCCAATGTTTTAGGGGTTCGCCTATACTCTTTCAACAGAAATGTTACTGGGGTCTGCCTATACTGCTGCTACATAAATGTTACAGGGGTCTGCCTATACTGCTGCTACACAAATGTTACAGGGGTCTGTCTATATTGCTGCTACATAAATGTTACTGGGGTCTGCCTATACTGTTACTACAGAAATGTTACAGGGGTCTGCCTATACTGTTGCTACACAAATGTTACAGGGGTCTGCCTATACTGCTGCTACAGAAATGTTACAGGGGTCTGCCTATACTTCTGCTAATCAAATGTTACTGGGGTCTGTCTATACTGTTACTACAGAAATGTTACTGGGATCTCCCTAGACTTCTGCAACATAACTGTTACTGGGGTCAGCTTAAACCTTAGCTACAGGAATATTACAGGGGTCTGTGTATACTATGGGTGCACCAAGTCTTCCTATCGTGGTGTTCTACCTTTCTGGCCCAAAAAAAACCACTGACTGACTAGGGCATGGACTGTGGGCCCAAGCCAACATGTATTTTCTCTCATGTTACCACAGCTATCTGGGGCACAGCAATGGGATTTCTTTATGTACCTTCTCTGGGTTCCTGGGACCCACCCATGCTGTGGGTGCACACAGACTTCCCATAGCGGAGTTGTACCTGCCTGGCACTTAAAAAAAAAAAAAAAACAGAGTGACTAGGGCATGGAATGTGGGCCGAAGCCAACATATATTTTCTCTCACGTTAACACAGCTATCCGGGGCACTGCAATGGGATTTCTTTATGTACCTTCTCTGGGTTCCTGGGACCCACCCATGCTGTGGGTGCACACAGACTTCCCGTAGCGGAGTCGTACCTGCCTGGCACTTTAAAAAAAACCCCAGACTGACTAGGGCATGGAGTGTGGGCCGAAGCTAACATGCATTTTCTCTCATGTTACCACAGCTAACCGGGGCACCGCAATGGGATTTCTTTATGTACCGTCTGTGGGTTCCTGGGACCCACCCATGCTGTGGGTGCACACAGACTTTCCATAGCGGTGTTGTACCTGCCTGGCACTATAAAAAAAAAACAGACTGACTAGGGCATGGAGTGTGGGCCGAAGCCAACATGTATCTTCTCTCACGTTACCACAGCTATCCGGGGCACTGCAATGGGATTTCTTTATGTACCGTCTGTGGGTTCCTGGGACCCACCCATGCTGTGGGTGCACACAGACTTTCCATAGCGGTGTTGTACCTGCCTGGCACTATAAAAAAAAACCAGACTGACTAGGGCATGGAGTGTGGGCCGAAGCCAACATGTATCTACTCTCACGTTACCACAGCTATCCGGGGCACTGCATTGGGACAAACAGGAGGAGCGATACAGTGCTAACGTTCACAGCTATGCTAGTATCGGAGTCCGCTCTATGCCCGCTATTGCTGAGGGTTTGTGCAGAGGCCTATGTCCTCGGCGCAGTGAAAGCCTGCCATGTTTGGGCACTCTGATTTCTTTATGTGAACTGTCTTTAAGTTCCTTGGACCCACCCATGCTGTGGGTGCACACAGACTTCCCATTGAGGTGTTTTACCTGTCTGTTCCCAAAACACTGACAGACTTGGGTAGGGTGCAGAGTGCAGATGGTTCATCCCTTGCGTTGTCGATGAGGTTTCCGACAACCAAACAGAATGAGTAGTGTGTGGACACATAGATTCCCCATTGCTATGTCACTCGCAGCACCTTGGGCCACACAAGGTGTTTGCTGGGACAGAGGCAGACCCAGGGCCCGCTCACATACTTCCCACACAGAGTATTGCTGCATTGTGGAGATGTGTAGAACTGCTGGGCTGGCACCTGAGTCCCCTTTATGCCCATGTTTGCAACTCCTGACAGAGGTGGCACAGGATTGGAATGAAGATCGAACGTCAATTTCTCATTGATTCTCAACAGCATTGTGGGCTATCGCCCCCCCCTTTTTTAAAGAGGGTCGCTACATGGCCCTGCCAAACCTCTGCAGTGTGTGCCTCCGGTTCCTCCTCATGGTAGATGCACTTATAAATAGACATGAGGGTGGTGTGGCTATGAGGCCAGCGTGTGGCATGAGGGCAGCTGAAGGCTGCGCAGGGACACTTTTGTGTGCGCTGCGGACGCAGGGTCATGTGGGGGGTTGGGCAGCATGTAACCCAAGAGAAGTGGCAGCGGAGTGTCATGCAGGCAGTGATTGTGCCTTGTTGGAGGTAGTGTGGTGCTTAGCTAAGGTGTGCCTTGCTAATGAGGGTTTGTCCGCAGTAAAAATTGTTAGGGGGGGGGGCACTCTTGCCGCTATTGTGGCTTAATAGGGGGACCTGGGAGCCTGAGATGCAGCCCTGCATGTTGCCCCTCGCCTGCCCTATCCGTTTCTGTGGCGTTTCCATCACTTTCATAGGTTTTTCAGATATTCACAAATGAAAACCTAAGCGGAGCATCAGTCATATACAAAAATGCTCGAGTCGCCCATTGACTTCAATGGGGTTCGTTACTCGAAACGAGCTCTCGAGCATCGCGGAAAGTTCGACTCGAGCAACGAGCACCTGAGCATTTTGGTGCTCGCTCATCTCTAGTCTTCACACATAGCATAGAAAGACTGGAGCCAAGTTCACATCCCGCCACACAACATTATCATATATGATACAAAGTGCATTGAAATGTTAACATACATAAAATTAGTATGGGCACTTATCCTTGTGGGGCCCCTGGCAAGTGGCCATCAGGCCCATGCGTTAAGATAGCACTGACTAAGGGCAAGGGCTGGCTGGCACAATTTACCCAGGTGGGCAGACACAGAGCACTAGCCCTTGAGTAGTGGACCATCTTTAAAGGGGTTGTGCCAGCAGACCAAAAGGAGAGTTTAGACCAGCACTCTTTAGTCCAGTAAAATTGTTTTTTTTTTTTAGTTTAAATTATATGAACAGTAGCATCAATCAGTATTGTCATATCTTCAAATGTGTTTCTGACCATATAGGTTCTTATTAGAGATGAGCAAGTATACTCGCTAAAGGCAATTGCTTGAGCGAGCATTGCCTTTAGCGAGTATCTCCCTGCTCGAGACTGCAGGTTCGGGTGCCGGCGGCAAGCACGGAGCTGCGGGGGAGAGCGGGGAGATCTCTCTCTCCCTCTCTCTCCCCCGCTCCCTCCTGCTGACAGTCGCTACTCACCGCTCCCCCGCGCCGCCACACGAACCTGCAGTCTCAAGCGGGGAGATACTCACTAAAAGCAATGCTCGCTCGAGCAATTGCCTTTAGCAAGTATACTCGCTCATCTCTAGTCCTTATTCATCAGCAGACACAGTCTTTCAGAATGTGTCACTGTGGCCGATCAGCTGATCACCTCAGATCTCGCTCCAGACATTTTGCAGCAGGGAAAATGTTATATTACAAGGTGGCCATGTAGATAAATAGCCATTCTGTAATACATGGACAGCACAAAACTTGCAGAACAAGAGCTACTATTAGGTTTTGTTCACATCTACGTCTGTGGTTTCTGATTATAATGAAAACCATGACATTGTGTCACATGGTGGACAACAACGCTGCCCAATAAATCCCACTAACATAACATGTGATTTGCAGGGTCTCACTGAGGTGTCCGTCATTTTGCCTGAATAAATGCATGATCTCTATTTTTTCTGTTAAATGTGATGGAAATTGCAATAGAAGCTCCAGACAGAGCCTCTGTAGCAGATGTATGACCTGACTCTGACCATACATATTTGCCACGGCCACAATTGGAATGATTCATAATGGTAAGTTAATGTAGTATGTCCTGTACATCCTACAGCAGCACAATAATAGAATATTTCTTGTGGGTTGGTAGAACAGATGGAAATTTTAATGAAATAATTAAAGGGAGCTTGCACCTGCATAAAACACCATAAACTAACTAATGGTGCTGCTAAATGAGATGACAGGGAGCCGAGTACTGTATTTTTCATACTCACCTGCTACCTGTCTTTCACGGTGCCTGCCTTGTTAAGTCCGCACACTGGTGAAAAATCTGACTGTTTTCAGAGTCCCAGGAGACCAGTCTCCCATAGACTTGTATAGGAAAGCATGCGCACAGGACACTGAAAAGATTTAGATTTTCGGCTGGCAAGCACAGCTTCTTTCATATCAGCATCATAGGTTCTATTTTCCTGCTCCATTACAGTCCACTGCCCAAATGGATCCTTCATATGATGGGATTGAATGATGCTGAATAGACCCTACTGACTATAATGATGTCCCATTTGGCTTCTCCTTCCCAATTTCAAAAAATCATAACTCTTATAGTTCTGTTGATGTAGCTGTCTGAAAGCTTGTTTTTTGTGGGACAAGTTGCTGTATTTTTCAATGGTTTTATTCAATGTACCATACAATGTGCTGAAAAACTTTCTAAGTTGAGTGAAATGACAGAAAAAAATGCAATTGCGCAATATTTTTTTTTGGGGGGGGGGTCTTGTTTCTGTGGGCCAGTAGAATTACAATGATACCAGATTTGTTTAGGTTGTTTCTTGCTGTAGTAATTTAAAATAATGAAATATGGTATCTTTCAAAAAAAATTTCTGTCACCATAATTCTTTTAACTTTCCGCTAGTAGGGTTGTGTGAGGGCTCATTTTTGTGGGATGACCTGTGGTTTCTATTAGTATAATTTTGGAGTACATTTCTTTTATTCTAATTACTGGTAAATAGTTTTAAAAAAATCTTTTAATATCCTTTATTTTTTACAATATTAAAAACACTTTATCATTTTTTTGTACTTCTTATTTCCAGTTCCCATAGGGGACTTGAACTTGCAATTGTTTGATTGCCTATAACATTTACTGCAATACTTCATTATTAGAGATGAGCGAGTATACTCGTTTCGAGTAATTACTCGATCGAGCACCGCGATTTTCGAGTACTTCTGTACTCGGGTGAAAAGATTCGGGGGGAGGCGTGGCGGAGCAGGGGGTATCAGCGGGGAACAGGGGGGAGCCCTCTCTCTCTCCCTCTCCCCCCCACTCCCCGCTGCAACCCCCCACTCACCCACGGCGCCCCCCGAATCTTTTCACCCGAGTACGGAAGTACTAGAAAATCGCGGCGCTCGGGCGAAAAAGGGGCATGGCCGAGTAGGCTCGCTCATCTCTATTCATTATTCAATATTTAAATGCCAGTCGGGTCTTTTAAATGCCACTGTCAGAATTGACAGTGTTTTTTAAAGGGATTTAGGAAACCGCTGTCACTTGGTCCCCTACGCCTTAAACTAACAAACCGGCGGTTAGTGAACAATTCAGAAAAAGTGCATAATGATGGACACCTTATCAGCTTGGATGGCATATACAAGGAGCACAATCATGGTAAGGTTCAAACTTACAAGTATATGAATTAAAATACATAATTACATTTCTTATTAGATTAGGAGAATAAAGTCATAGCATAGCTTGTAAGAACGAAAAGCAACATAATTCATGTAGCAATGTAATGCAAAGTATACACTGTATGGACAGGGGCACAGCTAGGTAGGGGCATGTGCCCTGGGTGCAATGAGGGGTGTGTGTGCCAGACCTGCCTATGGTCAAAGAAGGCAATCAGCTGATTGCTGCAGGAAAGCAGAGTCAAAGATACCTTTAGGGTGCCTCCACACTTGCGATCGCGATATCGCACCTTTTTTTTAACACAAATGTCAATAGGGCTTTCTAATGTTAAAAATGCGTTGCACAAAAATCGGAAAAGCACAAACTTGCGATTTTTGTGCATTTTTAATATTTAGAATGTCCAATTGACATTTGCATTAAAAGAACGTGTGAAGGCACCCTGGGCTAAAGAACCTTTGATGTGATGATCAGGCGACCAGTCACATGTTTAGAAGTGAGGCTGAAGGACCTTTGCTAATGTCATTAACTTGTGATTAATAATCTAAGATATAGTGGCAATTTAGAAACCATAGTAGAACAAGCCTGGAAAACCCACATGTATCGCCAATTAAGGCTTCATCAGCAGTACAGCATCCTACTAATCTAGTATTCTAAATTGACCCTATATCCTAGAGTATTGGTTCCCGCGTCCTGTTTGGCTTTCGCCTATGTATTTTGTCACAGTGTGGATTTACTTTTCTATATATATACCGTATATACCGGCGTATAAGACGACTTTTGAACCCCGAAAAATCTGCTCTGCAGTCGGGGGTCGTCTTATGCGCCGGTAATACAAAAAAAAAAAAAGTGGAGAAAAAAAAAATTCATTACTCACCTCCCCCGGTGTTCTGTCGCGCTCCGGCAGGATGTCGCTCGCTCCTCGTCCCCGGCGCAGCGTTGCTTTCTGAATGCGGGGCTTGAAATCCCCGCTTCCAGAAAGCTAATACACACGCCGGCAGCCATGACAGCATTGAATGGCTGTGATTGGCTGAAGGCGCACGTGTTAGTAATCACACCCATTCAATGATGTCATTGAATAGTGTGATTGGCTGAAGCCAGGTGTGCTTTAGCCAATCACAGCCATTCAATGATGTCATGGCTGCCGGCGTGTGTATTAGCTTTCTGGAAGCGGGGATTTCAAGCCCCGCATTCAGAAAGCAATGCTGCGCCGGGGACGAGGAGCGAGCGACATCCTGCCGGAGCGCGACAGAACACCGGGGGAGGTGAGTAATGACATTTTTTTTTTCTCCACTGTATACCGGCGTATAAGGTGACAGTTGGGGGGTCGTCTTATACGCCCCGTCGCCTTATACGCCGGTATATACGGTATTTATAGCTGTACATTTTTGTCTGGTAAAAATGATTCCTCTTATACACTACATCACTTAGATTCTTCTTTACCATATTGTTTATGGCTTTATTGTATATATATTTTTTTAGTATTAGTGTATCTTGATGCCACTAGATGCTAGGGGGTTGACAGGGGGAACACCCCTTTCACACCCCCAGGTCCCGATAGGGTCAAACGTGGAAGGTCCTAGCTGCACAGTGTACATTGATTAGTGGCAGCGCTGCATTCCTGGTGGCGTCAAGATATACTAATACCTATCTTTTGCATTTATTAACAGGTGCACTTGTATTGACCTTACATTTTATGTGAATATTTGGTCAGTGATGTTAATATTTTTAGGTGGTTTTACTGTGTCTGTCTATTGTGGGAGTTTTGTAGATATTAATAAAGTCTTTTATATTAAGATATTCAGGGTTGTGTAACTTGTTTGTGAACCTTTCTTCTTTGCTTTCATTACATTTATTTGGGCTTCACTGTTTAGTTGCACCCCTATTTACATATATGAGGTGCCCATCAGTTGGTTGATGTTATGGGCATGTGATCAGTCACATAAGTAGGAAGAGTCCAGGCTGTGCTGTCAGGGAAATTTCCTGCACTTTTTTTTATTCTTACAGTGCGAGTATTTATTGCTTATTTAAGTAATTCCATTGCCTTTAATGGGCAATTTCAGTCTGTAATATGGACCAAAATAGAACACGCTGGGATTTTTTTACACACATGAAAAATGCATGTCTGAATACCCCAATGCAAATCAATGGTGTTTCAACTGTTAGAATCATAGAATGGTAGAGTTGGAAGGAACATCCAGGGTCATCTGGTCCAACCCCCTGCTCAGTGCAGGATTCACTTAATCATCCCAGACAGATATTTGTCCAGCCTTTGTTTGAACACTTCCATTGAAGGAGAACTCACCACCTCATGTGGTAACCTGTTCCACTCATTGATCACCCTCACTGTAAGAAAGTTTTTCCTAATATCTAATTTGTGTCTCCTTCCTTTCAGTTTCATCCCATTGCCTCTGATCTTTCCTTGTGCAAATGAGAATAGGGCTGATGCCTCTGCACTGTGACAGCCCTTCGGATATTTGTAGACAGCTATTAAGTCTCCTTTCAGCCTTCTTTTTTGCAAGCTAAACATTCCCAGATCCTTTAACCGTTCCTCATAGTACATGATTTGCAGACCACTCACCATCTAGGTAATTCTTCTCTGAACTTGCTCCAGTTTATCTATGTCTTTTTTAAAATGGGGTGCCCAGAATTGGACACAGTATTCCAGATGAGGTCTGACAAAGGAAGAGTAGGGGGTGATAATTACCTCACATTATCTAGACTCTATGCTTCTCTTAATACATCCCAGAATTGTGTTTGCCTTTTTGGCTGCTGCATCACATTGTTGACTCTTGTTCAGCCTATGATCTATTAGTATACCCAAGTATTTTTCACATGTGCTGCTGCTAAGCTCAACTCCCCATATTCTGTATGTGCTTTTTTCATTTTTCTCCCTGTTAAATACCATTCTGTTAGTTGCTGCCACTGTGCAAGCTTTTCTAGATTTTTTTGAATACTCTCTCTCTTTTCCCTAGTGTTAGCTATCTCTCCTAGCTTTGTGTCGTCAACAAATTTGACCAGTTTTCCATCTATTCCCTCCTCCAGATCATTTATAAAATGTTGAACAAAACTGGGCCTAGGACAGAGCCGTGTCATGCTTTTTTGATGTAGAAAGATTTCATCAATATCTTCTGCTTGTCCAGGCAGCCTATAGTAATTGCCTACAATGGTGTCCTTTCTGTTCTCTCCTTGTGTTCTTACCCAAACACTTTCTACAGAACTATCATGTTCTGAAGCTTGAATCTCGGTGGAGATTAATGTTTCCCTAACATAAAACACAATACCTCCTCCCCTTTTTTTAGGTCTTTTTTTTTAATAAATAAGTTGTATCCGTTAATCCTTGTATTCCAATCATGTGTATCATTCCACCATGTTTCCTTGATGCCTAGGACATCATATCTCTCTTTTTGTGTTAGGAACTCCATTTCTCCTTGTTTATTTCCCATGCTCTGGGCATTTGAGTATAAACATTTTAGTTTGTGACTGGTGTCTCCATCTGAATTTTTTTTCTTTGTTTTTTCTTTCCAATTCTAATAGCAAAGTTCTCAAATGTATTAATTAGCTGTATATTTTTACCTGGTCTTTCACTTTCCTTCCCATATTGTTCTTTGTTTTTATTATGCGCATAAAAATATGCATGTAGTCGGAGCACAAATAAGCCTGTGTGAATAAGCACTTATAAACTTCCCTTGTAAGGCAACCATAATGCAGATGTGAAAATAAGTTTGATACTCCTGCATTAGACCTCAAGTCTGGCTACAGGTTGATGATAGATTCTGAGACAGCAGTTGACAAAACAAGTAGGAAATAGGAAATATCAACTTGCAAGGGTCATAGTATGTTATAGCTGATATCAGGGAGTCCAGATCTTCTGGGATTTAATTGGGGTAGCTCTGTGCATACATCAAGTTTTTGTAGCGAAGAAGGGATCAGAGGTTGATATCTCTCTTTGTTGGGAGGATGATCATTCGTGGGGATAGTGTGGGAGATGTGTTTCACTTGACCGAAGTCTGTGGCATGCTTGCTGAAGGCTACGTGGTTTTGGTGAGCTGCGGCAAGTACTCCTTCTTGTTGTTTCTTGGGGATTTCAGGAGTGCCCACATGAAGGTTAGACCACCAGGGTGCTTCAGTGGAAGAAGACGCCTGCTTTTTCTGCTGGGAGGCTTATAGAAGTGTAAGGAGGTCAGAGTCTAGGACGTCCCCTGGCTGGAGCAAGGACACGAGCTAAAGCACAGTATTTCTTTAGAGTGACAACAGTGTCACCTGTATTGGGGACTCTAACAGGCACTTGACCCACAGAAACAGTTTCCAAACTTCTGGCCGCTATCAGAAAAGGGTGTTCTTCAGTGTGTATAGATTCAATAAGAGCCTGATAGTATTCTCCCTGCAGATGTGGTCTGGTCTGGCATCACAGTAGCATTTCTGTGCCAGGAGGTATGAGGACGGGTCTTTGATAATTGCACTTCCAACTCTTCCCCTAGGATTTGTGAATTTCTGTTGGTCAGAAAGAGTCTTAAAAGTCTTCATCAGCACTTTCTTTTGGGCTTGGGAAGTGGAGGAAACTTGACTCTGGAGAGCTTTCAGCATTTCTCCAAAACAATTTCTGAGCGCGTTCATCCCCAGGATAATGGACAGGGCATTTCTCTCTGGCACATCAATCACCAGTACACCCTGCTGTACTAACTTGGTCTGTCTAGCAAGAATAGTGGTTTCCCAATACCCTATTACTCATAAGGGTAGGGGCAATAAGATCTAAGAAGTGATCAGGGAGTTGTAAAACAACCGCAGGGTTCCAGTATCTCTCAAAATAAACCTTTTATAACATGGTCACTTGAGAACCAGTGTGTAAGAGTGCTGAAATGGGTGCATCTTCTACCGTTGTCAGTATTTCAGGGCAGTGGCCAACATATTTGGACATCCACTGCTGGTTATGCTGAGCAAGACCTACTTTCTTTCCTCCCAGGCAGCGTTCCATGGGCCCATGGGATGGCCTTTTAAACTTGAGCATTCCATGGAGGCATGTCCTGGATGTCTGCAATGCGTACAGATACAATTCAGTTTTCTCCAGGTGATTTGGTCTTATCGCTTAGGAATGTTTCAGCAGGAGACCAAGAAGGCCTTCAAGAGTGCGAACAAAAGGCTTCTAAGTGATCCCAGATGACAGAACCGGAAACATGCATCTCCAATTCCCCCATCGCCACATCCTGCGCCATTTGTGCCAGTTGTTTCTGCATTGTTCACAGATGTTCACTCTGGGGAACTTCATTCTTCTCAGATTCAGTTGCTTGGGTGGTCTGGAACAAAATCCGAGGTTTGGTGCGTCTTAGGGTTCTGATTTCTCTCAGTAAATCTTCAGAGATGTCAAGAATTTCTATCTCTGTATCTGTAAGTTCAGTGCCCATCACCCGAATGGTTAATTCTTTGAAATCTAGGAAATTGTCATCTGGTATCAGACTGATAACATTCTCAATTGCCTCCAGAGGTCTTCGGAGGTCATCCCTTCAACAAATTGCTGCCATAGCATTTTGTCAGCAGTGTCAGCTTCTTGCGGATGAGCATGAATTACAGCATTCATCCATTCCTGAAGGGAGAGAACTTAATCTCAAAGGGATACACCTTACCACTGCTTTTTATTAAAAAATCTCTTTTTTACTTCTGAAGCGCTACAGGTCTCAAAAATATTTTGCAGTCCCTCACATATCTGTTCTACAGTTCTTTTCTAAGACCTAGGCCAGGTCTTAACTTCCCTCTAACTATCCTTTTAGTATTTGTACTTGCTGTTCTGCGGCTAGGGGATTCAGTTTGAACATTGTGAACATTTTGCTGTGGAAATCTCTCAGTCTGTGTAATTCTCCTTTGTAACCGGGTAACCAAGGGCACCCTAATAATAGGGTAGAGTTGGAGGCATCATAGCGGAAGTAACTGGAGTAACGAGAGTAGCGGTAGTAGCGTTTGTGGAGCCTGGACCGCTGGGGTCTGCTTGTTTCTCTGAATCTGACATTTTCAAGGTGCTAGAGGGCTTTTCTAGGCTCTAAAGTAAAGAGGATTGAATTTTCTCCCTGTTGGGCAATTTTTGAAAATAGGTACGCTGGCCCATTACATTTTCAAAAAGGTCACAGAGGTGAAATCCTATTTGTGACAACAAAACCCTGCAATGTGTGACAAGCAGGGAGACCTGCACTCTTTGAGCGGTTTCTAAGAGGTGGCTAAGGAGCTGTGTCACGGTGGCGATTAGTGCAGCATGTTCTATGTAATCATGCGCACAGATGAAGGTGAACAACAGGATATGGCTGATAGAATTATATGAACGTGATGCCAGTGCCTAGTTTAAAATTCTTGGTACCGAAATAAAACTAACACATGTATGGAAGTAAACTGCAGGCAAACCATTAACTTTTGGAATGTAGCAGTCTGCAGGAATATTAAAACAGTAAAACTTGCATATACACAGTTTAGAACTTGATACACGGATGAACAAGTCCTAAGGAGGCAGTACCTGAGATGAGGGGGAGCTATAGAGAGAGACTGATGATGACTGACAAAATAAAACCCCTATCATTCCAACTAACAGCTATTTGTCGCCTGAAACACAAGCTAACGTTCTCCAGTACTTAGTGACCATCAGGAAGATCTCTGATCTCTGCAGCTGGCAATGCTGTGGCTGTGTTGGCTTTGTGTTGAAAGCAGAGCTGGAAGGCACAGTTTAAAAGGATGTAAGGTTTTGAAGAGAACAGCAGGCTTTTCTCAGCATAGTGGATGATTGATTTGCTGTATACAGGGTTTCTGAAGTTGTCAACAGACTTCTCTTGTTACAGGACAGAGAGGTTGGGAAGCCTATGACAAAGCTTTTCCTGGTTGCAAGCATCCTGGCACCCTATCCCCTCATTCTTCCTCTCTGCTGACTGAACTCACTGCCGCCTCCTCACACTGTTATATTTTCTAACTGCGACACAGATGAAAAGACAGGAAGTCCTCCCTCCTTCTTCACTCTGGGGGCTTGTCTAAGCTCAGCTCTAGTTACATGATCTATGGCAGTGAACTGGCTAAGCTGATTTGACTATTTAGTTCCTTATCCTGACTCCTCCTTCTTATTAAATGAAATCCAGCATCACTACCCTTTGCTAAATGATCTGTAAGTAGGACAGTTGCTCTTGACTTGCAATTAAATGTTTTTATTCTGTAGTGCCACACTTCCAGGTCACTACATATACTTTGTGTTAGGAGAGGAATATGATTCTTCATCCAGTTTCTGGTAATTAGCTTCTTAACCAGAAATAGATTCTCATGCAGAAGTATCTGTTGGACTCATGATAAATGAGGAATGTCAGATACACCAGGTACACATCAATAGAGGATCAGGGGTATGGCTGTGACCATGATGTCATGAAAAAATCTTATCACTTGAGCCTAGAGGCTCATAATCTAAGAGCAAATGAGGTAATAAAAGCACCAGACTCTTGAGTTCATTTTAGACATGCATCCTCTTTATCCAGACATTATCTAGCAATATGTGCTGTGACTAAATATTTTTACTCTGCTGTAAAAATATATAATTGCATTGCGTTGAATGGGAGCTTCTAAAGCTTTTATAGCCTTCCATCGGGATCTACTGTGAGCCACTACCATTTTCCTTTAGTACATGAAAGCTATTATATAGGGTATTGATAATAGTTTTGGGGTCGCTCTCCATTATACATCCTGGTCCTGATTAGAGATGAGCGAACGTACTCGTTAAGGGTGATTTCGCAATCGAGCATCGCTATTTTCGAGTACCTGACTACTCGGGTGAAAAGATTGAGGTGGTGGAGTGGGGGGTAGCAGTGGGGAACAGAGGGGAGAGCTCTCTCCCCCCCCCTCCCCCCACCCCCCACTACCCTATGCAACCCCCCACTCACCCCCGGCGCCCCCTGAATCTTTTCACCCGAGTAGTCAGGTACTCGAAAATAGCGATGCTCGATTGCAAAATCGCCCTTAACGAGTACGTTCGCTCATCTCTAGTCCTGATCCATACTTGTCTAGCCTGATTCAGGTGGAAGGGAGGTAGATACACAGCCCTTACCAAGTACAGCATATCTAAAGTAGGATATATGGAGTGTCAATATGTCCTTTCGAAGTATATTAATTCTATGCCTTTCATGATTTCCCCAATGTAGAATGTTAATTGGGCTGCTAAAGAATAAAGTTGTAGGTCAGGGACTGGCATTCCCCCATAGAATAATTTTAAAGGGAATCTGTCATCTCGAACATGCTGTCCAAACTGCTTGCAGTATGCTACAGAGTAGGAGGAGCCGAGCAGATTGATATATAGTTTTATGGGGAAAGATTCAATATAACTTGTATTTTATATCTCTGCTCATTCTAATGAGCGGTCTTACCAGTGATTGACAGCTACCCCTGTACACACAGATAGCTGAGGATTAGCAGAAATATAAATAAGTGAAATACAAGTTATACTGAATGTTTCCCCATAAAAGTATATACAATCTGCTCCGCTCCTCCTGCTCTATAACATGATGCCTGCAGTTTGTACAACATGCTGTAGCTGACAGATTCCCTAAAGTAGGCTAATAGTCCCACTACCTACAATGGACACCTAACTCACCAAAGAGTTTTAGTTCGGACACATCCAGTAATGGGTAATATATTGTTTCTCCAAAGATCCAGAACATACCTGGAGACTTCAATCACAACATATATAACGGAAGTACACTAATGCAGTAGTAATGATGCTTGTTCACTTGTGCGGGGAAACAGATCTAGGGCTATAACACAGGATTTCTGTAAGTCAAGAGAATTCCCCCAATCTATCTATTATGCAAAGGACTTGCCTCAGAAAGTTGACCAGGTCTGCTAAGGTTTTTTGTACTTTGCTGCAACAATGACCTGCCATACAAGCACATGCACGCTGCAGCAAACTACTGGCCTCAGTGGTGATGTTTGCATTTATGACATGAGACTTCTGAGACCAGTGATTGGCTGCAGTGTTCCCATGGATTTATGGTATATCATTGCTCTAGCAGAAAATGGCAGGGACCATCAAAGCCACAGGGATGTAATTCTTTCATTTAATCACATTCCCTAGTATTATGCTAAATTTTAAAACTTCCAAAAACCCCATTCATCCTTGAAGGTTAAACAATTTTGCATACAAGCTGTGGGGCAAGGGAAAACCTGTTAGGCCATGTAACCAATATGTCGGCCATTTTGAATGCCACCATCTTGGATTCAACTCCAATTGTTCTAATGGTATGTGTGTGATATATCAAACTGGTAGAAAATTCACCAAAAAACCATGGTGTGTTTCATTTTAACATAACTTTATGTATGGGTTCCAAAGAAAGAGTATGGAGTCCGTACACTGCTGATAAGTGCTTCTGTGTAGTAATTTTAGTATTCAGTAGGAGTCTCAGCTCCCAGACTCCCATGGATCAAAACTTCTGACATGTCACTATAACATGTCAGAAGTTTGTAAAAAGTTTAGTTACATTTTAACATAGCCTTTGGGTATGTTTAGACAGCGGAATGCAATGCAGAATTTCCTTCATTCCACCTCTTAAAACCATGGCAAAAATCCACAGCTGTGTAGCTGTGATTTTCTGCAGTGACTATGCAGATATTCAGCTGCGGATAGATTTAGCCCTTTTCAATGGGCATATCCGCATTCCTAACACTGATTTGCTGTCAAGCAGTGAAATGTCACTTTTTTCCACACACAGATTTGAAATCTGCATGTGGAAAAAATTCATGCTGGATAAACTGCAATGTGGATTCCCATGTAATGGGATGCAGATTTGCTACAGAATTCACACAGATTCCGCGTCAAATTCTGCAGCAAAACTCTATCGTGTGAACACACCCCTATAAGCTCTGTATACAGAGTTTACTGGTCCTGCCATGATCTGTACACTGCCATGCTGTGAATCCGCCAACTTGGTCTATGTGAAAAACCGTTCACGCATATAGCTACTTAGGCTACAACAGGGCCACATGCTGTCCATGGAATTACAGGGTCAGCACATGGATCCACAATATGTGCACTGGAGGCCTAAGGGTACTTTTCTGTTTGAAGCCTTGTTTTTTACAGGACAAGTTATATATTTTTAGGGTTCATTTTTTGGTAAATATATGGTAGGATCTCCAAACCTGGACAAACAAAGATGGCTACATCAACTTCTCTGACTATCTGATACACACTGTATATTAGTATGCATCTTTAGTCTATAGATCAACTAAGGATAGGTCATCTTTAGTTGATTGAGGGGGTCTGCAGCTCAGGATCCTTGACGATTATCTGCTTGCTGGGACATCATCAGTGCGGATAGTGATGGAAGCAGATAGTACTGTCAACATTTCATCATCTCAGGTTGGGGGCAGTGTCACACTTCTGGGGGTGTCCCACCATGCAGGAGAATTAAGAGAAGAAGCACATGTTGCAAGTTGTAACATTCTTTACTTGTGGTAGAATAGTGATACAGTCACTTTACGTTGCATCCAGGAATTAACACTAAATAAGGCTACTTTAAGCAGTAGACAGCAATCAATGGTGCAGGCAGTACAGGTGGAATATAGTACAGTCAATTTAAATGGCTTATAGATTGCAGAACGTTGTACCACAGTTTTGAATACTCTGACAATTTGATGCACAACATTCAGCAATACAAACCTGGAAATTCTTGTGAAGAAGTGACTGTTGTAAAAATGGGTAGAGCGAACACACCCGAGTAATGTTGTAAAATTTCCTCGCCTACGTGATGACAGCAGGACTAGGAGAACAAGAATGTAGATTGCTTTAGCAGAGAAAGTACAGAGGTACTGCCCAACCAGACGAAGCAGGTGTAGTAGAACACAGAGTAAAATGGCAAAACCTTCTAGGATGATGAAATGGAAACGGCAAATCAAAAGGATTATGATCACTTGTTATAATGGAGTCAGCAATAAAATACATTTTGAGGTACAAGACCTCTTCATCAGTAACACTTTACAGAATAGCTATAGCGGGCATAGCTGTCCTGGAGTAATAGAGAGGCGCACCAGTGATGAGGGAGCTGTGAGCAGCAAAAAGGAAAGTTGGTCTATAGCTGAAAACACAGTGCTGTAGGTGCAAATACGCTTGGCAGTACGACGCGTAACTGCGCCTGAACGAAGGAGATTTCTTCTCCATCGCCGGCAGTTCAAACTCTAGAATTTAGCGATCAACAACTCGTGCGCGAAAATTGCATGATGTCAGTGCATGTAGATAGAATGAGAATCGCTCAAAAGACGGCTTTGCACGATTTTTGAGCGATTCTTGTTGTGTCTAAAAGGGCCTTAAGCTCTTAATGTGTCCTCTGATTCATCCATCAGTGAAGAACATGAAAACAATTGGATTAAGCACCAAATTACACAATGTCAACACAGGCCACAACAGAGACTACTACACACCCCTAACTGCCTGATTGCAAACTATCAGTCTTTGCAATAACCATCAGTTGATTTGCATTAGGGCTCCTGCCCACAGCCGGATATTTGCTGCGGAATCCGCAGCGGGCTTCCACACCGTGGATCTGCAGCAAATAGCGCCCATAGCATGCTATGGGAAATTGATTCTTCCTACAGACTTGCGGAAACCATTTGCAGTTTCCACAAGTGGAGGAAGAATTGCAGCATGCTCCATTCCCGCGGTCGGCTTCCATTGACGTCAATGGAAGCTATCCGACCTGTGTCCTGTACTGCGCATGTGCTATGGCGATCCGCTGGGTCCATTCATAGTGAAGATTACCTGGCAACAGACCAGGCACATGCAGACGCTACTGCTGTCTCTGCAGTGCGCAGCAAAAGAAGAAAACAACTAAAAATGAAAGGCAAAATTCTTATGTTCATTTTGCCTTTCAAAAAAACGCAATAAAAGGGATTAAAAAAGCAGTATTGGTACCAATAAAAACTACCTGCAAAAAACAAACCCTCACAGAGCTCTGTCCATGGGGGGAAAAAAAGTTTTGGGACTGTCAGGGTACTGGGGTTCAGGTACTGGAAGTCCCTAAAAGCTACCCGCAACCCCTGTCCCTACCTACTTGCCCCCCTGGCCTAGGCCGCAGGGCGACAACTGGGCGACGGTCCCTATACTCACTAGGGAAGCGGTGGCAGGGGGTCAGACTTACAAACAAATACCGAGACAAACAGACACAGAGGCAAGTCAGGAAGTCCGGGTCGGCAACACGAGAATACGTGGTACCAGGGATCAGGCGAAGTCAAAGTCAGGTTCGAAAGCAGAGGGCCACAACGGGAAATCAGATGATAATACCACGGGTGTAGCCTGGAGAGAAACAGGCACGTTTAAATGCTGTCAGAACTCCCGCCCCAGCAGCTGATTGGGGCGGGGAGCCTGCCAGCAGCCAGACCCAGGCAAAAGGCAGCGAGTGCAGATCCCAGACCTCCAGCAGCAAGTGCAGATGCTGCTGGTCAGGATGTCATGGCAAAGTGGACTGCATCGCCGCATCTCCAGCAACTGACCACCCAGGCGCCGCCCCCTGAGCACAGGAGCACGCGCCCGGAGCCAGTGTCCGGGATCCCGACAGCCCGGGGAGATCACCAAGACCGGAGCTCCCCTGCGCCACACCCGATCAGCTCGGGTGATAGGACCGGTGGTGCGGACGCGGAGCCCCCGAGAGCTGCCGGTCCTAACAGGGACTTTGAATGCAATAATGTAAGAAAAAATGATTTCCAAAAAAAATGGGTTATATTATGTATCATGGTAATCTTAACAGCCCACAGAAAAAGTATTATGTCATTTAGGCCTCCCTCACACGGACATTTTTGTACAGCGTTTAGCACTGCCTTTCAGCTCTGCGCTAAATGCTGTACAGCGCTCCCATTCATTACAATGGGGCTGCTCACACAAGCATCAAAATGCAGCTTCCTCACACTGGGCTTTAACAGCGATGCATTTTCCATCGTTGGCCATTTTCAGCCCTGCGTCGCCATTGAAATGAATGAGCTGAGCAGTGGTTTCAGTGCTGCCAAAAATGTGGCACAACTTGGTACCACATTTTTGACAGCGCTAAGTGCAAGCGCTAGCTACACTACCTAAAAAGAAAAGCAATACTTACCTAGCAAGCGCCGTCCGGGTTCCTGACGGTTCTCTCTCCGGAGCTCTGGATGGAGTCTTCAAACCTTGTCACTAGCAAAAGATGCTCTGTTGGTGATGACTAGTGCCCGAAGGCCTGCCTGGAGCTCTGGAAAGCAGCAGAGGGACCCGGATGGCACCAGCTAGGTGAATATTGATTTTTTTCTTCAGCTTACCTGGCTGCTTATTCAGCTATGCTGAAAACGCAGCCAAAATGTTGTCAAAAATGCATGACAACACTGCTGAATCCGCAGTATACGCAGCGCTGAAGAACGCTGCGTTTCTGGAAACGCCTGTGTGAGGGAGGCCTTATGCTGCATGATTAACTCTGTAAAAAAAAAAACAATGTCGGAATTGATGTTTTCTCTTCCTGCCCTCCAAAACAAAAATTATAAAAGTTTTGCAATGCATTATATATACCCCAAAAATGATACCAATAAAAACTACAGTTTTCTATGCAAATAATAAGCCCTCGAACAGCCCTGTCGACAAGAAAAAAGTTATGGCCCGCCGAAAAGTGGAAATAGAAATCCCCCCAAAATCTTTGCGTCCTTATGGCTGTGTCCCCAATGGGTTAAAAAAAAAAACAAGAGAAGAAGTGACTAGGCATTGCCTTGGCATTTCTTCTGCTCCACTGATTATAGAAAAACAATAACACACAAACCTCTTACTACGTGCACAATTATTCCACTCCCAACATAAATTAGGTTTAATTGCCAAATTTACAAACGTTAAACTGTTTGCTAAAAAAACACAAAACCAACTTAAATCGCTAAACACAACTAATATAACAAGTGGTTTCTCCAAATTCAACACAAAATGCCACTTTAATGACTACTGCAGTCTCAGAATTATTTAACCCCTCCACAACAAGCATCTTTAGTAGTTAGTAGAGCACCTTTTTGCTGCAAACGTGATGCACAGCCTGACACCAGCGGTTCTAGTGTAGTATATCTCCACCGGAAGTATGGGTTGGCTGCGCTCACCTACAGGTAATGCCCAGGTCACGCCCAGGTGACACCCAAAGCTCCCATGCTACAGATTGACTCCTGCACACACACTTTCACAGATTCCCGAGGTCCGAGCTGAGCTGCTGAGCGATCAGCCGTGAGGCTACAACCACACCCACACGAGCTCGAGCTGACGAGCGATCAGCCCGAGGCTATAGTCACAGCCACCTCTGAGCTCTCGGATGGCTAGCTTACGTTTCCTTCGCTGCCAAAACTGCGCCTGCGCATTCAATTGTTCCGAGAAGGCATTAGCCACTCGGGAGCATGGGTCGGGAACTCGATGGTGGGCATGGTGGCCGCTTGGGAGTTCAGCTTGGAGCTCAGGCCGCTCGAAAGCTCAGAGGATGACGTGGCTGTAGCCACGGGCCTGATCGCTCAACAGCTCAGCTCGGACCTCAGGAATCTGTGAAGGTGTGTGTGCAGAGGCCAATGGGGAGCTTTTGCCAGCTTTGGGCATCATCTAGGCATTGCCTGTAGCTGAGCCCGGCCAACCCATACTTCCAGTGGAGACATACTACACTAGTAGTGACACCAGCTTCTAACAGCGTTCCCCATAAATTTTAGACCATTACTTATGGACAATGGCCTCCAGTTCACTAATATTCCTTTGTTTGCATGCTTTTCTGGGTTTAAGTCAGGCAACTGTAATGGCCACTCTAGGATTTTCTAGGACTTATTCTGAAACTAAGCTTTTGTGGTTTTTGAGATATGGTTGGGATGATTTTTCTGTTGGATGGTTGAATGATGCCCTAGATTCAAAGAAGGCATGACGTTTCCTCCTAGGATTTCCTGATATTTAATTGAATCCATATTGCTCTGCACACATTGCCAGAGGAAGCAACATAGCCCCAGAGTATCACCGAGTCATCACCATGCTTCACTGTAGGCAGGAGGTTCTTTTCAGTGTATGCTTTACTCCTCTTCCTCCTCCAGACATACTGCTGATTCTTAAGTCCCAAAAGTTCCAGTTTTATTTTATTGCTCTACAGAACAGATTCCCAATCGTCTGTGGCTCATTTATATGGTTTTCAGCATATTAGAGTCAACTTTTCTTGTGCTTTTGAGCCAACAGAGGTGTACATCTTAAAGTTCTGGCATGAAGACCTTCAGTGTTTAATATGCACCTTAATGTTCAAATGTTAAAATTGGTCACCTTAGTGCCTGCTACCACCATATCTCGCTGCTTTCTTTTGCAGTCACTCAAAGATTTTGACCACTTGCTTTCTCAGGAATCTGGTGATAGCTTTCACTTTCTGCCACTTCTAAGTAGTTTAGTCAGTGTTCCTTTAACTTTGAGCATGCAAACTATGCTTTCAACTGTATCTTAGAAACATTCATTTTGTATGGGAATGTCTATTCGCTTAACTTTTGGACCACTCTCTTGATTAAGTCATATTTCTAACATGCAATCAAACATCACAGTCAACAAAGGCCTTGCCAGTCCAGGTTTGTGATGTGTTATATCTCAAGCACACTTGATGCCACTAATGAAGCTCCTGATTTGCTACATCAGATGTGTAGGAGACAACATCTAATCTGCAAATATATGCTATCTTGATGAATTCTATTCATGGGTTGGATAATTCTTAGATTGCAGTTGTCATTAAAAGAGGTATCTTCTTTTAAAATACTTGTTATATTTGTTGTGTTGAATTACTTTACATTGTTTTTGATTGGTTTTTTTTTCTTCAAACAATTGAAAGTTTGTAAATATGGCAAATAAACCTGATTTGTAATGGGGGTTAAATAATTCTGATTGCAACTGAATGTATGCCTTATAAAGCTTAAAAAACATGTGGAAAGAGTCTGAAAATTAGTATCTTGATGAACCAGATTCCATATTTTATACCATTATGAATACATTTGTAACACTCATTATCTTATTATATTGCAATGACTACTGTGTAATTTGTTTTTAATAATAATTATTGCTCCTATTTTTAAACATTCTGGTTCTGAGAAATCCTGCTTCTAAACCAATAAATACCTTCATAAATGTAGCGTGAATAAAAATGTGTATCAGGGATTCTACAGTGAATACTTGAAATGTTTCTGTAATATTTAGTCCTGGTGACTCAGTATATAGCAGTACACTCGATTTTTCTTTAAAATCGATTTCATTTCACTTTAAATCATTTTATGTCATTATTATCTTACTATTTTTGTAATATCAGCTGTTGTCACAGTTTTCCACAATTGCAAACATAGTTGTAAATATAAAAGCATCTGTGTCTGTTTCAGGCCGGTTTACCCTGATCGGATTTGAATTGCAGATTCCAGGATCGGTGTCCGCACGGACGACTCGCGGTAAAAGTGGAATTAAAAGGAATGCATTTTCGAATATTCCTTCACTCTCATGGATATGAATCGTATATTCCGCAAGCAGAGGAAAAATTGCAGCATGCTCTGTTTTGCTGCAGATTCCGTGCAGAGGTGAAAAGTGCAGCAAAATAACTAAAAAAATGCTCAATGTGTACGGAGAAAAGATAGCAATCCTGACCCATGTCACAGGCCTCTCGCTAGACAAGCCAGAAACCTACTACACACTGATAAGGGGTAAACACCCCAAAACGGCTGTCTGTGTGTGGAGTCTGGCTTGGCTTTCAATTCCCAGTCATTGTTACAAGGCTTGTATAAAGAGTCTAACATTGACTTGCAGGGAGCTGCCTTCCAATAAGTGGCACTGCAGAGGTATTGTTCCATCTCCCTTATTTGTATATTACCCAGAGGAGCATGAATGGCCTTATAAGTCTCCTTACTCCCCTTCTAGGTACTCTCCCGAAGGAGAAAATATAGCATTTCTGAATACACCCATTCATGCTTTTTACTAAATCTTTGCATTCCTTAACCCCTTAACGACGGCCCCATCGGGAAACTACGTCCTCAGAAAGTGGGCCTTAATCCTAGAGGACGTAGTTTTATGCATCCTCTTTGGATTGATGCCCACTGGCCTGAGGACGTGACAGCTCCATGCTGTCGGTGCCCGCAGGTAGCCGACAGCATGGAGCTGTCATCCCAGGATGCGGGCAGTCCCCCCCGGCATTGCGATCGGCGCTATAAAATGAATAGCGCCGATCGCAAAAAAGTAAATAAAACAGTGTAAAAAAGTAGTAATTCAGCTGCTATGATGGATCGGATCCATCACGGCAGCTGAAAATACTCACACGGCTTGTCGGCGGTGTCCCCCGGAGATCTGGTCCTCCCGGACCCGCCGGCGGCCTTCTGCGCATGCGCGCCTGACGATGACGTCACGCGCACGCGCAGAAGCCCGGGTGTCCCCGGCAAATTTAAAATCTCCTGGTTCCCGGCTCCTGAAGGTAGCCGGGAACCAGGAGGTGTTACCGGGGACCACTGTGAGCGGTCCCCGGGCCCGCGATCACCGCTATCCATTGCGATAGCGGTGATCGCGAAAAAGTTTAAAAAGTAAAACAAAAGTAAAGTTTCACCTCCCCTCATGGATCGGATCCATGAGGGGAGGTGAAGATACTTACCCCCGGTCCTCTGCGATGTCCCGATGTCCCGGGACCCGAAATCCCCGTCTGCGCATGCGCGCCCGATGATTGACATCGGGCGCGTGCACAGAGGGGCTCGAGCCCCGGGAAATTCAAAATTGCTCTGCTCCTGGCTGTCATGTGTAGCCAAGAGCAGAGGGATGTATGTCACTGGGGACATGATCACTGTCATCCAATGGATGACAGTGATCATGTAAAGTAAAAAAAAAAAGTGCAAAAAGTAAAAAAAAATAAATAAAAAAAGGGGTAAAAGGTAAAAAAAAAAAGTGCAAAAAGTAAAAAAAAAGTTTTAAAAAGTTAAAAAAAGCTTGCGTTTCATCTCCCCCCACGGATCATATCCGTGAGGGAGGATGAAATGACGTACCTAAGGCCTGCGGATTTATCCGCGGACCTCAACCCAGCTTCTGCGCACGCGCCCGTCACCAATGTGGCAGGCGCATGCGCAAAAGCCGTGGTTTTTTAAAATCTCCCTGCTCCTGGCTACAAAACTTAGCCGAGAGCCTGGAGATTTCACGGAGGGCCGCGGTGAGCGGTTCCTGATCACGTGTTCGCCGTTATCCAAAGAATAATGGCGATCACGTAAAAGTTAAAAAAAGGGGAAGCTTCATCTCCCCTCACTGATGCGATCGGTGAGAGGAGATAAAATTTTTTACCGGAGGCCTCCATATTTGCACCCCGACGCAATCTTCTTCCGTGAACTTTCCCGTATTCTACGCATGCGACCGCTGGCAAAACACCGGACACATGCGCAGGAGTCGGGTAGCCCAGGAAACTTAATATCTCCTTGCTCTCGGCGACCAACGGTCACAGAGAGCCTGGAGCAGTGACGGGTGGCCTCGTTGAGCGGTCCCCGGTCACGTGAAAAAATGGTAGCGATCTACCTTTGGTCGGTCTCACATGACCGGATAGGAATTACGGATTCCGCATGCGTCTGATCCGCGGTAATACGCAGATCAATCGCATTGGATTACACAATTCCGCTCACATTAGCGGGTTGGAATTGCGTAATCCACTCGCAGAAAAGAGAACGCAGCAGGTTCTATCTTACCGCGGATATCCGCAACATAGAGCCCAATGTGCTCCATGGTCATGGATATACCCGCAGCCCATACGCAACTACGTTGTATACGGGCTGCGGGTACCCGCGTCATCACTAAGCGACGGTGCGGGAAATACAAACAACAAAAAAAAAAGTGTACTGCGCATGACCGCCCGTGTAAGTACGCAGTTATGCGCAGTACATTACGCGGCCGTACGCAGGGTCACAGCCGGGCTCACAGCCGGATTCCACCTACGGCTGTGTGAGCCCGGTGTTATTCAGACCGCTACCTGTAATACGCAATTTACAAGAAGCCCCGGGAACGCTCGCCTTCCTGCAGTTCCAGGAGCAGCTTGTTGAGCGCCTTCTTTGTGAGACCGCCGCACCTCATCAAGCTTACGGAGACTCACAGAGCGCCACTTTTTACACCCCATCCCCACCACTGAGGTCAAAAAAATGACTCCCAAAAAGCATGAGAGGAGGGGGGATACCCGATTTTATTGCCCCATGTGCCCATCCCAACCAGCCTCCATAATTACCCGTCTTTGGAAATACTACACAGTTCACATTATTACTTTTATCTAAGATTTGGGGAACGCCGAGAAGGGCGTGGAGGGGGGGGGGGGGGATTTTAGGGAGTCAATTTTTATTCCGTACAAATGAGCAATGGGGCCTGGAATTTATTCAGTTATGCCCTGAAATCCAATGGGTGTTCCCTCCATTACAGGCCTTGCCATGTTTCCTGTAAGTAGATTAGGGCCACAATGGGTATGTTTTTGAACACGGGACAAACGGGGGTATCCATTTGGGGGTGAACGTCTTCATTCCTATGTAAACTGTACAAAAAAAAATTTTTTAAATTGACAAAATTGCCAAAAAAATGAAAATTGTAATTTTTTTTCTTCTGCTTTGCTGACATTTATTCAAATACTGTGTTGTCAAAATACGCAGTACACCCCTAGATGAATTCGTTAAGGGGTCTAGTTTTTAAAATGGGGATATTTGTGGGGGTCTTTATAGTTTTGGACGCTCAATGACTCTATAAGTGGGCAATGGGGCCTGGAATTTATTCCGTTGTACCCTAAAATCCAACGGGTGCTCCTTCCATTATAGGCCTAGCCATGCGTCCTTTAAGTAGATTAGGGCCACAAGGGGTATGGTTCTGAACACGGGACAAACAGGGGTATCCATTTTGGGGTGAAAGTCTTCATCCCTATGTGTGCTGTACAAAAAAGACAGTTTTTAAATTGATACAACTGCCAAAAAAATGAAAATTGTAATTTTTTTCCTACTGCTTTGCTTAGATTTATTCAAAAATTGTAGGGTAAAAATACACAGTACACCCCTAGATAAATTCGTTGGGGGGTCTAGTTTTCAAAATGGGATCATTTGTGGGGGTTCTCTGTCATTTTGGCCGCTCAAGGGCTCTACAAATGAGCAATGGGGTCTAAATCACGTTCATGCTAAATTTCTGTTCTGAAAGCCACCGACTACTCCTTTCATTTTGGGCCCCGTTGTGCATCCAGACAAAAGATTAGGGCCACAATGGGTATGTCTCTGAACACGGGACAAACAGGGGTATCCACTTTGGGGTGCAAGTCTTCATTCATGTGTGTGCTGTACCAAAAAAGCAGTTTTTAAAACGACAGAATTGCCAAAAAAACGAAAATCACAATTTTTTCCTTTTGCTTTGCTTCAATTCATTCAAAAACTGTGGGCTCAAAATGGGCAGTACACCCCTAGATAAATTCATTAAGGGGTCTAGTTTTCAAAATGGGGTCACTTGTGGGGGTTCTCTTTGATTTTGGCCGCTCAAGAGCTCTACAAAAGTGCTATGGGCCTAAAACTCCTTCAAGGAAAATCTATGTTCTTAAAGCCACCGACTACTCCTTTCGTTTTGGGCCCCATTGTGCATCCAGACATAAGATTAGGGCCACAATGGGTATGTCTCTGAACACGGGAGAAACAGGGGTATCCATTTTGGGATGAAAGGCTTCATTCATGCGTGTGCTGTACAAAAAAAGCTGTTTTTAAAATGACAGAATTGACAAAAAAATGAAAATCACAATTTTTTCCTTTTGCTTGGCTTGAATTCATTCAAAAACTGTGGGGTCAAAATGGTCAGTACACCCCTAGATAAATTCGTTAAGGGGTCTAGTTTTCAAAATGGGGTCACTTGTGGGGGTTCTCTTTGGTTTTGGCCACTCAAGAGCTCTACAAAAGTGCTATGGGGCCTAAAACGCCTTCAAGCAAAATTTATGTTCTGAAAGACACCGACTACTCCTTTCATTTTGGCTCCCGTTATGCATCCAGACATAAGATTAGGGCCACAATGGGTATGTTTCTGAACACGGGAGAAACAGGGGTATCCATTTTGGTGTGTAAATCCTCATTTTCATGGGCTCTATAGGAAAAAAATATGTCTTTAAAATGACATATTTGCAACAATATGAAATTTTATTTTTTGTCCCCTAAATTTAACTAATTCCTGAAAAGAACTGGTGGGGTCAAAATACTCATGACACCCCTCAGTGAATACATTAAGGGGTGTAGTTTTTAAAATGGGGTCATTTGTGGGTGTATCTATTATTCTGACACTTATGAGCCTCTGCAAACTTGGCTTGGTGCAGGAAAACAAAGTGCTCCTCAAAATGCTGAAAAGTAATGTTAAATTTGTACGTCCTCTAAATGGTTAAAAAAAACACAAAAGTTTTTCAAGTGTGCATTCAGAATAAAGTAAACAGATGGAAATACATATCTTATCAAAAATTTGTACAGTATGTTTGGACATATTTGAGATATTACGGTTGAAAATGTGAAAAAATGACAATTTTTTCAAAATTTTTCCAATATTGGTACTTTTAATAAATATACACAAATTATATCGGTCTCTTTTTACAATCTAAATGAAGTACAACATGTGGCGAAAAAACAATGTCAGAATCACTGGGATATGTAAAGCCTTTACGGAGTTATGCCACGTTGAACGACGCATGTCAGATTTCCAAAATTTGGCTCCGTCACTAAGGCGCAAACAGGCTTCGTCATTAAGGGGTTAAATCCTATTTCTTTCTAGTATCCTTAGAGCACATTTGACTGGTTCAGACTTGTGCAATGATTCACGATCTGTTAATTTTTGCTTTCAGACATTGCTTAAATTAAGCTGTAGATAAGAAAAAATACAACACCCTAATCTACACAGCCCAAGTTCATGATTATGGCTGATCAGATTATAGAAAATAGAGAATTTTAGGGCAAAGCTGTGCATACAGACGCCATACAGCAGTCAATGGAGAACATACAAGTCCTCATTATAAAGCTGCTTGACATCTTATGCTGACGTACAGGTTCTTTTAAGTGTCAAGATATGGTTGTAGGAGCGTCCCAGGAGTCAATGATTCGGCTGGCATATTCTCCTACTGCGCGCGATCTCATCACCACGCAAAAATAGCAGCGGCCATCTTTCTTGAACTAACTCTGATGGCGTGCTCATCACGCATGCGTGGGATTTGTCGAGCCAAGCAAGGTGGAGTATTTATCTAGCCTTTCAATATTTTATCAACTTTTGCACATGCGTGAACATTTAACATTGCGCGATATCCAAATTGTACAGACAGAACACCATAGTCATGGTAACATGTTGCAAACCCTTTGCACATGCGTAGGTATTCAGCATCTCGCAATGCTTAAGTAATGTAATCAAAAGCGCTGTGGTCATAGCAACATGCTGCAGACTGCCGTTCATGCGCCAACCTATAGCAAAGTAAGGAAAGGTGTTTTTTAACTAATGGGGGTGTAATGAATAGAAGTCTTTTGTATATAAACATGAGCAATGACTGTATATCGTAAACCAGCTTGAGGAAGACCCAGAAGGTGGGTCAAAACATCGCTGCTTTGACCATGAAAGAATAAATTTACCATTTTGGGATAATTCTGGTTTCACGGATTCTTTTGTTACACCTCTGATGCTACTTCTCCATTTGCATATATTTGACAATGCTGGGTTTGGGGTCTGATCCCATTTAAAGCGTGCATTATCTTCGCTCCGCCTGTATTTGGGAAGCTGGTGAGTGCATGTGACTGCCTTTTGTTTATATTGATGCTTGTAGGAGAGAATAAACATAGTAACATAATATGTTAGGCTGAATGAAGACAGCGACCATCTAGTTCAGCCTTTTATAACCCCCTTGTTGATCCAGAGGAAGGCAAAAAACCCAGAGAGGCAGAAGCCAATTTGCCCATTCAGGGGAAAAAAATGCCTTCCCAACTCCATCATGGCAGTCAGAAAAATCCTTGGATCAACTTTTGATAGTTCCTACCTGAATGCAAGACCCGGATCAACAACCCGCTAGTCATCTAATGTCTATATTCTATAATATCATAGTGTTCTAGAAAGACATCTAGTCCCCTCTTAAACTCCCCTATGGATTTTGCCATCACCACATCCTCAGGCAGAGAGTTGCACAGTCTCACTGCTCTTACAGTGAAGAACCCCCTTCTGTGTTGGTGATGAAACCTTCATTCTTCTGATCAATGTTGTTGAGTTCCACACACTTTGCAGACTAGAGGGAGGTCAACCAATCTTTAGAGATAACTCATCTCCACTGAAGTATTTAGTAAAAACTAATTAGTAGATTACTGTGAGTCACACAGGTACAACTGGTACAAACACATTCCCTTATTTACTTTTATGACGTAATTTTAATTACCCCGTGATTCCCTGAGGGAAGAAACTTGAGCTGAATACGAAACAATTAATATTTTATTTGTTTTTGGGAGTTTATATCAACTGAGAATTGCAACAATATTTCATTCAACTGAGGAAAAGTTACAAGTGACGGACCGGAGCATTTCTAAACGAGAAAGAAGTAATCTTGTAGAGCAGCAATGTGGTACCTTGCGATACTTGTAGCTTTTGGTGTCTCCACTGTAACTGGCCAGGGTAAGTTCATTTTAGATTTCTTTTTGCCTGGTTCTACCTACATTTATTATTTAAGTTGATATATGTTGTAATGTACTTGTTCTGTAGTTGTACATGTTAGACCTACAACCTCCTTCTCCACCATAGTTAGAACACAATAATTACATATTTGTTGTTGGTATGTTAGATTTAGGAGTGGTAGAAAACACAATATATCTAATATGGCAGAGTACAGTTAATCTGTGAAATGTATTCATGGATAATAATTCTTCATGCTGTAGGCCTTCCATTTAAAATAATGCTAGAATCATATGTCAAACAACTTCAGTCATATCCTAATGAAAATATTTTTCTTTGGGCATGAAACAATGTGGGCATTAATACAATAAAATGTTTGCAAAATCTACATGAATATACAGTATGTTATATAGTAAAACCAAATGGTGAAATTTAGAGTAGTGATTTGTTGGAACAAATGTCCATCTACTCATTTACTAGATAAGAGAATAAGGCTCATGCACATAGCTATTCTGAACCTGTAGGCATCCCTTGTGCCAGTATATGATGCCTCCAAGAGACTATATATTCTCTTTGAAAAGCTTATATTATAATATGCCAAAAAAACACTAGGTTTTGTCTGGTTGGAAAAGCCATTTTTATATACTCCTTTAGCAGACGTATAACATGAAGCTCCTGGGTCCCAATGCAAAACCTGGAATGGGGCCCCCAACTATAATGCTTTATTTATAGTACTGGGCTCCCTATATTTTGAAGAGAGGCCTTATGGGCCCCCTAAGGCTCCTGGATCCAGGTGCAACTGTAACCCCTGCCTCCCCTATAGTTACGCCAGTGTCCTTTAGGGAATTAATAGAGTAAATAGAGGAAACTCAGCTGTTCAGGACCACCATCTATTAGCCAGAGTGGAGAGCAGTTACAAAAAGTGTCTTTCACTAGAGGACCTAAGCTGTTAAGTTTTACATAGACAGCCCATTGATTTCATTGTGACCTGCTTCATTTGCTTTATGATGGCGTTTCAGGGAAACAGAATACTTTCTGCCAGGTACCCCCATAGTTTACACCTGGTTGCTGGGAGTCCAAGCATCTACTCTATATGAATTGTGATAAGTTTATCAACAGCAGGAGGGACTTTGAACATAAAGGGTCAAGAACAGTGGAAAACCTCCTTCCTCCAAAAGTACTCCCAGGTCTTTTTTAGTATTCCTAGATAAGGACTGGTGAGCAGTAATGTCTCCTTGCAACTCAGTTTCTTTATTGGTTTTGAGGGTTTTTTTCAGTTCACTGCTTCAGTTGTTGTTTGCTAAAATGTGGCTTTTATTAGGTTTTTGTAATGCTTGTACCCTTAAAATGTCTTTTTCATGAATGTATTCTGGGATTTAGGCAATGTCTTTGTTCTTGTCTTCATTCCATTGCCAGCATTGGAAACTACAATGTAAGTTTGTTTGTTATAGGTGAAAATCTGTGGTTTTCATAAGTTTTCTTTCCATACATACTGCTCGTGATATAAGAAATACATCAGTATCGTGAACAACGGTTCCTGATGTTCAATCTTAGTGACCAGGCTACTATGATAGATATATTACACAGTATGAGCATTTAGTGCTCAGTTCAACTAACTTATTAGCCTTATTAAAGGGAACCTGTCACTAATTCATGTTGCAACGGGCAGCATGAAAGACCAATAACCTAATTCAATACAAAGAACTACATTTTACTTTGAAATGCTATTGCATTTGATAGAAAACATAAAGGACATTTACTTGGGGCTTTATGCTGGTATTGGCATAGAAAAGTTGTGAATTTTGGTGCGGTCACCGTGTGCACAAAAATGTTGAGACTTTTCTGCTTTCTATGCTTTCTACTTCCATGAAAAGTGGGCTGGGCTTGTTGGGAGGGGGCATGGCAACCTAGATTGACAGAATTATGTATATTTTATGCCAGAAACTGACGTAAATTATATAAAAAATCTACACCAGCTCCTAGCTAGCTTAGATTTCTGTCTCTGTGCACAGAGGAGTGGACACGGCTGTAATATATGAAGAGGCAAGTGCCTCTTCATATAACAAGTACATCATGCATGAGTGGAAATTATACTCCAAGTAAATTTCCTTCATAGTTATACAAAAAAAGCATGAATTTGGGAAAGTGTCTGCCAGGAGACTCCACTCTAGCTTCTTCCCACCTGGCTTAACTTAATTGACAGGTCTCTCACTGTGTCTAAATAAGGTCAGACCTGTCAATCAATTCGAGCTGGACAGGAAGAAGCTGGAGGGGAGCCACCCAATGGACACTCTTCTCTGACTCTGATTTCAATGGGTTTGCTCTCGTAAGTGTGTGTTACACGCACGAAAAAAGTAGAAGTCTATGGGAGGTGTGCAAAAATGCAAGGTGAAGAGTGTGACATTGCGCGAAATAGAAAAGAACACATCTGGAGTTCAGTAGGTTTAAATAGACGATAAATCCACTGAATGGGTGTGTCTAATGCATGTATGAACTGGACTTGCTTGTGCAAAAAGAACAGTACTATGTGCAGATACATGCCTTAATCTATCTCTTCAAACCTCGATCATGCTCAAATACACTGTGCTGCAGTGAGTGTTTTTATGTATAGGCTCATGTGAAGCCACCCTAAGCTGCGTTTTCTGCCACGTATCTGCACTAGAGATGAGCGAACCTACTCGTTTCGAGTAATTACTCGATCGAGCACCGCGATTTTCGAGTACTTCCGTACTTCCGTGGCGGAGCGGGGGGTAGCAGCGGTAGAAGCTCTCTCTCCCTCTCCCTCCCACTCCCCGCTGCAACCCCCCACTCACCCACGGCGCCCCCCCAAATCTTTTCGCTCGAGTACGGAAGTACTCGAAAATTGCGGTGCTCGGGCGAAAAAGGGGCGTGGCCGAGTACGCTCGCTCATCTCTAATCTGCACACATATTTAGCTCTTAAGAATGGATAAAATCTGCATGCAAAAATTCCAACATGGATTCCACACAGATCTGCATTAAGAAGTTACACGTCAATACTTTACTTTGTTCTTACGGTACGAATTTGAAGTTCTTGGCAGAACAATTTACATAATGAATATAGCAGCCTAAATTCACATTTAAATGAATTGGACGTGAAAATTTGGCATGGAATCTGTATTAAAATCTGTTGCTTGAACATACCTGTAGGGCTTCTTCACATGAACGCGTTTGCACATGTAAAATTTCCTTGCGCAATACACAGAGAACCCATTCTCATTTTTGCTTTCGCTTTTCTCTTCGCATTTCGGTCCTTGGAAGCACAGAAAGTACATTAAAATGTACATACACAAGCACAATAGCGTGACCTTCACTGCACCAAAATTAGCGCTATCACACGCTTTTTAGTGCTTACACTCAGGTGAAGCTGCCCTTAGATTGATTCACTAAAATGACATACGCACTAAAACTGGCTAGGACAGTATGAACCCTAAATACCACCCTGGTGCACGGCCTGTATGCCAGTTTTCTTCTTCATTTTTTTGTTTTCTACACAAGTAATACCAGATCTGGCGCAGTTAACTTTGGGTCCTTTTACATGGAGGTTGTATTTAATGTGTATAATGCTTGTATATAACATAAAGTGAAATCATTTGTGCACTCACTAATATCTCTCTGTCCTTTAGTTGATAGGTTGGATTGTCGTCTGGTGGGCCTTTCACCATTTCTGTTTCCTGGAGCTCGCACTCTTACTACTGCCTCGTTGTCACAGGAGGAAATCTGTCGTTGTTTTGATAACAGTCTTATCTATCGTCCAACTGATCGTTTTGTGGCGAGAGCAGTTAACACTAGTAAGTGAAGTGAATAAACATTTATACGGAATCAGTATTGAGATGCTTGTAAAATTACACTCAAAACATAACTTTAATTTGTAAATCAGAAGTTAATGTATGATATTATCATTAGAGATGAGCGAGCATACTCGTCCGAGCTTGATACTCGTTCGAGTATTAGGGTGTTCGAGATGCTCGTTACTCATAACGAGTACCACGCGATGTTCGAGTTACTTTCACTTTCTTCCCTGAGAAACTTGCGCGCTTTTCTGGCCAATAGAAAGACAGGGAAGGCATTACAACTTCCCCCTGCAACGTTCAAGCCCTATACCACCCCCCTGCAGTGAGTGGCTGGGGAGATTAGGTGTCACCCGAGTATTGAAATCTGCCCCTCCCGCGGCTCGCTACGGATGCATTCTGACATAGTTCAGGGAAAGTGCTATCGTGTTGGAGCTGCTATAGGGAGAGTGTTAGGAGTATTTTAGGTTTCAAGAACCCCAACAGTACTTCTTAAGGCCATAAATCTTCTCTATATGCGCTCAATGGGGCTGGCGGCAGCAGCGCCGACCCCATTGAGAACATATAGAAGACAAATCCTTCTTCTCTGCCACAGCTGTAACAGCTGTGGCAGAGAAGAGCGATGTTTGCCCATTGAATTCAATGGAGCCAGCAATACAGCAGGTTCCACTGAAAGCAATGGGCTGCCGGCGATCGCAGGATGAATTGTCGGGAAGGGGTTAAATATATAACCCCTTCCCTGTAATTCATCCAGAAATGTGTTACAATAAAAATATATACCGGCGTATAAGGCGACGGGGCGTATAAGACGACCCCCCAACTGTCACCTTATACGCCGGCAATACAGTGGAGCAAAGAATAAAAATCATTACTTACTTCTTCTGATGTTCTGCGGCGCTCCTGCAGGCTGTCACTCCCTCCTGGTGTTCTGCGGTACTCCTGCAGGCTGTTGCTCCCTCCTGGTTCCCGGCAGAGCATTGATTTCTCTACGAAGGGCTTTAAATCCCCGCCTCCAGAAACACACGTGCCTTCAGCCAATCACAGCCAATGACAATGATGTCATTGAATGGCTGTGATTTGCTGTGTTTCTGGAGGCGGGGATTTCAAGCCCTGCCTCCAGAAAGCAATACTCTGCCGTGGACCAGGAGGGAGCAACAGCCTGCAGGAGCGCCGCAGAACGTCAGAAGAAGTAAGTAATGATTTTTATTCTTTGCTCCACTGTATTGCCAGCGTATAAGGTGACAGTTGGAGGGTCGTCTTATACGCCCCGTAGCCTTATACGCCGGTATATATTTTTATTGTAACACATTTCTGGATGAATTGCAGGGAAGGGGTTATATATTTAACCCCTTCCCGACAATTCATCCTGCGATTGCCGGCAGCCCATTGCTTTCAGTGGAACCTGCTGTATTGCTGGCTCCATTGAATTCAATGGGCAAACATCGTTCTTCTCTGCCACAGCTGTTACAGCTATGGCAGAGGAGAACGATCTTTATGCTGACAGTGCGGGGGGGTGGGGGGCACTCTTGCCGCTATTGTGGCTTAATAGTGGGACCTGGGAACTTGAGATGCAGCCCACCATGTAGCCCCTCGCCTGCCCTATCCGTTGCTGTGTCGTTCCCATCACTTTGTAGAATTGCCCAGATTTTCACAAACGAAAACCTTAGCGAGCATCGGCGATATACAAAAATGCTCGGGTCGCCCATTGACTTCAATGGGGTTCGTTACTCGAAACGAACCCTCGAGCATTGCGAAAATTTCGTCCCGAGTAACGAGCACCCGAGCATTTTGGTGCTCGCTCATCTCTAATTATCATCTATCCTATGGTAGCTGATCAAGTATTAGTTGTTTTCTGCTGTTTGTGTTATTACTGCTAAGTATACTGTCAATAAGTTTGTGAACCCATTCCTGACTTTGTTATTGCGGTCTCATAAATTCTTGTTAGGTCCCTGCCCAAGCTAATGAAAGACACCATACTAATACAAGAAACATGCAGCGCAAGTGCTATTATCTATCCAATACATAACCATGTTCTACACTCATTTAGGCCCAATGTCCACGGGTGGATTTGAATTGCGAATGATCCACAATTCAAGCTGCCCATAGGGAAGCATGGGTGTCTGCAGATTTATTTTGTTGACCTTTTAGTCTGCCAACCAAATCGCAGCATGCTCTGTTTCAGTGCAGTCCCTGCACGGATGGTTTCTATTAAAGTTAATAGAAGCCGTCCAATCCGTGGCACATCCGCAATTCAATTGCAGACTGGCCGGGAAATTTGTGGGAAAACGGGAGTTTAGAAAACAAAAAAACCTGTACTGCGTATGTGTGTCAGGTGGCCGGCTGGAACTTCCACACGCATCCACAGTACAGAATATAGAAGACATGAGCAAGACTCTGCTGCAGGCAGGGTCAGATTCCGCTGCGGGCTCCTGCATGCAGAATCCGCTCTGTCCGTGGACATGAGGCCTTATAGTGCAATACCAACAGTTTCTTCCCAGCCAACTGTTTAGATTCAGCTGCAACACCAGGGAGAGAATACATGACTGTCTCTCTCTGGGGTTTATCCTTGCATTTTACGCATAGTCCTGGCAAGAATATGGACATACTTTGGGCTGCTTTCTTCCCATCTCACCAAAGTTGTGCAGCAGGACGTCACATTCAGGGAGGAAGTATTATATGTTCTTGTATCATTTTGTGGGCAAAAGAATGTACTTCTTCCAGCAAGATGGCCAATAGTGATGAGCAAGCGTACTTGCTAAGGCAAATTACTCGAGCGAGTATTGCCATTTTCGTGTACATGCCCGCTCGTGCCAAAAGATTCGGGGGCTGGCGGGGGTAAGCGGTGAGTTGTGGGAATAAGCATGGGGGAGCGGGGGGGGGGGGGGGGGGGGGAGAGAGATCCTCCCCCCTGTTCCTCCCTGCCGGCCCCCGAATCTTTTGGCATGAGCGGGATTGTACTCGAAAATGGCAATACTCGCTCGAGTAATTTGCCTTAGTGGCCAACACATTATACTAAAAGCAGATGTGTCATCCGAATAGACTGCCCTATGTAAGAGCATATTACAAGGACAGGTCCCTTATCATATCATATGTGTTCAAATGACAGAAAAAATATTCTGAGGTTTAGCTAATAGGAGCAATCAAATACAGTGGACATATAGATATGAGGATCCAAAAGGGGAGCTTTCTTTCTGTCCCTGGATGTGTTCATGCATTGCGCCACAGTCAAAAGGGGCAAAGAGGAGTGTTCCCCTCACAGTTATGTGACCGCTATATTCTTTGATCACTCCTTTTAGCCAAACAGCAGCATATTTTACAGTACCATATGGACTCAAAGGAGAGCAAAACTGTCTATTAGGGTTTAAACACATGGGTGCATGCGCTAATATACTCACCGCTATGGAGTGTATTAGTGCGTGCACCATTTTTTTTTTTTGACTATTCAAGCTCTGCGAGTTTAAAAAAAAAAGAGCGAGAAGATGAGTCCTGCCTTATCTTTTTCTGCACTTAGAAAAACTATGTGAGAGAAAAGTAGGGCAAGTCCTGTTTTCTCACGCGTAGTAATCATGCATAAGGATCCTGATAGTGAAAACGCAACTATTGAATCAATGGTTTAACTTTGTGCCATTATGCAACCATGATTTTCACGGCTGTATAACGGGACTAAAACACTCCCATGTGTTTGAGCTCTAAAGTCTATGAATTACATATATGTACAGGTTGCCCCAAACAATACATACACACTTCAATAGTGGTTATCTAAGTCGTCTTTTAAAAATCTGAATTGTATTATGGTAGAAATATGTTGGTGCCTATCAGTCAACCGCATTTTGTGGCAGCCATCTAGGATTCAGACCAGGAACTTCAATAAAAAGGGGGTCATGGAAAACCTGACTTAACAGTAAAAATGTCATCAGAAATTGATTGGTGCAGCCAATTTTCCAGGCATTTAGTTCCTGTGCTCAGGAGTTAGGGCAAGTTACTGTGGTCTGGAGTTACGGAAGCATCGTAGCTCACTGTACTATGCTGGCTGTGTATCTGCTGTTGACTACTACCGGTAATCTAGGTGTTCATGAACCCTGTTTAAGGGAATGTTCACACATCTCGGAAAAAATCAACACCTTTTAGGTAGAAAGTAAGCCTATCCAATTGCTTTTATTCTTAATTGTTTAATTAACTGTCATTTACTTCCTATTAAAGGTGTTAACATCCATTTAACTCCTTGCAGTACTGATGTACTTCAAGGGGTTAAATACAATGGGAGCATACATTGGGAGATATACCTTCTATTGCACTTTCTACTCCAACCCCAATATGGACGGAGCTGCCAACACCCGGCCCACTGCAGTGAGCGCAGGGGCTAAGATCAGCTGATTGCTGGGGGTCCCGAGCGGCAGACCCCCAATGATCAACTACCAATGACATATCCTGAGAATAGGTTGTCATTACTGCAAAGGATTAAAATGGCAGGAAAACTCCTTATTGTATAACAGATCTAGATTTCTTTCTATTTTTCAGATGGTGAAACAGTTGTTTTTAATGGAACTATTGCACAGCTCTGTAATCCTTTATTTCGACAACAAGGATTACGATTTATATTCTCACAAGGATCAACTGATAACAGGTAGATAGTAATAAATAGTCTTTGTACATTTTAAACAATTTCTTTTTTTCAATTTTTCTAATGTAATAGTGAGAATACACGTGTACAATGGATGTGGTGTAATATCATTTAAAGACATTTATGGCATTTTCTTAAATCAATGCCTTCATCTGAAATTCTGTAAATCAAATTAATGCAAGCATTCATGTTCGTAGAACAAAAAAGGGTGCAAGAAACATAATTTTCTGACTTAAAATGGATGCATAAAAGGCTACACTTAGGGTGACTTCACACAAGCATGTTTTTGTGCGTACATAGGTGCATACATAAGTGTGCACCGATGTATGTGCATTGCCTTCAATGGAGCCGTGACTGCTGCCAGTGGCTCCATTGAAAGCAATGATCTGCCGGCACCCTTGAATTGTTTTTCAGGGAAGGGCTTTGAATATAAGCCCTTCCCTGAAAAACAACAATTTTAGTGTAAAAACAACTTACCTGTCCGCCGCTGCCTTGTCCCCGCGGGGATGAAGAACACATCTGCCGCATTGGCTTAGCACTGTGACCAATCAGAGGCAGCTCTCAGCTATTTAATGACAGCTCAGAGCTGCCACTGATTGGTCCCAGCACCCAGCCAATCAGAGGCAGCACTCACTCACCCATTCATGAATTCATGAAATGCCGTCATTCATTCAGTGAGAGCTGCCTGTGATTGGCTGCATTGAAAACAATGCAAGGACCTGCATTCACGTGTGTTTTTGCACGTACATGGGTGCGCACCTATGTACGCGCAAAAACACGCTCATGTGAAGCCACCCTAAGGTCGGTTTCACATGAGTGCTAACATTGTGTGAATTGTGAGACTCATTCTGAATGGAGTCATACACATGAGCGACATTTTCCCTCACAGCCACGATGCAAGGAATAAAATCATGACAAGTCCTATTTTTCACATTCCTTGGAACGCATTGCCCATTGATTTCAATGGGACCTTAAATACATGCTAAATACATGCACTCGCATGCTAAGCAATGTGCATGTGAGTGCGATGCAAGGTTTCCCATTAAAATCAATGGGAAGCACTTCCAATTCCTATATCGCTTTGTGCGAGAGGGTCAGAATTTCACATAAGTGATGTCAGGCTTTTTGCCTGAAAATTGCCTTGCATCATGGGTAAAACGCACATTGACAAGCGTAATACATGACACATGATAATGGCCATGTTTGCCAGCGTAAAAACACCTGGGTGCAGTGGAGACATGTCAGGGACCCAGGGATGTGATTGTTATTCTTATTGGGCTCCCCGCGGACAGCTGGCACTCCTTCAAAGGCGGTGGCAACTCTCTTTAGTGGGCTGTCAGCATGGACCCGGTGAGTAAAATCACATCCTCCAGTCTTTGTCATGTCGCGACAGTAGCTAAACTTATGGTGCTGTGGGGACATGACAGTTGGTATTAGAAAAATTGTTTTTTCTCGTAGTTGTCCGGGCCCCCAGTAGGCCCAATCCCCCAGGCCGCAGGTAGGACTGTTCCCATGTGGGGGCCATGATCTGGGACCCCCAACCCTGAACAGCTATTTGCTAAGGTGGTGAGCTGCAGGAAGCGGACAGCTCCGTTCTCACTGCAGTGGCCCAGCTTGGTATTACAGGTAAAGTTCCTATTCTCTTCAGTGGAAACTTTGCCTCCTTCACACATCAGTACTGTGAGCGAATGCAAGGGCTCGGCAAACAGCTGATCAGCGGGGGAGGAGGGGGGGGCAGGTGGCAAACTCCTGCAGATCTTCTATTGATGACCTATTCTGAGGAAAGACCACCAATAATTTTAAGCTGGACAACCCATTTAATATTGGTCTTTCTTTTTTTAATCTTCTATAGGTTAACAGGATTCGTTATTCGTGATGGCGTAGTTATAGCAGACACCGCAGAATCAGACGTTATCTCCCTTAGGACCTGTGAGTTAAAACAGATATAGTAGAAGTTATTTTAAAGTTGTATACAGTATATAAAAACACTAGTAGTATTTTATAGGTGAAATACTGTCTGCAATTCTGTGATGATCCTCACATGAACAGACAATAAAAATGAAGCACCTCTGTAAATCTTTATTAAAAGTCTCTTATCAGCTTCTATGTTGACCCATGTGTCATCATGGTCACAGACTACAAACAAACCCTAGCATGATCCATTAATCCGCTACTGTACACCAGCCTCCTTTGTTTTTTTCTGCCAAAACCAAGCATACTGGTGGAGATTTACGTTCTGTGCTTAAAGTGTCACCAGGGTGGCAATCACAGCAACTCTGTAGTGATCACTACTGACATCATTAGCAGCTAATCACTGCTAGCTGCTGGGGGACCAATCAGAGGGGTTCTGTCCCAGCAATCTCTGTGAGTGATCACAGCGCAGCCGTCGAGATCGAGCGGTTTACCTTGCAATCTTGCTCTCTAAGCATCGCAGTGTGTTAGCCATGGTTGGAAGAGTGAGATCTGAGGGACTTATGTCAAGAGTTCTGTAAAGAACAAATTAAATTTACATTGATCATCCTAGTTTAGTGTAGTGAGCTGAAGTGCTCCGTCTTGTCAGTGTAATGTTAGGGCTTCTCTAGGCAAACTGTATTTGCGCGCATTTTTTTGCACGCACAGAATTTGCCTGAGCTATACACAGAGAATAGAACGTAAGTGTAAAAAAATAAGGCCTGCTCTATTTTTGTGCACATTTGCGCATCAAGGGCTCCATAATAATCTAGGGGAAGTGCGCAAATTCACACTCAATAAATGCGCACTAAGCTGCATAAAAAAGAACACATCTGAACCTCATTAGACTAAATAGCCTTTTAAATCACGGTGGGGATGTTGTGTGCACATATGAACTGGCCCTGCGTGCACAAAAGGTACAGTACTTTGCACCCGTTCTCGTGCAAATCAAACTCATCAAACCTCATTCACTGCGCAAATACGCTGCCGCCCTTAGTGTGGGGTGTGATCTGACAGTACAGTAGTCGATGTAGTTAGTATAAAGTGTGATCAGTCAGTGTAGTTAGTTCATTGTGTGAACCTATCAGTATATTAGTCAGTGTAGTTAGTTCATTGTATGAACCTATCAGTATATTAGTCAGTGTAGTCAGTGTAGTGTTTTATAAGTCAGTGTAGTGTCAGAATGAAGATTCCGCAAACCTACTAAGGTGCAGGGAACTGCAATGCTGTCTCCTCTTAGGCAAGTCTCACTTTACCGGATAGAAATTGTGGATACCGTGAGCCCGTATTGTGGTAATACGCAGATCAATCAAATGCATTAGATTACGCAGCTCCAATCACATTAGAGGGTCAGAATTGCGCAATCCGCTTGCGGAAAATAGAATGCAGCATGTTCTATTTTACTGTGGATTTAAGGATTTATGGTAAAGAAAAGATACATTGTCTATAGAATGGAAGCATTTTATACTTTAATACATTCTGGCATTATTTATTTAATTTTTTACTGTATTTACTATTCACAGAGCAGGATAAATAAAGCATTAGCTTTATAATACAGGTTGTTACGAACGCAGCCATTATGTATAAATTTTTTTTTTTTTTTTAATAAATTTCGTGTTTTTATAGATAATAAAGTGACATATAAGAAGAAAATAATGATTGTTTTATTTTTTAAACCTTTTTAGCACATTTTATTTCACAGTTTAAGTCCCACCACGTGATTGGTTGACAGCTTGTATAGTACACGGCAATACTTCTGTTCTGCTGTGTACTATACAGTCACACTGACAGTTAAACCTCTGGCAGAGACTAATAGGCTTATAAAAATTGCAGACCTAAAGGCAAGACCTCTGTTTGCCATAGCAACTATCGGCAGCCCACGGTCATATTGCGGGGGGGCCCAGGAAGCCCCCTTGTTCTGTTAATTGCTTAGACACAGCTGTCTGCATTGACTGTGGCATCTAAGTGGTTAAACTGCTGGGATTAGAGATAGCTCTTATCCCGGCAGTTGCACTCGGAATCCAGTAATGTTTATCAGCTGGGTCCCACCACTGATCTACTATGTCCACCGGCATATATTCATCATGGAGTAAAAATTAAATCTCACTCATGATAGATATGCATGTCTTATAGCAGGAAGGGGTTAAAGGTGTATTTTAGTTAAAGCTTATACAGGTTATTCCTTGTTTAAGAAGTTAAAAGTTATGTTTACCTTTATACTGAAGTCTACTTTTGGAGATTCCATCAGAAATTCAGTTAGAGTTGATGTAAGACAATGGGGTCCATTAAGCAGTGGTGGTACCCACCATACAACAGACTTAACACTGCATTGTGGCTTCTATTATAAATGGAAGTCATGAAGAAGATGGAAACAGACTCTGAGGGCTTATTTACACAAGCGTATATCAGCCAGCGTTTTCATGGCCGGCCAATATATGCTTCCATCTAAGCAGTCCCCCCTTCCCTCCCTCTCACCGGCTCTCTGCCTCTCTCTTCACCTCGGAGCGGTTTGCAATGGGAGGGGGTGGAGCTAAGCTCCGCTCTGTCCTGCGCACTCCCATTGCAAACCGCTCAGAGGGGAGGAGAGAAGCAGAGAGCCGATTAGTGGTAGGACAGCGTATATCGGTCGGGCGTGAAAACCTGCTGATATACGCACGTCTGAATAAGCCCTAATAAACAGCTTTCTAACATACAATTCGTATCAATTCCTTTTGGTTTTCCTGCTTTCAATAGAAACTTTCATTCTTTACTTAAAGATGGTAGAAATCTGTACTTTTCATGTGATGATCTCACATCAAATGGAACTCCATTATAGTCAACGAGAGACCGTTCAGCGCCACTCCGTTCCATCATAAGACAGAGCCATTTGCCCAGGGGGTGCCGTTTTTCTGCTCCCCAAAAGAAAGAGGAAAACTGAATCCCTAACACTGATGTTCATTGTCCTGTACAGGACACAGCTCTGATAACTCAACAGTAAGGTTGCATTTTCACAGGCTAGTGTAAAAATACAAGGGGCAGTTCTACACTGTTTAGTTCTGTCAAAAGATAGAGACCTGTTTGGCCAAAGGGTGTCATTTTCCTGCTCCCCAAACAGAGAAGGAAAACTGAAACCCTTTAACACTGATGTAAACAAGCCCTTATTTGTTTTGCACAGCTTCTATTTTGCTCTTTATAACAAACCCAATTGTGTATTGATACAGTATATCATTTCATATTTCTAATGGTAACCACTTGTGTCTTGCAGCTCAAGATTATCATACAATCACCAATAACGTTACACACAGTGCCGGCATGATTGCCATTACCAGTATCCTGCCCATTCTCTTTGCCTTGTTATTGGCCATATTTTCTAGTATGCTATTTATGAGGTGGTAAGTATCCCCACTTTCACTTCAGTGAAAAGTATCTATCTCAGGCTGTGAGGCAGATAGTTGAATTTCAAGGCTATATTTTTGTTTTTAAAAAGCAAGACCAATATGGATGTTCTAGGTATAATGCACCCTGAGATAGAGCCTGTAGCAACACAGGAACGAGGGTTGCAGGAATAGTTATTGTAGCATTTAATTAATCTCCCACTGCAACCTCCTCTATCTCAGGCTATATAGCAGCTAGAACCACAATCCCAGTCTTGTTTTAAAACCAAATGCTTTAGCTGCCGTAAAACTTGACATAGCCATTGGTAGCAAGGATGTATCCCTTATCCTCTTACTTACTGAACTGCCTTCCTGCAATATGCAGGAGATCTGTGGTGGGCAGGGAAAGGGTTTTTGGTGGGCAAAGAAGGTGCATTATTATTTAATGTGAGCATAGAAGGTACACTATTAATTTGGGGGCACAAAGAGACCCCTAACTCTTGCAGCATAGAGGGGACAGGAGTATTACTTTTCAGGGGCATGTGGACCCCCATAGACTTTTATAGAAAAGCGCATGCACAGCGGTCTGAAAAGAGTCAGACTTTCAGACAGTGCACTGACTTCACCAGAGGACACTGCAGGGTGGGTGGGGGTTGGGGGGGAGTGGGTATACAAAAATACATTTCTAGCTCCCCATCATCTTCTGAAACAGCACCATAAGTAAGTATAGGGTCTTCTTTCATGGTGCAATTGTTCCTTTAATGGCATTAACATAATGCACCGGATTGTATTATATTAATTACAATATAACTTTGCATACTTTCTATGATTTAAAAATGAACATGAATTTGTATATAAAATATTTTTTTATTCTCTTTTAGTTGCTGTTGCCAGGTTTTCACACCAACAAAATGCCAGCAGGATACATAAATAAGAATAAAAGCTCTGGAAAAGCCAGTGGATCTGTTAATTTTTTCCTTCATCTATATGTACCTGATATCTTTGATAGATATGTTAAGCCAAATTCACTGATACCCAAAAATCTACATTTTAGCTCAACAAAAATGCACAAAGAACACATTTTTTGTTATTCATTCTGATCTCCACATAGTTTAGTTGAGGTCCCCAATCTTCCATAGGCTGTAAGCCACTTTCAAAGTGATTGCCCAATAACCAAACTAGACAGCAATTCTAGGATCATACTTCTATTTCGGTAGGTGTAGGGAAAAGAAAAATTGAATATTTTTCTAATTTCCTCGGCTCCATTTCTTTGCTGCACTTCACGATGGAACATACTGTTTTGCATCGCAGCAACAATAACATTCTAACAAAGGGACATGTGACCGCTACAGGCAATCAATGGCTGCAATCGGCACATGTCCCTGATGTCATCGCTGGCTCTCTGCAGCTGGAAGTGAGGACCCATGGGAGATCAGTGAAACAAGAGCATTGGGGCAATGGGAGTGGCAAGTATGGCTTTTTATGTTATTCAACCACTCTCAGCATGTTTGAATATTTTGTTTCTCCCTGGATAACCCCTTCAATTAGTCTTTGACTAGCACTTCCCCAATATTGCCACTGCGTAGAAACAGTCCGAAAGTCATGGCTAGTGAGATCCTACAGGAGAAATTATGTTATGGCTAAATATAGCCATTCAGCCCTGACATCATATCCACAGTGACTGCCATACTGGAGAGTTACTTTAAGAAGGCAAAACCCACTGGTTTTGGAACACCTTGATTTGAGAATTTGAGAAAAAAAAGTTAACAATCAGATATCAAATGCATCAGAGATATGAGATAGGTCTTATAACATGAAGTATGGAATATACACATAATCAGTTCAGAAACTGACTTTTCCTGGAACTGTGTTAATCTACTAATTAATCTACTTTTATCTGAATCGTCAATGGGCTGTCTGAGTTATTTTTTTAATACCCATATATAAAACTAATAATACATCCTAAACTCACTTTCCAGACTCCCCTGCAGCTCCAGTGCTGATTTACCATGTGATGCAGTGTTACAGACTACAGTAACTCTGTACAGGACATCACATTCTGCTACAACCAATCACAGCGCTCAGCACTTGAGGCCTGAGATTGGCTGCAGTAGCCTGTAACCAGACTGGCTGCAGCCTCTCAACATAGACCAGGGAATTAAGCTATGTGGAGTTAAGAGATGTCAGTATAGGATGTTATATTTTAATGTAGCGAGCACAAATTAGAATAAAATATAACTCACACAACCCCTTTAAGCTGTCTTGTTGATTATTTTTCTGTGCTTTTGTTTCATAAAAGTGTGGCATTTTGAATGGTATACATAATGGTGTAATTATGCCGAAAAACGTGGTAGGACAACGGCTTGTTTTTTTGCATAGATTAAAATGCCAGTAAGAACGTTGTGCTTTGACTTCATAAAACATGTTTGTCTAATTTTGCTGAATATTTTGTTAAAATTACCCCTGCTATCAGCCAAATAAACTCTACAACATGATATTTTGACTTTTAATTTTTGATTATTAATTCTCCTTCATATTTCTCTGAATCATTGTCACAGACAAATAGAGGAAAGCTGATGCTGCCATTTTCTAGCTATATATTGTGGTAGACAGGAGGTGTATCTACAATGTACAGATGTGTCCACCGTTCACTTAGCTTGAATATCATTAGTTTGTATCATGATACCAATATAATACAATCTTGAGCATGGCCACCACTCCACCATCAGGGCTGGCGGCCATCCTTTTTTCTCTATTCATCTCTCTGACTAGTGAAGTTTAGAGGGGTACTGTCCCCCACTAGAACTTTAGCTAGCTATGCAGCTGTCTGTCTATTGAGAACTTTAGCTAGTTATTAGAGATGAGCGAACACCAAAATGTTCGGGTGTTCGTTATTCGAAACGAACTTCCCGCGATGTTCGAGGGTTCGTTTCGAATAACGAACCCCATTGAAGTCAATGGGCGACCAGAACATTTTTGTATTTCGCCGATGCTCGCTAAGGTTTTCATGTGTGAAAATCTGGCCAATTCAAGAAAGTGATGGGAACGACACAGCAACGGATAGGGCAGGCCAGGGGCTACATGTTGGGCTGCATCTCAAGTTCACAGGTCCCACTATTAAGCCAGAATACCGGCAAGAGTGGGCCCCCCCCCCCCCCTCCCAACAACTTTTACTTCTGAAAAGCCATCATTAGCATGGCATACCTTTGCTAAGCACCACACTACCTCCAACAAAGCACAATCACCGCCTGCATGACACTCCACTGCCACTTCTACTGGGTTACATGCTGCCCAACCGCCCCCCTCCCCCCCACAGCGCACACCAAAGTGTCCCTGTGCAGCCTTCAGCTGCCCTCATGCCACACCACCCTCATGTCTATTTAGAAGTGCGTCTGCCATGACGAGGGACCGCAGGCACACACTGCACAGGGTTGGCACGGCTAGGCAGCGACCCTCTTTAAAAGGGGCGGGGCGATAGCCCACAATGCTGTACAGAAGCAATGAGAAATAGAATCCTGTGCCACCGCCATCAGGAGCTGCACACGTGGGCATAGCAATGGGGAACCTATGTGCCACACACTATTAATTCTGTCAAGGTGTCTGCATGCCCCAGTTAGACCGGGCTTTTTAATTCATAGACACAGGCAGGTACAACTCCCTATTGTGAAGTCCCTGTCGACCGACAGCATGGGTGGCTCCCTGGAACCCACCGGCGGTACACAAAAATATCCCATTGCATTGCCCAACACAGCTGAGGTAGTAATGTCGTGCGTAATACAGGTGGGCTTCGGCCCACACTGCATGCCCCAGTCTGACTGGGGTTCTTCAGAAGTGGACACATGTAGGTTAAACTCCCTGTGGACCCACTGCCTGGGTGGGTGCCAGGAAGCCACCGGCGGTACATAGAAATATCCCATTGCATTGCCCAACACAGCTGAGGTAGTAATGTCGTGCGTAATACAGGTGGGCTTCGGCCCACACTGCATGCCCCAGTCAGACTGGGGTTCTTTACAAGTGTACAGATGTAGTAAAAACTCCGTGTGTACCTACAGCATGGGTGGCTCCCTGGAACCCACCGGCGGTACATAGAAATATCCCATTGCATTGCCCAACACAGCTGAGGTAACGTCAGCTGGAATGCAGGTGGGCTAAAAATTAATTTGATTACACTGTAGGCGAGGGCCCACAAAAATTGCTGTATCAACAGTACTAATGTACATCCCAAAAATTGGCCATGGCCAGCCAAGAGGGCAGGTGAAACCCATTAATCGCTTTGGTTAATGTGGCTTAAGTGGTAACTGGTCCTGGAGGCAGCCCAGTGTAACGAAAAATTGGTTCAAGTTACAGTTCCAACGCTTTTAAGCGCATTGAAACTTATAAAAATTGTTCAGAAAAATTATTTGAGTGAGCCTTGTGGCCCTAAGAAAAATTGCCCGTTCAGCGTGATTACGTGAGGTTTCAGGAGGAGGAGCAGGAGGAGGAGGAGGAATATTAGACACAGATTGATGAAGCAGAAATGTCCCCGTTTTGGATGGTGAGAGAGAACGTAGCTTCCATCCGCGGGTGCAGCCTACGTATTGCTTACGTATCGCTGCTGTCCGCTGGTGGAGAACAGAAGTCTGGGGAAATCCAGCCTTTGTTCATCTTGATGAGTGTTAGCCTGTCGGCACTGTCGGTTGACAGGCGGGTACGCTTATCTGTGATGATTCCCCCAGCCGCACTAAACACCCTCTCCGACAAGACGCTAGCCACAGGACAAGCAAGCACCTCCAGGGCATACAGCGCTAGTTCAGGCCACGTGTCCAGCTTCGACACCCAGTAGTTGTAGGGGGCAGAGGCGTCACCAAGGATGGTCGTGCGATCGGCTACGTACTCCCTCACCATCCTTTTACAGTGCTCCCGCCGACTCAGCCTTGACTGGGGAGCGGTGACACAGTCTTGGTGGGGAGCCATAAAGCTGGCCAGGCCCTTAAAGACTGTTGCACTGCCTGGGATGTACATGCTGCTCGATCTCCGCACCTCCCCTGCTACCTTGCCCTCGGTACTGCGCCTTCTGCCACTAGCGCTGTCGGCTGGGAATTTTACCATCAGCTTGTCCGCAAGGGTCCTGTGGTATAGCAACACTCTCGAACCCCTTTCCTCTTCGGGAATCAGAGTGGGCAGGTTCTCCTTATACCGTGGATCGAGCAGTGTGTACACCCAGTAATCCGTCGTGGCCAGAATGCGTGCAACGCGAGGGTCACGAGAAAGGCATCCTAACATGAAGTCAGCCATGTGTGCCAGGGTACCTGTACGCAACACATGGCTGTCTTCACTAGGAAGATCACTTTCAGGATCCTCCTCCTCCTCCTCCTCCTCCTCCTCAGGCCATACACACTGAAAGGATGACAGGCAATCAGCCGGTGTACCGTCAGCAGCGGGCCAAGCTGTCTCTTCCCCCTCCTCCTCATCCTCCTCATGCTCCTCCTCCTCCTCCTGTACGCGCTGAGAAATAGACAGGAGGGTGCCCTGACTATCCAGCGGCATACTGTCTTCCCCCGCCCCCGTTTCCGAGTGCAAAGCAGCTGCCTTTATGGTTTGCAGGGAATTTCTCAAGATGCATAGCAGAGGAATGGTGACGCTAATGATTGTAGCATCGCCGCTCACCACCTGGGTAGACTCCTCAAAATTACCAAGGACATGGCAGATGTCTGCCAACCAGGCCCACTCTTCTGAAAGGAATTGAGGAGGCTGACTCCCACTGCGCCGCCCATGTTGGAGTTGGTATTCGACTATAGCTCTACGCTGTTCATAGAGCCTGGCCAACATGTGGAGCGTAGAGTTCCACCGTGTGGGCACGTTGCACAGCAGTCGGTGCACTGGCAGCTTAAAGTGATGTTGCAGGGTGCGCAGGGTGGCAGCGTCCGTGTGGGACTTGCGGAAATGTGCGCAGAGCCGGCGCGCCTTTCCGAGCAGGTCTGACAAGCGTGGGTAGCTTTTCAGAAAGCGCTGAACCACCAAATTAAAGACGTGGGCCAGGCATGGCACGTGCGTGAGGCTGCCGAGCTGCAGAGCCGCCACCAGGTTACGGCCGTTGTCACACACGACCATGCCCGGTTGGAGGCTCAGCGGCAGAAGCCAGCGGTCGGTCTGCTGTGTCAGACCCTGCAGCAGTTCGTGGGCCGTGTGCCTCTTATCGCCTAAGCTGAGTAGTTTCAGCACGGCCTGCTGACGCTTGCCCACCGCTGTGCTGCCACACCGCGCGACACCGACTGCTGGCGACATGCTGCTGCTAACACATCTTGATTGCGAGACAGAGGAGGAGGAGGAGGGTGCTTTAGTGGAGGAAGCATACACCTCCGCAGATACCACCACCGAATTCTGGGGGTGGGTAGGACATGAGCGGTCCCGGGCTCTGACTCTGTCCCAGCCTCCACTAAATTCACCCAATGTGCCGTCAGGGAGATGTAGTGGCCCTGCCCGCCTGTGCTTGTCCACGTGTCCGTAGTTAAGTGGACCGTAGCAGTAACCGCGTTGGTGAGGGCGCGTACAATGTTGCGGGAGACGTGGTCGTGCAGGGCTGGGACGGCACATCGGGAATAGTAGTGGCGACTGGGAACTGAGTAGTGCGGGGCCGCCGCCTCCATGATACTTTTGAAGGACTCCGTTTCCACAACCCATCTCAAGGCTGATGAATTTTGCTATGCGGACGGTTAACGTTTGAGCGTGCGGGTGCGTGGCGGCGTACTTGCGCTTGCGCTCCAACAGTTGCGCAAGCGACGGCTGGACGGTGCGCTGAACTACACTGCTGGATGGGGCCGAGGACAGCGGAGGTGAGGGTGCGGGTGCAGGCCAGGAGACGGTAGTGCCTGTGTCCTGAGAGGGGGGTTGGATCTCAGTGGCAGGTTGGGGCACAGGGGGAGAGGCAGGGGTGCAAACCGGAGGCGCTGAACGGCCTTCGTTCCACCTTGTGGGGTGCTTGGCCATCATATGTCTGCGCATGGTGGTGGTGGTGAGGCTGTTGGTGTTGGCTCCCCGGCTGAGCTTTGCGCGACAAAGGTTGCACACCACTGTTCGTCGGTCGTCAGGCGTCTCTGTGAAAAACTGCCAGACCTTAGAGCACCTCGGCCTCTGCAGGGTGGCATGGCGCGAGGGGGCGCTTTGGGAAACACTTGGTGGATTATTCGGTCTGGCCCTGCCTCTACCCCTGGCCACCGCACTGCCTCTTGCAACCTGCCCTGCTGATGCCCTTGACTCCCCCTCTGAAGACCTGTCCGCCTGAGTAAGCGTTGCACACCAGGTGGGGTCAGTCACCTCATCGTCCTGCTGCTCTTCCTCCGAATCCTCTGTGCGCTGCTCCCTCGGACTTACTGCCCTTACTACTACCTCACTGCAAGACAACTGTGTCTCCTCGTCATCGTCCTCCTCACCCACAGAAAGTTGTTGAGACAGTTGGCGGAAGTCCCCAGCCTCTTCCCCCGGACCCCGGGAACTTTTGAATGGTTGGGCATCAGTGACGATGAACTCCTCTGGTGGGAGAGGAACCGCTGCTGCCCAATCTAAGCAGGGGCCCGAGAACAGTTCCTGGGAGTGTTCCCGCTCCTGAGCAGGTGTCATTGTAGTGGAGTGAGGAGGCTGGGAGGAAGGAGGAGCAGCAGACAGAGGATTCGAATTTGCAGCAGTGGACGGCGCAGAACTGCGGGTTGACGATAGGTTGCTCGAAGCACTTTCTGCCATCCAGGACAGGACCTGCTCACACTGCTCATTTTCTAATAACCGTCTCCCGCGTGGACCCATTAATTGGGCGATGAATGTGGGGACGCCAGAAACATGCCTCTCTCCTAATCGCGCAGCAGTCGGCTGCGACACACCTGGATCAGGAGCTCGGCCTGTGCCCACACCCTGACTTGGCCCTCCGCGTCCTCGGCCGCGTCCACGTCCTCTAGGCCTACCCCTACCCCTCAGCATGCTGTATTACCAGTGATTTGATTTCACAGGCAGCTAATAAATTGGCGCAAGACTGCAGGCCAAATATAATTTTTTCCCTTTTTTGAAAACGAAAGGCCCCACTGCCTCTAGTGAATGTATAATCTAAGTTTAATAACTGTGCTGTTTTCCTGCTAATGTGTCACAGAACGTGAGGGTAGCAGAGTTATTAACTGTGGCAGAGCAGGTATTTTTTTTCCCAATTAAGGAAAGCAAATGGCGAAGCCAGCAGTAAACCGTAGCTGGGTGCGTCTGATTTTTAAAGGTTGCACACGCAGCCGACACGTGTCCACCGCCCTTAGGACGGACAGAGGCAGGACAAATAGAAATATTTTCCGTTTTTTTGCACCAAAAGGCAGCACTGCGTATATTCAATGAACATGAGAAGTTTAATAACTGTGCTGTTTTCCTGCTAATGTGTCACAGAATGTGAGGGTAGCAGAGTTATTAACTCTGGCAGAGCAGGTATTTTTTTTCCCAATTAAGGAAAGCAAATGGCGAAGCCAGCAGTAAACCGTAGCTGGATGCGTCTGATTTTTAAAGGTTGCACACGCAGCCGACACGTGTCCACCGCCCTTAGGACGGACAGAGGCAGGACAAATAGAAATATTTTCCGTTTTTTTGCACCAAAAGGCAGCACTGCGTATATTCAATGAATAATAACTGTGTTGTGGCCCTGCCTACACAATTCTTTCCCTGCAGTATCAATGGAGGGTGCAATGCTCTGCAGAGGCGATTTTGAGAAGTAAAAAAAAATGCAGCACAGCTAACAGCAGCCAGCACAGTACTACACACGGTTAAATATGGCCCTAGAAAGGACCGTTGAGGTTCTTGAAGGCTACACTCACTCCTAACACTCCCCCTGCCTATGCAGCACTTCTGTCCCTAATGCCGGGTGCAACGCTCTGCAGAGGCGATTTTGAGGGAAAAAAAAAATTGCCACTGCTAACAGCAGCCAACACACAGCTATCAGTGGCCCTAATAAGGACCTTTGGGGGGTCTTGAAGCCTACACTAACTACCAATTCTTTCCCTACAGCAGCTCCGGTACAAACAGCACTGTCCCTCATCTAAGGGCGAGCACCCACTGGCGTTTTTTTACCTGCGTTTTGCGTTTTGCGTTTTGCGTTTTTCCTGCACAGGCATAGAGATAAAGTGTGCTCATGTCCACTGACGTTTTTAAAATCGCCCCGCCCCGCAAAATCGCATCGCAGCTGTCCTTACACTCTGGCTCCTTTTTTTAATCTAACTTCTCCCATGGTTTTCAATGCTCCCGGAAAAAACGCAACGCAACGCAATTCGCACGCGCCGCGTGGCGTTTTTGCAGACAACATTACTGAAGACTGTGGAAGGGCGGGCATTCTTCACAGGTGCTGTAGGGTGTGTTGGTATAGAAACGCTATGCAACGTTTTAGGATGAGACATTCTCCGCGTTTTGCGCAAAAAAAACGCAGCGAAAAACGCGCGAAAAACGCAAACGCGTAGATGCGAAATCGCTGCGTTTTTCACGCACTAACAACGCAAACGCCAGTGGGTGCTCGCCCTAACTCACACGGCATCTGAGGCGAGCCGCGGGAGGGGCCGACTTTTATATTCGGCGGACACCTGATCTTCCCAGCCACTCACTGCAGGGGGGTGGTATAGGGCTTGAACGTCACAGGGGGAAGTTGTAATGCCTTCCCTGTCTTTCAATTGGCCAGAAAAGCGCGCTAACGTCTCAGGGAAGGAAGTGAAAGTAACCCGAACACCGCATGGTGTTCGTTACGAATAACGAACATCACGAACACCCTAATATTCGCACGAATATCAAGCTCGGAAGAACACGTTCGCTCATCTCTACTAGTTATGCAGCTCTCTGTCTAGTGAAGCTTAGAGGGGTGCTGTCCCCCGCAGAACTTTAGCTAGTTATTCATCTTTCTGACTAGAGAAGCTTAGAGGGGTGCTGTCCCCCACAACAATTATAGCTAGTTGAGCTTACAGGGGTATCTTCCCCGATATATTTTTGCCTTTGTAATCTTGAGGGGTACTGTCCCCCAAGAGAAACACAGCTAATTGAGTCTAGATCTACAAGAAAGGTAGTGGTTTGGGGGTAAGCTTGAAGCCACTGTCTGGTAGATTGGGAGTACTATAGGAAATATAGGTTTCTTTCTTGATGAGTTACAATATGTCTGATACTTATTTTTCTACAAGCTGTCAGTAGAAATAGATAGTCGTTCCCAGACAAGTGACTAGGTCTGGGTATGATTGAGCTGGGGTCACAGTCTTATCACACTGCCCCTGTAAAAATAATTGACCACTCGGTTCCTGAAGAGTTGGAGGTCTAACTGAAATGCATTGAACCCTATTAACTTCTAGTGTGCATTTTAAAGCATACTCTTGCGGAATCTTTCCGGAAGGAGTGATCTATAACCAGATATCTTTTTGAGATTTTGCATCAGGCTATTTCTTTCTGCTATTGCCTACCTCAAGCAGTACTTAAATATATTGACTAGTCTAGATGGGTCCTCGATTGACAGGATAAGCCATTGAGATATCCACGATTTTGGCTGTTGGGCTAGATTAGACTTATGGGTACCAAATGCTCTCTTCCCAAATTATCTATTGAGGGTAGATGTACACACATCAGTGACCGACTGCCATAGGGTCCAGCATCATGAACTATGACCATACAGTTGACTGGTGACCGAATACCATAGGGTCCAATATTATGAGTCATAATCACACAGTTTGGCACCTACGTATGGATCATACTGATTGATTCTCGGCTTATGGGTATCCTGGTTATCTAGTGTGCCTAGTAACTCACAACAGGAGTTATCCTGTTGGAATTTATTGGGCTCCTGCATGAGATACGAGTAGATGCATACCTTGTCTTTGTCTGTCTATGTGTCTTATTAGTATATGGCCCAGAATTTTTAATCTAATATTTGATAAACTTGATTTTAGGGCACTTTGTCTATGATTTGGCCTTATATAGTAGAGTTCCCTCTGCCTCAGTGAATTTGTCCCATAATACTGAGGATTCAGGATGTTAATAAAGGCAATCCAGGGGTCTCAAATTGTTTCAAACTCAGTAATTCTGTCTAATCAAATGGATATAAGTTTTCATTTATAAGAATTTTGTTTATGCGGGGAATAAGTGGCTCAAATGGGAATAGTGGTTTTAGCCACTGCTTTGCTATTAAAATGCGTGCAGCCATAACAATATACTTTAGAAGCTTAAATGGGGCACTGCGAATGCCTTTGGGTTTATCCCCTAGTAGAAGGACATATGAATGAAGCCCTAGTCTCATCCCAGTTACAGAGGCTATGAGGTGAGAGACCCTTTTTCAGAAAGCCTGTGTGCTGGGCAGGTCCACCATATGTGGTGGTGTGTGCCCACTTCACCACACCCCCGGAAACAGAGGTTGGAGATTTCCGGGTAGAGAGAATTGAGCCTCACAGGGACAAGGCTCTATGCAACACCTTTAGGGATGGTTCGGTCAGGGAGACCTGCCAACTGTTTTTGCTCAATGCTTCGCAGCAGTAGTGCCAACGGTTTAGAGACAAAGTGGACTGAAAGGCAGACTCCCATTGTAGCATGAATAGGAATTTGGAATCTTGTAATGTTCCATTCACGATATTTTAAAAAAGGGGTAAAGTGCCTGGATGTATAGGGTACAATTTACATATTGCTTCCATGTGATTCATCTTTACCTTAGCTGTAGGGGGCATTATAGAAGCCCAATAATGAAAGACCTGCGTTTTTCTCCACTCTTTTGGAGGGTGTTATACTGGCTATTAAAATAAGAAATGGGGATTAGTTTTCCATGGATTAGGAAATCGTAGAGGGAACTAATTTTGTTAGTTTGCCACCATACAAATTGTGCGACGTCTAGTCCAGAAGGAAATGCTGAGTTGTTTAGCAGTGGGGGGAGTGGGGAAGGGACATCTCAAGGTATCAGTTTGAAAGGCACCTGCCTCCATAACAGTAAAAAAGAAAAGGAGAAATAAGTGATATTCCTAAAGTTAGGAGGAAGCAGGAATTTAGTCCAGAGTAGAGTAAACCAATTGCGTGGAGAAATTTGGGTGGCTTTAATACAGGTCCACAGGGGGCTTGAAATCCTTAAGGAAAGAACCCTCAAAGCCTAATTTGTGGAGAACTTACTTATATAAGACCAGGAAAGGCTATCAAATACTTTTTCTTTATCTAAAGCTATAACTGATAGGGGAGTTTTGGAGGTGTCTGCAATATGGATAAGGTTTAGAATCTTACGTACATTGTGGGGAGTTCGTCTACCTGGGATGAAATCCATTTGATCTCAATGTATTACATGGGGTAGTAGTTGACTCGGCATGTGCTTAAAGAGGTGAAGAGTTTGAGGTCGATATTAAGGGCTTGTAAAAAATTTGGATGGGTGTGGTCTTGGAGGAGGATATCATTAAAAGATTCAACTAGGTGAGGTTTCAATGTGGAGGCGAACTTTTTATAGTACAATGCTGAAAAGCCATCAGGACCTGAGGCTTTGCCCTGTTAAAGGCATTTAATCGCCCATTCCACCTTTTCCATAGTTTTGTTGGAATTGAGATCAGTTAGGTCCGTCTTTGTCTAGTGGGGGAATTTAAGGTGGGACAGAAAGCTTATAGCATGCGTTTCAGGGGATTTTGTAGTGCTTTATATTATTTTTGATAGTACTGGTGAAACAAGTTATAAATTTTGTCTGGATTGCAAGTAACTCGGTTTAAATTGGATCTTGTGAATTGTGTTGACAGATTGTTTTTCTCTAAGCTTCCTAGCCAAAAGTTGGTCAGGTTTATTTGCATAAGGAAAATATGTTGCTTGTGTCCAAGCCAGTGCTTTTTCCATACGATGAGTGAGGATAGCATTGAGTTCTAGCCTGGCCTCTTGAATAGTCTTCTGCAAATAGAATGAGGGTGTAGGCTAGTTATAATGTTTGGATTTTGTGTTCTAGATCAGTTAGGGCGCAGGCTCTCTCCTTCTTTAGTCGCAACGCCAGGGATATCAGGACACCCCTTATCATAGGCTTATGCGCTAGCCATCGGATGTCTGGTGTCGTGTCCTCCACACCATTGTAATGAAATATTCCTCAAACTTCTGTTGTGTGGTGGCAACAAGAGTGGGGTTGGTGAGGAGAGCTTTGTTAAAGGGGTTGTCCCGCGCCGAAACGTTTTTTTTTTTTTTCAATAGCCCCCACGTTCGGCGCGAGACAAACCCGATGCAGGGGTTAAAAAAGAAAACCGGATAGTGCTTACCTGAATCCCCGCGCTCCGGTGACTTCTTACTTACCTGGTGAAGATGGCCGCCGGGATCTTCACCCTTGGTGGACCGCAGGTCTTCTGTGCGGTCCATTGCCGATTCCAGCCTCCTGATTGGCTGGAATCGGCACGTGATGGGGCGGAGCTACGAGGAGCCGCTCTCTGGCACGAGCGGCCCCATTCAGAAAAGAAGAAGACCGGACTGCGCAAGCGCGTCTAATCGGGCGATTACACGCTGAAAATTAGACAGCACCATGGAGATGAGGACGCTAGCAACGGAACAGGTAAGTGAATAACTTCTGTATGGCTCATAATTAATGCACAATGTACATTACAAAGTGCATTAATATGGCCATACAGAAGTGTATACCCCCACTTGCTTTCGTGGGACAACCTCTTTAAGTCTCCAAGAGTACGGGATCCAAGTATAAAGCGTAAGTAAGAATTCTGAAAGGACAGCATGATGATCTGACCATGCATTGACTATATGCCGGGGAAAGCACAGGAGAAGGAGGGATAAGGAGTTAGTGAGAGGATCCAATCTATTCTATAATGATGTCTATGGGCTGGAGAATAGTATATGTAGCCTCTTTTATGAAGATTAAATTCTCTGTTAAAGTATCTGTTAATGTTAACAGTTGAAAAGTTTTTACAAACTGGACCCGCACATGTCTGTCACGTGGTGGAAGGATTGAGGAGGTTGAGTCAATGTTGGGATCATGAGTAAAATTGAAGTCTCCGCACCAAATTATCCTAGTGTAATTTAACGGAGTGAGAATATCACAAATTGCTAAAATTAATTCTATTGGAGCATCATTTGGAGTTTTTCACCCAATAAAATTAAATATCGACCCTGGTCACCAAGAATGGGTTTGCTAATGGTAAAAGGGAGGGAATTACGTAGAAAAATTGATTCCTCCCTGCAATTGGTGGCGAACCTGGAGTGGTAGTGGGCCTGGTAGAGAGGATTAAAATGTTTTGGGTGGAAAGATGGGTTGAAGTGGAATTCTTGAACTACAAATAATGTCAGGCTTATGTTTTTGTAGTTTAAAAAAGCTTTCCAATGTTTAATTAGGAAATTGAAACCCCAGACATTGTGGCTCAATACTCTACACATAGTAAGTGAAAGAGAAATGATTTTTGAAGCTGGAGTGGAGCAAGATCATGGGAACAAGTGATGGACCATTTGTTGCACTTAAAATTAAGATTTAGCAAATAATGCTGTTGCAGACAGAAACCCATACTTAGTGTGGTACATAAAAATCAGGAACACAACATGAATGCGAAGGTGGTCCATAAAGGAGCCATCCAGATTTGTATAAACCAGTCGAACAACATAATATCCGTAGTGGCGGTAGTGAATTTTTGTAAAAAACAGAAGTAGGAATAATAACGAGGCTCAAAATATCTTAAGCAGAGCAGACCCCTACCATATACTTGGAAAGAGAGGGAATATCTAGCTTCGCATCCATACTGCTTCTCCAGAGGAAAGAGGTGAGAGTAGAGTAAGCGACATAAAAACACCCCCTGCCCACAGCCATCCCCCCCTCTCTTCCATCTCTCTCCTCCACACCAAAATATGTCCACAGACCCAGAGCCCTCCCCTAGTGCCAAAGAGAAAACAATATAAAAGTACTGGCATTATACTGATAAGATCAGGCTATACATTACAGTTCCAGTAAAGCGCCATATCATCTCGGCTCCACTTCACATAAGATTGCGAGAGGTCAAAGGATGGGTCCTTTGACGTCTAGTATCTCAAAGTCTAGCTGGACAATGTGAGACCAATGGGACATCCAGCGGGATGTTCGCAGCACAGAGAATCTCTTAGCGTCCAGCCAATAATCCTACAATGTGCTCTTGGTCCTCGATTTTGAAGTGCAGTATAAATGGTAAGTTGCGCTCTATGTAAAACCATGGTTACGGGACACAGTTGGCATCTACATTTGAAGGTTGATGGAGCTAGGTCCGCATAAAGTTGTACTCCTTGCTCAGTACCTGGTAGAGGCGAGACATTTCTGGCAGCTGTGAGAATCATGTCTCGTGCTTCTCAGTAATGAAATATAAGAATAATGTCTCTAGGTAGATTGGGATTGTGTGGCTTATTTAGAGCTCTGTGGATACGATCCATTCCAAATAGCTCCGGATCAGTCTGAGGGAGTAGGGTCTGAAAGATGTTTAAAGCTGCCTCTCTAAGGAAAAGTGTTTAAGTAGACTTCTAATTCGTTAATTTGCTCGCCTAGACCTATTTTCTAGATCCACTACTTTCAACTCTAATTGATCAATTTTGTTTTGATTTTCTTAAATATGTCTTCTATCGAGATCTAATGTGCTAATGATTTCGTCAGTCTTAGTTGCAATCTGACCCACTTGTTGGCCGAGCTCATGTATTAGTTAGGAGAACTCCGACATGGCGTCTGGAAGCTCTCTTTTGAATAGTTGCTGGATATTCCCATATAACTCTTTGGTACCAAAGTTAGAAGGAGTGGGGCCTCTTGAGATGGGAGCTGTCAGAACATGTTCCCGTTCCTGGGACGGGAGGAGGGGCTGCAGCCCTGATCCTTCATTTCTGGAATAATTTGGGAGCAAAAAATGTCAGGAATTTTCTGGGACAAATTGAGCATTGAGATGACTTTGGATTGTTTCCTGTATTTTGACATAATTAACATAACATTGTTAAATGGCGAAGTCTGCCCGTTTTTGCAGTAGGGTTTTGCAGCTAAAGCGAATCACATACCGCACACAGCTTGGGGTACAGTGGAGCATCCTGTCACCATTGAGTATGCATCCCCTGCGTTTTTAGCTTTGTGAGTTTCACAGCATAAGCTTATAGGGTTCGAATGTAAGCAGACTTGAGGCCGAAACCCACAAGAGAAGTTGTGCTACAAACCGCCACTGGGAGGTGTGAAGTTCTTGATGTTAATTTATAGCCAGTGGTTCAGACAGAGATAGCTGCTGGACATAGGCGTACCATCAGGGGCTGCTGGGGTCGCGGTGGCGACACGACCCCTGTGCTCAGGGGCCCCGAGGCCGCCCTCCACCTTACACATATGCATATTCAGTGCATTACCATCGGGCTGCTCTGCCTGCAGCGCCGCACTTATCACGGGGCAGGCAGTGCGGCCAGCCTGAGAGGAACTAGGGAAGAGCAGCGGAGGAGGAGGAGGGAGGCAGTCACATGGGCCGACAGGGCACAGTGATGAGGTCATCATGTGCTCCCCGTGCCTCCTGCTAAACAGCATCCACTGCATGTGCCTGTGCTGCTGCTATCAAGGGAGAACTGGTCTGGGCCCTGAAATATGTGTATATAGTGTGTATATATAGTGTGCATATGTGTCTGTATATGTGTATATAGTGTGTATATGTATATAGTGTGTGCATATACTGTGTATATAGTGTGTGTGTATATATAGTGTGTATATATACTGTGTATATAGTGTGTGTATATACTGTGTATATAGTATGTATATATACTGTGTACATACTGTATATATATTTATATATAATGCGTATACTGTGTATATATATAGTGTGTATATATAGTGTGTGTATATACTGTCTGTATATACTGTGCATATACACTGTGTATATAGTGTGTGTATACTGTGTATATGGTGTGTGTATATACTGTGTATATAGTGTGTGTATATATACTGTGTATAGTGTGTGTGTGTATATACTGTGTATATAGTGTGTGTGTATACACTGTGTATATAGTGTGTTTGTACATACTGTGTATACAGTGTGTGTACATACTGTGTATATAGTGTGTACATATACTGTGTATATAGTGTGTATATACACTGTGTGTATATAGTGTGTGTCAATACTGTGTGTGTGTATATATATATCTATGTCATCTCTCTCTCTCTCTCTCTCACTCTGATATAAGTTATATATCTCCATGTATTTACTGTATGTATTTTCACTCTTTACACACAATTAAAACTCTCATCAGAAACACATGCAGTTATTAATAGTGTTTGTAGCTTCTTAATAACGTAAGCAGAACTTTTGCCCCCCCGACCCTGAGCCTTTAGGTACGCCCCAGCTACTGGAAATAACTCATTAGCCTGAATAGATGTTGGCGGTAAATAGGCTGAGAGTATTGATTTCTAGTGCTGGGAGATGAGCTGTATGTATCAGCTGGAGTTTAATTCAAGCCACTTATAAAGTTATATCTGTGTTAAACGTTGTATTACTGGTTTATCCACTAGATGGCAGCAGAGTTCCTGGTTTGCCTTAAGGGTTCGAGATTGGTTTATTTGAATGGATTTACAGGGTTGGAGAAGTTAGATAATGTTTTCCTTATGTGAGTTTGCAGCTGAAGAACTTTTAGGCTGGGTTCACACCGGGCGGATTTGTTGCGGTTTTGCTGCGTTTTTTCCTTTGCGGTTTTGCCACAGAAGAACTGCTTCTGCGGCAAAACCGCTTCAAAAGTTATTTTTGTCTTGCGGATTTTCTTGTGGAGAAATCCGCAAGCGGTTTTTTCCGCAGCGCTTTTTTACTTTTGCAGCGGATTTTGCTGTGTCCATAGAGGTCTATGGACAAAAAAGCGCTGCAGAAAAGCCAAAAGAATGGACTTGCTGCGCCTTCAAAAACCGCACCGCAGCTGCATTTCCGTACTGCGGCTGTGCAGTAAAAATCAGTCCTGTGAGAACAGTTTTTTGCCCAAACACATTTGTGCTGCATTGCACTGCAAACGCAGCGGTTTTGCCGCAGTGCGGATATGCAACGGCAAACCGCTGCAAAACCGCAGCAAATCCGCCCTGTGTGAACCCAGCCTTAATGTCCTTTTAGATGTGATACTTGCAAATTCCAGGCTGGAGTGTCAGAACTTAGGCCCTGCAGATGCTTAGGTTACGCAGATGAAGAGGGACTATCTCCTAGGTCAATTACAAAATGGTGGCCGCTGATCAGAAGACCTGCTCTGCTATGGCCGGAGCTGTGAACGCTGGTGGTGTAGAGTGCGTTTAAGGGCTCCTGCAATGGGGGGTTAGACTCTCCTAGAAGTGGCAGGAAGACAAGCGTCGCTATCTGGAGCGCTGTAGGATGTGGCTGGCAGCACCGCACCAGCGCTCCTAGACAAGCAGGGCAGAGCGCTGGAGGGCACCATCTGTAGCTACCCTGGGCTCCTGAAGATTGTCAGGAAGTAAGGAGAGCCCTGCACTGCTCTCAGCAGACAGAGCGGCGCTCTCACCTTCGCCTTGGTGCAGTTGGATGCCAGCCCCTGCAGCGTTGGTTCTCCTCTTCCTATCTCTTCTCGGGCTCCAACTGATATCAAGGCCCTCAGCCAGCGGCACCATTACTCCGTCGGCAGAAGGGAACGCCTCCTGTCTCTTGTCGCCACTAAGTTTTCCGGAGGTTGGAAGCTATTGAGCGCCAGGACTGGCTTAAGGAAAACCCGTGGGTTCAGACTACAGGTAGGCCACAGATCTTTTCAGGCACTCAGGGGTGCGGGATGCTTCTTCACCTGTTCTCTCTCTCCTCCGGTGTTCAGTACGGCAGATGGGAGCAAGGTGTTGGTCTCACAGGGCACAAAGTGTCCTCTCCATTCAGGTGCTAGGCCACGCTCCCCTGAATATATATTTGTTTTTACCACTGCATCTAGCATACAGCCCAGATTACCATTTTCCACGTTTTAGGGGGGGAGACAGGGGCCGCCGTTGACTGCTATCCTATTCCCCGCTGCTTTACCCTTATTATTGGTCTGCACCCAGTTCAGATCACTGCACAATGAACTGCCAAAATTATAGGAAACCTCTAGAAAACGCCCCGTTTTTAAAGCTAGACCCCCTAACATATTCATCTAGGGATGTAGTGAATATTTTGACCCCACGTTTTTTTGCTGGAATTAATGCAAAGTAGAAGAAAACAAGATGTTATCCGTTTTCACAAATAAGTGACTTTGATCACAGTTTTTTGTACAAAGGAAACTGAAGAAAGGCACCCCAAATTCTAATGGTCTGGTTCTCCTGTGTTCCCAAAATGCCAAAATATGACCCATTGTGCTTACTGAACTCACAGATGGACCTAAAGTTGAGGGAGTGTGAGGGTATATATATATATTGCCATATGTTCTTTATACTTTTATACCTATATGCAAGTTCTATTCAATTCCAAATAAGAAAAAACTTAATCTGTCGCCTTAACATCAGATATTCCAAGGCTTTGCAAGGCTGAGAGAGATGTTTCTAGAAATTCTGAGATGATACCGAACCAGACACGAAGGCCGCGTGTACTTGGCTGTTTTCCCAGGAGGCGCCAGTATCAAGATAATGACTGTTATATGATTTTCAGTGTCTCAGGCCGGAAATCCGGACTTCCCATATATGGAGAATGCATGCTTGGCCGTTTTCTTAGAATTGAGTGGGTGATTCTTTGCACTGGAGTTAATTGAATACGTGATTTTCTGTACATAAGCCAGAGGCGCCGTAGCAAGATAACGACTGTTTTCACTGTCTCAGGCCGGAAATCCGGACTTCCCATATATGGTTATTAGCCCATCACCCATTCCTGGTGATGAGACAAAGGGTATAAGATCTCATGTAATCTGTAATAAAGGAGAGCCATGTCCCGTGTGAGAAACTATACCAGACCTCCGTGTGGTGTTTTCTTCTCTCCGCCGGCAGCAGGGCAAGTGGGGTGGGCCCGATTGGTGCTGTACTTAGAATTTTACCCTAACAGGAGTACCTATTGGCTTTTGGGGCTCACTTGTGGAGGCAGTGAGCTGTCAAAACAATATAGCAAAACAAAAAGTGAAGAGGGGTGAGCTTCACCTTGGGGGTGATCAGGTGGCACAGATCACCCCGAGATTTTCACTGTCTAGCACTTTACAGCACAGGATCATAGGTCTTTCTTCACAGGGAAGAGAAAGGAACACCACAAATCATTTGATGTATTTACAAAAATAAATTACATCAATTAATATTAAAGATATATTACAGCAATCCATGTAACCAGGGACCAATGATAGTGACCCCTTGTTGCTGTGCAACTTGCGATAAGTGGGAAGAGGCCTGTAATCTCTAAATAGTTTCTAAGATGTGGCTGAGGAGTCGTGTCATGGTAGAGATGAGTGCAGCACACTCTTAGTAATTTGCACACCTTGAAGGTATACAACAGGATCTAGACGACTAATAGAATTGGGTGATTGTGACACCAGTGCCTAGATTAAAAGCTTTTGGTAGCAAAATCACTACCTCAATCCATACTCCCTCTTGACTTCTGCCTCCTGACACTGTTATAATTTCTAACTGCGCCACATAAAATGAAACGGAAACAACCCCTATCCTCAGTTCAGTTTCCAGTACGTGATTTATGACAGAGAACTGCCTAAGCAACAATAACTCTTTAGTTCCCTATCCTGACTCCCTCTTCTTATTAAATGAATTCCAGCATCTGGGTCTGTGCCAGTCTCTCCCTGCTCAATGCGTGAAGACTGGCAGCTCTTTCCCTACACACAAAAGGGGAGAGAGCTATCCCTCTGCATGCAGCAGGCTTGCACTGCAGTTCTAGGTGCTTGATTTTTTGGGACAATGAGTGTGTATATACAATACTAAGTTCTCTAACTTTTCTTTTTGACCATTGGCCATGAAAACTCCCGTTGTACAAATGAAATGTGTGCAGGGACAAACTACACATCCAGCAGGGGTGGATTGAGAACGTAAAGCAGACCTGGAAAAAAAATCTAAACAGGGCCCCAATCAGCAGTATGGATAACATTTCAAGAAACTTACCCACACACTGTGGAAAAAAAATCTAGTGAGTAAATTGATTTGCAGGTTGAATGTTAATTCCACAGCATGTCAATCTATTCTGCAGATTTCACCTTTTCAAATGAGGGGCTGATATCTGCAGAGAACCCGGAAAATAAAATGTAGCAAAACCATATGTTACATATATGGGTTTTGCTGCCAACTCTTTGCTGTGGAATCGCAGCAAAAATTCTGCTGAGAGCAAAGTGTCACATGTTAACATACAAACATAAAACATATTTTATGTTAACATGGGAGGCTCTAAGCAGAATATTCGCTGCTGATTTTAATGTGATTCCACAGCAATGAATTGACAACAAAATCTGTATGTGTTACATTTACTGAATATTTAAAGCGCAACTAAACCTTTCACAAATTTCTGACATGTTTTAGTGACGTCAGAAGTTTTGATTGGTATGAGTCTGGATGTTGAGATCCCTACCGAATACTGAAAGAACAAGCAGAAGCACTTATCTGAATGTTGTGCCCATTCAGTTGTTTCAGTCTTTTCTCAGAGCTGTGTACGGGTTCCAAAGAAAGACTACGGAATCTGTACACCACTTGCAGTGATAGGGGCACATCGCTCAGATAAGTGCTTCTGTGCAGTCATTTTAGCATTCCTTAGGGGTCTCAGCTCCCAGACTCCCACGGATCAAAACTTCTGACATGTCACTATAACATGTTAGGAGTTTGTAAAAAGTTTTGTTACATTTTAACATAGCCTTTGGGTATGTTTAGACAGTGGAATGTGATGCAGATTTTTCTACATGGATTCCACCTCTAAAAACTATGGGAACAATCCACAGCTGTGTAGCTGTGAATTTCTGCAGTGGCTATGCAAATATTCAGCTGCGGATCTGCACATGGATTTAGCCCTTTTCAATGGGCATATCCACTTGCAGAATTCCTAACACTGATTTGCTGTCAAGTAGTGAAATGTCACTGTGTAACAGCTGAGTGCTCTGTGAACACAGCAGGAGTATGCAGAAGACAGCACTCCAGCTGTCTTTTGTATACCAGCTGAGCAATCCGTGAACACAGCAGGAATATGCAGAAGACAATGTGGTGCAGAGTGTAAGCTCTTGCCTACGACCTTGAAGGTTGCAAGTTTGATCCCTGCGTGAGTCAGGTAGCTGACTCAAGGTTGACTCAGCCTTCTATCCTTCCGAGGTCAGTAAAATGAGAACCCAGCGTGGTGGGGGGTAATAAGTAATAATTACCCGAAAGCGCTGTGGAATAAGTTGGCGCTATACAAATACCAAGATTTATTTTATTTTATATTTAACTGTCACTCAAACTGCCGTTTTTGGAGCGATAATCGTTGTGCCTAAATGGGTCTTAGGGTACTTTGCTATTCGAAGCCTTGTTTTTTTGCAGGACATATATTTCAGGTTAATTTTTTGGTAAATATATGGTAGGAACTCTGAGCCTGGACAAACAAAGATCTACATCAGCTACATCAGCTTCTCTGACTATCTGATACACACTGTACATTAGTTTGCATCTTTAGCTTAAGACACTACACCTGTGTTAGAGTAGTCCTATAAATTTAGAATTGGCAGTAAGACTACCGGGAGTTCTTTCATGTGTCAAAATTAGTTAGGGGTAATCCTCAGAGAAAGAACAAGACACATGAATAATAATAATCTTTATTTGTATAGTGCCAACTTATTCCACAGCACTTTTGTAGTGTCCCAGAATATCATCCTGGTCGCCTCCATAATTGTCATACATCTTTGTCTCATGTAGATGCACTGTGCAAGCCTGTCTCATTATTTCCAGTGTGTATGTTGCACAATTATGGCGCTTGAGAGGTTAACTTTAATAAAATCATTGTCTGCCTGTAAATTTATCAGTCTGTCATGTCATGTGGTATAAGTGAGGGTATACATAGGAGTGTTTAAGAGCGGGAAAGGAATCCATCTTCAGAGATTTCCAACTGATTACCACCTAACACAGAGCCACATGGAAGCACCTTCAGCTTCTTTGTGGTAAGAGATGGAGGAGAAAGAGAGATTTCCTGTAGCAACTGCATTTTGAATGAGAGTGGAGTGAGCCCCAAGTCTAAGTGAGAGCTTTGTAAGTAATCACTTTTGCTGACAAGACCCAGTGCAGAGGTACTAAGTCACACCCACACGTCTCCAGTGCAGGGTGCAAATCCTAAAAGTAAATAATATTGCCAGAGTGTCTGTGGAGTGACCCTTACCCCCTTTATTCCTCCGGAGTGCTCCCAGTCCAGGAGCGCAACCGTACAGATAACGCAGACTGTAGGACCGGTTTCATCCTGTGTATCCTCCCTGGCCTCTGAACTTCCTTTTCTTACCTATCTATCTCTCAATTTCTCTCATATCTGTCTATTTATCCCATATCCATCTATCTATCTCTGAATCTCATATCTATCTATCTCTCTGAATCTCTCTCATATCTATCTATTTATCTATCTGATATCTATCTAACTATCTCTCTATCTCTCTCATATCTATCTATGTATGTATCTTTCTCTGAATCTCTCTCATATCTATTAATCTATCTCTCTTATATTCATTTATCTCATATCTATCTATCTATCTATTTCTGAATCTCTCTCATATCTATTTATCTATCTCTCTTATAGCTATCTATCCATCAGTACTGTTTTACCTTGTCGACTCCGGAAGCTAGTGGTGTGACAGCACTTAGCAGGAGGGAATGCCCCTGTCAGGCCTCTAGTTTCTGATTGGGTAGTACTGCGGCAGGGAGGACACGGAGAGCCGAGGTGTTGTGGTGACAGCAGGGAACACTGACAGCGTGGCCAGCTTGTCAGCTTGTTTTTCCCTAATGCCGAACTCATACCTCTGGCCCCCGCAGGCAGGACAAGAGCTCTCACCCGAGATGATGGTAGGTTGCCAGGGACGGGTCATCTTGTATGCAGCGTTACGGTTAGGCTTAGTTGAACTGTTAGGCTTACATTATTGTGTGTAAATAGCTAACAACCAAGCAGGTCAACAACCAAGGAGACAGCGGGGTAGACGCCACAGCCATTCCTTCAAATCAAAGTGACTTTATAACAAGTCTTATCAATGATTGGGAATAGGAAACTTGCTATCCAATAGATGGCACTATAGGGGTATTTTTCCATCTTTCTTATTTGCATAAATTTCCCAGAGGAGCTAGCATGGTCTTATAAGTCTCCTTACTTGTCTTTTAAGTACCCCCACACTCCTTTTGGGTGCTGTCCTTGGTGAGAGACTATACTATCCCCTGACCCACTTAGCCCCTCAGTGTCTCCACACACTTTTTGGGTGCTCTCCTTAAGGACACACGACACTGCTTCTGACCCACATCATAGGCCCCGCACAGACTAAGCAAGAAGCCTGCTGCACACTGATGAGGGGTGATCACGCCTAAACAGTCTGTCTGTGCATGGGTTTCCTATTTCCAATCATTGATAAGACTTGTTATAAAGTATCTTTGATTAAAGGAATATTGCTATCCAGTAGATTATTGCATGTTTCTTACTAGCATGTTTTCAATAGACAGTTGCTGAGGAGTCTGGCAAATGCTTATCTGCACCTCATATAGAAATAGGGTTAGCTGAACGTACATGGGGAATCTTAAAGCATAATTATTGGCCAAAGAATCCGTTTTCTGCCAGCTGCTATTGCAACGTCCCGCAGGGAGGGTAAAGTGTTGGCTTCTCATGGCGGCACTTACCAGGCTCCCTCTCGGAGGGACACACGTAGCCAAGGCCAGCGCAGCGCTGGGCTTCTTCCAGACACCCCCAGCATGGGGATGCCAAATAAACAGGGTAACAGGTGCAGAGGAAGTTGTCATGTGTGAAGCCACCATTCCAATACCCTCTGGCATGACCATCGGCAGGGTAAATAAATGAGCCACAGACAGTTTAAGTACCTCAGGTCCCCGGGAACAGTCAAGGCCCGGAAAGAACTTTACTGTAAACTTTACTCAAATGATACACTAGTGCAGGTAAGACAGAGGATCTGAGGTTAGGGAGGTAACTCAGCATGACACAGGTCCTGCAGTCCACGTTATGTCAGGTACCGCTCCTGGACGGAGAACACTCCAGAGGAGGAAAGGGGTAGGGTCAATCCACAGACACTCTGACAAAACAGTACCTCCACTGGCGGTCCTCAGAATACGCGGGTGTGCAACACAGAAATTTGAGTACCTCTGCACGAGGCCTTGACTAACTTAACTTACGCTCTGCTTAATTTCTCTCTTTGGGGCTCACTTACAGTCCAGGCAGATCCTTGCACTCGGGAAACCTCTCCTCTTCTTCCATCTTCAACACCTGAGAGCTGAAGATGCCCCCATGTGCCTCTGTATATCCTCCTAGCAGCTCTGGAAGATGGAACACCTTTCTCGCTCTCAAGCAGGATAGAATTGATACATTCACAGGCAGACAGCTCATATTTTGTAGACATTAATCCATCACTTTCTGCAGCTGTGCAGTACACACAACAGAATGACGAGACATTTTACACTGTGCATCAAGACAAGACATTACATGTATGACATTAGGGAGGGGGCCAGGAAAGCTAGTACTGGGCCACTACACTGTGTTTAAATCCAATAGTGTTTGAGAGCAGGATTAGCTGACCAACTGTCACCACCATGCCTGGTATAGTCTTACTTATATCAGACCAAGCACATACTAGGATCATCACCTTATCTCCATAAACTGTAACAACTTTTACCCATACTGGTGATGAGATTAGTATTATGTCCTTTTGTGGTTTGTACTTTATTGTCTTTTTTATAATATGAATTTCCTGTTTAGGATAAGGTGCAGATTTGTTGCTACATATTTTTACACTTATTTCCTCATCTTTTTTGACCAGCGAGCCAAGAGCAGCGAGCAGGGTGGAAGAGGGCATTGGAGAGGCACAGGAGCTGCCGCCAGGAGACCGAGGTTGCCGCTGGAGGATTGCCTGCTGAAGGATCAGCAGGCATAAGCAGAGGAACTGGTCCTGGAGTGGCAGGAGGACAGAGAGCACGGCTGCCGAGAGAGAAGTTCCGACGCTGAGTTGGCAGGTGACGTCATCGGCAGCTGAAGAGGAGTCGTCTGCCGCTGCTGCGGCTATGGGCTGCTAAGTATATTCCGTGTGTGAGTCCCTGTGTGTGAGTGCCTGTCAGTGAGTCCCTGTGTGTGTGTGTGCCAGCCAGTGAGTCCCTGTGTGTATGTGCCTGTCAGTGAGTCCCTGTGTGTGTGCCCATCAGTGAGTGCCCGTCAGTGAGTCCTTGTGTGTGTGCCCGTCCGTGAGTCCTTGTGTGTGTGTGTCCGTCAATGAGTCCCTGTGTGTGTATGCCCATCAGTGAGTCCTTGTATGTGTGTGCCCACCAGTGAGTCCCTGTGTGTGTGTGCCCGTCAGTGAGTCCTTTTGTGTGTGTGCCCATCAACTGAGTCCCTTTGTGTGAGTGCTAAAAAGAAAAAAGAGTGTGTGCGTTTCGCACGAGCGGAGGCACGTGAAGAGTGTGATCTAGTCTACTATACTACTTCCAGGAGTAAACTGTAGATCCCCTTTAGGATGAGCTCCATGCCTGACAATGTGCTACTTGTGCAACGTATGCGGTCCTTGATCAGCCGATCAAGGGTGCATATTGTTGCGCAAGATGCCTGTCCATCGCACATTTGGAAGCCCAAATCCTGGATCTAAATAAGCGACTGGCAACAATGAGATCCATTGACAACATGAAAAGGAGTTTGCTGCTCACTGAGCAGGCACTCGCTGGGGTAGAGGAGGGGCAGATGGTAATTCGGAAGAGCAGAGGAAGCAGGCAGCTAGCTGGGTGACAGATAGAAGGAGGGGTAGAGGAAAGAGAACCAGAGAGGCTAGTCTTGAACTGGCAGAACCCAACAAGTTTGCAAAGTTGACAGATGAGGGGGATGCCATTACAAAGCCAGCACTGCTGCGGCACGTCATGCCCTCTGAAAGCCAGGGAGATGACTACTCCAGTGAGAAGGTGATGGGGAGCACAGGGCAGGCTAGACAGGTCATAGCGGTGAGGGATTAAATTATAAGGGGACAGACAGGGTAATCTGCCACAAAGACTGGGATCGTCGAACGGTGTGTTGTCTTCCTGGCACTCGAGTTTGACACAACACGGATCGGATTAACAGATTACTGGGAGGGGCTGGTGGGGATCCAACAGTCATGGTGCACATTGGCACCAATAAACAAATTAGAGGTCAATGGAGGGCCCTCAAAAACGATTTCAGGGACCTAAGATCCAAGCTTCGGGCGAGGACTTCCAAGGTGATTTTCTCGGAAATACTACCTGCACCAAAAGCCACACTAGAAAGGCAGCAGGATTTTAGGGAGGTGAACCAGTGGCTCCGGAGTTGATGTAAGAAGGAGGGGTTTGGGTTCCTGGAGAAATGGGCTGACTTTGCTGTCGGCTACAGGTTCTATCGTAGTGACGGGCTGCATCTTAATGGGGATGGTGCGGCTGTGCTGGGGGAGAAGATGGCTAGAAGGCTGGAGGAGTGTTTAAACTAGGGGAAGGGCAAAAAGAGAAATAGGAGGGCAGACAGTGTAGATAACGACCTGGGACCAAGTAATTTGCCTTAGTCATTCTCGCTTCAAGCTCACCAACTTTACTGATCAAACTTCTTGGATTCATTGCCATACAATTTATATGGTGGTTGTTCTTTATATTCATTATGCTACTAATGGTACTATCGGCTGTTCTGTCAGTTCCAACTGATCTAACCTCACTCCCTGCTTGACCCCCATTCCCATTACTTGGTAACTTCAGGCCGGTAAGTCTCACTTCAATAACTGGAAAAAAATTTTGAGGGGTTTATGAGAGATGCCATCCTAGAATACATCAAGTAAAACAACAGTATAACCCCTCATCAGCACGTGTTCATGAGGGGTCCATCATGTCAGACCAGAATCAGCTTCTATGATGAAGTAAGTTCTAGGCTGGACTTGGGAGAGTCTATTGATCTCGTATATCTGGATTTCTCTAAAACATTTGACGCTGTGCCGCATAACTGGTTGATACTAGAGATGAGCGAGCACCAAAATGCTCGGGTGCTCGTTACTCGGGACGAACTTTTCGCGATGCGCGAGGGTTCGTTTCGAGTAACGAACCCCATTGAAGTCAATGGGCGACCCGAGCATTTTTGTATATCACACGTGCCTTCAGCCAATCACAGCCATTCAATGACATCATTGTCATTGGCTGTGATTGGCTGAAGGCACGTGTGTTTCTGGAGGTGGGGATTTAAAGCCCTTCCTAGAGAAAGCAATGCTCTGCCGGGGACCAGGAGGGAGCGACAGCCTGCAGGAGCACCAAAGAACGCCAGGAGAAGTGAGTAATGATTTTTATTCTTTGCTCCGCTGTATTACCGGCGTATAAGGTGACAGTTGGGGGGTCGTCTTATACGCCCCGTCGCCTTATACGCCGGTATATATTTTTATTGTAACACATTTCTGGATGAATTGCAGGGAAGGGCTTCTATATTTAAGCCCTTCCCAACAATTCATCCCGCGCGCGCCGGCAGCCCATTGCTTTCAGTGGAACCTGCTGTATTGCTGGCTCCATTGAATTCAATGGGCGAACATCGTTCTTCTCTGCCACAGCTGTTACAGCTGTGGAAGAGAAGAATGATTTGTCTTCTATATGTTCTCAATGGGGTCGGCGCTGCTGCCGCCGGCCCCATTGAGCGCATATAGAGAAGAGAACAGAAATCGCAGATCGCACATAGGTGCGATCTGCGATTTCTATGGCCTAAGAAGGACCGTTGGGGTTCTTGAAACCTATAATCACTCCTAACACTCTTACTATAGCAGCTCCGGCATCAACAACACTTTCCCTGAACTATGTCAGAATGCATCTGTGGCGAGCCGCGGGAGGGGCCGATTTATATACTCGGGTGACACCTAATCTCGCCAGCCACTCACTGCAGGGGGGTGGTATAGGGCTTGAATGTCGCATGGGGAATTTGTAATGCCTTCCCTGTCTTTCAATTGGCCAGAAAAGCGCGCAAATTTCTCAGGGAAGAAAATGAAAGTAACCCGAACACCGCGTGGTACTCGTTACGAGTAACGAGCATCTCGAACACCCTAATACTCGAACGAGTAGCAAGCTCGGACGAGTATGCTCGCTCATCTTTAGTTGATACATAAAATTAGATAGCTCGGTCTGAGCGAAAATGTGTGTAGCTGGGTAGGGAACTGGCTCAGAGATAGAAAGCAAAAAAGCAAAAGGTGGTAATAAATGGTTCGTACTCTGATTGTGCCACCGTTGCTAGTGGGGTGCCACAGGGTTCAGTATTAGGCCCCATTCTGTTCAATATATTTATCAATGACCTGATAGAGGGACTGCACAGTAAAATATCATTATTTGCAGATGATACAAACTAATTCAAGATAATTAATACAATGGAGAACAATGTGCGGCTACAAAAGGACCTAGATAAGCTGGGAGCTTGGGTAGTAAAATGGCAAATGAAATTCACTGTTGATAAATGTAAGGTCATGCACATGGGCAGGAGAAACGGTTGTCACCAATATACACTAAATGGGGTACTGCTAGGGAAAAGTGATATGGAAAAGGACTTGGGGGTATTAGTGATCTGTGGAATTAACTGTAGCAATCAATGCCAGTCAGCTGCTGCAAAAGCAAATAAAGTCTTGTGATGCATTAAAAGAGGTATAGGGGCGAGGGGCGAGAACATTATTCTCCCATTATATAAGGCACTTGTCAGGCCTCACATGGAATACTGTGTACAGTTCTGGACAGCAGTGCTCAGGAAAGATGTTGCAGTGCTTGAGGGGGTTCAAAGAAGGGTGTCTAAATTAATAAACAGAATGGAAGGACTGGAATACCCAGAGAGGCTATCAAAATTGTGATTAGTCACCCTGGAAAAAAGACGGCTAAGGGGTGATCAAATAACTATGTATAAATACATGAGGGGACAATACAAGGATCTCTCCCATGATCTGTTTATACCCAGGACTGCAACGGTAACAAGAGTGCATCCGCTATGTCTAGAAGAAAGCAGGTTTCATTACCAACACAGAAGGGGGTTCTTTACTGTAAAAGCAGTGAGACTGTGGAACTCTCTGCATGAGGACGTGATGATGGCAAAATCCATAGAGGAATTTAAGAGGGGACTAGACGTCTTTCTAGAGCGCAAGGATATTACAGGATATAGACATTAGGTGACCAGCGGGCTTGATGATCTGAAATGTTGATCCACGGATTACTCTAGCTGCCATTATGGATTCAGGAATGAATTTTTCCTCCAAGTGAGCAAAATGGTTGCTTGTTTTTTTTTTTCCTGCCTTCCTCTGGAGTAAAAAGGGTGGGGGTGGAAATAGGCTGAATTAGATGGACATTGTCTTCATTCAGCCTAACATACTGTTAAATAAAACCCTTTATGTTCCTGCTCTTTGTTGAGTAAAATACATTGAGGGAAACATTGAAGGTGCCATATTGGGATCATCGGGGTACTAGGCGCCATCTAGTGGTATAGGCCTTTTTTTCTCAAAAGAGCAAATAATGTTGGTAAAAAAATATTTTATAAAATAAAAGAATTAAAAAATTGTTGAAGTGTAGCTGAACACAAGAGACTTTAAATGGCTCCAGGGATAAAAGTCTAAGGCCTCATGTCCACGGGGAAAATCAGATCCGCTGCAGATTCTCCATGTAGAATCTGCAGCGGGTCCCTCCTGCCCCGCGGACATGAGCGCCGAAAATAGCAATTTAAAAGAATTTACCTATCCGGCGCGGGCGACGAAGCTCTGCTCTTCCTCACGGCCGGATCTTCATTTTCGGCCGGCGGATGAATTCCTGACGCCGGCGGCACGTCGCCGGCACGTCGTCGACGTGCCGCGCGCATGCGCCGGGCACATCCGCCGAGCCGAAGCAAGGGAGATGCGGCCGTGAGGAAGAGAAGAGCTTCGCGGTCCGCTGCGGGTGAGTAAATGCTTTAAATTCCTATTTTAGGTCTCCCGCGGATCCGGACGGCTTCCATAGGCTTCAATAGAAGCCCGCGGGAGACCCGCATGAAAATGGAGCATGGTCCAGATTTTTTCATGCTCCATTTTTTTTAAAATCACTTTTATTGACGATCCGCGGGTATTTATGTACCCGCGGGTGGTCAATGCATCCCTATGGGGTGCGGATCCGCATGCATGAAATCCGCTGCGGATCCTAAATCCTATTTTCCCCGTGGACATGAGCCCTAAAGGCATTAAGTCCGGTGACCTTGGAGGCCATTCTAACGGACCAATATACTAAATCCAGTGCCAAGGGAATAGCACATCCATCTGCTTACAGCCACAGCAAAGTGTGGAGGCACACTCTCTTGTTTAAAGTAACGTGGCAACTCACTGTTCTTATTGAGTGCAGATGAGAATATGGTATCCTGTAGCATCTAGAGGTACTTCTTACTGTTAAAGAGCTTGTTCCAAGATTGCAAGCTATCCCCTATATTCACAGAACAGGGGATAACTTGCTGATCGACGATCTCCAAAATGGGACTCCAGTGTCCAGTTCTACCTGTCACCGCAGGGGACACTTCTCCTCCCGCAGGGATGACAGTATGAAGAGAGTGCTGGCCAAACATGTGGGGTCACCACCCTAATTCATTTCCATAGGGCTAAGGGAAAAACCCAAGCAGGTATTGCTTGGGAATCTCGGCAGCTCCATTGAAAGTGAATAGTCCACTGGTGGGCTTGTGTGACCAGTGCTCCATTCAATCTCCTCCTCACTGCATGGAATGCAGTGAGTCCGCAGTAAGGAGGACGGAGCTTAAAACACCCGATCTTGAGATTGGTGGGGATTTCAGCAGTAAGCCTATTTTATGGATAGGGAATAACTTCTTATGTTGGTACAACACCTTTTAAGTGATCAGTCAATTAAAAAAAGGTCTTATAAAGTGAGTCCCCCAATTAACACACCAAACCATTACCTTTTGCAAACATTTTGTTTTTGATGAGTCAATCCATGATGGGTTATCATCGGATCAGCACTGGAGGTTGTGTCCGTTGACCTCACCAGTCATATGCAACAGTGTGGAAAAGATACGCAATGTGGTTCACCTGAAACAGTGAATCTTCCAGTACTGTGAAGAAATACCACCTGCAGTTCTTCAGCATTTTCACAAAGACTGAATTAAATGTTTAATCGTGTGCAGAGGGATGGACACATCTAACATCTCAGGCAAAGCACTTTGTAAACTATCGCCCTCACTTAAAGGGGTTGTCCCGCGCCGAAACGGGTTTTTTTTTTTTTCAACCCCCCCCCCGTTCGGCGCGAGACAACCCCGATGCAGGGAGGTAAAGAAAGCTCACCGGAGCGCTTACCTGAATCCCCGCGCTCCGGTGACTTCTCTACTCACCGCTGAAGATGGCCTCTTCCTCCGTGGACCGCAGCTCTTCTGTGCGGTCCACTGCCGATTCCAGCCTCCTGATTGGCTGGAATCGGCACGTGACGGGGCGGAGCTACACGGAGCTACACGGAGCCCCATAGAAGACTGCAGAAGACCCGGACTGCGCAAGCGCGGCTAATTTGGCCATCGGAGGGCGAAAATTAGTCGGCACCATGGAGACGAGGACGCCAGCAACGGAACAGGTAAGTATAAAACTTTTTATAACTTCTGCATGGCTCATAATTAATGCACAATGTACATTACAAAGTGCATTATTATGGCCATGCAGAAGTGTACAGACCCACTTGCTGCCTCGGGACAACCCCTTTAACTCCTAAACAAGTAAAGTTAGGGCAAAACTGATATTTTAATGTACTATTGAGTAAATTCTAACCAAGGCTGATATTTCACATGACTCACATTGGAAAAAACCTGAGCTGAATTCAATATGGAGGATTTCAAAATGACCACCAAAAAGTCTCCTCCACCAAATCATACAGCCTCCCTCCCAATTAATATTTTCACACATTAGATGGTAATTCTCTTATTATTACACCAGTTGAAATGATGTGTCCAGACTTTTTCTTCAACTTGCATTATTACTTTGGTTGTAGACACATGGTAACACAGTATGTTAGAACCAGATAAATATTAGCACATTGCTGTAGAATGCATGAGGAGTAGATTCATAATCATATATCATACATACATATTTATTAACTGTTCCTCATTTTACATTGCTTATCGTGTATCATCCATATAGTTTTATATAGCAGCAATATATTTTACATTACTGTCCATAGATTGTAATTAGAGATGAGCGAACGTACTCGTCCGAGCTTGATATTCGTGCGAATATTAGGGTGTTTGGGATGCTCGTTACTCTTAACGAGCACCACGCGGTGTTCTGGTTACTTTCAGTTTCCTCTCTGAGACGTTAGCGCGCTTTTCTGGCCAATTGAAAGACAGGGAAGGCATTACAACTTCCCCCTGTGACGTTCAAGCCCTATACCACCCCCCTGCTGTGAGTGGCTGGGGAGATCTGATGTCACCGGAGTATAAAAGTCGGCCCCTCCCGCGGCTCGCCACACATGCCTTGTGAGTTAGCTGAGGGAAAGTACTATCGTGCTGGTGCTGCTGTAGGGAGAGCGTTAGGAGTCAGTGTAGGCTTCAAGAACCCCAACGGTCCTTCTCAGGGCCACATCTACCTGTGTGCAGGCTGCTGCTAGTTTTTTTTTTTTTTTTTTCTCAAAATCGGCAGTGCAGAGCATTGCACCCGGTATTAGGGACAGAAGTGGTGTATAGGCAGGGAGAGTGTTAGGAGTGAGTGTAGCCTTCAAGAACCTCAACGGTCCTTTCTAGGGCCAAATTTAAGCGTGTGCAGTACTGTGCTGGCTGCTGTTAGCAGTGTTGCATATTTTTTTTTTCTAAAAATCGTCTGTGCAGAGCATTGCACCCTCCATTGATACTACAGGGACAGAATTGTGTAGGCAGGGACAGTTATTGTTCATTGAATATACGCAGTGGGTCCTTCCCTTTGCTAAAAAGGACAAAAAATTATATTTGGCCTGCCTGTGTCAGTCCTAAGGTCTCCGTGTACGTGTGTGCTGCGTGGACAACGTACAAAAATCAGACGCAACCAGCTACGGTTTACTGCAGGCTTGCGCCATTGTCTTTCCTGACTGGCAAATACCTGCTCTGCTAGAGTTAATAACTCTGCTACACTATAGTTGTGTGACACTTTTTGAGGGCCACACCACAGATATTAAACTTCTTGTTCATTGAATATACGCAGTGGGTGCTTCCCTTTGCAAAAAAGGAAAAGAAATTATATTTGGCCTGCCTGTGTCAGTCCTAAGGTCTCCGTGTACGTGTGTGCTGCGTGGACAACGTACAAAAATCAGACGCAACCAGCTACGGTTGAGTGCAGCCTTGCGCCATTGTCTTTCCTGACTGGCAAATACCTGCTCTGCTAGAGTTAATAACTCTGCTACACTATAGTTGTGTGACACTTTTTGAGGGCCACACCACAGATATTAAACTTCTTGTTCATTGAATATACGCAGTGGGTGCTTCCCTTTGCAAAAAAGGAAAAGAAATTATATTTGGCCTGCCTGTGTCAGTCCTAAGGTCTCCGTGTACGTGTGTGCTGCGTGGACAACGTACAAAAATCAGACGCAACCAGCTACGGTTGAGTGCAGCCTTGCGCCAATGTCTTTCCTGACTGGCAAATACCTGCTCTGCTAGAGTTAATAACTCTGCTACACTATAGTTGTGTGACACTTTTTGAGGGCCCCACCACAGATATTAAACTTCTTGTTCATTGAATATACGCAGTGGGTGCTTTCCTTTGCAAAAAAGGAAAAGAAATTATATTTGGCCTGCCTGTGTCAGTCCTAAGGTCTCCGTGTACGTGTGTGCTGCGTGGACAACGTACAAAAATCAGACGCAACCAGCTACGGTTTACTGCAGGCTTGCGCCTTTATCTTTCCTGACTGGCAAATACCTGCTCTGCTAGAGTTAATAACTCTGCTACACTAAAGTTGTGTGTCACTTTTTCAGGGCCACACTACAGTTCTAAAAGTTATTGTTCATTGAATATACGCAGTGGGTCCTTCCCTTTGCAAAAAAGCGAAAACATTATATTTGGCCTGCAGGCTTGCGCCAATGTATTTCCTGCCTGGGAAATCAAATCACTGGTAATACAGCATGCTGAGGGGTAGGGGTAAGCCTAGAGGACGTGGACGTGGACGTGGCCAAGGACGCGTCGGCCCAAGTGAGGGTGTGGGCACAGGCCGAGCTCCTGATCCAGGTGTGTCGCAGCCGACTGCTGCGCGATTAGGAGAGAGGCACGTTTCTGGCGTCCCCACATTCATCGCCCAATTAATGGGTCCACGCGGGAGACCTTTATTAGAAAATGAGCAGTATGAGCAGGTTCTGTCCTGGATGGCAGAAAGTGCTTCGAGCAACCTATCGTCCAGCCACAGTTCTGCGCCGTCCACTGCTGCAAATCCGAATCCTCTGTCTGCTGCTCCTCCTTCCTCCCAGCCTCCTCACTCCACTACAATGACACCTGCTCAGGAGCGGGAACACTCCCAGGAACTGTTCTCGGGCCCCTGCTCAGATTGGGCAGCAGTGGTTCCTCTCCCACCAGAGGAGTTTATCGTCACTGATGCCCAACCATTCGAAACTTCCCGGGGTCCGGGGGAAGAGGCTGGGGACTTCCGCCAACTGTCTCAAGAAGTTTCTGTGGGTGAGGAGGACGATGACGAGGAGACACAGTTGTCTTGCAGTGAGGTAGTAGTAAGGGCAGTAAGTCCAAGGGAGCAGCGCACAGAGGATTCGGAGGAAGAGCAGCAGGACGATGAGGTGACTGACCCCACCTGGTGTGCAACGCCTACTCAGGACAGGTCTTCAGAGGGGGAGGCAAGGGCATCAGCAGGGCAGGTTGCAAGAGGCAGTGCGGTGGCCAGGGGTAGAGGCAGGGCCTGACCGAATAATCCACCAAGTGTTTCCCAAAGCACACCCTCGCGCCATGCCACCCTGCAGAGGCCGAGGTGCTCTAAGGTCTGGCAGTTTTTCACAGAGACGCCTGACGACCGACGAACAGTGGTGTGCAACCTTTGTCGCGCCAAGATCAGCCGGGGAGCCACCACCAACAGCCTCACCACCACCAGCATGCGCAGACATATGATGGCCAAGCACCCCACAAGGTGGGACGAAGGCCGTTCACCGCCTCCGGGTTGCACCGCTGCCTCTCCCCCTGTGCCCCAACCTGCCACTGAGATCCAACCTCCCTCTCAGGACACAGGCACAACCGTCTCATGGCCTGCACCCACACCCTCACCTCCGCTGTCCTCGGCCCCATCCAGCAATGTCTCGCACCGCACAGTCCAGCCGTCGCTAGCGCAAGTGTTGGAGCGCAAGCGCAAGTACGCCACCACGCACCCGCACGCTCAATCGTTAACCGTCCACATAGCCAAATTTATCAGCCTTGAGATGCTGCCGTATAGGGTTGTGGAAACAGAGTCCTTCAAAGCTATGATGGCGGCGGCGGCCCCGCGCTACTCAGTTCCCAGTCGCCACTACTTTTCCCGATGTGCCGTCCCAGCCCTGCACGACCACGTCTCCCGCAACATTGTACGCGCCCTCACCAATGCGGTTAGTGGCAAGGTCCACTTAACTACGGACACGTGGACAAGCACAGGCGGGCAGGGCCACTACATCTCCCTGACGGCACATTGGGTGAATTTAGTGGAGGCTGGGACAGAGTCAGAGCCTGGGACCGCTCACGTCCTACCCACCCCCAGAATTGCGGGCCCCAGCTCGGTGGTGGTATCTGCGGCGGTGTATGCTTCTTCCACTAAAGCACCCTCCTCCTCCTCCTCCTCAACCTCTGTCTCGCAATCTAGATGTGTCAGCAGCAGCAGGACGTCGCCAGCAGTCGGTGTCGCGCGGCGTGGCAGCACAGCGGTGGGCAAGCGTCAGCAGGCCGTGCTGAAACTACTCACCTTAGGAGATAGGAGGCACACGGCCCACGAATTGCTGCAGGGTCTGACAGAGCAGACGGACCGTTGGCTTGCGCCGCTGAGCCTCCAACCGGGCATGGTCGTGTGTGACAACGGCCGTAACCTGGTGGCGGCTCTGCAGCTCGGCAGCCTCACGCACGTGCCATGCCTGGCCCACGTCTTTAATTTGGTGGTTCAGCGCTTTCTGAAAAGCTACCCACGCTTGTCAGACCTGCTCGTAAAGGTGCGCCGGCTCTGCGCACATTTCCGCAAGTCCCACACGGACGCTGCCACCCTGCGCACCCTGCAACATCGCTTTAATCTGCCAGTGCACCGAGTGCTGTGCGACGTGCCCACACGTTGGAACTCTACGCTCCACATGTTGGCTAGGCTCTATGAGCAGCGTAGAGCTATAGTGGAATACCAACTCCAACATGGGCGGCGCAGTGGGAGTCAGCCTCCTCAATTCTTTTCAGAAGAGTGGGCCTGGTTGGCAGACATCTGCCAGGTCCTTTGAAACTTAGAGCAGTCTACCCAGGTGGTGAGCGGCGATGCTGCAATCATTAGCGTCACCATTCCTCTGCTATGCATCTTGAGAAGTTCCCTGCAAACCATAAAGGCAGCCGCTTTGCGCTCGGAAACAGAGCCGGGGGAAGACAGTATGTCGCTGGATAGTCAGAGCACCCTCCTGTCTATATCTCAGCGCGTTCAGGAGGAGGAGGAGGAGGATGAGGAGGATGAGGAGGAGGGGGAAGAGACAGCTTGGCCCACTGCTGACGGTACCCATGCTGCTTGCCTGTCATCATTTCAGCGTGTATGGCCTGAGGAGGAGGAGGAGGAGGAGGAGGATCCTGAAAGTGATCTTCCTAGTGCGGACAGCCATGTGTTGCGTACAGGTACCCTGGCACACATGGCTGACTTCATGTTAGGATGCCTTTCTCGTGACCCTCGCATTCAACGCATTCTGGCCACTACGGATTACTGGGTGTACACACTGCTCGACCCACGCTATAAGGAGAACCTTCCCACTCTCATTCCCGAAGAGGAAAGGGGTTCGAGAGTGTTGCTATACCACAGGACCCTGGCGGACAAGCTGATGGTAAAATTCCCATCCGACAGCGCTAGTGGCAGAAGGCGCAGTTCCGAGGGCCAGGTAGCAGGGGAGGTGCGTAGATCGAGCAGCATGTACAGCCCAGACAGTGCAACAGTCTTTAAGGGCCTGGCCAGCTTTATGGCTCCCCAGCAAGACTGTGTCACCGCTCCCCAGTCAAGGCTGAGTCGGCGGGAGCACTATAAAAGGATGGTGAGGGAGTACGTAGCCGATCGCACGACCATCCTCGGTGACGCCTCTGCCCCCTACAACTACTGGGTGTCGAAGCTGGACACGTGGCCTGAACTAGCGCTGTATGCCCTGGAGGTGCTTGCTTGTCCTGCGGCTAGCGTCTTGTCGGAGAGGGTGTTTAGTGCGGCTGGGGGAATCATCACAGATAAGCGTACCCGCCTGTCAACCGACAGTGCCGACAGGCTAACACTTATCAAGATGAACAAAGCCTGGGGCCAAGACTTCTCTTCTCCACCAGCGGACAGCAGCGATACGTAAGCAATACGTATTATGCACCCGCGGATGGAAGCTACGTTCTCTCTCACCATCCAAAACGGGGACATTTCTGCTTCATCAATCTGTGTCTAATATTCCTCCTCCTCCTCCTGCTCCTCCTCCTGAAACCTCAGGTAATCACGCTGAACGGGCAATTTTTCTTAGGGCCACAAGGCTCACTCATCTAATTTTTCTAAACAATTTTTATGTTTCAATGCTCTTAAAAGCGTTGAAACTTTAACTTGAACCAATTTTTCGTTAAACTGGGCTGCCTCCAGGCCTAGTTACCACTTAAGCCACATTAACCAAAGCGATTAATGGGTTTCACCTGCCATCTTGGTTGGGCATGGCCAATTTTTACTGAGGTACATTAGTACTGTTGGTACACCAATTTTTTGGGGCCCTCACCTACAGTGTAATCATAGCAATTTGTATGTTCTTCACCTGCACTCATGGTACAGAAGTGTGTGTGGGGTTGGCCTACACTTTAGCTACATAAATGTAACTTGGGCCTTGGCTATACTGCAGCTACTGAAATGGAACGAAGACTGCGCTCCCACTATACTGCTGCTTCGGAATTGTTACTGGGGCCTGTCTTGAGTGCTACTATTGCTGACATGGAACGAAGACTGCGCTCCCGCTATACTGCTGCTTCGGAATTGTTACTGGGGCCTGTCTTGAGTGCTACTATTGCTGACATGGAACGAAGACTGCGCTCCCGCTATAATGCTGCTTCGGAATTGTTACTGGGGCCTGTCTTGAGTGCTACTATTGCTGACATGGAACGAAGACTGCGCTCCCGCTATAATGCTGCTAGTGATATGTTAGTGGGGCCTGTCTTGAGTGCTACTATTGCTGACATGGAACGAAGACTGCGCTCCCGCTATAATGCTGCTAGTGATATGTTAGTGGGGCCTGTCTTGAGTGCTACTATTGCTGACATGGAACGAAGACTGCGCTCCCGCTATAATGCTGCTAGTGATATGTTAGTGGGGCCTGTCCTAAATGCTACGGCTGAAATGTTACGAATTCTGGGCTCTGCCTATACCGCTGCTAATGGTATGTCTCTGGGGTGTGGAAACAGAGGCTTCCCAAAGACATGATGGCGGCGAGGCCATTTCCCACCAACGCGGTTACTGTAAAGGTGCATATAACCACGGACACGTGTAGAGGACACGTAGTGCCTCAAAAGCATCCCCCTCCTCCTCCAACAGGGAAAACAAACATTCTTGGCAAATGCCTTTGCATTAGTTTGTCTGGTGGCAGTCCAAGAATTTCACCTTTACCGACACTACAAGAGAGACCCCCCACCATCCCCCCGCCACGGCCCACTTAATCCTGGCCACATTCCGAAAACCAACAAAATAAAACCGCGCTACTAGGTCCGCAGTCACCACCACATTACCACCAACGCGGTTACTGTTAAGGTGCATATAACCACGGACACGTGTAGAGGACACGTAGTGCCTCAAAAACATCCCCCTCCTCCTCCAACAGGGAAAACAAACATTCTTGGCAAATGCCTTTGCATTGGTTCGTCTGGTGGCAGTCCAAGAATTTCACCTTTACCGACACTACAAGAGAGACCCCCCACCATCCCCCCGCCACGGCCCACTTAATCCTGGCCACATTCCGAAAACCAACAAAATAAAACCGCGCTACTAGGTCCGCAGTCACCACCACATTACCACCAACGCGGTTACTGTTAAGGTACATATTACCAGTCTGACTGGGGCATGCAGAGACACCTTGACAGAATGAATAGTGTGTGACACATAGGTTCCCCATTGCTATGCCCACGTGTGCAGCTCCTGATGGCGGTGGCACAGGATTCTATTTCTCATTGCTTCTGTACAGCATTGTGGGCTATCGCCCCGCCACTTTTAAAGAGGGTCGCTGCCTAGCCGTGCCAACCTCTGCAGTGTGTGCCTGCGGTTCCTCCTCATGGCAGACGCACTTCTAAATAGACATGAGGGTGGTGAGGCATTAGGGCAGCTGAAGGCTGCGCAGGGACACTTTGGTGTGCGCTGTGGGGGGGAGGGGGTGCGGTTGGGCAGCATGTAACCCAGGAGAAGTGTCAGTGGAGTGTCATGCAGGCAGTGATTGTGCTTTGTTGGAGGTAGTGTGGTGCTTAGCTAAGGTATGCCATGCTAATGAGGGCTTTTCAGAAGTAAAAGTTTTTGGGAGGGGGGGGGCCCCACTCTTGCCGCTATTGTGGCTTAATAGTGGGACCTGTGAACTTGAGATGCAGCCCAACATGTAGCCCCTCGCCTGCCCTATCCGTTGCTGTGTCGTTCCCATCACTTTCTTGAATTGCCCAGATTTTCACACAAGGAAACCTTAGCGAGCATCGGCGAAATACAAAAATGCTCGGGTCGCCCATTGACTTCAATGGGGTTTGTTACTCGAAACGAACCCTCGAGCATCGCGAAAAGTTCGTCCCGAGTAACGAGCACCCGAGCATTTTGGTGCTCGCTCATCTCTAATTGTAATCATCAGTTCCTATCCCGGTGTATCCCCTGAAAGTGTTTCTGGGAACCCCAATCTTGTATGGAAGTGTGGTTGGGAAATATTGTTATAGATACTCGCACTATAGATACTTGTTATAGATACATTAATACTTTGCAAAAATCTTATCCACATACTGCGGCCAGTCTGTTATGGCCAAGCCATGCTGAAATTAACATGCCGCATGGAATTCAAAGTCATGGCACATCAATCTTATCGCCGTTTCTGCTGCGGCCATCTCTCCTCTCTATGGGGAAGAGCTGGCCGCAGCAGAATAAGCCGCTTGAAGACCCGCTCCAAAACCCACGGGACTTCAAGCTGCAGAAATCTCACAGAATTTCCGTGTGGTCCTGCTGTGGACATTGCCACAGTCTTAGACCCCCAGATTTTGGCATGGAATTCCACGGCTGCTGATTTGGTTACATCGTACATTCTTATCCCATCCCGTGTGAAAGGCCCCTAAGGCTGGCTTCACACTCCAGTTTCATTTAAAAAAAAGTCACAGTTTTTATTTAAGCCAAAGAGAGAAGCAGATCCATCAGGAAGGAGAAGTTTGTGTTCTTCCTATATATTTCCCATGACTTTCCAATTCACTTCTGACTTTGTTTAATAAAGTACAAAAAACTGCTACAAAAGCAATGACTTAAAAAAAATACCTGTGTGTGAAACCTCACTTAGGCTTTATTTACACGGGTGTTGGCGATTTTACGTTTGCCCTCCGGCAACGTTAAAACGCGTGAACGGGCGCAGAAATCTAACATTTGTGCGCCTGTTCAGACGGCCTGGGTCCCGCGCATGTTTGCTGAGCCCACGATGCCGTGGGGTGTGGGGAGACAGTTTAGCTCTGCAATGGGAGGGGGCAGGAGCTAAGCAATTAGCTCCGCCCCACCACAGTCCTCCCATTGCAAACAACCGACAAGGGGTGGAGAGATGGAGCAAAGGCGAAGGGAGTTTAGAAGTCACACTGCTAAACTCCCTCCCACCTCCCTTCTCTGGCAGCTGTCATATGACTGAACGCCAACAGCTATGCATTAACGCTTAAACTACATATGAATCCCCCCTATGACATTTTATAAGTTCGAGCCTGCGGATATCTCCTACTGTTACCTTCTAACGTGATGGCGCCCAATAAATAAACTAAAATAACCAATAAGCTGCAGCAGTATGCCCGACCCAGCACCTCAACAGACACCGGATCTAACGTGCCCTGCATAAATCCCTCTGAGGGAACCGCACCAGTTCCACCTCCTGCATCTGGCCCGGCGGCTATAGGTTTTGCGTACCACGGGACTTATTCTAACTATGCTTGAGGGGTCAGTATTTTGGTGGCTAAGTCGGCCCAGTTTGCTTTCCGGCAAATACATATTGACCCTGGGGGGCATTTCCTGATTCTCCAGGGCACCTTCCACAGCCGCCTCCTCACAATAATTACTGTTTATTTACCACTGCCTGCTAATATTGAGATTCTTCATGAGGTGATGGCACGGTTCGGCCCAATAGTGATTATTGGGGATTTTAACCTGATCTTGGATTCGGTGCGGTCTCACTCCAGCTGCCTCAGCACCGACTCGGTTGCCTAGGTGAGCCAATTCCTATCTATTATCTATTATGAAATATGGTGTGTGCGGCATCCACACGACACCGCCTACTCATGTCACACCCCGACATATAATGCCTTCTCCCATATTGATCTGAGTTTTGGCTCCCTAGACTGCCTCCCCATGGTACATAATATATCCGACTTGCCCAGAGGCATATCAGATCATTCCCTGCTCCAATTGATTGTCGATCTTGGAGTTGATGGTTTTTGCCCTATGTGGAGACTAAGTCCACTGTGGCTGGAGCAGGGAGAAGTACATGAATATGTAGAGTGGGAGACCGGGATGTACTGGTGGGGCAATGAGGGGACGGCCTCAAAGTTGGTGGTATGGGACGCATTAAAGGCTTTTACCAGGGGCTCCTTTACCTCCGCAATAGCTGAACATAGAAGATCCCTGCGGGCCACCCGATTGGACCTGGAGCGCCGCCTTGATTCAGCAGAGGTCAGACACATAGCAGACCCTTCCCCTGAAACTACCCTAACTCTTAATGGCCTGCGGCAGGAATATAAACTTCTGCTTATTGAGTATACAAAAAAGGAACTTCTTTATTCCTGTCACCAGGTTTTCGATCAGGGAGACACAAATGGCCATTTGTTGGCCTATTTGGCCAGAGAGGACCAGTCACTACCAACAAATACAGAGGTGTGGAATAACACGGGTGCCCTAATAAATGACCCTAAACTAGTTAACCAAGCATTTTCCCAATTCTATAGAGACCTACATATCTCCAAACTAACTATTCTAGTTCATTTTTTCTCTTTTTTTTTTCTCCCCTTTTTATTTATTTTTTTGTATCTGGTTCATTTGGAGTTTTTTTCCTTTTTTGTGATTCTGTTGATTAGCAATAGCTGATAAAGATAAAACATAAATTTCTAGCCAAATATTATGTGACAAGAGAAATGTACATATATACATAGGTAATGATTACTCTGTATCTATGCAATGTACCGCATTATTGAGTTCAGTACTTGTGGTGCCAGTTGCCTGTGGTTATTAGTTAATTATTTTTGGCTAAATAAAAATTCTTTTTAAAAAAAAAGTGAAATTTTGTTGCGTTCCATAGGTCACACGCGCGGTCATGTGACGCACGACAGATGAAGGGCATCATAAGACAATGTCCAGAGGTTCACAATTATGCCCAGCACTCCCATGTCATCACGGCTACAATGGAACGCACAATGCGTTTGAAAGGCAGCACGCACGGTCAGGTGACGTGCGACAGGGGAGACTATATAAATATAGGATCCAACATCCAATCTACAGAGCTGCTTCCTGGTTTCTTATTTTATATAATAAGTTATTATTTGCCAGCACCAGATAGCCAAATTCCCACATATTCCTGCCTTACAGCTCTCTGGGTACCATTGCCGTTCCTCAAAAATCAGAAAACAAAACTGACAAAATGCCAAATTAACAGAACCAATAGAAAATGCAGGGGTTAAAAAGATAATTTATCCAAGTAGTAATATATCCAAGTTCAAGAATGTACAGTATGACAAATTGTATCTCACCCCAGAGAACAACATGGCAGCAGCTATAAATGGCGCTAGATGGATAAGGATGATAAATATAAGGGAAGGTTTTAAGTAGCCATTGAACACCATAATATATGAGCCTGGAAGGTGAGATGATGGGAGTGCGGCCTCCCTCTACATTTACTGCTGTGTGAACCATTGTGACAGGTGCCACCAGCAACAGCCAATAGGATCGCAGGATTTGCTTTCAAGCCGAGCAAGAAAACGACAGCAATTGCTCTTTCAGAGTTCAGATTGGCTCCCTATTGCTCCCACTAAAGAGATTTCAGCGACTTTTCAGCGACTTTAAAAGCTTCTTTCTTCGACTGAGACCCGAATCTACATCACTGTGATGGCGTATTTACCACCCGTTGTCCGTGAGGAGGGGTAAGAACCGAATCTCATACATGGAATTGCTGGTTTATATATGAATAAATATGGACATGAGTGTATTTATCATGCTTTTGTATGTAATGTATCATGTATTGGACAGTTTATTTGTATTTATGTATTTATCATGCTTTTGTATGTAATGTATCTTGTATTGGACAGTTTATTTGTATTATTGTATGTATTTATCATGCTTTTGTATGTAATGTATCTTATATTAGACAGTTTATTTGTATTATTGTATGTATTTATCATTCTTTTGTAAGTAATGTATCTTATATTGGACAGTTTATTTGTATTATTGTATGTATTTATCATTCTTTTGTATGTAATGTATCTTATATTGGACAGTTTATTTGCATTATTTATGTATTTATCATGCTTTTGTATGTAATGTATCTTGTATTGGACAGTTTATTTGTATTATTGTATGTATTTATCATGCTTTTGTATGTAATGTATCTTGTATTGGACAGTTTATTTGTATTATGTATGTATTTATCATGCTTTTGTATGTAATGTATCTTGTATTGGACAGTTTATTTGTATTATTGTATGTATTTATCATGCCTTTGTATGTAATGTATCTTATATTGGACAGTTTTTTTGTATTATTGTATGTATTTATCATGCTTTTTTATGGAATGTATCTTATATTGGACAGTTTATTTGTATTATTTATGTATTTATCATGCTTTTGTATGTAATGTATCTTGTATTGGACAGTTTATTTGTATTATTGTATGTATTTATCATGCTTTTGTATGTAATGTATCTTGTATTGGACAGTTTATTTGTATTATTTATGTATTTATCATGCTTTTATATTTAATGTATCTTATATTGGACAGTTTATTTGTATTATTGTATGTATTTATCATGCTTTTGTATATAATGTATCTTATATTGGACAGTTTATTTGTATTATTGTATGTATTTTTCATGCTTTTGTATGTAATGTATCTTATATTGGACAGTTTATTTGTATTATTGTATGTATTTATCATTCTTTTGTATGTAATGTATCTTGTATTGGACAGTTTATTTGTATTATTGTATGTATTTATCATGCTTTTGTATGTAATGTATCTTATATTGGACAGTTTATTTGTATTATGTATTTATCATGCTTTTGTATGTAATGTATCCTGTATTGGACAGTTTATTTGTATTATTGTATGTATTTATCATGCTTTTGTATGTAATGTATCATGTATTGGACAGTTTATTTGTATTATTGTATGTATTTATCATGCTTTTGTATGTAATGTATCTTATATTGGACAGTTTATTTGTATTATTGTATGTATTTATCATTCTTTTGTATGTAATGTATCTTGTATTGGACAGTTTATTTGTATTATTGTATGTATTTATCATGCTTTTGTATGTAATGTATCTTGTATTGGACAGTTTATTTGTATTATTTATGTATTTATCATTCTTTTGTATGTAATGTATCTTGTATTGGACAGTTTATTTGTATTATTGTATGTATTTATCATGCTTTTGTATGTAATGTATCTTGTATTGGACAGTTTATTTGTATTATTGTATGTATTTATCATGCTTTTGTATGTAATGTATCCTGTATTGGACAGTTTATTTGTATTATTGTATGTATTTATCATGCTTTTGTATGTAATGTATCTTATATTGGACAGTTTATTTGTATTATTGTATGTATTTATCATTCTTTTGTATGTAATGTATCTTGTATTGGACAGTTTATTTGTATTATTTATGTATTTATCATTCTTTTGTATGTAATGTATCTTGTATTGGACAGTTTATTTGTATTATTGTATGTATTTATCATGCTTTTGTATGTAATGTATCTTGTATTGGACAGTTTATTTGTATTATTGTATGTATTTGCACTTTATCTGTGTTTTGTATATGTATCTATGATGCATTTTATCGTTTTATTCACAATATACCGTATGTACATTTTACTTAACATACGTGTGCATGTCTTCATTCAGTTAGTTGACAGTCACTTGATCTATTATTACAGACCCTGGTGCAGAGGTTCAGTCCCCCCAGTCAATACCAAACTGATATAGTTTTTTTTTTACACTTTTAACGCCTTTTAAAAAACAAATGTTTTGTTTCCTACTGCATTCAAAAACCGCTTACATTTTTCCTTTTTTGTCAACGCTGCTGTGTAATGGGGGATTTTTGCAGAGTTGTATTTTTTAATGGTACCATTTGCTGGTTTAAATTTTTTTTTCCTGTCATGCCCTCTTTGGGTTAAATAATGTATTAACTTTTTATCCTGAATGATTACTAATGCAGCGATACCACATGTGTGATTTTGTTTTATTTTTTCAAATAAGAGGAAAGGTGGTGCTTTGAGATTATTACTTTTTAAATACTTTTTTTAAAGACTTTTTTAAGTTTTTATTTTTCTGCCACTAGGGGACTTAAATGCCACCACATTTTACCATTTTTAGAATACAGTATTTTGCTTCTGTTTAGCAGTGTATTACAAGCGTATGAAGATCAGCCAATGGCTAAGTCTCATAGGCCACCATAGCTGGCAGACCCAGTGACCATATTCAAACCATAGCAACCCATCGGAAGCCCCGTGATCACATTGTGGGGGTTTCACAATTTTGGGACGCTGGCATCCCTTCACTGCCTGGACCTTTTTACTCAGCGCTGCTCTTTTCTCCTGGAATTGTATCTGGGAATAACTACAGAGATATTTGGGTGACGAGGAATAAATATGGCGCTGTGTTAATAACTGTTTATTATAGTTTAATGAACAATATTAACATTTTCTTTCTTCTTTTCTGTGTAGAAGAGACGACGTGAGCACCTGGTAAGCTATGACGTTTATTATAGGGGTCAGTTACTATACAGGGAGGGACGGGACATAATGTAACAAGTCTATAGGGACTGCACTGGGATCTATATGTATAACTTAGTTACACTGGACACAGAAACTATGAAGTGTTTGTCCTAATAATAACCCCTTTTTATTTCCCCTGTTAAGGATCATGGACGGCGTAGTGAGATTCCTGCGTATGCTGTTCCGAAGAGACGACAGAGGGTGGAAGAGGAAGCGAGATCCCAGCCCGTGCGAGGAAGACCCCCAGAAGAGGAGGAGGGATGACCCAGCCCTACAGCAGGAGGAAATGGCAGCATTCTTCCGAGTTCTTGGTAAGATGCATTGGGGGATATTCAGAAAAGGTTTTATGCCCGTTTCTGGCATAAAAAAAATTGTAATTCTTTACATAAGTGAGGATTTAAACAAAAACTTGTAATTTTTTGCTATGTACGCTATGGTTCATCAATTTTTTTGAAAAGGGAACATGGTTCGGTGGAAGGGGGTGTGGCCTCCTGGACCGACACATTTATATATAAGTTATGCCAGAAACTGGCATAAATTATACCAGAAATGAATGCCAGATTGGATGTGGTGAACATTGCTGCTGGACACATGGCAGAGCAGAGATGCACATAAAATATAAGGAGGGGTCTGCCTCTTCATGTATGAGGTGCATCGTACATTGGCAGATATATTATGAAGACTGATGTTTGTAATGCTCCTCTTACAAGATTCCAACCATTGCTCCTTCCAAAGGTTCTGGAGTTGAAACACAATATTACATAAATCTGTCCAACTCTATAATGTATCTGATATTTCACGTATCACAGCAATTAATGTTTTTAGGATAAATTGACACACCGGGATTGCTGCAAAATATGGGCTGCAGAATGCAAGACATCATTCCGCAGCAATGCACAGACAAAGCCCAAACACTTACAGCGGAAAAATTCCACAATGGAAGACAGTCATGCGGCAGATTTTCATTGCAGAATTCATTCACTATAATACAATGACTGAGATCCTGCCATGAAAATCTCTACTAAAATCCACTCAGGGATATTGGTGTGGATTTACTCTGCGATGTGTGACCATATCTTAGTGTGGTCCTCCCCCACAAATGTTTCTAAGAATGTTGTACCTAGGGTTTCACTTCCTTTTCAATTAGCTAAGCTAGCTATTAACACTTTACTCCCCTTTCTTTCACGCATTCTAACCTACTTATCTAGTTTGCTGCGCTATTGGTCCTGTAAAAAAAGGAAGTGAAAAGGAATGGATAAAAACAGAAGTATTTCCATTTTTTTCTATCATTGTTTTCAATAGAAAAAACAGATCTGTTTAAATTCAGTTTAACTTCAGTTTCTCTATTCTAAAAAATGAAGAGAGAAACCGAATGCCCTAATGGAGCCTAAATGTAGATGTGAATGGGGCCTTATTGTATCACTGTCTCTGTGATACGGTCACATGTGATGTCCATGACTTTCAGTAGAGCTCCTGTAGAAGTACAGAACTGACGGCTCTTCCTACTCTGCTGCTTCTTTCAGTGTTACATGATGGAGGAGATTATGTAACTTTACTGCAGTCACTAAACTAATTCATAAAACTGATACATTTATTAAAGAAAAATTAATATATTTCCTTTTTGTTCTAGACTATGGACAGCACTGGATGTTTCTCGCCTGTGACAGCTGCATGATGATATCCGACAAGGTAATATAAAAATGTGGAATATGTGGTTTTATTCTTTTTTTTTAGTTCAATAGATTTTTATTTATTTAGTCTATCAGTGATATACAATAAATGCAATTTAGTGAAACTAGGTATAAAGTAAACAGTGTTGACATACAAGGTATTTGTCTTCATTTTTCAGATTACAATTTCGCTCTTCTTGAGGTATCTTGTTTTAACTGTAAAAACACTTTTATGTAACTCTTATAACGTTTATCAATAGCATACTAATTACTTAAACATAGGTAAGTATGTTGATCTGAAAAAGAACAAAAAAGGAAAGAACCCAGAGTGGGCTATGTTTTAGAACAGGTTTTGAGTTGATTGCTGTTGGTAACTTTCTCAAACTTTTTGTTAACACTTATTATTATAACTAAACCTTAGAGGGTTGTTTGTGCCTCAGATGCATTCTGGATGCCGGGAGTTCTCACCCACTCCTGTAGCATGGGTCTTGTTGATACTATTCTTACTTCGCATCTTCGGTTTTGCTAATAAGGAGAGAGGAAAGAAAAGAAAGAGAGGGGGGGAGCGAAAGGGGTATAAGAATGGGAGGAAGGAGGGGGAGAGGGGTAGAGGAGCCACTAGGGGCTCTGGGAAATGAGATCAGAGGGGGGTTCTGGTCCGCTCGGCAGGAACCTTCCACTGTTGGACACTGTCTGGGGCAGCGTCCCATTGTAGTTATATTCAGGTCGGCACCACTCCGCTATTTAACCATTGATTGAATTTGTCCGAGGAACGAAACCTTATCCATATCGCCCATGTAGCGTAGTAAGTAGAAGATTTAGCATCATCCCTGGCCCTTAGTTCCTCCATGTATTGAATGTCGTCCATGGCTTTTGCCCACATTAAACGTGTGGGAGACTCCGTTGTGTTCCATTTTTGCGGGATCACCTGTCTCATTGCCAGGAGAAAAAAATTGAGGATTCCCTTCTTAATCAGGGCTTCGGGGCCGGGAGTGATGGAGAGGAGAGCCAACTCTGGTGTAAATGAGATCTCCTTTTTAGACAGGACATTGTATAAGGCGTTTATCTCCCTCCACCTGGAAGACACCAGAGGGCAGGACCACCAGATATGAATCATTGACCCTAGGTCATTGAGGCATCTCCAACAGTTGCTGCTAATATTGGGGTACATCTTGGCCAGACGCGCCGGGGTGCGGTACCACCTGGACAAGATTTTGTAGTTCATCTCGTGGTGTCTGCCTGAGACAGACATCTTGTGGGTCATGATAAAGGATTTGGCCCAGTCACTATCCTCAAGACACTTGCCCAGCTCCTCCTCCCATCTTCCCCTGTATCCTACCCCACCGTCTGGCGCATCCCCCGCCACCAACATGCCATAGACCGTAGAGATCTCCCCTTTCCGATCAGGGGACGTATCACACATCTCCTCGAAGGGGGTGGGCTGGCGCAACACCTCCGAGACCTGACCCTGCGCCCGTATGAAGTGGTTTAACTGTCGGTATTGGAACCACGCACTGGCCCTCTGGCTCCCCTCTCCCAGTAGAGTCTCTAGTGGCATGATTCCCCCTGTTGTCGTTACATCCTTTATTCTAGGGATAAGTGTTTCTAACCTATCTAGTAGGGGTAGACCTCGTGCACCCAGCGGAAATTCCGGGTTACCTACTAGGGGTGTCCAGGGGCCGGGTATCGAAATCAGGCCTGTTTTTGCCGCGAAACAGTCCCATTGTTTCAGGATAGTCTCTAGGAGTGGAGAGACTGTGATCCCTCGGCGCCCAAGACCGCCCCTAAGCCAGAACAGGCCTCACCCATTAAAGAGAGCTGAGTCCTATTCGAGCTCAACCCACCGCTTGGTATTTCTTCTGAGCATTAGGTCGAGTACACATTTGCTTATTGCCGCCCTATGATACTTTGCGAGGTCTGGGAGACCCGCCCCTCCCGTTTCTTTTTTTTGTGTTAATATTTTATAGCTTAGTCTGGGCCTTGCTCCGTTCCACACGAATTTCACCAGCGCTCTTCTGAGACGTGTGAAAAAGATTTTAGGGATCTGGATCGGTAAGGTCTGGAACAAGTAAAGGAATATGGGAAGAGCGTTCATTTTCAGTGTGTTGATCCTGCCGAACCACGATAAGGTCAGGGGTCGCCACCTCTCTAGGTCCTTCTCTAGTGCCGAGCATAAGGGTTTGTGATTGATATCGAACAGGTTGTCTAGCTTGGAAGAGATATTAACACCCAGGTATCTAATGTGATCGTCTTTCCATTTCAGTGTGAATCGGGATTTTAGGAGGGCGACTTCCGCGGGAGGTAGATTTATGTTTAGGATTTCTGACTTGTTGATGTTTATTTTAAAATTGCTCAGTCGGCTATATTTTTTAAATTCTTGTAGTATGACTGGTAGACTAGTTTGGGGGTTAGTCAGATAAATGAGTAAGTCATCTGCGAATGATGCTAGTTTATGTTCGGTGCAGGGGGCTGGGAAGCCTTTGATGTCTGGATTGCTTCTTATTGCGTTTGCGAGGGATTCCATTACTAGGACATAGAGAGTGGGTGACAGGGGGCAGCCCTGTCTCGTGCCGTTGCGGATGTTTACAGGGGATGAGAGCCTGCCGTTGACCCGGATCTGTGCCGTGGGACCTCTATATAGTGCCATGATCCAGTTCCGCAGCCTAGGCCCAAGTCCTATTTTTTGGAGTGTGGCTTCTAAGAAGCCCCATTCCAATCGATCAAACGCCTTTTCGGCGTCCACAGATAGGAGGCATAGGGGTCTTCCTTCTTGTTGGGCTCGTCCAATCAAAGATATAGTCCGTATGGTATTGTCTCGGGCCTCACGTCCCAAGACAAACCCCGCCTGGTCTCCATCTATCAGCCCTGGCACAAGGGGTTGTAATCGGGTGGCTATGGTTTTAGCAAAAAATTTTAAGTCCACATTTAAAAGGGAAATTGGTCGATAACTTCCGCATTATAACGGGTCTTTACCCGGTTTTGGAATCACTGTTATGATTGCCTGTAGCGCCTGAGGTGGTAACGGGCAATTCTTAGAGATGGCGTTGAAGGAACTATGTAGTAGGGGTGCTAGTAGGATCCCGCATGTTTTATAGAATCTAGGCGTGAAGCCGTCTGGGCCTGGGCTTTTACCGATTTTGAGCTTTTTGATCCCCTCTAGAATCTCCTGTTCAGATATGTCGGCCTCTAATGCCTCTGACTCCTCGACGGATATGGGGCCTGGGCCATGCTTCTCCAAGTATGACACCACTCCTGTGTCCCTGGTTCCCTCAGGGCCCGTGTCGTTATTGTGGATGTTGTAAAGCTCCTCGTAATATTTACGGAAGCATTCTACTATCTCTGTGGTGGCATGCACTTTTTTTCCTCTAGAGGCATTCAGTGCAAAAATGTGTGAGTGTGGTTCTCGTGGATTTAGGGCTCTGGCTAGCCAAGCGCTACATTTGTTTCCATATTCATAGTATCCTCCTCTCATTTTATCTCTAGCGCATAGGCTAGCCTGGTCCATGATTGATAGGATCTGTTGGCGTAGTAGGGAGATTTCTGCACCTGTAGTTGCAGTGGCTTTTGTTTTGTTGGATAGTTCTGCAATATCCAATTTTGTCAATAAATCCTGCAGTTTATCTGTCCTCTCTCTCTTAAGCCTAGCGCCGTGTGAAATAAACACTCCCAGTAGGACACATTTCAGAGCCTCCCACTTCATGGGCGGGGCCGTTTCGTCTGTTTTATGATTTTCTATGAAATTTTCTATAGTCTGGCGTATCTCGCTCAGGCAGCAGGGGTCTCCCAATAAATTGTCGTTTAGCCGCCAGCTGTGTTGCCCAATCCTGTTGTCTCCCCCCTGTTAGTGCCCCGTAGACCGGTGCGTGGTCCGACCAGATAATTCTGCCTATCGAGCTTTTGGGTGCTAGGTCTAGGAGGCTATGCGAGATAAATAGGTAGTCTAACCTACTATAGCTGTTGTGTGCAGCAGCGTAGTGCGTAAAGTCCTTGACCTCGGGGTGTATTGTCCTCCAGAGGTCAATGAGTTTGAGCGCTGCCAGTTGTCTCCTCAGTCTGCGCACGGCCGCCAGGGAAACGCCAGACCTACCTGATGACGAATCGAGTTGTGGGTCCATGCACAGGTTCAGATCTCCTCCCAAGACAATCGGGGTTCCAGAGGCGAACCGAGCCAGCTCCCCCAGCGCCTGGATCCCGAAGGCGGTCTGACCTGAGTTAGGAAAATAGATATTAGCCGCTGTAAGTAACTTTACTCCTACTTCCAGTTTTAGAAAAAGGTATCTGCCCTCTGGGTCGGCCTCGGAGGAGAGGAGTTTGTATGGGAGACTTTTGTGTATTGCAATGGAGACTCCGCATGCCTTTTTGTCAGGGTGAGTACTGTGGCGCCATTGGGGATAGTATCTGTTGCTACACTTGGGGACATGGTCCTTTTTAAAGTGGGTTTCCTGGAACATTGCAATGAGAATGCGCTTTTTATGCATATGTGCCAGAATCTGGCCTCGTTTGGACGGACAATTTAAACCTCTTGCATTATAGGTGCTGAAGGATATATTTGTCATGTTGGTAGCTTATTAACCCGGGCTGTTGCTGCCGAGCAGACCAGATGGGTTGGAGGGAGGGATAGAGGGATAAGGAAGAAGAAAGAGAAGGTAGTTGGGTGACAGAAGTCCAGTAATCTGTCAGTTGGGGGAAAGAACCCCAAACTTAGAGGAGTAGGTATCCGTCTGGCCAGAGCCAGGGATTAGACGGCACTTAGTGGCGTCTAGCTTATTAAGGGAAGTGAGAGGGGACACCGTTGCGAGCCCTCCCGCCTCACCCACCAGCTGGTAAAATCTGTGAGTGATGCCCTAATCGAGCAAAGATATATAACCCGCAACATTTTTGTAAATGCGTATCCACAGCAGCCTCTGTGGTTGTGACTTGTTCAGCCTGTAAACATATGCAAACGTTTAAATAAAGGGGAGGGGGGAGATGAGGGGAGGTTTTTTTTGGTTGCAGTCAGCTGGAACGGGTACCCCCATCTGTATAATATATTTCTTTCTCGCATTGCTTGGAGAAGTGGTCTCACCGCCCTGCGGAGCTGCAGGGTGCGTCTTGCCAGGTCTGGGAATATTGTGATGGGAGATCCATTGTGTGTGAGAGCTGGGTTGTTATCTCTAGCTTGCTTTAGGATCGCCTCTTTGTCCTTATAGAAATGGATTCGGCAAATTACATCACGTGGTCTCCCCGGATCTTCTGGTCTGGGACCGAAGCTTCTGTGGATACGATCTATTTCCACTGGTTGGGAGCGATCGCGGAGTAATAAGGAGCTGAACATGTTTCTGGCCCAGTTTTCCAACTGCTGGGGGGTTACTTCTTCCAACAGACCTCTCAGACGTATGTTATTGCGCCTGTGTCTGTTTTCTAGGTCATCTAGATGGGTTAGAATATCCGTAATCTGAAGGGTCTGTGCATTGATGACTTGACTGTGCGTGTCTAGCAGGGAAAACACTTCTTCTTGGGACTCCTCTACCGTTTGTAATCTGTGGCCCACGTGTCTCAGTTCTTGTTGCATGAGAGACAGGGCTTGTTTATGGGAGTCCTCTAGCCTCTGAAAGTCTCTTTTTGTGGGCAGAGACCGTAGGTGCTCCTTCCAGTCCCAGGAGTCACCTTGCGGTAATTCTTCTGGGCGTTCGCATATAGGCGAGGTGTTGTAGCTATAGTTAATGCTGCGGCTCTGTGATTGGGAACAGTCGCTGTTTCCGGATGGGAGTCGTGCCCGGTCGATGTGATCTTTCTGCTTGCGGGGTGTTACTGGTTCTGCATTATATCTGTCTTGGTCCCCATTGTGCTGCGTAGCGTGACCCCTGTCATGGCAATTGTGACTGGCAGGTGGGCTTATTGCTTGGGGTTGCATGTGTGCTGTAGTCAGTTTGTTGGCACTAGGGTTCTCCTGAGCCCCCCCTCTCTGGCTCTGTGTGTGGTGCTTTACACTGTCACCTCCATCCTCCTGTGAGGGCGTTTGGGAGGGGGGCTCTTGATTTATGCCCCATGCAGATCTCTGCCTGACTTCTGTGCAGCTGCCCAGGCTTGGTGACCGGTCATTCCCCTCCCGACTGTCACTGTTATCAGGAGACACTGGTGGGTGGGGGGAGCTCACCTCCTGTGCTGGCGCTGGTGTACTGCTCTGTGCTTCCTCCTCCATATCTTCCTCTCCTGCCGAGCAGGAGTAACAGCTGTCTCCGGTGTGGCTGACAGGTCTGGGAGTCCCGTTGTTGCGGTCGGGGGGTGAGGAGAGGCTGCGCACTCGGCCCGGCGCCATCTTGGATCCGGATCCCGCGGCTCCTGAGGGCTGCATGAAGCGCTGTATCCCGGTCGGACCTGCTTCTGGGGGTGCCGTAGCGCGGCTGGAGACTCTTCTGCGTCCCATAGATGTAACGGTGGGTCTGTTAGGCTGCTGTGTGCTGTTTTTTGCTGGTTTTTAGTAGCGGGATCGGCGGGAGCTAAATGCCTGAGGTGCTCACGCCGCCATTGCCAAGCCACGCCCCTGTGGTTTTATTCTTAACTTGTTAGTAGTCGCAGCCTCTAACTGTCCTTCTTCTCCCTCCAGTATCTGCTGGCGATGGTGATCATCTACTTCAGAAGAGCCGGACTGCGCACCGAGGAGTATAGAAACAACTTCTTTCCAGCTCTGTAAGTTGCTTTATTATGACAGATCTGTATTTACAGGGTGATGTATAAATCTAATAATGAATACTAAAATAAGTAACAGGAGAATAAAAGTAAAATATGGTGAAGACTCCAGGATCGCATGACTTTAACTAGTGTTCATTCGCTCGCCCCTTTTCCCCAGTTCTCTCTTCTTCTGACTTGTTCATCATCCAGTTTCATTTTTTTTACAGATTTTTAGCCAACCAGATGGAAGAGGAATTCTGCTTTCAATGGGAGATCTTCCCCTGGGCCTTGGGACCTACCTGGATATAGAACAGACAGCAACTTTTCAGGCAACAGAACCAGCTGGTTATCCGGATGGGATTCAGGACTTGGGTGGAAGGAACCACCTGTGATCTCGTTAGTAGAAATAATATAAAATACTCCAGTCTTTGATGAAAATGTGGTGATAATGATATTCATACTCTGTTTAATTCTAGGTCATGGCAGAAGCCCTTTCCCACTGGGTGTGGACAAGAGAGCGGCAGAGTCATCACAGCTGGGCTCTTCACATGTTCAGGAGAGGCGCTGAAGACTTCACCATCAGCGGCCCACAGTTCAATCGACCAACCTGCTCCCTCTGTAAGTTCGTTCACCAGAATCCATCAATGATGAAAGTATTCCAGGCACAGGAAGATCTCTACACCGATCTCGACGTCAGCGGCGACCGATGAAGACCGGTAACCTTTTTATAGTCCTACACATGCAAATAGACACTGTGTCACATATTGATGGATCATACTCATACATGTACAGATGCACACACCCGAACATAGTCACTGTAGATAGTCACATGCAGTCACTGTAGGTAGTCACAAACCCCCAGCTTGCATACATTTTATAGTGTTACCCTCCCTTAGTATGCCCGGAGGAAGGGCAGTACAGCAGCCATGGTTTCCCTACAGGTTTCCTCCACAGGGGTTTTTTCCTGTCCTGCGTGTTGCTGTACCCTCCTTATGAGTGATGGGAGGTAACAACCAAAACACATACAATGAAATAAATTTTACATTATTTAACTTACTATATTTGGTATGAGTCATTCTTTTTCTATTTCTGTGTATGGTAGTAAAATCCCATTTACTGGGGTCCTGTGTAATAATACATATTGCCTTGATGCGCGTCAGTATGTGATTGGTGCTGGTCTGGTCATTGGGATTCCAACTGTTCATGGGAATGAAGGGGCTGCTGTACTTGGCGGGTCTGCATGTGACGATAGAAGAGGATATGAGAGTAACAAGATATGATCTGTCGGCAATTCTGCTTTTTGTTTTCACTCAAAGGACATCAAACTGTATATGCGCAGAACAGTCTCTTTTTATAAGGCCCCTGTGGGAGCAATGATGCCACTAAGTATGACACATTAGCCAGGGCTTTTATTAATTAACAATTATAACTTTTTTTGTCTTTGTTTTCTTTCAACTCTACCATCAGCATACACAAGGGGCTGGTTACATGGATGAAACTACCCCCTTACCTCTATAGGAGGTATTTTAAAATCAAAGAACAGCCAGCAGCGCTCAGATGTTCCCAGCACTCAGGAAAAGTCAGCTTCTACTCCGCTCAGCCATAGAGGGACTGTGCGGCTCTACAGCTAAAGCTGCACGGTTCTATTTTCCCTTTGTACTCCCCAGTGCGAGGCGAAGCAGAAAGTTGGGTTGCTGTTTGGAAGGATTCTTTTATGTTGACATGTGATTACAAGCTCTGCCAAGTCCTTTTTGGAGAGGATGATTTGTTTTGGATCAATACTAGAGATGAGCGAATGTACTCGTCCGAGCTTGATGCTCGTTCGAGTATTAGGGTGTTCGAGATGCTCGTTACTCGAGACGAGCACCACGCGATGTTCGAGTTACTTTCACTTTCATCTCTGAGACATTAGCGCGCTTTTCTGGCCAATAGAAAGACAGGGAAGGCATTACAACTTCCTCCTGTGATGTTCCAGCCCTATACCACCCCCCTGCAGTGAGTGGCTGGGGAGATCAGGTGTCACCCGAGTATTTAAATCTGCCCTGCCCGCGGCTCGCCACAGATGCATTCTGACAGAGATCAGGGAAAGTGCTGCTGATGCTGCTGATGCTATAGGGAGAGCGTTAGGAGTTATTTTAGGCTTGAAGAACCCCAACGGTCCTTCTTAGGGCCACATCTGACTGTGTGCAGTACTGTTGAGGCTGCTGTGAGCAGTGTTGCACAAATTTTTTTTTTGTATATCGGGCGTGCAGAGCATTGCGCCCTTAGTCTGCAGTCATTGTACAGAGTATAGGGCCAGTACTGGTAAGGCAGGGACAGTGGGAAAGGTGAAAGAGATATACTGTCTATATAGGCAGTGGGCTTTTTCAAACAAATTTGGGAAAAATACTATCTTTGGGCTGCCTGTGACCGTCTTGAGTGTACTGCGTCTCTGCTGGGGGTAGTAGTCCTAATTATTACGCAGCTAAGTGTTACAGCAGGCTTGCGCAAAATTGTTTCCTGGCTCTGCGTTGCCCGTTACATCACCGCCGTCATCCCGTCCACAGGGAAACAGTATACATATATACGCTGCCTACAGTATCTGTCTCCTGTCTCAGCTCAGCCTTTAAAAAAATAGAAGCAAAATACTTAAGGCCTACTAGTGGCCTTTGGACACTTGACTGCTTCTGCGCTGTGAATTCCACTAGCTCAGTCATACGCACCTACGTCTGACTACAGACTTGCGCAAAATTCTTTCCTGGCTCTGCTGTGCGTTCCGTAAGCGAAGTCAGCTTCCAACCACAGGCCAATAAGCGGCACATTTAATTACAGCATTCTGTTTCTGCACTACTGGTAATACACCATGCTGAGGGGTAGGGGTAGGCTTAGAGGACGTGGACACGGGCAAGGACGCGGAGGCCCAAGTCAGGGTGTGGGCACAGGCCGAGCTCCTGATCCAGGTGTATCACAGCCGACTGCTGCGGGATTAGGAGAGAGGCATGTTTCTGGCATCCTCAGATTAATCTCACAATTAATGGGTCCACGCGGTAGACCTTTATTAGAAAATGAGCAGTGTGAGCAGGTCCTGTCGTGGATGGCAGAAAGTGCATCCAGCAATCTATCGACCACCCAGAGTTCTACGCCATCCACTGCTGCAACTCTGAATCCTCTGGCTGCTGCTCCTCCTTCCTCCCAGCCTCCTCACTCCATGAAAATGAGACATTCTGAGGAGCGGGCAGACTCCCAGGAACTGTTCTCGGGCCCCTGCTCAGATTGGGCAGCAGTGGTTCCTCTCCCACCAGAGGAGTTTATCGTGACTGATGCCCAACCATTGGAAAGTTCCCGGGGTCCGGGGGATGAGGCTGGGGACTTCCGACAACTGTCTCAAGAGCTTTCAGTGGGTGAGGAGGACGACGACGATGAGACACAGTTGTCTATCACTCAGGTAGCAGTAATTGCAGTAAGTCCGAGGGAGGAGCGCACAGAGGATTTGGAGGAAGAGCAGCAGGACGATGAGGTGACTGACCCCACCTGGTTAGCTAAGCCTACTGAGGACAGGTCTTCAGAGGGGGAGGCAAGTGCACCAGCAGGGCAGGTTGGAAGAGGCAGGGACAGACCAAATAATCCGCCAACTGTTTCCCAAAGCGCCCCCTCGCGCCATGCCACCCTGCAGAGGCCGAGGTGCTCAAAGGTGTGGCAGTTTTTCACTGAGAGTGCAGACGACCGACGAACTGTGGTGTGTAAGGTTTGTCGCGCTAAGATCAACTGGAGCCACCACCACCAGCCTCACCACCACCAGCATGCGCAGACATATGATCGCCAAGCACCCCACAAGGTGGGACGAAGGCCGTTCACCGCCTCCGATTTGCACCACTGCCTTTCCCCCTGTGCCCCAACCTGCCACTGAGATCCAACCCCCCTCTCAGGACACAGGCACTACCGTCTCCTGGCCTGCACCCACACCCTCACCTCCGCTGTCCTCGGCCCCATCCAGCAATGTCTCTCAGCGCACCGTACAGCCGTCGCTAGCGCAAGTGTTTGAGCGCAAGTACGCAGCCACGCACCCGCACGCTCAAGCGTTAAACGTGCACATAGCCAAATTGATCAGCCTGGAGATGCTGCCATATAGGCTTGTGGAAACGGAGGCTTTCAAAAACATGATGACGGCGGCCCCGCGCTACTCGGTTCCCAGTCACCACTACTTTTCCCGATGTGCCATCCCAGCCCTGCACGACCACGTCTCCCGCAACATTGTACGCGCCCTCACCAACGCGGTTACTGCCAAGGTCCACTTAACAACGGAAACGTGGACAAGCACAGGTGGGCAGGGCCACTATATCTCCCTGACGGCACATTGGGTGAATTTAGTGGAGGCTGGGACCGAGTCAGAGCCTGGGACTGCTCACGTCCTACCCACCCCCAGAATTGCGGGCCCCAGCTCGGTGGTGGTATCTGCGGCGGTGTATGCTTCTTCCACTAAACCACCCTCCTCCTCCTCATACGCAACCTCTGTCTCGCAATCAAGATGTGTCAGCAGCAGCAGCACGTCGCCAGCAGTCGGTGTCGCGCGGCGTGGCAGCACAGCAGTGGGCAAGCGTCAGCAGGCCGTGCTGAAACTACTCAGCTTAGGAGAGAAGAGGCACAGGGCCCACGAACTGCTGCAGGGTCTGACAGAGCAGACCGACCGATGGCTTTCGCCCCTGAGCCTCCAATCGGGCATGGTCGTGTGTGACAATGGCCGTAACCTGGTGGCGGCTCTGCAGCTCGGCAGCCTCACGCACGTGCCATGCCTGGCCCACGTCTTTAATTTGGTGGTTCAGCGCTTTCTGAAAAGCTACCCACGCTTGTCAGACCTGCTCGGAAAGGTGCGCTGGCTCAGCGCACATTTCCACAAGTCCAAGATGGACGCTGCCACCCTGCGCACCCTGCAACATCGGTTTAATCTGCCAGTGCACTGACTGCTGTGCGACGTGCCCACACGGTGGAACTCTATGCTCCACATGTTGGCCAGGCTCTATGAGCAGCGTAGAGCTATAGTGGAATACCAACTCCAACATGGGCGGCGTAGTGGGAGTCAGCCTCCTCAATTCTTTACAGAAGAGTGGGCCTGGTTGGCAGACATCTGCCAGGTCCTTGGAAACTTTGAGGAGTCTACCCAGATGCTGAGCGGCGATGCTGCAATCATTAGCGTCAACATTCCTCTGCTATGCCTCTTGAGAAGTTCCCTGCAAAGCATAAAGGCAGACGCTTTGCGCTTGGAAACGGAGGCGGGGGAAGACAGTATGTCGCTGGATAGTCAGAGCACCCTCATGTCTATATCTCAGCGCGTTGAGGAGAAGGAGGGGGAGGAGCATGAGGAGGAGGGGGAAGAGACAGCTTGGCCCACTGCTGAGGGTACCCATGCTGCTTGCCTGTCATCCTTTCAGCGTGTATGGCCTGAGGAGGAGGAGGAGGAGGAGGAGGAGGATCCTGAAAGTGATCTTCTGAGTGAGTACAGCCATGTGTTGCGTACAGGTTTCCTGGCACACATGGCTGACTTCATGTTAGGATGCCTTTCTCGTGACCCTCGCGTTACACGCATTCTGGCCACTACGGATTACTGGGTGTACACACTGCTCGACCCACGGTATAAGGAGAACCTTTCCACTTTCATACCCGAAGAGGAAAGGGGTATGAGAGTGGAAAACTGAGCGGACAAACTGATGGTAAAATTCCCATCCGACAGTGCTAGTGGCAGAAGGCGCAGTTCCGAGGGCCAGGTAGCAGGGGAGGCGCGGAGATCAGGCAGCATGTACAGCACAGGCAGGGAAACACTGTCCAAGGCCTTTGACAGCTTTATGGCTCCCCAGCAAGACTGTATCACCGCTCCCCAGTCAAGGCTGAGTCGGCGGGAGCACTGTAAAAGGATGGTGAGGGAGTACGTAGCCGATCGCACGACCGTCCTCGGTGACGCCTCTGCCCCCTACAACTACTGGGTGTCGAAGCTGGACACGTGGCCTGAACTAGCGCTGTATGCCCTGGAGGTGATTGCTTGTCCTGCGGCTAGCGTCTTGTCAGAGAGGGTGTTTAGTGCGGCTGGGGGAATCATCACGGATAAGCGTACCCGCCTGTCAACCGACAGTGCCGACAGGCTTACACTCATCAAGATGAACAAAGCCTGGATTTCCCCAGACTTCTCTTCTTCACCAGCGGACAGCAGCGATACCTAAGCAATACGTAGGCTGCACCCGCGGATGGAAGCATCGTTCTCTATCACCATAAAAAACGTGGACCTTTTAGCTTCATCAATCTGTGTATTATATTCATTCCCCTCCTCCTGCTCCTCCTCCTTGAACCTCACGTAATCACGCCGAACGGGCAATTTTTCTTAGGCCCACAAGGCTCAGTCATATAACTTTTGTAAACAATGTTTATACGTTTCAATTCTCAATTCAATAAAGCGTTGAAACTTGCACCTGAACCAATTTTTATTTTAACTGGGCTGCCTACAGGCCTAGTTACAAATTAAGCCACATTAACCAAAGCGATTAATGGGTTTCACCTGCCCTCTTGGTTCGGCATGGGCAATTTTTCTGAAGTACATTTGTACTGTTGGTACACCAATTTTTTTGGGCCCTCACCTACATTGTAATCCTAGTAATTTTTAGCCCACCTGCATTAAAGCTTACGTTACCTCAGCTATAACTCCATGTGTCCACTTCTAAAGAACCCCAGTCTGACTGGGGCATGCAGTGTGGGCCGAAGCCCACCTGCATTAAACCTGACGTTACCTCAGCTGTGATGGGCACTGCAATCGGATATATTTATGTACCGCCGGTGGGTTCCAGGGAGCCACCCATGCTGTGGGTCCACAGGGACTTCACATTAGGGATTTGTACCTGCCAGTGTCTATGTATTAAAAACCTCGGTCAGACTGGGGCATGCAGTGTGGGCCGAAGACCAGCTGCATTTAATCGGACGTTACCTCAGCTGTGATGGGCAATGCAATGGGATATATTTATGTACAGCCGGTGGGTTCCAGGGAGCCACCCATGCTGTGGGTGCACACGGAATTCCCATTGCGGAGTTGTACCTGCCTGTGACTATTTATAAAAAAAACCCGGTCTGACTGGGGCATGCAGACACCTTAACAGAATGAATAGCGTGTGGCACATGGGTTCCCCATTGCTATGCCCACGTTTGCAACTCCTGATGGAGGTGGCACAGGATTGGATTTCTCATTGCTTTTGTACAGCATTATGGGCTATCGCCCCGCCCCTTTTAAAGAGGGTCGCTGCCTGGCCGTGCCAACCCTCTGCAGTGTGTGCCTGCGGTTCCTCCTCATGGCAGACGCACTTATAAATAGACATGAGGGTGGTGTGGCTATGAGGCCAGCGTGTGGCATGAGGGCAGCTGAAGGCTGCGCAGGGACACTTTGGTGTGCGCTGTGGACACTGGGTCGTGCGGGGGGGTTGGGCAGCATGTAACCCAGGAGAAGTGGCAGCGGAGTGTCATGCAGGCAGTGATTGTGCTTTGTTGGAGGTAGTGTGGTGCTTAGCTAAGGTATGCCTTGCTAATGAGGGTTTTTCAGAAGTAAGCATTGTTGGGAGGGGGGGGCATTCTTGCCGCTATTGTGGCTTAATAGTGGGACCTGTGAACTTGAGATGCAGCCCAACATGTAGCCCCTCGCCTGCCCTATCCGTTCCTGTGTCATTCCCATCACTTTCTTGAATTGCCCAGATTTTCACAAATGAAAACCTTAGCGAGCATCGGCGATATACAAAAATGCTCGAGTCGCCCATTGACTTCAATGGGGTTCGTTACTCGAAACGAACCCTCGAACATCGCGAAAATTTCGTCTCGAGTAACGAGCACCCGAGCATTTTGGTGCTCGCTCATCTCTAATCAATACCTTGTTTTTTAGATGGATAAGTTAGATGCAAGTCCAGATTGGGACTGAAGTTCAGCTCTGGCATTTGAATGCAGACGGGCCCACTAGCTTTATGTCGAATAAGAAATATGTTTGTGCACTTATATATGACATACTGTGTTAAAAATACTACTCGTCCCTCAAAAATAAAGCCCTTTACAGGTATGCAGATAAAAAAATAAAGTTATGGCTCTTGGAATGTGGCCATGAAATAACAAAGAAGTAGCTGCCAAAACTGACTGCAGCACCATGGGGTTAAGGACCAACCAAATAGAAGGAATAGCAGCTTGACTACAGCGCTATTGAAGCTCTTTCCTATTGGGGGGTGCAGTGAGAAGATGGAGACACAGGACCCCTATTCGCAGGATTAGTAGGGTGCTCATGGTGAGACCCCAACTGATTAGACCTTTGGATAGGTGAAAAACATTGATTTTGGTACAACCCCTTTAATTAGATTTTCTACTGCATCTACAAGGTGAATGATATTTTACATTTATTTACGCTTATGGAGCACTACAACAACTATAGGAGCCTTTAACTTGCAGCTATTGCTGGGCATTTAGTACTGATTTAGGGCTTTTACCCATTAGAGTTTTTTTTTTAACACTGCGATATCGCTGTTTTTTTCAATGGGACTTTCTAATGTTAAAATCGCATCGCACAAAAATCGCAAATGCACACACATGCAATTTTTGTGCTATACGATTTTAACATTAGCAATTAGCAATGAGAAATATAATCCTGTGCCACCGCCATCAGGAGCTGCATACGTGGGCATAGCAATGGGGAACCTATGTGCCACACACTATTCATTCTGTCAAGGTGTCTGCATGCCCCAGTCAGACCGCGTTTTTTTATAAATAGTCACAGGCAGGTACAACTCCACAATGGGAATTCCGTGTGCACCCACAGCATGGGCGGCTCCCTGGAACCCACCGGCTGTACATAAATATATCCCATTGCAGTGCCCAGCACAGCTGATGTAACGTCAGCTGTAATGCAGGTGGGCAAAAAATTAATTGGATTACACTGTAGACGAGGGCCCCAAAAAATTGGTGAATTGGTTAATGTGGCTTAATTGGTAACTAGGCCTGGAGGCAGCCCGGTTAAAATAAAAATTGGTTCAGGTGCAAGTTTCAACGCTTTAATGAGCATTGAAACGTATAAAAATTGTTTACAAAAATTATATGACTGAGCCTTGTGGGCCTAAGAAAAATTGCCCGTTCGGCGTGATTACGTCAGGTTTCAGGAGGAGGAGCAGGAGGAGGAGGAGGAATATTATACACAGATTGATGAAGGTAAAAGGTCCCCGTTTTGGATGGTGATACAGAACGATGCTTCCATCCGCGGGTGCAGCCTACGTATTGTTTAGGTATCGCTGCTGTCCGCTGGTGGAGAAGAGAAGTCTGGGGAAATCCAGGCTTTGTTCATCTTGATGAGTGTAAGCCTGTCGGCACTGTCGGTTGACAGGCGGGTATGCTTATCTGTGATGATTCCCCCAGCCGCACTAAACACCCTCTCTGACAAGACGCTAGCCGCAGGACAAGCAAGCACCTCCAGGGCATACAGCGCGAGTTCAGGCCACGTGTCCAGCTTCGACACCCAGTAGTTGTAGGGGGCAGAGGCGTCACCGAGGACGGTCGTGCGATCGGCTACGTACTCTCTCACCATCCTTTTACAGTGCTCCCGCCAACTCAGCCTTGACTGGGGAGCGGTGACACAGTCTTGCTGGGGAGCCATAAAGCTGGCAAAGGCCTTGGAGAATGTTCCCCTGCCTGCGCTGTACATGCTGCCTGATCTCTGCGCCTCCCCTGCTACCTGGCCCTCGGAACTGCGCCTTCTGCCACAAGCGCTGTCGGATGGGAAGTTTACCATCAGTTTGTCCACCAGCGCCCTGTGGTATAGCATCATTCTCGAACCCCTTTCCTCTTCGGGAATGAGAGTGGAAAGGTTCTCCTTCTACCGTGGGTCGAGCAGTGTGTACACCCAGTAATCCGTAGTGGCCAGAATGCGTGTAACGCGAGGGTCACGAGAAAGGCATCCTAACATGAAGTCAGCCATGTGTGCCAGGGTACCTGTACGCAACACATGGCTGTCCTCACTAGGAAGATCACTTTCAGGATCCTCCTCCTCCTCTTCCGGCTATACACGCTGAAAGGATGACAGGCAAGCAGCATGTGTACCCTCAGCAGTGGGCCAAGCTGTCTCTTCCCCCTCCTCCTCATGCTCCTCCCCCTCCTCCTCCTCAACGCGCTGAGATATAGACATGAGGGTGCTCTGACTATCCAGCGACATACTGTCTTCCCACGCCTCCGTTTTCGAGTGCAAAGCGTCTGCCTTTATGCTTTACAGGGAACTTCTCAAGAGGCATAGCAGAGGAATGGTGACGATAATGATTGCAGCATCGCCGCTCACCATCTGGGTAGACTCCTCAAAGTTTCCAAGGACCTGGCAGATGTCTGCCAACCAGGCCCACTCTTCTGTAAATAATTGAGGAGGCTGACTCCCACTACGCCGCCCATGTTGGAGTTGGTATTCCACTATAGCTCTACGCTGCTCATAGAGCCTGGCCAACATGTGGAGCATAGAGTTCCACCGTGTGGGCACGTCGCACAGCAGTCGGTGCACTGGCAGATTAAACCGATGTTGCAGGGTCCGCAGGGTGGCAGCGTCCGTCTTGGAGTTGCGGAAATGTGCGCTGACCCGGCGCACCTTTCCGAGCAGGTATGACAAGTGTGGGTAGCTTTTCAGAAAGCGCTGAACCACCAAATTAAAGACATGGGCCAGGCATGGCACGTGCGTGAGGCTGCTGAGCTGCAGAGCCGCCACCAGGTTAGGGCCGTTGTCACACACGACCATGCCCGGTTGGAGGCTTAGCGGCGCAAGCTGTGCTGCCACGCCGCGCGACACCGACTGCTGGCAACGTGCTGCTGCTGCTGACACATCTTGATTGCGAGACAGAGGTTGCATTGGAGGAGGAGGAGGGTGGTTTAGTGGAGGAAGCATACACCGCCGCAGATACCAGCACCGAGCTGGGGCCCCTCAATTCTGGGGGTGGGTAGGACGTGAGCGGTCCCAGGCTCTGACTCTGTCCCAGTGTGAGGGTATATATATATATATATTGCCATATGTTTTTTTTAATGTTTTATACGTATATGCAAGTTTTATTCAATTCCAAATGAAAAAAACGTATATGTCGCCTTACATCAGATATTCCACGGAACCAGACACAAGGACGCATGTACTTGGCCGTTTTCCTAGAAGTGCCGTATCAAGATGTTCAACCATGTACATAATTTTCACTGTCCCAGGCCGGAAATCCGGACTTCTTAGAATTGAGTGGGTGATTCTTTGCACTGGAGTTAATTGAATACGTGATTTTCTGTACAAGCCAGAGGCGCCAGTATCAAGATAATGACTGTTATATGATTTTCACTGTCTCAGTCCGCAAATCCGGACTTCCCATATATGGTTATGAGCCCATCACCCCCTTGGGGATGGGACAAAGGGTATAAGATCTCATGTAATCTGTAATAAAGCACGTTGGCACAGCCGACAGCCATGTCCCGTGTGAGAAACTATACCAGACCTCTGTGTGGTGTTTTCTTCTTATCGCCGGCAGCGGGCAAGTGGGGTGGGCCCGATTGGTGCTGTATTTAGAATTACCCTGATAAATGGCGCCCGAACGTGCGGCGACAAAACCGGAGCTTACAACGCATTCCACCCGGATCCACGCTACTGAGAAGCCGTCCTGCTGCAAACCGAGCCTGATCAACTCACTTAGAATTCCAGGTAAGACAAACATATATTTATGTTGTGTTTTACGCTGAGAGTCTTGCAGCAGGACTGACTATCTGTGGTTTGTGACCGGACGGGTTGGGTTAAGAGTTCTACACGGTAACTCGTGTGGGCTCCGGGTTTGCCGTCATGGACCACTGACCGTGATATGCGCACCAATGGCTCACCCGGAAACTAGTCTGTAGTCTATTTGTACTTTGAAGTCTGTAACGTTTTAATAATAGTGGAGATTGTTGTATCTGCAGAAGTTTTTTTTCTCTTTCTTTTCATTTAGTCTCACAAGAGAAGGGACCCTCAGTTTAGTTTAGTTAGTTGTTAATGGTTTAGCAGAGAGGGATGCATTTTGTGAGATAAGGCTTCATAAGAGAAGGGACTCTCGGTCGGTTTGCCTTATATATGGGGCTAGCGATTTGATTTCAGAGAGATGCATTTTATGGGGCTGGTTCCATAAGGAGAAGGGACCCTCGGTTGTTCTGCCGGTATATAAGGGCCTGACAAATTGAAAATTAAGAGGGATGCATTCTATGGAGCGTGTTATTTTTATTATTGTTGATGTTCTAATATGCGTAAGATCTTATTAAAGAAGATAGAGCCCCTCAAGGGCTGCCGCCGTGTGGATGAATCTGTAAAATGTAAGAAAACTCTAATGAAAATGTGTGACACCGACCCGCATGGCAGATTACAAAATGGTGTCTGGGAAGGAGGTCTTTAGGACCCAGAGGTGCCTTGGAAGATCAGGTTTTGCTAGACAGTGCTGGAGGAGGAGGAGGAGAGAGAGAGACAGTTGTATGTACACATTATTAGTTTAAGAAAGTATCCGTAAGTGAAATGTTGAAAAGTACAGTAAGTGATCAAGAGGGCGTCAGGAGAGTGTCTATTAAAGGTTATATTGGCAGCTAGGTAAGGGAGAGAAGTATGAGTAACAAGCAAATCGATAAGGAAGTTACAATGCATGTGATTTGTTGGCAAAGAGAGATGAAAATGTGTATAATACAAGATAGATAATAGATAATATGTATAATCCATACTAGGTGGATATATATGTGTATATATATATACTGTATGTGCAAATAGTTAACTGAGCTTGCTTTTAGGGGAGAAGAGTTTTGTTGACATGTAGCTGCGAGCTTGTGTTCAGTCTTCAAGGTCGGAAGATAACAGCGAGAGAGAAAATGCAATAACAACCTTGGTTAATATCTTTGCTTGCTTGCAATGAATTGAAATGAATTTAATTAGTTATACTGTCTTAGTAGGCAGGGAAATATAGTAATTTCTAATGTATATTCTTACTTATACAGGGGTTGAAAATGAATGTTGCAAGGTCCCAGGATATGTGTTAATTATGATTTCAAAATGCAGGCAATAGTTTAAGCTAAAACTTATTCAGTCTGTGTTTCATATTCGCGGAGAGATAACAGTCAGGGTCACAGATTCTAAAACACTTCAGCGTTTAATACAGCATATAATAGCTTCAGTAGATAAGAAATATAGAATGTATCAGCAAACTTTTTTTCACATAATTTGTCATAAATAGCGTTCATTCACAATCTCATCTCAATAGAATCATGTAATTTATAAGATAATAGCACTCACCTCAATGTTTTTCAACTGATGTATGTATGTTTGTCAAACTTTTTTTTCGTCCGTGCATCTGTGTGTACTGGTACACCTCCAAGGGGGGTAACGGAGCAAACTTGAGCGCATGGATGGATGAGAGTTAGTGACCCGTGTTCAAGCTGTGGTGGAATGTGTGATGTGGATAATTGACTGGGGATAAAAGTCCTCCCCATGCATGGGACTTTGCTTGGTTGAGATGTGGATGCTTGGACTGTTACGCTGAAATTAAGTTGGGAAGACGGACGCACGGTGCCAATATCGAAGGGGTGGAGCTAGATGATGTAATAGTACGTAATGTTTCATCCTTCTTGTCCAAGGGAGGGGGTGAGGATTTTGAGCAGCTAGTAAAAGTTTTTTGTTTTTTTTTCTCCTGTCTGAAATTTGATAAAGATATTGCAGGCAGGATCAGACTAATAATGAATTCACTTAAAGGGATATCACATTTCAAATATGAATAGATGTTTTGTAGATTATTCTTCCCTGATGTAACTCATGTTTCTGTTATTGGTGCTAACATCTTACAGGCTTTATCTGCATCCATCAAATCTTTTTACAATGTTGTACTAACTTAAACCCGGCTACTATTGTTCCAATTGAGTACCCTGGTTTAAAGGGGGGGAGGAGAAGGCATAGGTGATCTAGGTATTGCAAGTCAGCCATTTTTAAATTCAGCCATTTTTAAATTTTTTGCAAGTCATTTTTTAATTTTTTGCAACAAGGTTCTGATCTTTTTGAAATAGAATACCAGTCTGATTGTCTAGCAGTGATGCAACAAGAAAATTTAAGTTTTAAAAAAGTTACTGAAAGCCCTTGTTAATAATGCATATTTTCAGTTGTTTTTTATAGATGGTACCCAGGGTGATTGACGACTCCACACTGGATATACGGTGGTTACACAACAAGATGTCCTAAAAAGCAGAATGTCTCCGCATGTCGCAGTACAAGAAGCGGAATTAAAAGCACTCACGGAGGCGTGTAGAGTGGAGGAAGGTAAGACGGCAAACATTTACACTGACTCCCGGTATGCATTTGGCATAGCTCATGATTACGGCCCAAAATGGAAGGCCAGACAGTTTTTTTACCTCAGCAGGACAGCCAATTAAGAATGATGCAGCGGTGCAGTCTCATGGAGACCCTATTTCTACCTGACAAAGTGGAAAGCTCACACCAATTCCTACACCGGAGAAGCAAGAGGCAACGCCATCACAGGCCACACAGCAAAAGCAGCGGCCCTCAAGCCATGGAAGAAAGAAGAAAAGAAGAATTTGATAATAACTTTGGACTTTGACTACACTTGGATTTTGATAAAAACTTGGACTTTGATAAAATCTTGGACTTTGATAAAAACTTGGACTTTGATAAAAACTTGGACTTTGATAAAAAAAAATTTGGACTTTGATATGCTAAAGACTTTACAGTTAAGAAAAAGACAAATGGACTAAAAAGGGACGGCGTATGGTGAACAGTCAACAGAACTTGCTTTCCATAGTCCCTGTGCCCCATGATGGCCCAGCTGACGCACGAAAAGACGCACCTCTTAAAGCAGTAATGATGTCGATGCTTGAACGAGGACGGGTGGCTCCTTGGTTTTCTGTAGCTGCTGCATCATTTGTCCAATTTTGCATGATCTTTGCCGTAAGCAACAGGGCAGAAGTAAATTTGCCACATCACGCTTGCCTAGACCACTCTACCCATTTCAGGGATTGCAAATTGGCTACACTCAGCTCCTACTTGTTGGGAAGCATGAATATGTGCTTGTTGTTGATTTCTTTTCAGGTTGGAGGCCTACCCTGTTACCAAAGTAAATAAGCAGGTAACCGCACAGAAGCTCATGAATGAGGTAATCTGCAGATACGAGGTACCGGAAGTGATTGAGTCAAACAAAGGTACACACTTCACAGGTATAATAATGCAACACATCATGTCTGTTTTGGGTATATTCCAGGCTTTTCACACACCCTACCATCCGCGGAGTAGTGGGAAAGTAGATACAAAAGACAACAGAGGAAACGGGCAAATTTTGAATTGAGTGTTTTCCAATAGTTTCTTTTTTCCAGGAGGATACATGCCACAGTAGCAGAGTTTGGTGAATGATTTTCTTGTTAATGTTGTCATAGGTCTCTCCAAGGAATTGTTAGTAATGCATTCTGCAGTCTCTGCTTTTCTACCAGGTCCTACAGATGAGTGTCACAATCTGAAACCAGGTGACAGGGTCTATGTGAAAAAGTTTGAGAGAGAAACCCGGTTTGAATGACCTTACCAGATGTTGTTCACCACCCCAACTGTAGTCAAGCTCGAAGGAAAGCCCACTTGGATCCACACTTCGCACTGAAAAAACTAATGATCCTGTATATCCTTTACATGCTATAATGTGGTACAATTCCTCTAACACACACCTTTGACTACTGTACACTAGCCCCTGTTTCAGAACAAATTAATACAATCAAATGTGCAATATGAATCCTACACTGAGGGTGAGAATCCAACTCCGCATCGTGCTAAGAGAGAAGTTAACGTTCAAGGTGGTAACTTTGGTCCACATGTACACATAGATGTAATAGGAGTGCCAAGGGGGGTGCCAGATTAATTTAATTCTAGAGATCATGTCTAAGCAGGTTTTGAGTCCTTATTTGCTATTGTCACTGTTAATAATAATGTAGATTGGATGAATTATATCTATTACAATCAGCAGAGGTTTGTAAACTACACCAGGGATGCTTTACAAGGGTTAGCTGACCAGTTAGGGCCCACTGCATCCATGGCGTTCCAAAATAGAGTGGCCTTGGGTATGTCATTTCCTGCATGTGTATTTTCCCTTTGATCAAAAAGAGTATGAGTAAGGGACTGGACAATGTGACCAAAATTTCCCTTGTTTGAAAAAAAAATGAAGAGCCAGTTCCGATAATGACAACCAGGTACGTTACCAGAAGAATGGAGAGATGGACTAGTACTGCGCCTGCCTCGGTCTCATAAGATGGACTGTCAGTGGACTTCCCATTTGCCTAGGGAAAGTGCAGAAGACCTTAGGTTCCGGCGAGGGCACACCCTGCGGGGTGTTAACTCGTACAGATAGAGGGTGTGGATGCCCGGAAATAAGCCCAGGGAATCCATGGCCTCCTTCTGAGGTGAGGTAGGGATCCCTCCCTTTTAGGAGTAGGGACTTACGGGCAGTGGAGAAACCCTGACGCAAGGGAGAGACGACCGCGGAAGAGTGCAAGGTCTGATGCTTGATCTCCATATTAAGTTTTTTAGGGGGGTTTGTGAGGGTATATATATATATTGCCATATGGTTTTTTTAATGTTTTATACCTATATGCAAGTTTTATTCAATTCCAAATGAAAAAAACTTATATGTCGCCTTACATCAGATATTCCAAGAGGCTTTGCAAGGCTGAGAGAGATGTTCTAGAAATTCAGAGAAAACCACGGAACCAGACACAAGGATGCATGTACTTGGCCGTTTTCCCAGAAGTGCCGTATCAAGATGTTCAACCATGTACATAATGTTCACTGTCCCAGGCCGGAAATCCGGACTTCTTAGAATTGAGTGGGTGATTCTTTGCACTGGAGTTAATTGAATACGTGATTTTCTGTACAAGCCAGAGGCACCAGTATCAAGATAATGACTGTTATATGATTTTCACTGTCTCAGTCCGCAAATCCGGACTTCCCATATATGGTTATGAGCCCATCACCCCCTTGGGGATGGGACAAAGGGTATAAGATCTCATGTAATCTGTAATAAAGCACATTGGCACAGCCGACAGCCATGTCCCGTGTGAGAAACTATACCAGACCTCTGTGTGGTGTTTTCTTCTTATCGCCGGCAGCGGGCAAGTGGGGTGGGCCCGATTGGTGCTGTATTTAGAATTACCCTGATACCAGCCTCCACTAAATTCACCCAATGTGCCGTCAGGGAGATATAGTGGCCCTGCCTGCCTGTGCTTGTCCACGTGTCCGTTGTTAAGTGGACCTTGGCAGTAACCGCGTTGGTGAGGGCGCGTACAATGTTGCGGGAGACGTGGTCGTGCAGGGCTGGGACGGCACATCGGGAAAAGTAGTGGCAACTGGGAACCGAGTAGCGCGGGGCCACCGCTGCCATCATGCTTTTGAAAGCCTCCGTTTCCACAAGCCTATACGGCAGCATCTCCAGGCTGATCAATTTGGCAATGTGCACATTTAACGCTTGAGCGTGCGGGTGCGTGACGGTGTACTTGCGCTTGCGCTGAAACAGTGGCGCAAGCGACGTCTGGACGCTGCGCTGAGAGACATTGCTGGATGGGGCCGAGGACAGCGGAGGTGAGGGTGTGGGTGCAGGCTAGCAGACGGTAGTGCCTGTGTCCTCAGAGGGGGGTTGGATCTCAGTGGCAGGTTGGGGCACAGGGGGAGAGGCAGTGGTGCAAACCGGAGGCAGTGAACGGCCTTCGTGCTTGGCCATCATATGCCTGCGCTTGCTGGTGGTGGTGGCTCCCCAGCTGATCTTGGCGCGACAAAGGTTGCACACCACTGTTCGTCGGTCGTAAGGCATCTCTGTGAAAAACTGCCACACCGTAGAGCACCTTGACCTCTGCAGGGTGGCATGGCGCGAGGGGGCGCTTTGGGAAACAGTTGGTGGATTATTCGGTCTGGCCCTGCCTCTACCCCTGGCCACTGCACTGGCTCGGCCTGTGCCCACACCCTGACTTGGGCCTCCGTGTCCTCGCCCGCGTCCACGTCCTATAGGCCTACCCCTACCCCTCAGCATGGTGTATTACCAGTAGTGCAGAAACAGTACGTTGTAATTAAATGTGCCGCTTATTGTCCTGTGGTTGGAGGCTCACTTCGCTTACCGAACGCACAGCAGAGCCAGGAAATAATTTTGCGCAAGCCTGCTGTAACACTTAGCTGGCTGCGTATGAATTAGGAGGACAACTACACCCAGCACAGACCCAGTACACTGAGGACAGTCACAGGCAGCGCAAATAGATTTTTTTTCCCAAATGTTTTTGGAAAGGCCCACTGCCTATATTCAATAAATATATGTCTTCTGTCCCTGCCTCACCGCTACTGGCCCTGGAGTATGTAAAATAACTGCAGACTGTTGCACTGTGGACTGGAATACAGCGGTGATGTAACAGCCAACACAGAGCCAGGAAATAATTTTGCGCAAGCCTGCTGTAACACTTAGCTGGCTGCGTATAAATTAGGAGGACAACTACACCCAGCACAGACCCAGTACACTGAGGACAGTCACAGGCAGCCCAAATAGATTTTTTTTCCCAAATGTTTTTGGAAAGGCCCACTGCCTATATTCAATAAATATATGTCTTCTGTCCCTGCCTCACCACCACTACTGGCCCTGGAGTATGTATAATTACTGCAGGGCGCAATGCTCTGCACGGCCGATATACAAAAAAAAAAAAACTGCAACACTGAAAAAAGCAGTCTCCACACTACTGCACACGGTTAGATGTGGCCCTAAGAAGGACCGTTGGGGTTCTTGAAGCCTAAAATACTCCTAACACTCTCCCTATAGCAGCTCCGGCACCAACAGCACTTTCCCTCCTCTATGTCAGAATGCATCTGTGGCGAGCCGCGGGAGGGGCAGATTTTTATACTCGGGTGACACCTGATCTCGCCAGCCACTCACTGCAGGGGGGTGGTATAGGGCTTGAACGTCGCAGCGGTAGTTGTAATGCCTTCCCTGTCTTTCTATTGGCCAGAAAAGTGCGCTAACGTCGCAGAGATGAAAGTGAAAGTAACTCGAACATCGCGTGGTACTCGTCACGAGTAACGAGCATCTCGAACACGCTAATACTCAAACGAGTATCAAGCTCGGACGAGTACGTTCGCTCATCTCTAGGAGCCAGGCAATATCTTTTTTTAGTAGTCACCTGCTCCACAGTTCTCTCGGTGCTCGTTAATGAAGTCCACTCACAGTCTGATAGTCTGACTCTTTCTGGACCACTGTGCGCACACAATCTCATAGAAGGGACTATAAAAAAAATGACCTGCCCAGCTCCCCACCTCACTGAGCAGCATCATAATTATTTATGGGGATGTTCAATTTACAGAGGTTCCCTTTAAATAAAGTTGTATTATTCTGTAACAAGGCATATAAGGTAACAAATGAACTACAGTATATCATAGAACAGAAGCTACAGAAGGTATGGGCATGCTTTTGAGTTCCCTGTTAAACCTTCAACTTGTCCAACTGTGTAGATAAATGTCTAGTTAGTAGGTAGAGATGAACGAACACCAAAATGCTCGGGTGCTCGTTACTCGGCACGAAATTTTCGCAATGCTCGAGGGTTCGTTTCGAGTAACGAA